>NC_090824.1:142717460-143336293 GCF_028021215.1 Eschrichtius robustus | reverse complement strand
GATCTTCTTGTTTTTGCCAACGGCGAGGCTTGCCCAGCATCTGCACCTGGGAAGTGGACTGGTGTCCTCAAAGGACATGATCCATACAAACATTTACCTGGGCTTGAGCTCTGAAACTGCTTCCCAAGGACCTCTATCCCTTACCGAGAATTGACTGCATGTCTGATAGTACGACTGCAGGAAGTTAGGCACATACATTGGCCGGTGTGTGAGAGGCTGTATTTCTGTGTTCACGCGTGTGACTGTGACTGCGCACGCAGACGCTCTTGTGGGTTTCTCTGTGTGCCGCTGACTACGCGTCTTGGTCTCTGTGTGTCACTGTAGCCCTGTGAAGTGGCGTCCAACAGTAAACGCCATAGTTTATACACAACACCCTGTCTAGACCCACAACTGAAAGGAGAAAGCCCCCTGTCAGCTTCCAGAGGACGCATGCAAACTTTAACCCCCAGGGGCTGTTGAAATACTCCACGGACTCCCGCTCTCCCACAGGCACGCCTTCTGACCAGAGCACAAAGACTGGACGAGACCTGCCTCCCGGCCGTGGGTGTGACATCTACGAGCATCTCGAGAACCTGCCAGCTACCAGCACATCTGATGTGCACTTGGGGTCACTCCCAGCATTTTCGGAAGCAAGGGAATGCCCATGGGTGAGCCGACACCGACCTACAGCATTCTCCTGGCAAGATGCAGCCTGAAACCACTCAAGGGGCTAAAGAACATCGAACAAAGTGCAACTTCTTGCCAACTAGGCCTAATCACTTTCCTTTGACCCGTGGGAATGCCCACCACAGGAGGCAGTGGGCTTCAGCAGCCATGACCCATGTTGGAGCCCCACAGCGGGAACTAGGTCACCTTCCCGGCCATGTCTCAGGCAGCTCCCATCCTGCAAGGTTCGCGGCCCTGATCCCTAAGGAACCGCTCAAACGCTCAACAGCCTCGTCCAACGTGCCCTACTCCAGCCAGCAGGGCGACGCGTCCCTACTGGAAGCCACAGACATCTTCCGAACACGGGAACACTGAACACCAGGGAAGAGAGACCGCAAGCCTGTCTGCTTTGAAGATGCTGATCCCACCTGATGCATTCTGGAAATTCTCCACTGCCACAGTGAAACCACTGAGGAACTCAGAGTGATCAAAGGCATGGTCCCCGAGGACCACAGACAGACTTGCAACGGAAGACCTCTGCCATGTGAGGGCACTTGGAAGCCTGAAAGGGAAGAGTGGCTGGCCTTGGCAGCGCACCAGGGATGGCAACAGTGCCCCCTTCTCTGTCCCGCCAACGGACTGCTCTGGATAAAGCTCTGGCTATTCGAAAGGCCTGCATGCCACACGGGCCGGCCGCGTCATGCCCTCCGGCAGAAACATTATCGCTTTGCACATTCCCAAAAGTGGGAAAAGGGCGACCAAAGGGCTTGTTTGCATAACTCACCTACCCCCAAGAAGGCCGGTACAGATGCCTCAGCATGTCCATCTTCTCTATGTCCCGCAAGACACCCGTGGGGAGTCACTCCTCTGGAAACGGGATTGCAACTCTTCACAGGTAACCTACCTCACAGCATCCTCATGAACTGCCAAAGCCATCCCCACCATAGGCAGCTGATGCCAGGCCATCATGTACAAGACACATCCTTGGGAAGCCGAGGCCAGCGCCTGCAACCCAATGATGACAGCCCATCCCACTACATCACACAGGACCTGTCCTCATGATACCTTACCTTTCTCTCCAGGGCAGCAGCCACTACGCAGGCTTAAATGCAGCACTCGATCCTCACCCCACTCCACGATGATCCACTTAGCGCCAACAGTGTGCTGGCAGCTTCAGGGGCAGCAGCGAGGCCTAATCCATCAGCCCCCTTCCGCCATCACCAAACTCCATCCCAACCCCGCCCACTGCTCCAGCCCCATCGGGCACTCAAGAACCTCACCGCACCAAACACGACAACAGAGAGGGCCACAGGCCTGGCCTGAGGCTCCAGGCTCCAACCAGGGAACCTTGCTCATTTTGGCTCCCAAAATCAACCACCGAAGCGGGATGCACAAAGCGTGATCCTGGTCAAAACACACTTCTCCAAGCTGAAAGTTCACTGGGCCCACAACAGCACACACTCCGACTCTGTAGACTAGCAGGAGACCCTGCCCCCTTGCATTCCCTCACGGCCTTTTAGCAGGGACCGCGGATTCATAGATGACCCAGCTTATGGGCAGACACGGTCGACCCTCAGACAGAAGCCCCTCCAATACTGGAGTCCTTGGTGGTGTTTGCGTGCATGTCGGCAGGGGACACTGGCCTTCACTCCTAACAGTCCCCTACACCCGAGAGAGGAAACGTGCTGAACCTCAGTTTCGATAAGGATACGGTAGAGTGTTCTCACCCATGTTGTTCAGAGTTTCCAAGGAATGCATACAAGGGTGTCATCATCGATCCAAGCACATGCTGGGATGCTGCAGAACACAACCGGGCAGTGCGCCGGGCTCTGCAGGGGAGTCATGAGCCTGGGGTACCCCAAAAGCCTGGAGAATCCACAGCCCTTAGGCCACTCAACAAGACGAACAATCAAGCCACTCTTGCAGCCATTGGGCCCATGTCAGGAAAACCTAATATCTAATGGCACATCTTGGGGTGGTTGAATACCTACCATCCTGAGTTATCTGCGACCATGCTCGGGAACATGGCCCCGCCTCACTTTTTACAGTTCTTCTTAGCACCTCCAGTCATCAGAGCACACGAAGATCTTCTTGTTTTTGCCAACGGCGAGGCTTGCCCAGCATCTGCACCTGGGAAGTGGACTGGTGTCCTCAAAGGACATGATCCATACAAACATTTACCTGGGCTTGAGCTCTGAAACTGCTTCCAAAGGACCTCTATCCCTTACCGAGAATTGACTGCATGTCTGATAGTACGACTGCAGGAAGTTAGGCACATACATTGGCCGGTGTGTGAGAGGCTGTATTTCTGTGTTCACGCGTGTGACTGTGACTGCGCACGCAGACGCTCTTGTGGGTTTCTCTGTGTGCCGCTGACTACGCGTCTTGGTCTCTGTGTGTCACTGTAGCCCTGTGAAGTGGCGTCCAACAGTAAACGCCATAGTTTATACACAACACCCTGTCTAGACCCACAACTGAAAGGAGAAAGCCCCCTGTCAGCTTCCAGAGGACGCATGCAAACTTTAACCCCCAGGGGCTGTTGAAATACTCCACGGACTCCCGCTCTCCCACAGGCACGCCTTCTGACCAGAGCACAAAGACTGGGCGAGACCTGCCTCCCGGCCGTGGGTGTGACATCTACGAGCATCTCGAGAACCTGCCAGCTACCAGCACATCTGATGTGCACTTGGGGTCACTCCCAGCACTTTCGGAAGCAAGGGAATGCCCATGGGTGAGCCGACACCGACCTACAGCATTCTCCTGGGAAGATGCAGCCTGAAACCACTCAAGGGGCTAAAGAACATCGAACAAAGTGCAACTTCTTGCCAACTAGGCCTAATCACTTTCCTTTGACCCATGGGAATGCCCACCACAGGAAGCAGTGGGCTTCAGCAGCCATGACCCATGTTGGAACCCCACAGCGGAAACTAGGCCACCTTCCCGGCCATGTCTCAAGCAGCTCCCATCCTGCAAGGTTCGCGGCCCTGACCCCTAAAGAACCGCTCAAACGCTCAACAGCCTCCTCCAACGTGCCCTACTCCAGCCAGCAGGGTGACGCGTCCCTACTGGAAGCCACAGACATCTTCCGAACACGGGAACACTGAACACCAGGGAAGACAGACCGCAAGCCTGTCTGCTTTGAAGATGCTGATCCCACCTGATGCATCCTGGAAATTCTCCACTGCCACAGTGACACCACTGAGGAACTCAGAGTGATCAAAGGCATGGTCCACGAGGACCACAGACAGACTTGCAACGGAAGACCCCTGCCATGTGAGGGGACTTGGAAGCCTGAAAGGGAAGAGTGGCTGGCCTTGGCAGCGCACCAGGGATGGCAACAGTGCCCCCTTCTCTGCCCCGCCAACGAACTGCTCTGGATAAAGCTCTGGCTATTCGAAAGGCCTGCATGCCATACGGGCCGGCCGCGTCATGCCCTCCGGCAGAAACACTATCGCTTTGCACATTCCCAAAAGTGGGAAAAGAGCGACCCAAGGGCTTGTTTGCATAACTCACCTACCCCCAAGAAGGCCGGCACAGATGCCTCAGCATGTCCATCTTCTCTATGTCCCGCAAGACACCCGTGGGGAGTCACTCCTCTGGAAACGGGATTGCAACTCTTCACAGGTAACCTACCTCACTGCGTCCTCATGAACTGCCAAAGCCATCCCCACCATAGGCAGCTGATTCCAGGCCATCACGAACAAGACACATCCTTGAGAAGCCGAGGACAGCGCCTGCAACCCAATGATGACAGCCCATCCCACGACATCACACAGGAGCTGTCCTCATGATACCTTACCTTTCTCTCCAGGGCAGCAGCCACTACGCAGGCTTAAATGCAGCACTCGATCCTCACCCCACTCCACGATGATCCACTTAGCACCAACAGTGTGCTGGCAGCTTCAGAGGCAGCAGCGAGGCCTAATCCATCAGCCCCCTTCCACCATCACCAAACTCCATCCCACCCCCGCCCACTGCTCCAGCCCCACCGGGCACTCAAGAACCTCACCGCACCAAACACGACAACAGAGAGGGCCACAGGCCTGGCCTGAGGCTCCAGGCTCCAACCAGGGAACCTTGCTCATTTTGGCTTCCAAAATCAACCACCGAAGCGGCATGCACAAAGCGTGATCCTGGTCAAAACACACTTCTCCAAGCTGAAAGCTCACTGGGCCCACACCAGCACACACTCCGATTCTGAAGACTAGCAGGAGAGCCTGCCCCCTTGCATTCTCTCACGGCCTTTTAGCAGGGACCGCGGATTCATAGATGACCCAGCTTATGGGCAGACACGGTCGACCCTCAGTCAGGAGCCCCTCCAATACTGGAGTCCTTGGTGGTGTTTGCGTGCATGTCGGCAGGGGACACTGGCCTTCACTCCTAACAGTCCCCTACACCCGAGAGAGGAAACGTGCTGAACCTCAGTTTCGATAAGGATACGGTAGAGTGTTCTCACCCATTTTGTTCAGAGTTTCCAAGGAATGCATACAAGGGTGTCATCATCGATCCAAGCACATGCTGGGATGCTGCAGAACACAACCGGGCAGTGCGCCGGGCTCTGCAGGGGAGTCATGAGCCTGGGGTACCACAAAAGCCTGGAGAATCCACAGCCCTCAGGCCCCTCAACAAGACGAACAATCAAGCCACTCTTGCAGCCATTGGGCCCATCTCAGGAAAACCTAATATCTAATGGCACATCTTGGGGTGCTTGAATACATACCATCCTGAGGTATCCTCGACCATGTTCGGGAACACGGCCCCACCTCACTTTTTCCAGTTCTTCTTAGCACCTCCAGTCATCAGAGCACACGAAGATCTTCTTGTTTTGCCGACGGCGAGGCTTGCCCAGCAACTGCACCTGGGAAGTGGACTGGTGTCCTCAAAGGACATGATCCATAGAAACATTTACCTGGGCTTGAGCTCTGAAACTGCTTCCTAAGAACCTCTATCCCTTACCGAGAATTGACTGCATGTCTGATAGTACGACTGCAGGAAGTTAGGCACATACATTGGCCGGTGTGTGAGAGGCTGTATTTCTGTGTTCACGCGTGTGACTGTCACTGCGCACGCAGACGCTCTTGTGGGTTTCTCTGTGTGCCGCTGATTATGCGTCTTGGTCTCTGTGTGTCCCTGTAGCCCTGTGAAGAGGCGTCCAATAGTAAACGCCATAGTTTATACACAACACCCTGTCTAGACCCACAACTGAAAGGAGAAAGCCCCCTGTCAGCTTCCAGAGGCCGCATGCAAACTTTAACCCCCAGGGGTTCTTGAAATACTCCACGGACTCCAGCTCTCCCACAGCCACGCCTTCTGACCACAGCACAAAGACTGGACGAGACCTGCCTCCCGGCCGTGGGTGTGACATCTATGAGAAACTCGAGAACCTGCCAGCTACCAGCACATCTGATGTGCACTTGGGGTCACTCCCAGCACTTTCGGAAGCAAGGGAACTCCCATGGGTGACCCGACACCGACCTACAGCATTCTCCTGGCAAGATGCAGCCTGAAACCACTCAAGGGGCTAAAGAACATCGAACAAAGTGCAACTTCTTGCCAACTAGGCCTAATCACTTTCCTTTGACCCCTGGGAATGCCCACCACAGGAAGCAGTGGGCTTCAGCAGCCATGACCCATGTGGGAACCCCACAGCGGAAACTAGGCCACCTTCCCGGCCATGTCTCAGGCAGCTCCCATCCTGCAAGGTTCGCGGCCCTGACCCCTAAGGAACCGCTCAAACGCTCAACAGCCTCGTCCAACGTGCCCTACTCCAGCCAGCAGGCGACGCGTCCCTACTGGAAGCCACAGACATCTTCCGAACACGGGAACACTGAACACCAGGGAAGACAGACCGCGAGCCTGTCTGCTTTGAAGATGCTGATCCCAACTGATGCATCCTGGAAATTCTCCACTGCCACAGTGACCCCACTGAGGAACTCAGAGTGATCAAAGGCATGATCCCCGAGGACCACAGACAGACTTGCAACGGAAGACCTCTGCCATGTGAGGGCACTTGGAAGACTGAAAGGGAACCGTGGCTGGCCTTGACAGTGCACCAGGGTTGGAAACAGTGCCCCCTTCTCTGCCCCGCCAACGGACTGCTCTGGATAAAGTTCTGGCTATTCGAAAGGCCTGCATGCCATACGGGCCGGCCGCGTCATGCCCTCCGGCAGAAACACTATCGCTTTGCACATTCCCAAAAGTGGGAAAAGAGCGACCCAAGGGCTTGTTTGCATAACTCACCTACCCCCAAGAAGGCCGGCACAGATGCCTCAGCATGTCCATCTTCTCTATGTCCCGCAAGACACCCGTGGGCAGTCACTCCTCTGGAAACGGGATTTCAACCCTTCACAGGTAACCTACCTCACTGCATCCTCATGAACTGCCAAAGCCATCCCCACCATAGGCAGCTGATGCCAGGCCACCACGAACAATACACATTCTTGGGAAGCCGAGGCCAACGCCTGCAACCCAATGATGACAGCCCATCCCACGACATCACACAGGACCTGTCCTCATGATACCTTACCTTTCTCTCCAGGGCAGCAGCCACTACGCAGGCTTAAATGCAGCACTAGATCCTCACCCCATTCCACGATGATCCACTTAGCACTATCAGTGTGCTGGCAGCTTCAGGGGCAGCAGCGAGGCCTGATTCATCAGCCCCCTTCCGCCATCAGCAAACTCCATCCCACTCCCGCCCACTGCTCCAGCCCCACCGGGCACTCAAGAACCTCACCGCACCAAACACAACAACAGAGAGGGCCACAGGCCTGGCCTGAGGCTCCAGGCTCCAACCAGGGAACCTTGCTCATTTTGGCTTCCAAAATCAACCACCGAAGCGGCATGCACAAAGCGTGATCCTGGTCAAAACACACTTCTCCAAGCTGAAAGCTCACTGGGCCCACACCAGCACACACTCCGATTCTGAAGACTAGCAGGAGAGCCTGCCCCCTTGCATTCCCTCACGGCCTTTTAGCAGGGACCGCGGATTCATAGATGACCCAGTTTATGGGCAGACACGGTCGACCCTCAGACAGGAGCCCCTCCAATACTGGAGTCCGTGGTGGTGTTTGCGTGCATGTCGGCAGGGGACACTGGCCTTCACTCCTAACAGTCCCCTACACCCAGGAGAGGAAACGTGCTGAACCTCAGTTTCGATAAAGATACGGGAGAGTGTTCTCACCCATTTTGTTCAGAGTTTCCAAGGAATGCATATAAGGGTGTCATCATCGATCCAAGCACATGCTGGGATGCTTCAGAAAACAACCGGGCAGTGCGCCGGGCTATGCAGGGGAGTCATGAGCCTGGGGTACCCCAAAATCCTGGAGCATCCACAGCCCTCAGGCCACGCAACAAGACAAACAATCAAGCCACTCTTACAGCCATTGGGCCTATCTGAGGAAAACCTCATATCTAATGGCACATCCTGGGGTGGTTGAATACCTACCATCCTGAGTTATCTGCGACCATGCTCGGGAACATGGCCCCGCCTCACTTTTTCCAGTTCTTCTTAGCACCTCCAGTCATCAGAGCACACGAAGATCTTCTTGTTTTTGCCGACGGCGAGGCTTGCCCAGCAACTGCACCTGGGAAGTGGACTGGTGTCCTCAAAGGACATGATCCATACAAACATTTACCTGGGCTTCAGCTCTGAAACTGCTTCCCAAGGACCTCTATCCCTTACCGAGAATTGACTGCATGTCTGATAGTACGACTGCAGGAAGTTAGGCACATACATTGGCCGGTGTGTGAGAGGCTGTATTTCTGTGTTAACGAGTGTGACTGTGACTGCGCACGCAGACGCTCTTGAGGGTTTCTCTGTGTGCCGCTGACTACGCGTCTTGGTCTCTGTGTGTCCCTGTAGCCCTGTGAAGAGGCGTCCAACAGTAAACGCCATAGTTTATACACAACACCCTGTCTAGACCCACAACTGAAAGGAGAAAGCCCCCTTTCAGCTTCCAGAGGCCGCATGCAAACTTTAAACCCCAGGGGCTGTTGAAATACTCCACGGACTCCCGCTCTCCCACAGCCACGCCTTCTGACCAGAGCACAAAGACTGGACAAGACCTGCCTCCCGGCAGTGGGTGTGACATCTACGTGCAACTCTAGAACCTGCCAGCTACTAGCACATCTGATGTGCACTTGGGGTCACTCCCAGCACTTTCGGAAGCAAGGGAACTCCCATGGGTGACCCGACAACGACCTACAGCATTCTACTGGCAAGATGCAGCCTGAAAACACTCAATGGGCTAAAGAATATCGAACAAAGTGCAACTTCTTGCCAACTAGGCCTAATCACTTTCCTTTGACCCGTGGGAATGCCCACCACAGGAGGCAGTGGGCTTCAGCAGCCATGACCCATGTTGGAGCCCCACAGCGGGAACTAGGTCACCTTCCCGGCCATGTCTCAGGCAGCTCCCATCCTGCAAGGTTCGCGGCCCTGATCCCTAAGGAACCGCTCAAACGCTCAACAGCCTCGTCCAACGTGCCCTACTCCAGCCAGCAGGGCGACGCGTCCCTACTGGAAGCCACAGACATCTTCCGAACACGGGAACACTGAACACCAGGGAAGAGTGACCGCAAGCCTGTCTGCTTTGAAGATGCTGATCCCACCTGATGCATCCTGGAAATTCTCCACTGCCACAGTGACACCACTGAGGAACTCAGAGTGATCAAAGGCATGGTCCCCGAGGACCACAGACAGACTTGCAACGGAAGACCTCTGCCATGTGAGGGCACTTGGAAGCCTGAAAGGGAAGAGTGGCTGGCCTTGGCAGCGCACCAGGGATGGCAACAGTGCCCCCTTCTCTGTCCCGCCAACGGACTGCTCTGGATAAAGCTCTGGCTATTCGAAAGGCCTGCATGCCACACGGGCCGGCTGCGACATGCCCACTGGCAGAAACATTATCGCTTTGCACATTCCCAAAAGTGGGAAAAGGGCGACCAAAGGGCTTGTTTGCATAACTCACCTACCCCCAAGAAGGCCGGTACAGATGCCTCAGCATGTCCATCTTCTCTATGTCCCGCAAGACACCCGTGGGGAGTCACTCCTCTGGAAACGGGATTGCAACTCTTCACAGGTAACCTACCTCACAGCATCCTCATGAACTGCCAAAGCCATCCCCACCATAGGCAGCTGATGCCAGGCCATCATGTACAAGACACATCCTTGGGAAGCCGAGGCCAGCGCCTTCAACACAATGATGACAGCCCATCCCACTACATCACACAGGACCTGTCCTCATGATACCTTACCTTTCTCTCCAGGGCAGCAGCCACTACGCAGGCTTAAATGCAGCACTCGATCCTCACGCCAATCCACGATGATCCACTTAGCGCCAACAGTGTGCTGGCAGCTTCAGGGGCAGCAGCGAGGCCTAATCCATCAGCCCCCTTCCGCCATCACCAAACTCCATCCCACCCCCGCCCACTGCTCCAGCCCCATCGGGCACTCAAGAACCTCACCGCACCAAACACGACAACACAGAGGGCCACAGGCCTGGCCTGAGGCTCCAGGCTCCAACCAGGGAACCTTGCTCATTTTGGCTCCCAAAATCAACCACCGAAGCGGGATGCACAAAGCGTGATCCTGGTCAAAACACACTTCTCCAAGCTGAAAGTTCACTGGGCCCACAACAGCACACACTCCGACTCTGTAGACTAGCAGGAGAGCCTGCCCCCTTGCATTCCCTCACGGCCTTTTAGCAGGGACCGCGGATTCATAGATGACCCAGCTTATGGGCAGACACGGTCGACCCTCAGACAGAAGCCCCTCCAATACTGGAGTCCTTGGTGGTGTTTGCGTGCATGTCGGCAGGGGACACTGGCCTTCACTCCTAACAGTCCCCTACACCCGAGAGAGGAAACGTACTGAACCTCAGTTTCGATAAGGATACGGTAGAGTGTTCTCACCCATGTTGTTCAGAGTTTCCAAGGAATGCATACAAGTGTGTCATCATCGATCCAAGCACATGCTGGGATGCTGCAGAACACAACCGGGCAGTGCGCCGGGCTCTGCAGGGGAGTCATGAGCCTGGGGTACCCCAAAAACCTGGAGAATCCACAGCCCTTAGGCCACTCAACAAGACGAACAATCAAGCCACTCTTGCAGCCATTGGGCCCATGTCAGGAAAACCTAATATCTAATGGCACATCTTGGGGTGGTTGAATACCTACCATCCTGAGTTATCTGCGACCATGCTCGGGAACATGGCCCCGCCTCACTTTTTACAGTTCTTCTTAGCACCTCCAGTCATCAGAGCACACGAAGATCTTCTTGTTTTTGCCAACGGCGAGGCTTGCCCAGCAACTGCACCTGGGAAGTAGACTTGTGTCCTCAAAGGACATGATCCATACAAACATTTACCTGGGCTTGAGCTCTGAAACTGCTTCCAAAGGACCTCTATCCCTTACCGAGAATTGACTGCATGTCTGATAGTACGACTGCAGGAAGTTAGGCACATACATTGGCCGGTGTGTGAGAGGCTGTATTTCTGTGTTCACGCGTGTGACTGTGACTGCGCACGCAGACGCTCTTGTGGGTTTCTCTGTGTGCCGCTGACTACGCGTCTTGGTCTCTGTGTGTCACTGTAGCCCTGTGAAGTGGCGTCCAACAGTAAACGCCATAGTTTATACAAAACACCCTGTCTAGACCCACAACTGAAAGGAGAAAGCCCCCTGTCAGCATCCAGAGGCCGCATGCAAACTTTAACCCCCAGGGGCTGTTGAAATACTCCACGGACTCCCGCTCTCCCACAGGCACGCCTTCTGACCAGAGCACAAAGACTGGACGAGACCTGCCTCCCGGCCGTGGGTGTGACATCTACGAGCATCTCGAGAACCTGCCAGCTACCAGCACATCTGATGTGCACTTGGGGTCACTCCCAGCACTTTCGGAAGCAAGGGAATGCCCATGGGTGAGCCGACACCGACCTACAGCATTCTCCTGGCAAGATGCAGCCTGAAACCACTCAAGGGGCTAAAGAACATCGAACAAAGTGCAACTTCTTGCCAACTAGGCCTAATCACTTTCCTTTGACCCATGGGAATGCCCACCACAGGAAGCACTGGGCTTCAGCAGCCATGACCCATGTTGGAACCCCACAGCGGAAACTAGGCCACCTTCCCGGCCATGTCTCAAGCAGCTCCCATCCTGCAAGGTTCGCGGCCCTGACCCCTAAAGAACCGCTCAAACGCTCAACAGCCTCCTCCAACGTGCCCTACTCCAGCCAGCAGGGTGACGCGTCCCTACTGGAAGCCACAGACATCTTCCGAACACGGGAACACTGAACACCAGGGAAGACAGACCGCAAGCCTGTCTGCTTTGAAGATGCTGATCCCACCTGATGCATCCTGGAAATTCTCCACTGCCACAGTGACACCACTGAGGAACTCAGAGTGATCAAAGGCATGGTCCACGAGGACCACAGACAGACTTGCAACGGAAGACCCCTGCCATGTGAGGGGACTTGGAAGCCTGAAAGGGAAGAGTGGCTGGCCTTGGCAGCGCACCAGGGATGGCAACAGTGCCCCCTTCTCTGCCCCGCCAACGAACTGCTCTGGATAAAGCTCTGGCTATTCGAAAGGCCTGCATGCCATACGGGCCGGCCGCGTCATGCCCTCCGGCAGAAACACTGTCGCTTTGCACATTCCCAAAAGTGGGAAAAGAGCGACCCAAGGGCTTGTTTGCATAACTCACCTACCCCCAAGTAGGCCGGCACAGATGCCTCAGCATGTCCATCTTCTCTATGTCCCGCAAGACACCCGTGGGGAGTCACTCCTCTGGAAACGGGATTGCAACTCTTCACAGGTAACCTACCTCACTGCGTCCTCATGAACTGCCAAAGCCATCCCCACCATAGGCAGCTGATGCCAGGCCATCACGAACAAGACACATTCTTGGGAAGCCGAGGCCAACGCCTGCAACCCAATGATGACAGCCCATCCCACGACATCACACAGGACCTGTCCTCATGATACCTTACCTTTCTCTCCAGGGCAGCAGCCACTACGCAGGCTTAAATGCAGCACTCGATCCTCACCCCACTCCACGATGATCCACTTAGCACTATCAGTGTGCTGGCAGCTTCAGGGGCAGCAGCGAGGCCTGATTCATCAGCCCCCTTCCGCCATCACCAAACTCCATCCCACGCCCGCCCACTGCTCCAGCCCCACCGGGCACTCAAGAACCTCACCGCACCAAACACGACAACAGAGAGGGCCACAGGCCTGGCCTGAGGCTCCAGGCTCCAACCAGGGAACCTTGCTCATTTTGGCTTCCAAAATCAACCACCGAAGCGGCATGCACAAAGCGTGATCCTGGTCAAAACACACTTCTCCAAGCTGAAAGCTCACTGGGCCCACACCAGCACACACTCCGACTCTGAAGACTAGCAGGAGAGCCTGCCCCCTTGCATTCCCTCACGGCCTTTTAGCAGGGACCGCGGATTCATAGATGACCCAGCTTATGGGCAGACACGGTCGACCCTCAGTCAGGAGCCCCTCCAATACTGGAGTCCTTGGTGGTGTTTGCGTGCATGTCGGCAGGGGACACTGGCCTTCACTCCTAACAGTCCCCTACACCCGAGAGAGGAAACGTGCTGAACCTCAGTTTCGATAAGGATACGGTAGAGTGTTCTCACCCATTTTGTTCAGAGTTTCCAAGGAATGAATACAAGGGTGTCATCATCGATCCAAGCACATGCTGGGATGCTGCAGAACACAACCGTGCAGTGCGCCGGGCTCTGCAGGGGAGTCATGAGCCTGGGGTACCACAAAAGCCTGGAGAATCCACAGCCCTCAGGCCCCTCAACAAGACGAACAATCAAGCCACTCTTGCAGCCTTTGGGCCCATCTGAGGAAAACCTAATATCTAATAGCACATCTTGGGGTGCTTGAATACATACCATCCTGAGGTATCCTCGACCATGTTCGGGAACACGGCCCCACCTCACTTTTTCCAGTTCTTCTTAGCACCTCCAGTCATCAGAGCACACGAAGATCTTCTTGTTTTTGCCGACGGCGAGGCTTGCCCAGCAACTGCACCTGGGAAGTGGACTGGTGTCCTCAAAGGACATGATCCATACAAACATTTACCTGGGCTTGAGCTCTGAAACTGCTTCCCAAGAACCTCTATCCCTTACCGAGAATTGACTGCATGTCTGATAGTACGACTGCAGGAAGTTAGGCACATACATTGGCCGGTGTGTGAGAGGCTGTATTTCTGTGTTCACGCGTGTGACTGTGACTGCGCACGCAGACGCTCTTGTGGGTTTCTCTGTGTGCCGCTGACTACGCGTCTTGGTCTCTGTGTGTCCCTGTAGCCCTGTGAAGAGGCGTCCAACAGTAAACGTCATAGTTTATACACAACACCCTGTCTAGACCCACAACTGAAAGGAGAAAGCCCCCTGTCAGCTTCCAGAGGCCGCATGCAAACTTTAAACCCCAGGGGTTGTTGAAATACTCCACGGACTCCAGCTCTCCCACAGCCACGCCTTCTGACCACAGCACAAAGACTGGACGAGACCTGCCTCCCGGGCGTGGGTGTGACATCTATGAGAAACTCGAGAACCTGCCAGCTACCAGCACATCTGATGTGCACTTGGGGTCACTCCGAGCACTTTCGGAAGCAAGGGAACTCCCATGGGTGACCCGACACCGACCTACAGCATTCTCCAGGCAAGATGCAGCCTGAAACCACTCAAGGGGCTAAAGAACTTCGAACAAAGTGCAACTTCTTGCCAACTAGGCCTAATCACTTTCCTTTGACCCCTGGGAATGCTTACCACAGGAAGCAGTGGGCTTCAGCAGCCATGACCCATGTGGGAACCCCACAGCGGAAACTAGGCCACCTTCCCGGCCATGTCTCAGGCAGCTCCCATCCTGCAAGGTTCGCGGCCCTGACCCCTAAGGAACCGCTCAAACGCTCAACAGCCTCGTCCAACGTGCCCTACTCCAGCCAGCAGGCGACGCGTCCCTACTGGAAGCCACAGACATCTTCCAAACACGGGAACACTGAACACCAGGGAAGACAGACGGCAAGCCTGTCTCCTTTGAAGATGCTGATCCCACCTGATGCATCCTGGAAATTCTCCACTGCCACAGTGACACCACTGAGGAACTCAGAGTGATCAAAGGCATGGTCCCCGAGGACCACAGACAGACTTGCAACGGAAGACCTCTGCCATGTGAGGGCACTTGGAAGCCTGAAAGGGAAGAGTGGCTGGCCTTGGCAGCGCACCAGGGATGGCAACAGTGCCCCCTTCTCTGTCCCGCCAACGGACTGCTCTGGATAAAGCTCTGGCTATTCAAAAGGCCTGCATGCCACACGGGCCGGACGCGTCATGCCCACCGGCAGAAACATTATCGCTTTGCACATTCCCAAAAGTGGGAAAAGGGCGACCAAAGGGCTTGTTTGCATAACTCACCTACCCCCAAGAAGGCCGGTACAGATGCCTCAGCATGTCCATCTTCTCTATGTCCCGCAAGACACCCGTGGGGAGTCACTCCTCTGGAAACGGGATTGCAACTCTTCACAGGTAACCTACCTCACAGCATCCTCATGAACTGCCAAAGCCATCCCCACCATAGGCAGCTGATGCCAGGCCATCATGTACAAGACACATCCTTGGGAAGCCGAGGCCAGCGCCTGCAACACAATGATGACAGCCCATCCCACTACATCACACAGGACCTGTCCTCATGATACCTTACCTTTCTCTCCAGGGCAGCAGCCACTACGCAGGCTTAAATGCAGCACTCGATCCTCACCCCACTCCACGATGATCCACTTAGCACTATCATTGTGCTGGCAGCATCAGGGGCAGCAGCGAGGCCTAATCCATCAGCCCCCTTCCGCCATCACCAAACTCCATCCCACGCCCGCCCACTGCTCGAGCCCCACCGGGCACTCAAGAACCTCACCGCACCAAACACAACAACAGAGAGGGCCACAGGCCTGGCCTGAGGCTCCAGGCTCCAACCATGGAACCTTGCTCATTTTGGCTTCCAAAATCAACCACCGAAGCGGCATGCACAAAGCTTGATCCTGGTCAAAACACACTTCTCCAAGTTGAAAGCTCACTGGGCCCACACCAGCACACACTCCGACTCTGAAGACTAGCAGGAGAGCCTGCCCCCTTGCATTCCCTCACGGCCTTTTAGCAGGGACCGCGGATTCATAGATGACCCAGCTTATGGGCAGACACGGTCGACCCTCAGTCAGGAGCCCCTCCAATACTGGAGTCCTTGGTGGTGTTTGCGTCCATGTCGGCAGGGGACACGGGCCTTCACTCCTAACAGTCCCCTACACCCGAGAGAGGAAACGTGCTGAACCTCAGTTTCGATACGGATACGGTAGAGTGTTCTCACCCATTTTGTTCAGAGTTTCCAAGGAATGCATACAAGGGTGTCATCATCGATCCAAGCACATGCTGCGATGCTGCAGAACACAACCGTGCAGTGCGCCGGGCTCTGCAGGGGAGTCATGAGCCTGGGGTACCCCAAAATCCTGGAGCATCCACAGCCCTCAGGCCACTCAACAAGACGAACAATCAAGCCACTCTTGCAGCCATTGGGCCCATCTCAGGAAAACTTAATATCTAATGGCACATCTTGGGGTGGTTGAATACCTACCATCCTGAGTTATCCGCGACCATGCTCGGGAACATGGCCCCGCCTCACTTTTTCCAGTTCTTCTTAGCACCTCCAGTCATCAGAGCACACGAAGATCTTCTTGTTTTTGCCGACGGCGAGGCTTGCCCAGCAACTGCACCTGGGAAGTGGACTGGTGTCCTCAAAGGACATGATCCATACAAACATTTACCTGGGCTTGAGCTCTGAAACTGCTTCCCAAGGACCTCTATCCCTTACCGAGAATTGACTGCATGTCTGATAGTACGACTGAAGGAAGTTAGGCACATACATTGTCCGGTGTGTGAGAGGCTGTATTTCTGTGTTCACGCGTGTGACTGTGACTGCGCACGCAGACGCTCTTGTGGGTTTCTCTGTGTGCCGCTGACTACGCGTCTTGGTCTCTGTGTGTCCCTGTAGCCCTGTGAAGAGGCGTCCAACAGTAAACGCAATAGTTTATACACAACACCCTGTCTAGACCCACAACTGAAAGGAGAAAGCCCCCTTTCAGCTTCCAGAGGCCACATGCAAACTTTAAACCCCAGGGGCTGTTGAAATACTCCAGGGACTCCCGCTCTCCCACAGCCACGCCTTCTGACCAGAGCACAAAGACTGGACAAGACCTGCCTCCCGGCCGTGGGTGTGACATCTACGTGCAACTCGAGAACCTGCCAGCTACCAGCACATCTGATGTGCACTTGGGGTCACTCCCAGCACTTTCGGAAGCAAGGGAACTCCCATGGGTGACCCGACACCGACCTACAGCATTCTACTGGCAAGATGCAACCTGAAAACACTCAATGGGCTAAAGAATATCGAACAAAGTGCAACTTCTTGCCAACTAGGCCTAATCACTTTCCTTTGACCCGTGGGAATGCCCACCACAGGAGGCAGTGGGCTTCAGCAGCCATGACCCATGTTGGAGCCCCACAGCGGAAACTAGGCCACCTTCCCGGCCATGTCTCAGGCAGCTCCCATCCTGCAAGGTTCGCGGGCCTGACCCCTAAGGAACCGCTCAAACGCTCAACAGCCTCGTCCAACGTGCCCTAATCCAGCCAGCAGGGGGACGCGTCCCTACTGGAAGCCACAGACATCTTCCGAACACGGGAACACTGAACACCAGGGAACACAGACCTC
Organism: Eschrichtius robustus; assembly: GCF_028021215.1. Lineage (NCBI taxonomy): Eukaryota > Metazoa > Chordata > Mammalia > Artiodactyla > Eschrichtiidae > Eschrichtius > Eschrichtius robustus. The sequence continues at coordinate 143,318,881 of NC_090824.1, read as the reverse complement.
AAGCCTGTCTGCTTTGAAGATGCTGATCCCACCTGATGCATCCTGGAAATTCTCCACTGCCACAGTGACACCACTGAGGAACTCAGAGTGATCAAAGGCATGGTCCCCGAGGACCACAGACAGACTAGCAACGGAAGACCTCTGCCATGTGAGGGCACTTGGAAGCCTGAAAGGGAAGAGTGGCTGGCCTTGGCAGCGCACCAGGGATGGCAACAGTGCCCCCTTCTCTGTCCCGCCAACGGACTGCTCTGGATAAAGCTCTGGCTATTCGAAAGGCCTGCATGCCACACGGGCCGGCCGCGTCATGCCCTCCGGCAGAAACACTATCGCTTTGCACATTCCCAAAAGTGGGAAAAGGGTGACCAAAGGGCTTGTTTGCATAACTCACCTACCCCCAAGAAGGCCGGTACAGATGCCTCAGCATGTCCATCTTCTCTATGTCCCGCAAGACACCCGTGGGGAGTCACTCCTCTGGAAACGGGATTGCAACTCTTCACAGGTAACCTACCTCACAGCATCCTCATGAACTGCCAAAGCCATCCCCACCATAGGCAGCTGATGCCAGGCCATCACGTACAAGACACATCCTTGGGAAGCCTAGGCCAGCGCCTGCAACACAATGATGACAGCCCATCCCACGACATCACACAGGACCTGTCCTCATGATACCTTACCTTTCTCTCCAGGGCAGCAGCCACTACGCAGGCTTAAATGCAGCACTCGATCCTCACCCCACTCCACGATGATCCACTTAGCGCCAACAGTGTGCTGGCAGCTTCAGGGGCAGCAGCGAGGCCTAATCCATCAGCCCCCTTCCGCCATCACCAAACTCCATCCCAACCCCGCCCACTGCTCCAGCCCCATCGGGCACTCAAGAACCTCACCGCACCAAACACGACAACACAGAGAGTCACAGGCCTGGCCTGAGGCTCCAGGCTCCAACCAGGGAACCTTGCTCATTTTGGCTCCCAAAATCAACCACCGAAGCGGGATGCACAAAGCGTGATCCTGGTCAAAACACACTTCTCCAAGCTGAAAGTTCACTGGGCCCACAACAGCACACACTCCGACTCTGTAGACTAGCAGGAGAGCCTGCCCCCTTGCATTCCCTCACGGCCTTTTAGCAGGGACCGCGGATTCATAGATGACCCAGCTTATGGGCAGACACGGTCGACCCTCAGACAGAAGCCCCTCCAATACTGGAGTCCTTGGTGGTGTTTGCGTGCATGTCGGCAGGGGACACTGGCCTTCACTCCTAACAGTCCCCTACACCCGAGAGAGGAAACGTGATGAACCTCAGTTTCGATAAGGATACGGGAGAGTGTTCTCACCCATTTTGTTCAGAGTTTCCAAGGAATGCATACAAGGGTGTCATCATCGATAAAAGCACATGCTGGGATGCTGCAGAACACAACCAGGCAGTGCGCCGGGCTCTGCAGGGGAGTCATGAGCCTGGGGTACCCCAAAATCCTGCAGCATCCACAGCCCTCAGGCCACTCAACAAGACGAACAATCAAGCCACTCTTACAGCCATTGGGCCAATCTGAGGAAAACCTAATATCTAATGGCACATCTTGGGGTGGTTGAATACCTACCATCCTGAGTTATCCGCGACCATGCTCGGGAACATGGCCCCGCCTCACTTTTTCCAGTTCTTCTTAGCACCTCCAGTCATCAGAGCACACGAAGATCTTCTTGTTTTTGCCGACGGCGAGGCTTGCCCAGCAACTGCACCTGGGAAGTGGACTGGTGTCCTCAAAGGACATGATCCATACAAACATTTACCTGGGCTTGAGCTCTGAAACTGCTTCCCAAGGACCTCTATCCCTTACCGAGAATTGACTGCATGTCTGATAGTACGACTGCAGGAAGTTAGGCACATATATTGGCCGGTGTGTGAGAGGCTGTATTTCTGTGTTCACGCGTGTGACTGTGACTGCGCACGCAGACGCTCTTGTGGGTTTCTCTGTGTGCCGCTGATTACGCGTCTTGGTCTCTGTGTGTCCCTGTAGCCCTGTGAAGAGGTGTCCAACAGTAAATGCCATAGTTTATACACAACACCCTGTCTAGACCCACAACTGAAAGGAGAAAGCCCCCTGTCAGCTTCCAGAGGCCGCATGCAAACTTTAACCGCCAGGGGCTGTTGAAATACTCCAGGGACTCCCGCTCTCCCACAGCCACGCCTTCTGACCAGAGCACAAAGACTGGACAAGACCTGCCTCCTGGCCGTGGGTGTGACATCTACGTGCAACTCGAGAACCTGCCAGCTACCAGCACATCTGATGTGCACTTGGGGTCACTCCCAGCACTTTCGGAAGCAGGGGAACTCCCATGGGTGAGCCGACACCGACCTACAGCATTCTACTGGCAAGATGCAGCCTGAAACCCCTCAAGGGGCTAAAGAACATCGAACAAAGTGCAACTTCTTGCCAACTAGGCCTAATCACTTTCCTTTGACCCATGGGAATGCCTACCACAGGAAGAAGTGGGCTTCAGCAGCCATGACCCATGTTGGAACCCCACAGCGGAAACTAGGCCACCTTCCCGGCCATGTCACAGGCAACTCCCATCCTGCAATGTTCGCGGCCCTGAACCCTAAGGAACCGCTCAAACGCTCAACAGCCTCGTCCAACGTGCCCTACTCCAGCGAGCAGGGCGACGCGTCCCTACTGGAAGCCACAGACATCTTCCGAACACGGGAACACTGAACACCAGGGAAGACAGACGGCAAGCCTGTCTGCTTTGAAGATGCTGATCCCACCTGATGCATCCTGGAAATTCTCCACTGCCACAGTGACACCACTGAGAAACTCAGAGTGATCAAAGGCATGGTCCCCGAGGACCACAGACAGACTTGCAACGGAAGACCTCTGCCATGTGAGGGCACTTGGAAGCCTGAAAGGGAAGAGTGGCGGGCCTTGGCAGCGAACCAAGGATGGAAACAGTGCCCCCTTCTCTGCCCCACCAACGAACTGCTCTGGATAAAGCTCTGGCTATTCGAAAGGCCTGCATGACACACGGGCCGGCCGCATCATGCCCTCCGGCAGAAACACTATCGCTTTGCACATTCCCAAAAGTGGGAAAAGAGCGACCCAAGGGCTTGTTTGCATAACTCACCTACCCCCAAGAAGGCCGGCACAGATGCCTCAGCATGTCCATCTTCTCTATGTCCCGCAAGACACCCGTGGAGAGTCACTCCTCTGGAAACGGGATTGCAACTCTTCACAGGTAACCTACCTCACTGCATCCTCATGAACTCCCAAAGCCATCCCCACCATAGGCAGCTGATGCCAGGCCATCACGTACAAGACACATCCTTGGGAAGCCGAGGCCAGCGCCTGCAACCCAATGATGACAGCCCATCCCACGACATCACACAGGACCTGTCCTCATGATACCTTACCTTATTCTCCAGGGCAGCAGCCACTACGCAGGCTTAAATGCAGCATTCGAACCTCACCCCACTCCACGATGATCCACTTAGCGCCAACAGTGTGCTGGCAGCTTCAGTGGCAGCAGCGAGGCCTAATCCATCAGCCCCCTTCCGCCATCACCAAACTCCATCCCACCCCCGCCCACTGCTCCAGCCCCACCGGGCACTCAAGAACCTCACCGCACCAAACACGACAACAGAGAGGGCCACAGGCCTGGCCTGAGGCTCCAGGCTCCAACCAGGGAACCTTGCTCATTTTGGCTCCCAAAATCAACCACCGAAGCGGCATGCACAAAGCGTGATCCTGGTCAAAACACACTTCTCCAAGCTGAAAGCTCACTGGGCCCACACCAGCACACACTCCGACTCCGAAGACTAGCAGGAGAGCCTGCCCCCTTGCATTCCCTCACGGCCTTTTAGCAGGGACCGCGGATTCATAGATGACCCAGCTTATGGGCAGACACGGTCGACCCTCAGACAGGAGCCCCTCCAATACTGGAGTCCGTGGTGGTGTTTGCGTGCATGTCGGCAGGGGACACTGGCCTTCACTCCTAACAGTCCCCTACACCCGAGAGAGGAAACGTGCTGAACCTCAGTTTCGATAAGGATACGGTAGAGTGTTCTCAACCATTTTGCTCAGAGTTTCCAAGGAATGCATACAAGGGTGTCATCATCGATCCAAGCACATGCTGGGATGCTGCAGAACACAACCGGGCAGTGCGCGGCGCTATGCAGGTGAGTCATGAGCCTGGGGTACCCCAAAATCCTGGAGCATCCACAGCCCTCAGGCCACTCAACAAGACAAACAATCAAGCCATTCTTACCGCCATTGGGCCAATCTGAGGAAAACCTTATATCTAATGGCACATCCTGGGGTGGTTGAATACCTACCATCCTGAGTTATCCCCGACCATGCTCGGGAACATGGCCCCGCCTCACTTTTTCCAGTTCTTCTTAGCACCTCCAGTCATCAGAGCACACGAACACCTTCTTGTTTTTGCCGACGGCGAGGCTTGCCCAGCAACTGCACCTGGGAAGTGCACTGGTGTCCTCAAAGGACATGATCCATACAAATATTTACCAGGGATTGAGCTCTGAAACTGCTTCCCAAGGACCTCTATCCCTTACCGAGAATTGACTGCATGTCTGATAGTACGACTGAAGGAAGTTACGCACATACATTGGCCGGTGTGTGAGAGGCTGTATTTCTGTGTTCACGCGTGTGACTGTGACTGCGCACGCAGACGCTCTTGTGAGGTTCTCTGCGTGCTGCTGACTACGCGTCTTGGTCTCTGTGTGTCCCTGTAGCCCTGTGAAGAGGCGTCCAACAGTAAACGCAATAGTTTATACACAACACCCTGTCTAGACCCACAACTGAAAGGAGAGAGCCCCCTGTCAGCTTCCAGAGGCCGCATGCAAACTTTAACCCCCAGGGGCTGTTGAAATACTCCACGGACTCCCGCTCTCCCACAGCCACGCCTTCTGACCAGAGCACAAAGCCTGAACGAGACCTGCCTCCCGACGTGGGTGTGACATCTACGTGCAACTCGAGAACCTGCCAGCTACCAGCACATCTGATGTGCACTTGGGGTCACTCCCAACACTTTCGGAAGCAAGGAAACTCCCATGGGTGACCCGACACCGACTTACAGCATTCTACTGGCAAGATGCAGCCTGAAACCACTCAATGGGGTAAAGAACATCGAACAAAGTGCAAGTTCTTGCCAACTAGGCCTAATCACTTTCCATTGCCACCTGGGAATGCCCACCACAGGAAGCAGTGGGCTTCAGCAGCCATGACCCATGTTGGAACCCCACAGCGGAAACTAGGCCACCTTCCCGGCCATGTCACAGGCAACTCCCATCCTGCAAGGTTTGCGGCCCTGAACCCTAAGGAACCGCTCAAACGCTCAACAGCCTCGTCCAACGTGCCCTACTCCAGCGAGCAGGGCGACGCGTCCCTACTGGAAGCCACAGACATCTTCCGAACACGGGAACACTGAACACCAGGGAAGACAGACGGCAAGCCTGTCTACTTTGAAGATGATGATCCCACCTGATGCATCCTGGAAATTCTCCACTGCCACAGTCACACCACTGAGGAACTCAGAGTGAACAAAGGCATGGTCCCCGAGGACCACAGACAGAGTTGCAACGGAAGACCTCTGCCATGTGAGGGCACTTGGAAGCCTGAAAGGGAAGAGTGGTTGTCCTTGGCAGCGCACCAGGGATGGCAACAGTGCCCCCATCTCCGCCCCGCCAACGGAGTGCTCTGGATAATGTTCTGGCTATTCGAAAGGCCTGCATGCTACACGGGCCGGCCGCGGGATGCCCTCCGGCAGAAACACTATCGCTTTGCACATTCCCAAAAGTGGGAAAAGAGCGACCCAAGGGCTTGTTTGCATAACTCACCTACCCCCAAGAAGGCCGGCACAGATGCCTCAGCATGTCCATCTTCTCTATGTCCCGCAAGACACCCGTGGGGAGTCACTCCTCTGGAAACGGGATTGCAACTCTTCACAGGTAACCTACCTCACTGCATCCTCATGAACTGCCAAAGCCATCCCCACCATAGGCAGCTGATGCCAGGCCATCACGAACAAGACATACCCTTGGGAAGCCGAGGCCAGCGCCTGCAACCCAATGATGACAGCCCATCCCACGACATCACACAGGACCTGTCCTCATGATACATTACCTTTCTCTCCAGGGTAGAAGCCACTATGCAGGCTTAAATGCAGCACTCGATCCTCACCCCACTCCACGATGATCCACTTAGCGCCAACAGTGTGCTGGCAGCTTCAGGGGCAGCAGCGAGGCCTAATCCATCAGCCCCCTTCCGCCATCACCAAACTCCATCCCAACCCCGCCCACTGCTCCAGCCCCACCGGGCACTCAAGAACCTCACCGCACCAAACACAGCAAAAGAGTGGGCCACAGGCCTGGCCTGAGGCTCCAGGCTCCAACCAGGGAACCTTGCTCATTTTGGCTTCCAAAATCAACCACCGAAGCGGCATGCACAAAGCGTGATCCTGGTCAAAACACACTTCTCCACGCTGAAAGCTCACTGGGCCCACACCAGCACACACTCCGACTCTGAAGACTAGCAGGAGAGCCTGCCCCCTTGCATTCCCTCACGGCCTTTTAGCAGGGACCGCGGATTCATAGATGACCCAGCTTATGGGCAGACACGGTCGACCCTCAGACAGGAGCCCCTCCAATACTGTAGTCCTTGGTGGTGTTTGCGTGCATGTCGGCAGGGGACACTGGCCTTCACTCCTAACAGTCCCCTACACCCGAGAGAGGAAACGTGCTGAACCTCAGTTTCGATAAGGATACGGGAGAGTGTTCTCAACCATTTTCTTCACAGTTTCCAAGGAATGCATACAAGGGTGTCATCATCGATCCAAGCACATGCTGGGATGCTGCAGAACAAAACCGGGCAGTGCACCGGGCTCTGCAGGGGAGTCATCAGCCTGGGGTACCCCAAAATCCTGGAGCATCCACAGCCCTCAGGCCACTCAACAAGACAAACAATCAAGCCACTCTTACCGCCATTGGGCCAATCTGAGGAAAACCTTATATATAATGGCACATCCTGGGCTGGTTGAATACCTACCATCCTGAGTTATCCGCGACCATGCTCGGGAACATGGCCCCGCCTCACTTTTTCCAGTTCTTCTTAGCACCTCCAGTCATCAGAGCACACGAACACCTTCTTGTTTTTGCCGACGGCGAGGCTTGCCCAGCAACTGCACCTGGGAAGTGGACTGGTGTCCTCAAAGGACATGATCCATACAAACATTTACCAGGGATTGAGCTCTGAAACTGCTTCCCAAGGACCTCTATCCCTTACCGAGAATTGACTGCATGTCTGATAGTACGACTGAAGGAAGTTACGCACATACATTGGCCGGTGTGTGAGAGGCTGTATTTCTGTGTTCACGCGTGTGACTGTGACTGCGCACGCAGACGCTCTTGTGAGGTTCTCTGCGTGCTGCTGACTACGCGTCTTGGTCTCTGTGTGTCCCTGTAGCCCTGTGAAGAGGCGTCCAACAGTAAACGCAATAGTTTATACACAACACCCTGTCTAGACCCGCAACTGAAAGGAGAAAGCCCCCTGTCAGCTTCCAGAGGCCGCATGCAAACTTTAAGCCCCAGGGGCTGTTGAAATACTCCACGGACTCCCGCTCTCCCACAGCCACGCCTTCTGACCAGAGCACAAAGACTGGACGAGACCTGCCTCCCGACGTGGGTGTGACATCTACGTGCAACTCGAGAACCTGCCAGCTACCAGCACATCTGATGTGCACTTGGGGTCACTCCCAGCACTTTCGGAAGCAAGGATACTCCCATGGGTGACCCGACACCGACTTACAGCATTCTACTGGCAAGATGCAGCCTGAAACCACTCAATGGGCTAAAGAACATCGAACAAAGTGCAACTTCTTGCCAACTAGGCCTAATCTCTTTCCTTTGCCACGTGGGAATGCCCACCACAGGAAGCAGTGGGCTTCAGCAGCCATGACCCATTTTGGAACCCCACAGCGGAAACTAGGCCACCTTCCCGGCCATGTCACAGGCAACTCCCATCCTGCAATGTTCGCGGCCCTGAACCCTAAGGAACCGCTCAAACGCTCAACAGCCTCGTCCAACGTGCCCTACTCCAGCGAGCAGGGCGACGCGTCCCTACTGGAAGCCACAGACATCTTCCGAACACGGGAACACTGAACACCAGGGAAGACAGACGGCAAGCCTGTCTGCTTTGAAAATGCTGATCCCACCTGATGCATCCTGGAAATTCTCCACTGCCACAGTGACACCACTGAGAAACTCAGAGTGATCAAAGGCATGGTCCCCGAGGACCACAGACAGACTTGCAACGGAAGGCCTCTGCCATGTGAGGGCACTTGGAAGCCTGAAAGGGAAGAGTGGCGGGCCTTGGCAGCGAACCAAGGATGGAAACAGTGCCCCCTTCTCTGCCCCACCAACGAACTGCTCTGGATAAAGCTCTGGCTATTCGAAAGGCCTGCATGACACACGGGCCGGCCGCATCATGCCCTCCGGCAGAAACACTATCGCTTTGCACATTCCCAAAAGTGGGAAAAGAGCGACCCAAGGGCTGTTTGCATAACTCACCTACCCCCAAGAAGGCCGGCACAGATGCCTCAGCATGTCCATCTTCTCTATGTCCCACAAGACACCCGTGGAGAGTCACTCCTCTGGAAACGGGATTGCAACTCTTCACAGGTAACCTACCTCACTGCATCCTCATGAACTCCCAAAGCCATCCCCACCATAGGCAGCTGATGCCAGGCCATCACGTAAAAGACACATCCTTGGGAAGCCGAGGCCAGCGCCTGCAACCCAATGATGACAGCCCATCCCACGACATCACACAGGACCTGTCCTCATGATACCTTACCTTATTCTCCAGGGCAGCAGCCACTATGCAGGCTTAAATGCAGCACTCGATCCTCACCCCACTCCACGATGATCCACTTAGCGCCAACAGTGTGCTGGCAGCTTCAGGGGCAGCAGCGAGGCCTAATCCATCAGCCCCCTTCCGCCATCACCAAACTCCATCCCACCCCCGCCCACTGCTCCAGCCCCACCGGGCACTCAAGAACCTCACCGCACCAAACACAGCAAAAGAGTGGGCCACAGGCCTGGCCTGAGGCTCCAGGCTCCAACCAGGGAAACTTGCTCATTTTGGCTTCCAAAATCAACCACCGAAGCGGCATGCACAAAGCGTGATCCTGGTCAAAACACACTTCTCCAAGCTGAAAGCTCACTGGGCCCACACCAGCACACACTCCGACTCTGAAGACTAGCAGGAGAGCCTGCCCCCTTGCATTCCCTCACGGCCTTTTAGCAGGGACCGCGGATTCATAGATGACCCAGCTTATGGGCAGACACGGTCGACCCTCAGACAGGAGCCCCTCCAATGCTGTAGTCCTTGGTGGTGTTTGCGTGCATGTCGGCAGGGGACACTGGCCTTCACTCCTAACAGTCCCCTACACCCGAGAGAGGAAACGTGCTGAACCTCAGTTTCGATAAGGATACGGGAGAGTGTTCTCAACCATTTTCTTCACAGTTTCTAAGGAATGCATACAAGGGTGTCATCATCGATCCAAGCACATGCTGGGATGCTGCAGAACAAAACCGGGCAGTGCGCCGGGCTCTGCAGGGGAGTCATGAGCCTGGGGTACCCCAAAATCCTGGAGCATCCACAGCCCTCAGGCCACTCAACAAGACAAACAATCAAGCCACTCTTACCGCCATTGGGCCAATCTGAGGAAAACCTTATATCTAATGGCACATCCTGGTGTGGTTGAATACCTACCATCCTGAGTTATCCGCGACCATGCTCGGGAACATGGCCCCGCCTCACTTTTTCCAGTTCTTCTTAGCACCTCCCGTCATCAGAGCACACGAACACCTTCTTGTTTTTGCCGACGGCGAGGCTTGCCCAGCAACTGCACCTGGGAAGTGGACTGGTGTCCTCAAAGGACATGATCCATACAAACATTTACCAGGGATTGAGCTCTGAAACTGCTTCCCAAGGACCTCTATCCCTTACCGAGAATTGACTGCATGTCTGATAGTACGACTGAAGGAAGTTACGCACATACATTGGCCGGTGTGTGAGAGGCTGTATTTCTGTGTTCACGCGTGTGACTGTGACTGCGCACGCAGACGCTCTTGTGAGGTTCTCTGCGTGCTGCTGACTACGCGTCTTGGTCTCTGTGTGTCCCTGTAGCCCTGTGAAGAGGCGTCCAACAGTAAACGCAATAGTTTATACACAACACCCTGTCTAGACCCACAACTGAAAGGAGAAAGCCCCCTGTCAGCTTCCAGAGGCCGCATGCAAACTTTAAGCCCCAGGGGCTGTTGAAATACTCCAGGGACTCCCGCTCTCCCACAGACACGCCTTCTGACCAGAGCACAAAGACTGGACGAGACCTGCCTCCCGACGTGGGTGTGACATCTACGTGCAACTCGAGAACCTGCCAGCTACCAGCACATCTGATGTGCACTTGGGGTCACTCCCAGCACTTTCGGAAGCAAGGAAACTCCCATGGGTGACCCGACACCGACTTACAGCATTCTACTGGCAAGATGCAGCCTGAAACCACTCAATGGGCTAAAGAACATCGAACAAAGTGCAACTTCTTGCCAACTAGGCCTAATCACTTTCCTTTGCCACGTGGGAATGCCCACCACAGGAAGCAGTGGGCTTCAGCAGCCATGACCCATGTTGGAACCCCACAGCGGAAACTAGGCCACCATCCCGACCATGTCACAGGCAACTCCCATCCTGCAAGGTTCGCGGCCCTGAACCCTAAGGAACCGCTCAAACGCTCAACAGCCTCGTCCAACGTGCCCTACTCCAGCGAGCAGGGCGACGCGTCCCTACTGGAAGCCACAGACATCTTCCGAACACGGGAACACTGAACACCAGGGAAGACAGACGGCAAGCCTGTCTGCTTTGAAGATGCTGATCCCACCTGATGCATCCTGGAAATTCTCCACTGCCACAGTGACACCACTGAGAAACTCAGAGTGATCAAAGGCATGGTTCCCGAGGACCACAGACAGACTTGCAACGGAAGACCTCTGCCATGTGAGGGCACTTGGAAGCCTGAAAGGGAAGAGTGGCGGGCCTTGGCAGCGAACCAAGGATGGAAACAGTGCCCCCTTCTCTGCCCCACCAACGAACTGCTCTGGATAAAGCTCTGGCTATTCGAAAGGCCTGCATGACACACGGGCCGGCCGCATCATGCCCTCCGGCAGAAACACTATCGCTTTGCACATTCCCAAAAGTGGGAAAAGAGCGACCCAAGGGCTTGTTTGCATAACTCACCTACCCCCAAGAAGGCCGGCACAGATGCCTCAGCATGTCCATCTTCTCTATGTCCCGCAAGACACCCGTGGGGAGTCACTCCTCTGGAAACGGGATTGCAACTCTTCACAGGTAACCTACCTCACTGCATCCTCATGAACTGCCAAAGCCATCCCCACCATAGGCAGCTGATGTCAGGCCATCACGAACAAGACACATCCTTGGGATGCCGAGGCCAGCGCCTGCAACCCAATGATGACAGCCCATCCCACGACATCACACAGGACCTGTCCTCATGATACCTTACCTTTCTCTCCAGGGCAGCAGCCACTACGCAGGCTTACATGCAGCACTCGATCCTCACCCCACTCCACGATGATCCACTTAGCGCCAACAGTGTGCTGGCAGCTTCAGGGGCAGCAGCGAGGCCTAATCCATCAGCCCCCTTCCGCCATCACCAAACTCCATCCCACCCCCGCCCACTGCTCCAGCCCCACCGGGCACTCAAGAACCTCACCGCACCAAACACGACAACAGAGAGGGCCACAGGCCTGGCCTGAGGCTCCAGGCTCCAACCAGGGAACCTTGCTCATTTTGGCTTCCATAATCAACCACCGAAGCGGCATGCACAAAGCGTGATCCTGGTCAAAACACACTTCTCCAAGCTGAAAGCTCACTGGGCCCACACCAGCACACACTCCGACTCTGAAGACTAGCAGGAGAGCCTGCCCCCTTGCATTCCCTCACGGCCTTTTAGCAGGGACCGCGGATTCATAGATGACCCAGCTTATGGGCAGACACGGTCGACCCACAGTCAAGAGCCCCTCCAATACTGGAGTCCTTGGTGGTGTTTGCGTGCATGTCGGCAGGGGACACTGGCCTTCACTCCTAACAGTCCCCTACACCCGAGAGAGGAAACGTGCTGAACCTCAGTTTCGATAAGGATACAGTAGAGTGTTCTCAACCATTTTGTTCAGAGTTTCCAAGGAATGCATACAAGGGTGTCATCATCGATCCAAGCACATGGAGGGATGCTGCAGAACACAACCGGGCACTGTGCCGGGCCTTGCAGGAGAGTCATGAGCCTGTGGTACCCCAAAAGCCTGGAGGATCCACAGCCCTCAGGCCACTCAACAAGACGAACAATCAAGCCACTCTTACATCCATTACGCCCATCTGAGGAAAACCTAATATGTAATGGCACATCCTGGGGTGGTTGAATACATACCATCCTGAGTTATCCCCGACCATGCTCGGGAACATGGTCCCGCCTCACTATTTCCAGTTCTTCTTAGCACCTCCAGTCATCAGGGCACACGAAGATCTTCTTGTTTTTGCCGACGGCGAGGCTTGCCCAGCAACTGCACCTGGAAAGTGGACTGGTGTCCTCAAAGGACATGATCCATACAAACATTTACCTGGGCTTGAGCTCTGAAACTGCTTCCCAAAGACCTCTATCCCTTACCGAGAATTGACTGCATGTCTGATAGTACGACTGCAGGAAGTTAGGCACATACATTGGCCGGTGTGTGAGAGGCTGTATTTCTGTGTTCACGCGTGTGACTGTGACTGAGTATGCAGACGCTCTTGTGGGTTTCTCTGTGTGCCCCTGACTATGCGTCTTGGTCTCTGTGTGTCCCTGTAGCCCTGTGAAGAGGCGTCCAACAGTAAACGCCATAGTTTATACACAACACACTGTCTAGACCCCCAACTGAAAGGAGAAAGCCCCCTGTGAGCTTCCAGAGACCGCATGCAAACTTTAACCCCCAGGGGCTGTTGAAATACTCCATGGACTCCCGCTCTCCCACATCCACGCCTTCTGACCAGAGCACAAAGACTGGACGAGACCTGCCTCCCGGCCGTGGGTGTGACATCTACTTGCAACTCGAGAACCTGCCAGCTACAAGCACATCTGATGTGCACGTGGGGTCACTCCCAACATTTTGGAAGCAAGGGAACGCCCATGGGTGACCCGACACCGATCTACAGCATTCTACTGGCAAGATGCAGCCTGAAACAACTCAAGGAGCTAAAGAACATCGAACAAAGTGCAACTTCTTGCCAACTAGGCCTAATCACTTTCCTTTGACCCGTGGGAATGCCCACCACAGGAAGCAGTGGGCTTCAGCAGCCATGACCCATGTTAGAACCCCACAGCGGAAACTAGGCCACCTTCCCGGCCATGTCTCAAGCAGCTCCCATCCTGCAAGGTTCGCGTTCCTGACCCCTAAAGAACCACTCAAACGCTCAACAGCCTCGTCCAACGTGCCCACTCCAGCCAGCAGGCCGAAGCGTCCCTACTGGAAGCCACAGACATCTTCCGAACACGGGAACACTGAACACCAGGGAAGACAGACTGCAAGCCTGTCTGCTTTGAAGATGCTGATCTCACCTGATGCATCCTGGAAATTCTCCACTGCCACAGTGACACCACTGAGGAACTCAGAGTGATCAAAGGCATGGTCCCCGAGGACCACAGACAGACTTGCAACGGAAGACCTCTGCCATGTGAGGGGACTTGGAAGCCTGAAAGGGAAGAGTGGCTGGCCTTGGCAGCGCACCAGGGATGGCAACAGTGCCCCCTTCTCTGCCCCGCCAACGAACTGCTCTGGATAAAGCTCTGGCTATTCTAAAGGCCTGCATGCCACACGGGCCGGCCGCTTCATGCCCCCCGGCAGAAACACTATCGCTTTGCACATTCCTAAAAGTGGGAAAAGAGCGACCAAAGGGCTTGTTTGCATAACTCACCTACCCCAAGAAGGCCGGCACAGATGCCTCAGCATGTCCGTCTTCTCTATGTCCCGCAAGACACCCGTGGGGAGTCACTCCACTGGAAACGGGATTGCAACTCTTCACAGGTAACCTACCTCACTGCATCCTCATGAACTGCCAAAGCCATCCCCACCATAGGCAGCTGATGCCAGGCCATCACGAACAAGACACATCCTTGGGAAGCCAAGGCCAGCGCCTTCAACCCAATGATGACATCCCATCCCACGATATCACAAAGGACCTGTCCTCATGATACCTTACCTTTCTCTCCAGGGCAGCAGCCACTACGCAGGCTTAAATGCAGCACTCGGTCCTCACCCCACTCAACGATGATCCACTTAGCGCCAAACAGTGTGCTGGCAGCTTCAGGGGCAGCAGCGAGGCCTAATCCATCAGCCCCCTTCCGCCATCACCAAACTCCATCCCAACCCCGCCCACTGCTCCAGCCCCACCGGGCACTCAAGAACCTCACCGCACCAAACACAACAACAGAGAGGGCCACAGGCCTGGCCTGAGGCTCCGGGCTCCAACCAGGGAACCTTGTTCATTTTGGCTCCCAAAATCTACCACCGAAGCGGCAGGCACAAAGCGTGATCCTGGTCAAAACACACTTCTCCAAGCTGAAAGCTCACTGGGCCCACACCAGCACACACTCCGACTATGAAGACTAGCAGGAGAGCCTGCCCCCTTGCATTCCCTCACGGCCTTTTAGCAGGGACCGCGGATTCATAGATGACCCAGCTTATGGGCAGACACGGTCGACCCTCAGACAGGAGCCCCTCCAATACTGGAGTCCGTGGTGGTGTTTGCATGCATATCGGCAGGGGACACTGGCCTTCACTCCTAACAGTCCCCTACACCCGAGAGAGGAAACGTGCTGAACCTCAGTTTCGATAAGGATACGGTAGAGTGTTCTCACCCATTTTGTTCAGAGTTTCCAAGGAATGCATACAAGGGTGTCATCATCGATCCAAGCACATGCTGCGATGCTGCAGAACACAACCGGGCAGTGCGCCGGGCTCTGCAGGGGAGTCATGACCCTGGGGTACCCCAATATCCTGGAGCATCCACAGCCCTCAGGCCACTCAACAAGACGAACAATCAAGCCACTCTTGCAGCCATTGGGCCCATCTCAGGAAAACCTAATATATAATGGCACATCCTGGGGTGCTTGAATACCTACCATCCTGAGTTATCCCCGACCATGCTCGGGAACATGGCCCCGCCTCACTTTTTCCAGTTCTTCTTAGCACCTCCAGTCATCAGGGCACACGAAGATCTTCCTGTTTTTGCCGACTTCGAGGCTTGCCCAGCAACTGCACCTAGGAAGTGGACTGGTGTCCTCAAAGGACATGATCCATACAAACATTTACCTGGGCTTGAGCTCTGAAACTGCTTCCCAAGGACCTCTATCCCTTACCGAGAATTGACTGCATGTCTGATAGTACGACTGCAGGAAGTTAGGCACATACATTGGCCGGTGTGTGAGAGGCTGTATTTCTGTGTTCACACGTGTGACTGTGACTGCACACGCAGACGCTCTTGTGGGGTTCTCTGTGTGCTGCTGACTACGCGTCTTGGTCTCTGTGTGTCCCTGTAGCCCTGTGAAGAGGCGTCCAACAGTAAACGCAATAGTTTATACACAACACCCTATCTAGACTCACAAATGAAAGGAGAAAGCCCCCTGTCAGCTTCCAGAGGCCGCATGCAAACTTTAACCCCCAGGGGCTGTTGAAATACTCCACGGACTCCCGCTCTCCCACAGCCACGCCTTCTGACCAGAGCACAAAGACTGGACGAGACCTGCCTCCCGGCCGTGGGTGTGACATCTACGAGCATCTCGAGAACCTGCCAGCTACCAGCACATCTCATGTGCACTTGGGGTCACTCTCAGCACTTTCAGAAGCAAGGGAACACCCATGGGTGAGCCGACACCGACCTACAGCATTCTACTGGCAAGATGCAGCCTGAAACCACTCAAGGGGCTAAAGAACATCAAACAAAGTGCAACTCCTTGCCAACTAGGCCTAATCACTTTCCTTTGACCCGTGGGAATGCCCACCACAGGAAGCAGTGGGCTTCAGCAGCCATGACCCATGTTGGAACCCCACAGCGGAATCTAGGCCACCTTCCCGGCCATGTCTCAGGCAGCTCCCATCCTGCAAGGTTCACGGCCCTGACCCCTAAAGAACCGCTCAAACGCTCAACAGCCTCGTCCAACGTGCCCTACTCCAGCCAGCAGGCCGCCGCGTCCCTACTGGAAGCCACAGACATCTTCCGAACACGGGAACACTGAACACCAGGGAAGACAGACCGCAAGCCTGTCTGCTTTGAAGATGCTGATCCCACCTGATGCATCCTGGAAATTCTCCACTGCCACAGTGACACCACTGAGGAACTCAGAGTGATCAAAGGCATGGTCCCCGAGGACCACAGACAGACTTGCAACGGAAGACCTCTGCCATGTGAGGGGACTTGGAAGCCTGAAGGGGAAGAGTGGCTGGCCTTGGCAGCGCACCAGGGATGGCAACAGTGCCCCCTTCTCTGCCCCGCCAAGAACTGCTCTGGATAAAGCTCTGGCTATTCGAAAGGCCTGCATGCCGCACGGGCCGGCCGCGTCATGCCCTCCGGCAGAAACACTATCGCTTTGCACATTCCCAAAAGTGGGAAAAGAGCGACCCAAGGGCTTGTTTGCATAACTCACCTACCCCCAAGAAGGCCGGCACATATGCCCCAGCATGTCCGTCTTCTCTATGTCCCGCAAGACACCCGTGGGGAGTCACTCCACTGGAAACGGGATTGCAACTCTTCACAGGTAACCTACCTCACTGCATCCTCATGAACTGCCAAAGCCATCCCCACCATAGGCAGCTGAAGCCAGGCCATCACGAACAAGACACATCCTTGGGAAGCCGAGGCCAGCGCCTGCAACCCAATGATGACAGCCCATCCCACGATATCACACAAGACCTGTCCTCATGATACCTTACCTTTCTCTCCAGGGCAGCAGCCACTACGCAGGCTTAAATGCAGCACTCGATCCTCAGCCCATTCCACGATGATCCACTTAGCGCCAACAGTGTGCTGGCAGCTTCAGGGGCAGCAGCGAGGCCTAATCCATCAGCCCCCTTCCGCCATCACCAAACTCCATCCCACCCCCGCCCACTGCTCCAGCCCCACCGGGCACTCAAGAACCTCACCGCACCAAACACAACAACAGAGAGGGCCACAGGCCTGGCCAGAGGCTCCAGGCTCCAACCAGGGAACCTTGCTCATTTTGACTTCCAAAATCAACCACTGAAGCGGCATGCACAAAGCGTGATCCTGGTCAAAACACACTTCTCCAAGCTGAAAGCTCACTGGGCCCACACCAGCACACACTCCGACTCTGAAGACTAGCAGGAGAGCCTGCCCCTTTGCATTCCCTCACAGCCTTTTAGCAGGGACCGCGGATTCATAGATGACCCAGCTTATGGGCAGACACGGTCGACCCTCAGTCAGGAGCCCCTCCAATACTGGAGTCCTTGGTGGTGTTTGCGTGCATGTCGGCAGGGGACACTGGCCTTCACTCCTAACAGTCCCCTACACCCGAGAGAGGAAACGTGCTGAACCTCAGTTTCGATAAGGATACGGTAGAGTGTTCTCAACCATTTTGTTCAGAGTTTCCAAGGAATGCATACAAGGGTGTCATCATCGATCCAAGCACATGCTGCGATGCTGCAGAACACAACCGGGCAGTGCGCCGGGCTCTGCAGGGGAGTCATGAGCCTGGGGTACCCCAAAATCCTGGAGCATCCACAGCCCTCCGGCCACTCAACAAGACGAACAATCAAGCCACTCTTACAGCCATTGGGCCCATCTTAGGAAAACCTAGTATCTAACGGCACATCCTGGGCTGGTTGAATACCTACCATCCTGAGTTATCCGCGACCATGCTCGGGAACATGGCCCCGCCTCACTTTTTCCAGTTCTTCTTAGCACCTCCAGTCATCAGAGCACACGAAGATCTTCTTGTTTTTGCCGACTTCGAGGCTTGCTCAGCAACTGCACCTGGGAAGTGGACTGGTGTCCTCAAAGGACATGATCCATAGAAACATTTACCTGGGCTTGAGCTCTGAAACTGCTTCCCAAGGACCTCTATACCTTACCGAGAATTGACTGCATGTCTGATAGTACGACTGCAGGAAGCTACGCACATACATTGGCCGGTGTGTGAGAGGCTGTATTTCTGTGTTCACACGTGTGACTGTGACTGCACACGCAGACGCTCTTGTGGGGTTCTCTGTGTGCTGCTGACTACGCGTCTTGGTCTCTGTGTGTCCCTGTAGCCCTGTGAAGAGGCGTCCAACAGTAAACGCAATAGTTTATACACAACACCCTATCTAGACTCACAAATGAAAGGAGAAAGCCCCCTGTCAGCTTCCAGAGGCCGCATGCAAACTTTAACCCCCAGGGGCTGTTGAAATACTCCACGGACTCCCGCTCTCCCACAGCCACGCCTTCTGACCAGAGCACAAAGACTGGACGAGACCTGCCTCCCGGCCGTGGGTGTGACATCTACGAGCATCTCGAGAACCTGCCAGCTACCAGCACATCTCATGTGCACTTGGGGTCACTCTCAGCACTTTCGGAAGCAAGGGAACACCCATGGGTGAGCCGACACCGACCTACAGCATTCTACTGGCAAGATGCAGCCTGAAACCACTCAAGGGGCTAAAGAACATCAAACAAAGTGCAACTCCTTGCCAACTAGGCCTAATCACTTTCCTTTGACCCGTGGGAATGCCCACCACAGGAAGCAGTGGGCTTCAGCAGCCATGACCCATGTTGGAACCCCACAGCGGAAACTAGGCCACCTTCCCGGCCATGTCTCAAGCAGCTCCCATCCTGCAAGGTTCACGGCCCTGACCCCTAAAGAACCGCTCAAACGCTCAACAGCCTCGTCCAACGTGCCCTACTCCAGCCAGCAGGCCGCCGCGTCCCTACTGGAAGCCACAGACATCTTCCGAACACGGGAACACTGAACACCAGGGAAGACAGACGGCAAGCCTGTCTGCTTTGAAGATGCTGATCCCACCTGATGCATCCTGGAAATTCTCCACTGCCACAGTGACACCACTGAGAAACTCAGAGTGATCAAAGGCATGGTTCCCGAGGACCACAGACAGACTTGCAACGGAAGACCTCTGCCATGTGAGGGCACTTGGAAGCCTGAAAGGGAAGAGTGGCGGGCCTTGGCAGCGAACCAAGGATGGAAACAGTGCCCCCTTCTCTGCCCCACCAACGAACTGCTCTGGATAAAGCTCTGGCTATTCGAAAGGCCTGCATGACACACGGGCCGGCCCGCATCATGCCCTCCGGCAGAAACACTATCGCTTTGCACATTCCCAAAAGTGGGAAAAGAGCGACCCAAGGGCTTGTTTGCATAACTCACCTACCCCCAAGAAGGCCGGCACAGATGCCTCAGCATGTCCATCTTCTCTATGTCCCGCAAGACACCCGTGGGGAGTCACTCCTCTGGAAACGGGATTGCAACTCTTCACAGGTAACCTACCTCACTGCATCCTCATGAACTGCCAAAGCCATCCCCACCATAGGCAGCTGATGCCAGGCCATCACGAACAAGACACATCCTTGGGATGCCGAGGCCAGCGCCTGCAACCCAATGATGACAGCCCATCCCACGACATCACACAGGACCTGTCCTCATGATACCTTACCTTTCTCTCCAGGGCAGCAGCCACTACGCAGGCTTACATGCAGCACTCGATCCTCACCCCACTCCACGATGATCCACTTAGCGCCAACAGTGTGCTGGCAGCTTCAGGGGCAGCAGCGAGGCCTAATCCATCAGCCCCCTTCCGCCATCACCAAACTCCATCCCACCCCCGCCCACTGCTCCAGCCCCACCGGGCACTCAAGAACCTCACCGCACCAAACACGACAACAGAGAGGGCCACAGGCCTGGCCTGAGGCTCCAGGCTCCAACCAGGGAACCTTGCTCATTTTGGCTTCCATAATCAACCACCGAAGCGGCATGCACAAAGCGTGATCCTGGTCAAAACACACTTCTCCAAGCTGAAAGCTCACTGGGCCCACACCAGCACACACTCCGACTCTGAAGACTAGCAGGAGAGCCTGCCCCCTTGCATTCCCTCACGGCCTTTTAGCAGGGACCGCGGATTCATAGATGACCCAGCTTATGGGCAGACACGGTCGACCCACAGTCAAGAGCCCCTCCAATACTGGAGTCCTTGGTGGTGTTTGCGTGCATGTCGGCAGGGGACACTGGCCTTCACTCCTAACAGTCCCCTACACCCGAGAGAGGAAACGTGCTGAACCTCAGTTTCGATAAGGATACAGTAGAGTGTTCTCAACCATTTTGTTCAGAGTTTCCAAGGAATGCATACAAGGGTGTCATCATCGATCCAAGCACATGGTGGGATGCTGCAGAACACAACCGGGCAGTGCGCCGGGCCTTGCAGGAGAGTCATGAGCCTGTGGTACCCCAAAAGCCTGGAGGATCCACAGCCCTCAGGCCACTCAACAAGACGAACAATCAAGCCACTCTTACATCCATTACGCCCATCTGAGGAAAACCTAATATGTAATGGCACATCCTGGGGTGGTTGAATACATACCATCCTGAGTTATCCCCGACCATGCTCGGGAACATGGTCCCGCCTCACTATTTCCAGTTCTTCTTAGCACCTCCAGTCATCAGGGCACACGAAGATCTTCTTGTTTTTGCCGACGGCGAGGCTTGCCCAGCAACTGCACCTGGAAAGTGGACTGGTGTCCTCAAAGGACATGATCCATACAAACATTTACCTGGGCTTGAGCTCTGAAACTGCTTCCCAAAGACCTCTATCCCTTACCGAGAATTGACTGCATGTCTGATAGTACGACTGCAGGAAGTTAGGCACATACATTGGCCGGTGTGTGAGAGGCTGTATTTCTGTGTTCACGCGTGTGACTGTGACTGAGTATGCAGACGCTCTTGTGGGTTTCTCTGTGTGCCCCTGACTATGCGTCTTGGTCTCTGTGTGTCCCTGTAGCCCTGTGAAGAGGCGTCCAACAGTAAACGCAATAGTTTATACACAACACCCTATCTAGACTCACAAATGAAAGGAGAAAGCCCCCTGTCAGCTTCCAGAGGCCGCATGCAAACTTTAACCCCCAGGGGCTGTTGAAATACTCCACGGACTCCCGCTCTCCCACAGCCACGCCTTCTGACCAGAGCACAAAGACTGGACGAGACCTGCCTCCCGGCCGTGGGTGTGACATCTACGAGCATCTCGAGAACCTGCCAGCTACCAGCACATCTCATGTGCACTTGGGGTCACTCTCAGCACTTTCAGAAGCAAGGGAACACCCATGGGTGAGCCGACACCGACCTACAGCATTCTACTGGCAAGATGCAGCCTGAAACCACTCAAGGGGCTAAAGAACATCAAACAAAGTGCAACTCCTTGCCAACTAGGCCTAATCACTTTCCTTTGACCCGTGGGAATGCCCACCACAGGAAGCAGTGGGCTTCAGCAGCCATGACCCATGTTGGAACCCCACAGCGGAAACTAGGCCACCTTCCCGGCCATGTCTCAGGCAGCTCCCATCCTGCAAGGTTCACGGCCCTGACCCCTAAAGAACCGCTCATACGCTCAACAGCCTCGTCCAACGTGCCCTACTCCAGCCAGCAGGCCGCCGCGTCCCTACTGGAAGCCACAGACATCTTCCGAACACGGGAACACTGAACACCAGGGAAGACAGACCGCAAGCCTGTCTGCTTTGAAGATGCTGATCCCACCTGATGCATCCTGGAAATTCTCCACTGCCACAGTGACACCACTGAGGAACTCAGAGTGATCAAAGGCATGGTCCCCGAGGACCACAGACAGACTTGCAACGGAAGACCTCTGCCATGTGAGGGGACTTGGAAGCCTGAAGGGGAAGAGTGGCTGGCCTTGGCAGCGCACCAGGGATGGCAACAGTGCCCCCTTCTCTGCCCCGCCAAGAACTGCTCTGGATAAAGCTCTGGCTATTCGAAAGGCCTGCATGCCGCACGGGCCGGCCGCGTCATGCCCTCCGGCAGAAACACTATCGCTTTGCACATTCCCAAAAGTGGGAAAAGAGCGACCCAAGGGCTTGTTTGCATAACTCACCTACCCCCAAGAAGGCCGGCACATATGCCCCAGCATGTCCGTCTTCTCTATGTCCCGCAAGACACCCGTGGGGAGTCACTCCACTGGAAACGGGATTGCAACTCTTCACAGGTAACCTACCTCACTGCATCCTCATGAACTGCCAAAGCCATCCCCACCATAGGCAGCTGAAGCCAGGCCATCACTAACAAGACACATCCTTGGGAAGCCGAGGCCAGCGCCTGCAACACAATGATGACAGCCCATCCCACGATATCACACAAGACCTGTCCTCATGATACCTTACCTTTCTCTCCAGGGCAGCAGCCACTACGCAGGCTTAAATGCAGCACTCGATCCTCAGCCCATTCCACGATGATCCACTTAGCGCCAACAGTGTGCTGGCAGCTTCAGGGGCAGCAGCGAGGCCTAATCCATCAGCCCCCTTCCGCCATCACCAAACTCCATCCCACCCCCGCCCACTGCTCCAGCCCCACCGGGCACTCAAGAACCTCACCGCACCAAACACAACAACAGAGAGGGCCACAGGCCTGGCCAGAGGCTCCAGGCTCCAACCAGGGAACCTTGCTCATTTTGACTTCCAAAATCAACCACTGAAGCGGCATGCACAAAGCGTGATCCTGGTCAAAACACACTTCTCCAAGCTGAAAGCTCACTGGGCCCACACCAGCACACACTCCGACTCTGAAGACTAGCAGGAGAGCCTGCCCCTTTGCATTCCCTCACAGCCTTTTAGCAGGGACCGCGGATTCATAGATGACCCAGCTTATGGGCAGACACGGTCGACCCTCAGTCAGGAGCCCCTCCAATACTGGAGTCCTTGGTGGTGTTTGCGTGCATGTCGGCAGGGGACACTGGCCTTCACTCCTAACAGTCCCCTACACCCGAGAGAGGAAACGTGCTGAACCTCAGTTTCGATAAGGATACGGTAGAGTGTTCTCAACCATTTTGTTCAGAGTTTCCAAGGAATGCATACAAGGGTGTCATCATCGATCCAAGCACATGCTGCGATGCTGCAGAACACAACCGGGCAGTGCGCCGGGCTCTGCAGGGGAGTCATGAGCCTGGGGTACCCCAAAATCCTGGAGCATCCACAGCCCTCCGGCCACTCAACAAGACGAACAATCAAGCCACTCTTACAGCCATTGGGCCCATCTTAGGAAAACCTAGTATCTAATGGCACATCCTGGGCTGGTTGAATACCTACCATCCTGAGTTATCCGCGACCATGCTCGGGAACATGGCCCCGCCTCACTTTTTCCAGTTCTTCTTAGCACCTCCAGTCATCAGAGCACACGAAGATCTTCTTGTTTTTGCCGACTTCGAGGCTTGCTCAGCAACTGCACCTGGGAAGTGGACTGGTGTCCTCAAAGGACATGATCCATAGAAACATTTACCTGGGCTTGAGCTCTGAAACTGCTTCCCAAGGACCTCTATACCTTACCGAGAATTGACTGCATGTCTGATAGTACGACTGCAGGAAGCTACGCACATACATTGGCCGGTGTGTGAGAGGCTGTATTTCTGTGTTCACACGTGTGACTGTGACTGCACACGCAGACGCTCTTGTGGGGTTCTCTGTGTGCTGCTGACTACGCGTCTTGGTCTCTGTGTGTCCCTGTAGCCCTGTGAAGAGGCGTCCAACAGTAAACGCAATAGTTTATACACAACACCCTATCTAGACTCACAAATGAAAGGAGAAAGCCCCCTGTCAGCTTCCAGAGGCCGCATGCAAACTTTAACCCCCAGGGGCTGTTGAAATACTCCACGGACTCCCGCTCTCCCACAGCCACGCCTTCTGACCAGAGCACAAAGACTGGACGAGACCTGCCTCCCGGCCGTGGGTGTGACATCTACGAGCATCTCGAGAACCTGCCAGCTACCAGCACATCTCATGT
Source organism: Eschrichtius robustus (assembly GCF_028021215.1). Classification (NCBI taxonomy): domain Eukaryota; kingdom Metazoa; phylum Chordata; class Mammalia; order Artiodactyla; family Eschrichtiidae; genus Eschrichtius; species Eschrichtius robustus. Next base: position 143,294,770 of record NC_090824.1, on the reverse strand, counting down.
GCACTTGGGGTCACTCTCAGCACTTTCGGAAGCAAGGGAACACCCATGGGTGAGCCGACACCGACCTACAGCATTCTACTGGCAAGATGCAGCCTGAAACCACTCAAGGGGCTAAAGAACATCAAACAAAGTGCAACTCCTTGCCAACTAGGCCTAATCACTTTCCTTTGACCCGTGGGAATGCCCACCACAGGAAGCAGTGGGCTTCAGCAGCCATGACCCATGTTGGAACCCCACAGCGGAAACTAGGCCACCTTCCCGGCCATGTCTCAAGCAGTTCCCATCCTGCAAGGTTCACGGCCCTGACCCCTAAAGAACCGCTCAAACGCTCAACAGCCTCGTCCAACGTGCCCTACTCCAGCCAGCAGGCCGCCGCGTCCCTACTGGAAGCCACAGACATCTTCCGAACACGGGAACACTGAACACCAGGGAAGACAGACCGCAAGCCTGTCTGCTTTGAAGATGCTGATCCCACCTGATGCATCCTGGAAATTCTCCACTGCCACAGTGACACCACTGAGGAACTCAGAGTGATCAAAGGCATGGTCCCCGAGGACCACAGACAGACTTGCAACGGAAGACCTCTGCCATGTGAGGGGACTTGGAAGCCTGAAGGGGAAGAGTGGCTGGCCTTGGCAGCGCACCAGGGATGGCAACAGTGCCCCCTTCTCTGCCCCGCCAAGAACTGCTCTGGATAAAGCTCTGGCTATTCGAAAGGCCTGCATGCCGCACGGGCCGGCCGCGTCATGCCCTCCGGCAGAAACACTATCGCTTTGCACATTCCCAAAAGTGGGAAAAGAGCGACCCAAGGGCTTGTTTGCATAACTCAGCTACCCCCAAGAAGGTCGGCACAGATGCCTCAGCATATCCATCTTCTCTATGTCCCGCAAGACACCCGTGGGGAGTCACTCCACTGGAAACGGGATTGCAACTCTTCACAGGTAACCTACCTCACTGCATCCTCATGAACTGCCAAAGCCATCCCCACCATAGGCAGCTGATGCCAGGCCATCACGAACAAGACACATCCTTGGGAAGCCGAGGCCAGCGCCTGCAACCCAATGATGACAGCCCATCCCACGACATCACACAGGACCTGTCCTCATGATACCTTACCTTTCTCTCCAGGGCAGCAGCCACTACGCAGGCTTAAATGCAGCACTCGATCCTCACCCCACTCCACGATGATCCACTTAGCGCCAACAGTGTGCTGGCAGCTTCAGGGGCAGCAGCGAGGCCTAATCCATCAGCCCCCTTCCGCCATCACCAAACTCCATCCCAACCCCGCCCACTGCTCCAGCCCCACCGGGCACTCAAGAACCTCACCGCACCAAACACGACAACAGAGAAGGCCACAGGTCTGGCCTGAGGCTCCAGGCTCCAACCAGGGAAACTTGCTCATTTTGGCTTCCAAAATCAACCACCGAAGCGGCATGCACAAAGCGAGATCCTGGTCAAAACACACTTCTCCAAGCTGAAAGCTCACTGGGCCCACACCAGCACACAGTCCGACTCTGAAGACTAGCAGGAGAGCCTGCCCCCTTGCATTCCCTCACGGCCTTTTAGCAGGGACCGCGGATTCATAGATGACCCAGCTTATGGGCAGACACGGTCGACCCTCAATCAGGAGCCCCTCAAATACTGGAGTCCATGGTGGTGTTTGCGTGCATGTCGGCAGGGGACACTGGCCTTCACTCCTAACAGTCCCCTACACCCGAGAGAGGAAACGTGCTGAACCTCAGTTTCGATAAGGATACGGTAGAGTGTTCTCACCCATGTTGTTCAGAGTTTCCAAGGAATGCATACAAGGGTGTCATCATCTATCCAAGCACATGCTGGGATGCGGCAGAACACAACCGGGCAGTGCGCCGGTCTCTGCAGGGGAGTCATGAGCCTGGGGTGCCCCAAAAGCCTTGAGAATCCACAGCCCTCAGGCCACTCAACAAGACGAACAATCAAGCCACTCTTACATCCATTGGGCCCATCTGAGGAAAACCTAATATCTAGTGGCACATCCTGGGGTGGTTGAATACCTACCATCCTGAGTTATCCCCGACCATGCTTGGGAACATGGCCCCGCCTCACTTTTTACAGTTCTTCTTAGCACCTCCAGTCATCAGGGCACACGAAGATCTTCTTGTTTTTGCCGACGGCGAGGCTTGCCCAGCAACTGCACCTGGGAAGTGGACTGGTGTCCTCAAAGGACATGATCCATACAAACATTTACCTGGGCTTGAGCTCTGAAACTGCTTCCCAAGGACCTCTATCCCTTACCGAGAATTGACTGCATGTCTGATAGTACGACTGCAGGAAGTTAGGCACATACATTGGCCGGTGTGTGAGAGGCTGTATTTCTGTGTTCACGCGTGTGACTGTGACTGAGTACGCAGACGCTCTTGTGGGTTTCTCCGTGTGCCCCTGACTATGCGTCTTGGTCTCTGTGTGTCCCTGTAGCCCTGTGAAGAGGCGTCCAACAGTAAACGCCATAGTTTATATACAACACCCTGTCTAGACCCCCAACTGAAAGGAGAAAGCCCCCTGTCAGCTTCCAGAGACCGCATGCAAACTTTAACCCCCAGGGGCTGTTGAAATACTCCACGGACTCCCGCTCTCCCACAGCCACGCCTTCTGACCACAGCACAAAGACTGGACGAGACCTGCCTCCCGGCCGTGGGTGTGACATCTACGAGCAACTCGAGAACCTGCCAGCTACCAGCACACCTGATGTGCACTTGGGGTCACTCCCAACATTTTGGAAGCAAGGGAACGCCCATGGTTGACCCGACACCGACCTACAGCATTCTACTGGCAAGATGCAGCCTGAAACCACTCAATGGGCTAAAGAACATCGAACAAAGTGCAACTTCTTGCCAACTAGGCCTAATCACTTTCCTTTGACCCGTGGGAATGCCCACCACAGGAAGCAGTGGGCTTCAGCAGCCATGACCCATGTTGGAACCCCAGAGCGGAAACTAAGCCACCTTCCCGGCCATGTCTCAGGCAGCTCCCATCCTGCAAGGTTCGCGGCCCTGACCCCTAAGGAACCGCTCAAACGCTCAACAGCCTCGTCCAACGTGCCCTACTCCAGCCAGCAAGGCGACGCGTCCCTACTGGAAGACACAGACATCTTCCGAACACGGGAACACTGAACACCAGGGAAGACAGACCGCAAGCCTGTCTGCTTTGAAGATGCTGATCCCACCTGATGCATCCTGGAAATTCTCCACTGCCACAGTGACACCACTGAGGAACTCAGAGTGATCAAAGGCATGGTCCCCGAGGACCACAGACAGACTTGCAACGGAAGACCTCTGCCATGTGAGGGCACTTGGAAGCCTGAAAGGGAACCGTGGCTGGCCTTGGCAGTGCACCAGGGATGGCAACAGTGCCCCCTTCTCTGTCCCGCCAACGGACTGCTCTGGATAAAGCTCTGGCTATTCGAAAGGCCTGCATGCCACACGGGCCGGCCGCGTCATGCCCTCCGGCAGAAACACTATCGTTTTGCACATTCCCAAAAGTGGGAAAAGAGCGACCCAAGGGCTTGTTTTCATAACTCACCTACCCCCAAGAAGGCCGGCACAGATGCCTCAGCATGTCCATCTTCTCTATGTCCCGCAAGACACCCGTGGGGAGTCACTCCTCTGGAAACGGGATTGCAACTCTTCACAGGTAACCTACCTCACTGAATCCTCATGAACTGCCACAGCCATCCCCACCATAGGCAGCTGATGCCACGCCATCACGAACAAGACACAACCTTGGGAAGCCGAGGCCAGCGCCTGCAACCCAATGATGACAGCCCATCCCACGACATCACACAGGACCTGTCCTCATGACACCTTACCTTTCTCTCCAGGGCAGCAGCCACTACGCAGGCTTAAATGCAGCACTCGATCCTCACCCCACTCCACGATGATCCACTTAGCGCCAACAGTGTGCTGGCAGCTTCAGGGGCAGCAGCGAGGCCTAATCCATCAGCCCCCTTCCGCCATCACCAAACTCCATCCCACCCCCGCCCACTGCTCCAGCCCCACCGGGCACTCAAGAACCTCACCGCACCAAACACGACAACAGAGAGGGCCACAGGCCTGGCCTGAGGCTCCAGGCTCCAACCAGGGAAACTTGCTCATTTTGGCTCCCAAAATCAACCACCGAAGCGGCATGCACAATGCGTGATCCTGGTCAAAACACACTTCTCCAAGCTGAAAGCTCACTGGGCCCACACCAGCACACACTCCGACTCTGAAGACTAGCAGGAGAGCCTGCCCCCTTGCATTCCCTCACGGCCTTTTAGCAGGGACCGCGGATTCATAGATGACCCAGCTTATGGGCAGACACGGTCGACCCTCAGTCAGGAGCCCCTCCAATACTGGAGTCCTTGGTGGTGTTTGCGTGCATGTCGGCAGGGGACACTGGCTTTCACTCCTAACAGTCCCCTACACCCGAGAGAGGAAACGTGCTGAACCTCAGTTTCGATAAGGATACGGTAGAGTGTTCTCACCCATGTTGTTCAGAGTTTCCAAGGAATGCATACAAGGGTGTCATCATCGATCCAAGCACATACTGGGATGCTGCAGAACACAACCGGGCAGTGTGCCGGGCTCTGCAGGGGAGTCATGACCCTGGGGTACCCCAAAAGCCTGGAGAATCCACAGCCCTCAGGCCACTCAACAAGACGAACAATCAAGCCACTCTTGCATCCATTGGGCCCATCTCAGGAAAAACTAATATCTAATGGCACATCTTGGGGTGGTTGAATACATACCATCCTGAGTTATCCCCGACTATGCTCGGGAACATGGCCCCGCCTCACTTTTTCCAGTTCTTCTTGGCACCTCCAGTCATCAGAGCACACGAAGATCTTCTTGTTTTTGCCGACGGCGAGGCTTGCCCAGCAACTGCACCTGGGAAGTGGACTGGTGTCCTCAGAGGACATGATCCATACAAACATTTACCTGGGCTTGAGCTCTGAAACTGCTTCCCAAGAACTTCTATCCCTTACCGAGAATTGACTGCATGTCTGATAGTACGACTGCAGGAAGTTAGGCACATACATTGGCCGGTGTGTGAGAGGCTGTATTTCTGTGTTCACGCGTGTGACTGTGACTGAGTACGCAGACGCTCTTGTGAGTTTCTCTGTGTGCCGCTGACTACGCGTCTTGGTCTGTGTGTGTCCCTGTAGCCCTGTGAAGAGGCGTCCAACAGTAAACGCCATAGCTTATACACAACACCATGTCTAGGCCGCCAACTGAAAGTTGAAAGCCCCCTGTCAGCTTCCAGAGGCCGCATGCAAACTTTAAACCCCAGGGGCTGTTGAAATACTCCACGGACTCCCGCTCTCCCACAGCCACGCCTTCTGACCAGAGCACAAAGACTGGATGAGACCTTCCTCCCAGCCGTGGCTGTGACATCTACGTGCAACTCGAGAACCTGCCAGCTACCAGCACATCTGATGTGCACTTGGGGTCACTCCCAGCACTTTCAGAAGCAGGGGAACTCCCATGGGTGACCCGACACCGACCTACAGCATTCTACTGGCAAGATGCAGCCTGAAACCACTCAATGGGCTAAAGAACATCGAACAAAGTGCAACTTCTTTCCAACTAGGCCTAATCACTTTCCTTTGAACCGTGGGAATGCCCACCACAGGAAGCAGTGGGCTTCAGCAGCCATGACCCATGTTGGAACCCCACAGCGGAAACTAGGCCACCATCCCGGCCATGTCTCTGGCAGCTCCCATCCTGCAAGGTTCGCGGCCCTGACCCCTAAGGAAACGCTCAAACGCTCAACAGCCTCGCCCAACGTGCCCAACTCCTGCCAGCAGGGCGACGCGACCCTACTGGAAGGCACAGACATCTTCCGAACACGGGAACACTGAACACCAGGGAAGACAGACCGCAAGCCTGTCTGATTTGAAGATGCTGATCCCACCTGATGCATCCTGGAAATTCTCCACTGCCACAGTGACACCACTGAGGAACTCAGAGTGATCAAAGGCATGGTCCCCGAGGACCACAGACAGACTTGCCACGGAAGACCTCTGCCATGTGAGGGCACTTGGAAGCCTGAAAGGGAACCGTGACTGGCCTTGTCAGTGCACCAGGGATGGCAACAGTGCCCCCTTCTCTGCCCCGCCAACGGACTGCTCTGGATAAAGCTCTGGGTATTCGAAAGGACTGCATGCCATATGGGCCGGCCGCGTCATGCCCTCCGGCAGAAACACTATCGCTTTGCACATTCCCAAAAGTGGCAAAAGAGTGACCCAAGGGCTTGTTTGCATAACTCACCTACCCCCAAGAATGCCGGCACAGATGCCTCAGCATGTCCATCTTCTGTATGTCCCGCAAGACACCCGTGGGGAGTCACTCCTCTGGAAACGGGATTGCAACTCTTCACAGGTAACCTACCTCACTGCATCCTCATGAACTGCCAAAGCCATCCCCACCATAGGCAGCTGATGCCAGGCGATCACGAACAAGACACATCCTTGGGAAGCCAAGGCCAGCGCCTGCAACCCAATGATGACAGCCCATCCCACGACATCACACAGGACCTGTCCTCATGATACCTTACCTTTCTCTCCAGGGCAGCAGCCACTACGCAGGCTTAAATGCAGCACTCGATCCTCACCCCACTCCACGATGATCCACTTAGCGCCAACAGTGTGCTGGCAGCTTCAGGGGCAGCAGCGAGGCCTAATCCATCAGCCCCCTTCCGCCATCACCAAACTCCATCCCACCCCCGCCAACTGCTCCAGCCCCACCGGGCACTCAAGAACCTCACCGCATCAAACACGACAACAGAGAGGGCCACAGGCCTGGCCTGAGGCTCCAGGCTCCAACCAGGGAACCTTGCTCATTTTGGCTCCCAAAATCAACCACCGAAGCGGCATGCACAAAGCGTGATCCTGGTCAAAACACACTTCTCCAAGCTGAAAGCTCACTGGGCCCACACCAGCAGACACTCCGACTATGAAGACTAGCAGGAGAGCCTGCCCCCTTGCATTCCCTCACGGCCTTTTAGCAGGGACCGCGGATTCATAGATGACCCAGCTTATGGGCAGAAACGGTCGACCCTCAGTCAGGAGCCCCTCCAATACTGGAGTCCTTGGTGGTGTTTGCGTGCATGTCGGCAGGGGACACTGGTCTTCACTCCTAACAGTCCCCTACACCCGAGAGAGGAAACGTGCTGAACCTCAGTTTCGATAAGGATACGGTAGAGTGTTCTCACCCATGTTGTTCAGAGTTTCCAAGGAATGCATACAAGGGTGTCATCATCTATCCAAGCACATGCTGGGATGCGGCAGAACACAACCGGGCAGTGCGCCGGGCTATACAGGGGAGTCATGAGCCTGGGGTACCCCAAAAGCCTGGAGAATCCACAGCCCTCAGGCCACTCAACAAGACGAACAATCAAGCCACTCTTACATCCATTGGGCCCATCTGAGGAAAACCTAATATCTAATGGCACATCCTGGGGTGGTTGAATACCTACCATCCTGAGTTATCCCCGACCATGCTCGGGAACATGGCCCCGCCTCACTTTTTCCAGTTCTTCTTAGCACCTCCAGTCATCAGGGCACACGAAGATCTTCTTGTTTTTGCCGACAGCGAGGCTTGCCCAGCAACTGCACCTGGGAAGTGGACTGGTGTCCTCAAAGGACATGATCCATACAAACATTTACCTGGGCTTGAGCTCTGAAACTGCTTCCCAAGGACCTCTATCCCTTACCAAGAATTGACTGCATGTCTGATAGTACGACTGCAGGAAGTTAGGCACATACATTGGCCGGTGTGTGAGAGGCTGTATTTCTGTGTTCACGCGTGTGACTGTGACTGAGTACGCAGACGCTCTTCTGGGTTTCTCTGTGTGCCGCTGACTACGCGTCTTGGTCTCTGTGTGTCCCTGTAGCCCTGTGAAGAGGCGTCCAACAGGAAAAGCCATACCTTATACACAACACCCTGTATAGACCCCCTAGTGAAAGGAGAAAGCCCCCTGTCAGCTTCCAGAGACCGCATGCAAACTTTAACCACCAGGGGCTGTTGAAATACTCCACGGACTCCCGCTCTCCCACACCCACGCCTTCTGACCACAGCACAAAGACTGGACGAGACCTGCCTCCCGGCCGTGGGTGTGACATCTACGTGCAACTCGAGAACCTGCCAGCTACCAGCACATCTGATGTGCACTTGGGGTCACTCCCAACATTTTGGAAGCAAGGGAACGCCCATGGTTGACCCGACACCGACCTACAGCATTCTACTGGCAAGATGCAGCCTGAAACAACTCAAGGGGCTAAAGAACATCGAACAAAGTGCAACTTCTTGCCAACTAGGCCTAATCACTTTCCTTTGACCCGTGGGAATGCCCACCACAGGAAGCAGAGGGCTTCAGCAGCCATGACCCATGTTGGAACCCCACAGCGGAAACTAAGCCACCTTCCCGGCCATGTCTCAGGCAGCTCCCATCCTGCAAGGTTCGCGGCCCTGACCCCCAAGGAACCGCTCAAACGCTCAACAGCCTCGTCCAACGTGCCCTACTCCAGCCAGCAGGGCGACGCGTCCCTACTGGAAGGCACAGACATCTTCCGAACACGGGAACACTGAACACCAGGGAAGACAGACCGCAGGACTGTCTGCTTTGAAGATGCTGATCCCACCTGATGCATCCTGGAAATTCTCCACTGCCACAGTGACACCACTGAGGAACTCAGAGTGATCAAAGGCATGGTCCCCAAGGACCACAGACAGACTTGCAACGGAAGACCTCTGCCATGTGAGGGCACTTGGAAGCCTGAAAGGGAAGAGTGGCTGGCCTTGGCAGCGAACCAAGCATGGCAACACTGCCCCCTTCTCTGCCCCGCCAACGGACTGCTCTGGATAAAGCTCTGGCTATTCGAAAGGCCTGCATGCCATACGGGCCGGCCGCGTCATGCCCTCCGGCAGAAACACTATCGCTTTGCACATTCCCAAAAGTGGGAAAAGAGCGACCCAAGGGCTTGTTTGCATAACTCACATACCCCCAAGAAGGCCGGCACAGATGCCTCAGCATGTCCATCTTCTCTATGTCCCGCAAGACACCCGTGGGGAGTCACTCCTCTGGAAACGGGATTGCAACTCTTCACAGGTAACCTACCTCACTGCATCCTCATGAACTGCCAAAGCCATCCCCACCATAGGCAGCTGATGCCAGGCCATCACGAACAAGACATATCCTTGGGAAGCCGAGGTCAGCGCCTGCAACCCAATGATGACAGCCCATCCCACGACATCACACAGGACCTGTCCTCATGATACCTTACCTTTCTCTCCAGGGCAGCAGCCACTATGCAGGCTTAAATGCAGCACTCGATCCTCACCCCACTCCACGATGATCCACTTAGCGCCAACAGTGTTCTGGCAGCTTCAGGGGCAGCAGCGAGGCCTAATCCATCAGCCCCCTTCCACCATCACCAAACTCCATCCCACCCCCGCCCACTGCTCCTGCCCCACCGGGCACTCAAGAACCTCACCGCACCAAACACGACAACAGAGAGGGCCACAGGCCTGGCCTGAGGCTCCAGGCTCCAACCAGGGAACCTTGCTCATTTTGGCTCCCAAAATCAACCACGGAAGCGGCATGCACAAAGCGTGATCCTGGTCAAAACACACTTCTCCAAGCTGAAAGCTCACTGGGCCCACACCAGCCCACACTCCGACTATGAAGACTAGCAGGAGAGCCTGCCCCCTTGCATTCCCTCACGGCCTTTTAGCAGGGACCGCGGATTTATAGATGACCCAGCTTCTGGGCAGACACGGTCGACCCTCAGTCAGGAGCCCCTCCAATACTGGAGTCCTTGGTGGTGTTTGCGTGCATGTCGGCAGGGGACACTGGCCTTCACTCCTAACAGTCCCCTACACCCGAGAGAGGAAACGTGCTGAACCTCAGTTTCGATAAGGATACGGTACAGTGTTCTCACCCATGTTGTTCAGAGTTTCCAAGGAATGCATACAAGGGTGTCATCATCTATCCAAGCACATGCTGGGATGCGGCAGAACACAACCGGGCAGTGCGCCGGGCTCTGCAGGGGAGTCATGAGCCTGGGGTACCCCAAAAACCTGGGGAATCCACAGCCCTCAGGCCACTCAACAAGACAAACAATCAAACCACTCTTACATCCATTGGGCCCATCTGAGGAAAACCTAATATCTAATGGCACATCCTGGGGTGGTTGAATACCTACCATCCTGAGTTATCCCCGACCATGCTCGGGAACATGGCCCCGCCTCACTTTTTCCAGTTCTTCTTAGCACCTCCAGTCATCAGGGCACACGAAGATCTTCTTGTTTTTGCCGACGGCGAGGCTTGCCCAGCAACTGCACCTGGGAAGTGGACTGGTGTCCTCACAGGACATGATCCATACAAACATTTAACTGGGCTTGAGCTCTGAAACTGCTTCCCAAGGACCTCTATCCCTTACCGAGAATTGACTGCATGTCTGATAGTACGCCTGCAGGAAGTTAGGCACATACATTGGCCGGTGTGTGAGAGGCTGTATTTCTGTGTTCACGCGTGTGACTGTGACTGAGTACGCAGAAGCTCTAGTGGGTTTCTCTGTGTGCCGCTGACTACGCGTCTTGGTCTCTGTGTGTCCCTGTAGCCCTGTGAAGAGGCGTCCAACAGTAAACGCCATAGCTTATACACAACACCCTGTCTAGACCCACAACTGAAAGGAGAAAGCCCCCTGTCAGCTTCCAGAGGCCGCATGCAAACTTTAACCCCCAGGGGCTGTTGAAATACTCCACGGACTCCCGCTCTCCCACAGCCACGCCTTCTGAACAAAGCACAAAGACTAGATGAGACCTTCCTCCCAGCCGTGGCTGTGACATCTACGTGCAACTCGAGAACCTGCCAGCTACCAGCACATCTGATGTGCACTTGGGGTCACTGCCAGCATTTTCGGAAGCAGGGGAACTCCCATGGTTGACCCGACACCGACCTACAGCATTCTACTGGCAAGATGCAGCCTGAAACCACTCAATGGGCTAAAGAACATCGAACAAAGTGCAACTTCTTTCCAACTAGGCCTAATCTCTTTCCTTTGACCCGTGGGAATGCCCACCACAGGAAGCAGTGGGCTTCAGCAGCCATGACCCATGTTGGAACCCCACAGCGGAAACTAGGCCACCTTCCCGGCCATGTCTCAGGCAGCTCCCATCCTGCAAGGTTCGTGGCCCTGACCCCTAAGGAACCGCTCAAACGCTCAACAGCCTCGCCCAACGTGCCCAACTCCAGCCAGCAGGGCGACGCGTCCCTACTGGAAGCCACAGACATCTTCCGAACACGGGAACACTGAACACCAGGGAAGACAGACCGCAAGCCTGTCTGCTTTGAAGATGCTGATCCCACCTGATGCATCCTGGAAATTCTACACTGCCACAGTGACACCACTGAGGAACTCAGAGTGATCAAAGGCATGGTCCCCGAGGACCACAGACAGACTTGCAACGGAAGACCTCTGCCATGTGAGGGCACTTGGAAGCCTGAAAGGGAAGAGTGGCTGGCCTTTGCAGTGCACCAGGGATGGCAACAGTGCCCCCTTCTCTGCCCCGCCAACGGACTGCTCTGGATAAAGCTCTGGCTATTCGAAAGGCCTGCATGCCACACGGGCCGTCCGCGTCATGCCCTCCGGCAGAAACACCATCGCTTTGCACATTCCCAAAAGTGGGAAAAGAGCGACCCAAGGGCTTGTTTGCATAACTCACCTACCCCCAAGAAGGCCGGCACAGATGCCTCAGCATGTCCATCTTCTCTATGTCCCGCAAGACACCGTGGTGAGTCACTCCTCTGGAAACGGGATTGCAACTCTTCACAGGTAACCTACCTCACTGCATCCTCATGAACTGCCAAAGCCATCCCCACCATAGGCAGCTGATGCCAGGCCATCACGAACAAGACACATCCTTGGGAAGCCGAGGCCAGCGCCTGCAACCCAATGATGACAGCCCATCCCACGACACCACACAGGACCTGTCCTCATGATACCTTACCTTTCTCTCCAGGGCAGCAGCCACTACGCAGGCTTAAATGCAGCACTCGATCCTCACCCCACTCCACGATGATCCACTTAGCGCCAACAGTGTGCTGGCAGCTTCAGGGGCAGCAGCGAGGCCTAATCCATCAGCCCCCTTCCGCCATCACCAAACTCCATCCCACCCCCGCCCACTGCTCCAGCCCCACCGGGCACTCAAGAACCTCACCGCACCAAACACGACAACAGAGAGGGCCACAGGCCTGGCCTGAGGCTCCAGGCTCCAACCAGGGAAACTTGCTCATTTTGGCTTCCAAAATCAACCACCGAAGCGGCATGCACAAAGCGTGATCCTGGTCAAAACACACTTCTCCAAGCTGAAAGCTCACTGGGCCCACACCAGCACACACTCCGACTATGAAGACTAGCAGGAGAGCCTGCCCCTTTGCATTTCCTCACGGCCTTTTAGCAGGGACCGCGGATTCATAGATGACCCAGCTTATGGGCAGACACGGTCGACCCTCAGTCAGGAGCCCCTCCAATAATGGAGTCCTTGGTGGTGTTTGCGTGCATGTCGGCAGGGGACACTGGTCTTCACTCCTAACAGTCCCCTACACCCGAGAGAGGAAACGTGCTGAACCTCAGTTTCGATAAGGATACGGTAGAGTGTTCTCACCCATGTTGTTCAGAGTTTCCAAGGAATGCATACAAGGGTGTCATCATCTATCCAAGCACATGCTGTGATGCGGCAGAACACAACCGGGCAGTGCGCCGGGCTATACAGGGGAGTCATGAGCCTGGGGTACCCCAAAAGCCTGGAGAATCCACAGCCCTCAGGCCACTCAACAAGACGAACAATCAAGCCACTCTTACATCCATTGGGCCCATCTGAGGAAAACCTAATATCTAATGGCACATCCTGGGGTGGTTGAATACCTACCATCCTGAGTTATCCCCGACCATGCTCGGGAACATGGCCCCGCCTCACTTTTTCCAGTTCTTCTTAGCACCTCCAGTCATCAGGGCACACGAAGATCTTCTTGTTTTTGCCGACGGCGAGGCTTGCCCAGCAACTGCACCTGGGAAGTGGACTGGTGTCCTCAAAGGACATGATCCATACAAACATTTACCTGGGCTTGAGCTCTGAAACTGCTTCCCAAGGACCTCTATCCCTTACCGAGAATTGACTGCATGTCTGATAGTACGACTGCAGGAAGTTAGGCACATACATTGGCCGGTGTGTGAGAGGCTGTATTTCTGTGTTCACGCGTGTGACTGTGACTGAGTACGCAGACGCTCTTGTGCGTTACTCTGTGTGCCCCTGACTATGCGTCTTGGTCTCTGTGTGTCCCTGTAGCCCTGTGACGAGGTGTCCAACAGTAAACGTCATAGTTTATACACAACACCCTGTCTAGACCCCCAACTGAAAGGAGAAAGCCCCCTGTCAGCTTCCAGAGACCGCATGCAAACTTTAACCCCCAGGGGCTGTTGAAATACTCCACGGACTCCCGCTCTCCCACAGCCACGCCTTCTGACCACAGCACAAAGACTGGACGAGACCTGCCTCCCGGCCGTGGGTGTGACATCTACGTGCAACTCGAGAACCTGCCAGCTACCAGCACATCTGATGTGAACTTGGGGTCACTCCCAACATTTTGGAAGCAAGGGAACGCCCATGGTTGACCCGACACCGACCTACAGCATTCTACTGGCAAGATGCAGCCTGAAACCACTCAAGGGGCTAAAGAACATCGAACAAAGTGCAACTTCTTGCCAACTAGGCCTAAGCACTTTCCTTTGACCCGTGGGAATGCCCACCACAGGAAGCAGAGGGCTTCAGCAGCCATGACCCACGTTGCAACCCCACAGCGGAAACTAGGCCACCTTCCCGGCCATGTCTCAGGCAGCTCCCATCCTGCAAGGTTCGCGGCCCTGACCCCTAAGGAACCGCTCAAACGCTCAACAGCCTCGTCCAACGTGCCCTACTCCAGCCAGCAGGGCGACGCGTCCCTACTGGAAGCCACAGACATCTTCCGAACACGGGAACACTGAACACCAGGGAAGACAGACCGCAGGACTGTCTGCTTTGAAGATGCTGATCCCACCTGATGCATCCTGGAAATTCTCCACTGCCACAGTGACACCACTGAGGAACTCAGAGTGATCAAAGGCATGGTCCCCGAGGACCACAGACAGACTAGCAACGGAAGACCTCTGCAATGTGAGGGCACTTGGAAGCCTGAAAGGGAAGAGTGGCTGGCCTTGGCAGCGAACCAAGCATGGCAACACTGCCCCCTTCTCTGCCCCGCCAACGGACTGCTCTGGATAAAGCTCTGGCTATTCGAAAGGCCTGCATGCCATACGGGCCGGCCGCGTCATGCCCTCCGGCAAAAACACTATCGCTTTGCACATTCCCAAAAGTGGGAAAAGAGCGACCCAAGGGCTTGTTTGCATAACTCACCTACCCCCAAGAAGGCCGGCACAGATGCCTCAGCATGTCCATCTTCTCTATGTCCCGCAAGACACCGTGGTGAGTCACTCCTCTGGAAACGGGATTGCAACTCTTCACAGGTAACCTACGTCACTGCATCCTCATGAACTGCCAAATCCATCCCCACCATAGGCAGCTGATGCCAGGCCATCACGAACAAGACACATCCTTGGGAAGCCGAGGCCAGCGCCTGCAACCCAATGATGACAGCCCATCCCACGACATCACACAGGACCTGTCCTCATGATACCTTACCTTTCTCTCCAGGGCAGCAGCCACTACGCAGGCTTAAATGCAGCACTCGATCCTCACCCCACTCCACGATGATCCACTTAGCGCCAACAGTGTGCTGGCAGCTTCAGGGGCAGCAGCGAGGCCTAATCCATCAGCCCCCTTCCGCCATCACCAAAATCCATCCCACCCCCGCCCACTGCTCCAGCCACACCGGGCACTCAAGGACCTCACCGCACCAAACACAACAACAGAGAGGGCCACAGGCCTGGCCTGAGGCTCCAGGCTCCAACCAGGGAACCTTGCTCATTTTGGCTTCCAAAATCAACCACCGAAGCGGCATGCACAAAGCGTGATCCTGGTCATAACACACTTCTCCAAACTGAAAGCTGACTGGGCCCACACCAGCACACATTCCGACTCTGAACACTAGCAGGAGAGCCTGCCCCCTTGCATTCCCTCACGGCCTTTTAGCAGGGACCGCGGATTCATAGATGACCCAGCTTATGGGCAGACACGGTCGACCCTCAGTCAGGAGCCCCTCCAATACTGGAGTCCTTGGTGGTGTTTTCGTGCATGTCGGAAGGGGACACTGGCCTTCACTCCTAACAGTCCCCTACACCCGAGAGAGGAAACGTGCTGAACCTCAGTTTCGATAAGGATACGGTAGAGTGTTCTCAACCATTTTGCTCAGAGTTTCCAAGGAATGCATACAAGGGTGTCATCATCGATCCAAGCACATGCTGGGATACGGCAGAACACAACCGGGCAGTGCGCCGGGCTCTGCAGGGGAGTCACGAGCCTGGGGTACCCCAAAACCCTGGGGAATCCACAGCCCTCAGGCCACTCAACAAGACAAACAATCAAACCACTCTTACATCCATTGGGCCCATCTGAGGAAAACCTAATATCTAATGGCACATCCTGGGGTGGTTGAATACCTACCATCCTGAGTTATCCCCGACCATGCTCGGGAACATGGCCCCGCCTCACTTTTTCCAGTTCTTCTTAGCACCTCCAGTCATCAGGGCACACGAAGATCTTCTTGTTTTTGCCGATGGCGAGGCTTGCCCAGCAACTGCACCTGGGAAGTGGACTGGTGTCCTCAAAGGACATGATCCATACAAACATTTACCTGGGCTTGAGCTCTGAAACTGCTTCCCAAGGACCTCTATCCCTTACCGAGAATTGACTGCATGTCTGATAGTACGACTGCAGGAAGTTAGGCACATACATTGGCCGGTGTGTGAGAGGCTGTATTTCTGTGTTCACGCGTGTGACTGTGACTGAGTACGCAGACGCTCTTGTGGGTTTCTCTGTGTGCCCCTGACTATGCCTCTTGGTCTCTGTGTGTCCCTGTAGCCCTGTGAAGAGGCGTCCAACAGTAAACGCCATAGTTTATACACAACACCCTGTCTAGACCCCCAACTGAAAGGAGAAAGACCCCTGTCAGCTTCCAGAGACCGCGTGCAAACTTTAACCCCCAGGGACTGTTGAAATACTCCACGGACTCCCGCTCTCCCACAGCCACGCCTTCTGACCACAGCACAAAGACTGGACGAGACCTGCCTCCCGGCCGTGGGTGTGACATCTACGTGCAACTCGAGAACCTGCCAGCTACCAGCACATCTGATGTGCACTTGGGGTCACTCCCAACATTTTGGAAGCAACGGAACGCCCATGGTTGACCCGACACCGACCTACAGCATTCTACTGGCAAGATGTAGCCTGAAACAACTCAAGGGGCTAAAGAACATCGAACAAAGTGCAACTTCTTGCCAACTAGGCCTAATCACTTTCCTCTGACCCGTGGGAATGCCCACCACAGGAAGAAGTGGGCTTCAGCAGCCATGACCCACGTTGGAACCCCACAGCGGAAAATAGGCCACCTACCCGGCCATGTCTCAGGCAGCTCCCATCCTGCAAGGTTCGCGGCCCTGACCCCTAAGGAACCGCTCAAACGCTCAACAGCCTCGTCCAACGTGCCCTACTCCAGCCAGCAGGGCGACGCGTCCCTACTGGAAGGCACAGACATCTTCCGAACACGGGAACACTGAACACCAGGGAAGACGGACCGCAGGACTGTCTGCTTTGAAGATGCTGATCCCACCTGATGCATCCTGGAAATTCTCCACTGCCACAGTGACCCCACTGAGGAACTCAGAGTGATCAAAGGCATGGTCCCCGAGGACCACAGACAGACTAGCAACGGAAGACCTCTGCAATGTGAGGGCACTTGGAAGCCTGAAAGGGAAGAGTGGCTGGCCTTGGCAGCG
Source organism: Eschrichtius robustus (assembly GCF_028021215.1). Taxonomy (NCBI): domain Eukaryota; kingdom Metazoa; phylum Chordata; class Mammalia; order Artiodactyla; family Eschrichtiidae; genus Eschrichtius; species Eschrichtius robustus. Next base: position 143,277,762 of record NC_090824.1, on the reverse strand, counting down.
AACCAAGCATGGCAACACTGCCCCCTTCTCTGCCCCGCCAACGGACTGCTCTGGATAAAGCTCTGGCTATTCGAAAGGCCTGCATGCCATACGGGCCGGCCGCGTCATGCCCTCCGGCAAAAACACTATCGCTTTGCACATTCCCAAAAGTGGGAAAAGAGCGACCCAAGGGCTTGTTTGCATAACTCACCTACCCCCAAGAAGGCCGGCACAGATGCCTCAGCATGTCCATCTTCTCTATGTCCCGCAAGACACCGTGGTGAGTCACTCCTCTGGAAACGGGATTGCAACTCTTCACAGGTAACCTACGTCACTGCATCCTCATGAACTGCCAAATCCATCCCCACCATAGGCAGCTGATGCCAGGCCATCACGAACAAGACACATCCTTGGGAAGCCGAGGCCAGCGACTGCAACCCAATGATGACAGCCCATCCCACGACATCACACAGGACCTGTCCTCATGATACCTTACCTTTCTCTCCAGGGCAGCAGCCACTACGCAGGCTTAAATGCAGCACTCGATCCTCACCCCACTCCACGATGATCCACTTAGCGCCAACAGTGTGCTGGCAGCTTCAGGGGCAGCAGCGAGGCCTAATCCATCAGCCCCCTTCCGCCATCACCAAAATCCATCCCACCCCCGCCCTCTGCTCCAGCCCCACCGGGCACTCAAGGACCTCACCGCACCAAACACAACAACAGAGAGGGCCACAGGCCTGGCCTGAGGCTCCAGGCTCCAACCAGGGAACCTTGCTCATTTTGGCTTCCAAAATCAACCACCGAAGCGGCATGCACAAAGCGTGATCCTGGTCAAAACACACTTCTCCAAACTGAAAGCTGACTGGGCCCACACCAGCACACATTCCGACTCTGAACACTAGCAGGAGAGCCTGCCCCCTTGCATTCCCTCACGGCCTTTTAGCAGGGACCGCGGATTCATAGATGACCCAGCTTATGGGCAGACACGGTCGACCCTCAGTCAGGAGCCCCTCCAATACTGCAGTCCTTGGTGGTGTTTGCGTGCATGTCGAAGGGGACACTGGCCTTCACTCCTAACAGTCCCCTACACCCGAGAGAGGAAACGTGCTGAACCTCAGTTTCGATAAGGATACGGTAGAGTGTTCTCACCCATTTTGCTCAGAGTTTCCAAGGAATGCATACAAGGGTGTCATCATCGATCCAAGCACATGCTGGGATGCTGCAGAACACAACCGGGCAGTGCGCCGGGCTCTGCAGGGGAGTCATGAGCCTGGGGTACCACAAAAGCCTGGAGAATCCACAGCCCTCAGGCCCCTCAACAAGACGAACAATCAAGCCACTCTTGCAGCCATTGGGCCCAACTGAGGAAAACCTAATATCTACTGGCACATCTTGGGGTGGTTGAATACATACCATCCTGAGTTATCCCCGACCATGCTCGGGAACATGGCCCCGCCTCACTTTTTCCAGTTCTTCTTAGCACCTCCAGTCATCAGAGCACACGAAGATCTTCTTGTTTTTGCCGACGGCGAGGCTTGCCCAGCAACTGCACCTGGGAAGTGCACTGGTGTCCTCAAAGGACATGATCCATACAAACATTTACCTGGGCTTGACTCTGAAACTGCTTCCCAAGGACCTCTATCCCTTACCGAGAATTGACTGCATGTCTGATAGTACGACTGCAGGAAGTTAGGCACATACATTGGCCGGTGTGTGAGAGGCTGTATTTCTGTGTTCACGCGTGTGACTGTGACTGCGCACGCAGACGCTCTTGTGGGTTTCTCTGTGTGCCGCTGACTACGCGTCTTGGTCTCTGTGTGTCCCTGTAGCCCTGTGAAGAGGCGTCCAACAGTAAACGCCGTAGTTTATACACAACACACTGTCTAGACCCCCAACTGAAAGGAGAAAGCCCCCTGTCAGCTTCCAGAGGCCGCATGCAAACTTTAAACCCAGGGGCTGTTGAAATACTCCATGGACTCCCGCTCTCCCACAGCCACGCCTTCTGACCAGAGCACAAAGACTGGACGAGACCTGCCTCCCAGCCGTGGGTGTGACATCTACGTGCAACTCGAGAACCTGCCAGCTACCAGCACATCTGATGTGCACTTGGGGTCACTCCCAGCACTTTCGGAAGCAAGGGAACTCCCATGGGTGACCCGACAACGACCTACAGCATTCTACTGGCAAGATGCACCCTGAAAACACTCAATGGGCTAAAGAATATCGAACAAAGTGCAACTTCTTGCCAACTAGGCCTAATCACTTTCCTTTGACCCGTGGGAATGCCCACCACAGGAGGCAGTGGGCTTCTGCAGCCATGACCCATGTTGGAGCCCCACAGCGGAAACTAGGCCACCTTCCCGGCCATGTCTCAGGCAGCTCCCATCCTGCAAGGTTCGCGGCCCTGACCCCTAAGGAACCGCTCAAACTCTCAACAGCCTCGTCCAACGTGCCCTAATCCAGCCAGCAGGGCGACGCGTCCCTACTGGAAGCCACAGACATCTTCCGAACACGGGAACACTGAACACCAGGGAACACAGACCGCAAGCCTGTCTGCTTTGAAGATGCTGATCCCACCTGATGCATCCTGGAAATTCTCCACTGCCACAGTGACCCCACTGAGGAACTCAGAGTGATCAAAGGCATGGTCCCCGAGGACCACAGACAGACTAGCAACGGAAGACCTCTGCCATGTGAGGGCACTTGGAAGCCTGAAAGGGAAGAGTGGCTGGCCTTGGCAGCGAACCAGGCATGGCAACACTGCCCCCTTCTCTGCACCGCCAACGGACTGCTCTGGATAAAGCTCTGGCTATTCGAAAGGCCTGCATGCCACACGGGCCGGCCGCATCATGCCCTCTGGCAGAAACACTATCGCTTTGCACATTCCCAAAAGTGGGAAAAGAGCGACCCAAGGGCTTGTTTGCATAACTCACCTACCCCCAAGAAGGCCGGCACAGATGCCTCAGCATGTCCATCTTCTCTATGTCCCGCAAGACACCCGTGGGGAGTCACTCCTCTGGAAACGGGATTGCAACTCTTCACAGGTAACCTACCTCACTGCATCCTCATGAACTGCCAAAGCCATCCCCACCATAGGCAGCTGATGCCAGGCCATCACGAACAAGACATATCCTTGGGAAGCCGAGGTCAGCGCCTGCAACCCAATGATGACAGCCCATCCCACGACATCACACAGGACCTGTCCTCATGATACCTTACCTTTCTCTCCAGGGCAGCAGCCACTATGCAGGCTTAAATGCAGCACTCGATCCTCACCCCACTCCACGATGATCCACTTAGCGCCAACAGTGTGCTGGCAGCTTCAGGGGCAGCAGCGAGGCCTAATCCATCAGCCCCCTTCCGCCATCACCAAACTCCATCCCACCCCCGCCCACTGCTCCAGCCCCACTGGGCACTCAAGAACCTCACAGCACCAAACACGACAACAGAGAGGGCCACAGGCCTGGCCTGAGGCTCCAGGCTCCAACCAGGGAACCTTGCTAATTTTGGCTCCCAAAATCAACCACCGAAGCGGCATGCACAATGCGTGATCCTGGTCAAAACACACTTCTCCAAGCTGAAAGCTCACTGGGCCCACACCAGCACACACTCCGACTCTGAAGACTAGCAGGAGAGCCTGCCCCCTTGCATTCCCTCACGGCCTTTTAGCAGGGACCGCGGATTCATAGATGACCCAGCTTATGGGCAGACACGGTCGACCCTCAGTCAGGAGCCCCTCCAATACTGGAGTCCTTGGTGGTGTTTGCGTGCATGTCGGCAGGGGACACTGGCCTTCACTCCTAACAGTCCACTACACCCGAGAGAGGAAACGTGCTGAACCTCAGTTTCGATAAGGATACGGTAGAGTGTTCTCAACCATTTTGTTCAGAGTTTCCAAGGAATGCATACAAGGGTGTCATCATCGATCCAAGCACATACTGGGATGCTGCAGAACACAACCGGGTAGTGCGCCGGGCTCTGCAGGGGAGTCATGACCCTGGGGTACCACAAAAGCCTGGAGAATCCACAGCCCTCAGGCCCCTCAACAAGACGAACAATCAAGCCACTCTTGCAGCCATTGGGCCCATCTCAGGAAAACCTAATATCTAATGGCACATCTTGGGGTGGTTGAATACCTACCATCCTGAGTTATCCCCGACCATGCTCGGGAACATGGCCCCGCCTCACTTTTTCCAGTTCTTCTTAGCACCTCCAGTCATCAGAGCACACGAAGATCTTCTTGTTTTTGCCGACGGCGAGGCTTGCCCAGCAACTGCACCTGGGAAGTGGACTGGTGTCCTCAGAGGACATGATCCATACAAACATTTACCTGGGCTTGAGCTCTGAAACTGCTTCCCAAGAACCTCTATCCCTTACCGAGAATTGACTGCATGTCTGATAGTACGACTGCAGGAAGTTAGGCACATACATTGGCCGGTTTGTGAGAGGCTGTATTTCTGTGTTCACGCGTGTGACTGTGACTGAGTATGCAGACGCTCTTGTGGGTTTCTCTGTGTGCCCCTGACTATGCGTCTTGGTCTCTGTGTGTCCCTGTAGCCCAGTGAAGAGGCGTCCAACAGTAAACGCCATACCTTATACACAACACCATGTCTAGGCCGCCAACTGAAAGGAGAAAGCCCCCTGTCAGCTTCCAGAGGCCGCATGCAAACTTTAACCCCCAGGGGCTGTTGAAATACTCCACGGACTCCCGCTCTCCCACAGCCACGCCTTCTGAACAGAGCACAAAGACTGCATGAGACCTTCCTCCCAGCCGTGGCTGTGACATCTACGTGCAACTCGAGAACCTGCCAGCTACCAGCACATCTGATGTGCACTTGGGGTCACTCCCAGCACTTTCGGAAGCAAGGGAACTCCCATGGGTGACCCGACAACGACCTACAGCATTCTACTGGCAAGATGCACCCTGAAAACACTCAATGGGGTAAAGAATATCGAACAAAGTGCAACTTCTTGCCAACTAGGCCTAATCACTTTCCTTTGACCCATGGGAATGCCCACCACAGGAAGCAGTGGGCTTCAGCAGCCATGACCCATGTTGGAGCCCCACAGCGGAAACTAGGCCACCTTCCCGGCCATGTCTCAGGCAGCTCCCATCCTGCAAGGTTCGCGGCCCTGACCCCTTAGGAACCGCTCAAATGCTCAACAGCCTCGTCCAACGTGCCCTACTCCAGCCAGCAGGGCGAAGCGTTCCTTCTGGAAGCCACAGACATCTTCCGAACACGGGAACACTGAACACCAGGGAACACAGACCGCAAGCCTGTCTGCTTTGAAGATGCTGATCCCACCTGATGCATCCTGGAAATTCTCCACTGCCACAGTGACACCACTGAGGAACTCAGAGTGATCAAAGGCATGGTCCCCGAGGACCACAGACAGACTTGCAACGGAAGACCTCTGCCATGTGAGGGCACTTGGAATCCTGAAAGGGAAGAGTGGCTGGCCTTGGCAGCGCACCAGGGATGGCAACAGTGCCCCCTTCTCTGTCCCGCCAGCGGACTGCTCTGGATAAAGCTCTGGCTATTTGAAAGGCCTGCATGCCACACGGGCCGGCCGCGTCATGCCCTCCGGCAGAAACACTATCGCTTTGCACATTCCCAAAAGTGGGAAAAGAGCGACCAAAGGGCTTGTTTGCATAACTCACCTACCCCCAAGAAGGCCGGCACAGATGCCTCAGCATGTCCATCTTCTCTATGTCCCGTAAGACACCCGTGGGGAGTCACTCCTCTGGAAACGGGATTGCAACTCTTCACAGGTAACCTACCTCACTGCATCCTCATGAACTGCCAAAGCCATCCCCACCATAGGCAGCTGATGCCAGGCCATCACGTACAAGACACATCCTTGGGAAGCCGAGGCCAGCGCCTGCAACCCAATGATGACATCCCATCCCACGACATCACACAGGACCTGTCCTCATCATACCTTACCTTTCTCTCCAGGGCAGCAGCCACTACGCAGGCTTAAATGCAGCACTCGATCCTCACCCCAGTCCACGATGATCCACTTAGCGCCAACAGTGTGCTGGCAGCTTCAGGGGCAGCAGCGAGGCCTAATCCATCAGCCCCCTTCCGCCATCACCAAACTCCATCCCACCCCCGCCCACTGCTCCAGCCCCACCGGGCACTCAAGAACCTCACCGCACCAAACACGACAACAGAGAGGGCCACAGGCCTGGCCTGAGGCTCCAGGCTCCAACCAGGGAACCTTGCTCATTTTGGCTCCCAAAATCAACCACCGAAGCGGCATGCACAAAGCGAGATCCTTGTCAAAACACACTTCTCCAAGCTGAAAGCTCATTGGGCCCACACCAGCACACACTCCGACTATGAAGACTAGCAGGAGAGCCTGCCCCCTTGCATTCCATCACGGCCTTTTAACAGGGACCTCGGATTCATAGATGACCCAGCTTATGGGCAGACACGGTCGACCCTCAGTCAGGAGCCCCTCCAATACTGGAGTCCTTGGTGGTGTTTGCGTGCATGTCGGCAGGGGACACTGGCCTTCACTCCTAACAGTCCCCTACACCCGAGAGAGGAAACGTGCTGAACCTCAGTTTCGATAAGGATACGGTAGAGTGTTCTCAACCATTTTGTTCAAAGTTTCCAAGGAATGCATACAAGGGTGTCATCATCGATCCAAGCACATGCTGGAATGCTGCAGAACACAACCGGGCAGTGCGCCGGGCTATACAGGGGAGTCATGAGCCTGGGGTAGCCCAAAAGCCTGGAGAATCCACAGCCTTCAGGCCACTCAACAAGATGAACAATCAAGCCACTCTTGCAGCCATTGGGCCCATCTCAGGAAAACCTAATATCTAATGGCACATCTTGGGGTGGTTGAATACCTACCATCCTGAGTTATCCGCGACCATGCTCGGAAACATGGCCCCGCCTCACTTTTTCCAGTTCTTCTTAGCACCTCCAGTCATCAGAGCACACGAAGATCTTCTTGTTTTTGCCGACGGCGAGGCTTGCCCAGCAACTGCACCTGGGAAGTGGACTGGTGTCCTCAAAGGACATGATCCATACAAACATTTACCTGGGCTTGAGCTCTGAAACTGCTTCCCAAGGACCTCTATCCCTTACCGAGAATTGACTGCATGTCTGATAGTACGACTGCAGGAAGTTAGGCACATACATTGGCCGGTGTGTGAGAGGCTGTATTTCTGTGTTCACGCGTGTGACTGTGACTGCGCACGCAGACGCTCTTGTGGGTTTCTCTGTGTGCCGCTGACTACGCGTCTTGGTCTCTGTGTGTCCCTGTAGCCCTGTGAAGAGGCGTCCAACAGTAAACGCCGTAGTTTATACACAACACCCTGTCTAGACCCCCAACTGAAAGGAGAAAGCCCCCTGTCAGCTTCCAGAGGCCGCGTGCAAACTTTAAACCCAGGGGCTGTTGAAATACTCCATGGACTCCCGCTCTCCCACAGCCATGCCTTCTGACCAGAGCACAAAGACTGGACGAGACCTGCCTCCCGGCCGTGGGTGTAACATCTACGTGCAACTCGAGAACCTGCCAGCTACCAGCACATCTGATGTGCACTTGGGGTCACTCCCAGCACTTTCGGAAGCAAGGGAACTCCCATGGGTGACCCGACAACGACCTACAGCATTCTACTGGCAAGATGCACCCTGAAAACACTCAATGGGCTAAAGAATATCGAACAAAGTGCAACTTCTTGCCAACTAGGCCTAATCACTTTCCTTTGACCCGTGGGAATGCCCACCACAGGAAGCAGTGGGCTTCAGCAGCCATGACCCATGTTGGAGCCCCACAGCGGAAACTAGGCCACCTTCCCGGCCATGTCTCAGGCAGCTCCCATCCTGCAAGGTTCGCGGCCCTGACCCCTAAGGAACCGCTCAAACGCTCAACAGCCTCGTCCAACGTGCCCTACTCCAGCCAGCAGGGCGACGCGTCCCTTCTGGAAGCCACAGACATCTTCCGAACACGGGAACACTGAACACCAGGGAACACAGACCGCAAGCCTGTCTGCTTTGAAGATGCTGATCCCACCTGATGCATCCTGGAAATTCTCCACTGCCACAGTGACACCACTGAGGAACTCAGAGTGATCAAAGGCATGGTCCCCGAGGACCACAGACAGACTTGCAACGGAAGACCTCTGCCATGTGAGGGCACTTGGAATCCTGAAAGGGAAGAGTGGCTGGCCTTGGCAGCGTACCAGCGATGGCAACAGTGCCCCCTTCTCTGTCCCGCCAGCGGACTGCTCTGGATAAAGCTCTGGCTATTCGAAAGGCCTGCATGCCACTCGGGCCGGCCGCGTCATGCCCTCCGGCAGAAACACTATCGCTTTGCACATTCCCAAAAGTGGGAAAAGAGCGACCAAAGGGCTTGTTTGCATAACTCACCTACCCCCAAGAAGGCCGGCACAGATGCCTCAGCATGTCCATCTTCTCTATGTCCCGTAAGACACCCGTGGGGAGTCACTCCTCTGGAAACGGGATTGCAACTCTTCACAGGTAACCTACCTCACTGCATCCTCATGAACTGCCAAAGCCATCCCCACCATAGGCAGCTGATGCCAGGCCATCACGTACAAGACACATCCTTGGGAAGCCGAGGCCAGCGCCTGCAACCAAATGATGACATCCCATCCCACGACATCACACAGGACCTGTCCTCATCATACCTTACCTTTCTCTCCAGGGCAGCAGCCACTACGCAGGCTTAAATGCAGCACTCGATCCTCACCCCACTCCACGATGATCCACTTAGCGCCAACAGTGTGCTGGCAGCTTCAGGGGCAGCAGCGAGGCCTAATCCATCAGCCCCCTTCCGCCATCACCAAACTCCATCCCACCCCCGCCCACTGCTCCAGCCCAACCGGGCACTCAAGAACCTCACCGCACCAAACACGACAACAGAGAGGGCCACAGGCCTGGCCTGAGGCTCCAGGCTCCAACCAGGGAACCTTGCTCATTTTGGCTCCCAAAATCAACCACCGAAGCGGCATGCACAATGCGTGATCCTGGTCAAAACACACTTCTCCAAGCTGAAAGCTCACTGGGCCCACACCAGCACACACTCCGACTCTGAAGACTAGCAGGAGAGCCTGCCCCCTTGCATTCCCTCACGGCCTTTTAGCAGGGACCGCGGATTCATAGATGACCCAGCTTATGGGCAGACACGGTCGACCCTCAGTCAGGAGCCCCTCCAATACTGGAGTCCTTGGTGGTGTTTGCGTGCATGTCGGCAGGGGACACTGGCCTTCACTCCTAACAGTCCCCTACACCCGAGAGAGGAAACGTGCTGAACCTCAGTTTCGATAAGGATACGGTAGAGTGTTCTCACCCATTTTGCTCAGAGTTTCCAAGGAATGCATACAAGGGTGTCATCATCGATCCAAGCACATGCTGGGATGCTGCAGAACACAACCGGGCAGTGCGCCGGGCTCTGCAGGGGAGTCATGAGCCTGGGGTACCCCAAAAGCCGGGGGAATCCACAGCCCTCAGGCCACTCAACAAGACAAACAATCAAACCACTCTTACATCCATTGGGCCCATCTGAGGAAAACCTAATATCTCATGGCACATCCTGGGGTGGTTGAATACCTACCATCCTGAGTTATCCCCGACCATGCTCGGGAACATGGCCCCGCCTCACTTTTTCCAGTTCTTCTTAGCACCTCCAGTCATCAGGGCACACGAAGATCTTCTTGTTTTTGCCGATGGCGAGGCTTGCCCAGCAACTGCACCTGGGAAGTGGACTGGTGTCCTCAAAGGACATGATCCATACAAACATTTACCTGGGCTTGAGCTCTGAAACTGCTTCCCAAGGACCTCTATCCCTTACCGAGAATTGACTGCATGTCTGATAGTACGACTGCTGGAAGTTAGGCACATACATTGGCCGGTGTGTGAGAGGCTGTATTTCTGTGTTCACGCGTGTGACTGTGACTGAGTACGCAGACGCTCTTGTGGGTTTCTCTGTGTGCCCCTGACTATGCCTCTTGGTCTCTGTGTGTCCCTGTAGCCCTGTGAAGAGGCGTCCAACAGTAAACGCCATAGTTTATGCACAACACCCTGTCTAGACCCCCAACTGAAAGGAGAAAGACCCCTGTCAGCTTCCAGAGACCGCGTGCAAACTTTAACCCCCAGGGACTGTTGAAATACTCCACGGACTCCCGCTCTCCCACAGCCACGCCTTCTGACCACAGCACAAAGACTGGACGAGACCTGCCTCCCGGCCGTGGGTGTGACATCTACGTGCAACTCGAGAACCTGCCAGCTACCAGCACATCTGATGTGCACTTGGGGTCACTCCCAACATTTTGGAAGCAACGGAACGCCCATGGTTGACCCGACACCGACCTACAGCATTCTACTGGCAAGATGTAGCCTGAAACAACTCAAGGGGCTAAAGAACATCGAACAAAGTGCAACTTCTTGCCAACTAGGCCTAATCACTTTCCTCTGACCCGTGGGAATGCCCACCACAGGAAGAAGTGGGCTTCAGCAGCCATGACCCACGTTGGAACCCCACAGCGGAAACTAGGCCACCTTCCCGGCCATGTCTCATGCAGCTCCCATCCTGCAAGGTTCGCGGCCCTGACCCCTAAGGAACCGCTCAAACGCTCAACAGCCTCGTCCAACGTGCCCTACTCCAGCCAGCAGGGCGACGCGTCCCTACTGGAAGGCACAGACATCTTCCGAACACGGGAATACTGAACACCAGGGAAGACGGACCGCAGGACTGTCTGCTTTGAAGATGCTGATCCCAACTGATGCATCCTGGAAATTCTCCACTGCCACAGTGATCCCACTGAGGAACTCAGAGTGATCAAAGGCATGGTCCCCGAGGACCACAGACAGACTAGCAACGGAAGACCTCTGCCATGTGAGGGCACTTGGAAGCCTGAAAGTGAAGAGTGGCTGGCCTTGGCAGCGAACCAGGCATGGCAACACTGCCCCCTTCTCTGCACCGCCAACGGACTGCTCTGGATAAAGCTATGGCTATTCGAAAGGCCTGCATGCCACACGGGCCGGCCGCATCATGCCCTCCGGCAGAAACACTATCGCTTTGCACATTCCCAAAAGTGGGAAAAGAGCGACCCAAGGGCTTGTTTGCATAACTCACCTACCCCCAAGAAGGCCGACACAGATGCCTCAGCATGTCCATCTTCTCTATGTCCCGCAAGACACCCGTGGGGAGTCACTCCTCTGGAAACGGGATTGCAACTCTTCACAGGTAACCTACCTCACTGCATCCTCATGAACTGCCAAAGCCATCCCCACCATAGGCAGCTGATGCCAGGCCATCACGTACAAGACACATCCTTGGGAAGCCGAGGCCAGCGCCTGCAACCAAATGATGACATCCCATCCCACGACATCACACAGGACCTGTCCTCATCATACCTTACCTTTCTCTCCAGGGCAGCAGCCACTACGCAGGCTTAAATGCAGCACTCGATCCTCACCCCACTCCACGATGATCCACTTAGCGCCAACAGTGTGCTGGCAGCTTCAGGGGCAGCAGCGAGGCCTAATCCATCAGCCCCCTTCCGCCATCACCAAACTCCATCCCACCCCCGCCCACTGCTGCAGCCCAACCGGGCACTCAAGAACCTCACCGCACCAAACACGACAACAGAGAGGGCCACAGGCCTGGCCTGAGGCTCCAGGCTCCAACCAGGGAACCTTGCTCATTTTGGCTCCCAAAATCAACCACCGAAGCGGCATGCACAATGCGTGATCCTGGTCAAAACACACTTCTCCAAGCTGAAAGCTCACTGGGCCCACACCAGCACACATCCGACTCTGAAGACTAGCAGGAGAGCCTGCCCCCTTGCATTCCCTCACGGCCTTTTAGCAGGGACCGCGGATTCATAGATGACCCAGCTTATGGGCAGACACGGTCGACCCTCAGTCAGGAGCCCCTCCAATACTGGAGTCCTTGGTGGTGTTTGCGTGCATGTCGGCAGGGGACACTGGCCTTCACTCCTAACAGTCCCCTACACCCGAGAGAGGAAACGTGCTGAACCTCAGTTTCGATAAGGATACGGTAGAGTGTTCTCACCCATTTTGCTCAGAGTTTCCAAGGAATGCATACAAGGGTGTCATCATCGATCCAAGCACATGCTGGGATGCTGCAGAACACAACCGGGCAGTGCGCCGGGCTCTGCAGGGGAGTCATGAGCCTGGGGTACCCCAAAAGCCTGGGGAATCCACAGCCCTCAGGCCACTCAACAAGACAAACAATCAAACCACTCTTACATCCATTGGGCCCATCTGAGGAAAACCTAATATCTCATGGCACATCCTGGGGTGGTTGAATACCTACCATCCTGAGTTATCCCCGACCATGCTCGGGAACATGGCCCCGCCTCACTTTTTCCAGTTCTTCTTAGCACCTCCAGTCATCAGGGCACACGAAGATCTTCTTGTTTTTGCCGATGGCGAGGCTTGCCCAGCAACTGCACCTGGGAAGTGGACTGGTGTCCTCAAAGGACATGATCCATACAAACATTTACCTGGGCTTGAGCTCTGAAACTGCTTCCCAAGGACCTCTATCCCTTACCGAGAATTGACTGCATGTCTGATAGTACGACTGCAGGAAGTTAGGCACATACATTGGCCGGTGTGTGAGAGGCTGTATTTCTGTGTTCACGCGTGTGACTGTGACTGAGTACGCAGACGCTCTTGTGGGCTTCTCTGTGTGCCCCTGACTATGCCTCTTGGTCTCTGTGTGTCCCTGTAGCCCTGTGAAGAGGCGTCCAACAGTAAACGCCATAGTTTATACACAACACCCTGTCTAGACCCCCAACTGAAAGGAGAAAGACCCCTGTCAGCTTCCAGAGACCGCGTGCAAACTTTAACCCCCAGGGACTGTTGAAATACTCCACGGACTCCCGCTCTCCCACAGCCACGCCTTCTGACCACAGCACAAAGACTGGACGAGACCTGCCTCCCGGGCGTGGGTGTGACATCTACGTGCAACTCGAGAACCTGCCAGCTACTAGCACATCTGATGTGCACTTGGGGTCACTCCCAACATTTTGGAAGCAACGGAACGCCCATGGTTGACCCGACACCGACCTACAGCATTCTACTGGCAAGATGTAGCCTGAAACAACTCAAGGGGCTAAAGAACATCGAACAAAGTGCAACTTCTTGCCAACTAGGCCTAATCACTTTCCTCTGACCCGTGGGAATGCCCACCACAGGAAGAAGTGGGCTTCAGCAGCCATGACCCACGTTGGAACCCCACAGCGGAAACTAGGCCACCTTCCCGGCCATGTCTCAGGCAGCTCCCATCCTGCAAGGTTCGCGGCCCTGACCCCTAAGGAACCGCTCAAACGCTCAACAGCCTCGTCCAACGTGCCCTACTCCAGCCAGCAGGGCGACGCGTCCCTACTGGAAGGCACAGACATCTTCCGAACACGGGAACACTGAACACCAGGGAAGACAGACCGCAGGACTGTCTGCTTTGAAGATGCTGATCCCAACTGATGCATCCTGGAAATTCTCCACTGCCACAGTGACACCACTGAGGAACTCAGAGTGATCAAAGGCATGGTCCCCGAGGACCACAGACAGACTAGCAACGGAAGACCTCTGCCATGTGAGGGCACTTGGAAGCCTGAAAGGGAAGAGTGGCTGGCCTTGGCAGCGAACCAGGCATGGCAACACTGCCCCCTTCTCTGCACCGCCAACGGACTGCTCTGGATAAAGCTATGGCTATTCGAAAGGCCTGCATGCCACACGGGCCGGCCGCATCATGCCCTCCGGCAGAAACACTATCGCTTTGCACATTCCCAAAAGTGGGAAAAGAGCGACCCAAGGGCTTGTTTGCATAACTCACCTACCCCCAAGAAGGCCGACACAGATGCCTCAGCATGTCCATCTTCTCTATGTCCCGCAAGACACCCGTGGGGAGTCACTCCTCTGGAAACGGGATTGCAACTCTTCACAGGTAACCTACCTCACTGCATCCTCATGAACTGCCAAAGCCATCCCCACCATAGGCAGCTGATGCCAGGCCATCACGAACAAGACACATCCTTGGGAAGCCGAGGTCAGCGCCTGCAACCCAATGATGACAGCCCATCCCACGACATCACACAGGACATGTCCTCATGATACCTTACCTTTCTCTCCAGGGCAGCAGCCACTATGCAGGCTTAAATGCAGCACTCGATCCTCACCCCACTCCACGATGATCCACTTAGCGCCAACAGTGTGCTGGCAGCTTCAGGGGCAGCAGCGAGGCCTAACCCATCAGCCCCCTTCCGCCATCACCAAACTCCATCCCACCCCCGCCCACTGCTCCAGCCCCACCGGGCACTCAAGAACCTCACAGCACCAAACACGACAACAGAGAGGGCCACAGGCCTGGCCTGAGGCTCCAGGCTCCAACCAGGGAACCTTGCTCATTTTGTCTCCCAAAATCAACCACCGAAGCGGCATGCACAATGCGTGATCCTGGTCAAAACACACTTCTCCAAGCTGAAAGCTCACTGGGCCCACACCAGCACACACTCCGACTCTGAAGACTAGCAGGAGAGCCTGCCCCCTTGCATTCCCTCACGGCCTTTTAGCAGGGACCGCGGATTCATAGATGACCCAGCTTATGGGCAGACACGGTCGACCCTCAGTCAGGAGCCCCTCCAATACTGGAGTCCTTGGTGGTGTTTGCGTGCATGTCGGCAGGGGACACTGGCCTTCACTCCTAACAGTCCCCTACACCCGAGAGAGGAAACGTGCTGAACCTCAGTTTCGATAAGCATACGGTAGAGTGTTCTCAACCATTTTGTTCAGAGTTTCCAAGGAATGCATACAAGGGTGTCATCATCGATCCAAGCACATACTGGGATGCTGCAGAACACAACCGGGCAGTGCGCCGGGCTCTGCAGGGGAGTCATGACCCTGGGGTACCACAAAAGCCTGGAGAATCCACAGCCCTCAGGCCCCTCAACAAGACGAACAATCAAGCCACTCTTGCAGCTATTGGGCCCATCTCAGGAAACCCTAATATCTAATGGCACATCTTGGGGTGGTTGAATACCTACCATCCTGAGTTATCCCCGACCATGCTCGGGAACATGGCCCCGCCTCACTTTTTCCAGTTCTTCTTAGCACCTCCAGTCATCAGAGCACACGAAGATCTTCTTGTTTTTGCCGACGGCGAGGCTTGCCCAGCAACTGCACCTGGGAAGTGGACTGGTGTCCTCAGAGGACATGATCCATACAAACATTTACCTGGGCTTGAGCTCTGAAACTGCTTCCCAAGAACCTCTATCCCTTACCGAGAATTGACTGCATGTCTGATAGTACGACTGCAGGAAGTTAGGCACATACATTGGCCGGTGTGTGAGAGGCTGTATTTCTGTGTTCACGCGTGTGACTGTGACTGAGTACGCAGACGCTCTTGTGGGTTTCTCTGTGTGCCCCTGTAGCCCTGTGAAGAGGCGTCCAACAGTAAACGCCATAGCTTATACACAACACCATGTCTAGGCCGCCAACTGAAAGGAGAAAGCCCCCTGTCAGCTTCCAGAGGCCGCATGCAAACTTTAACCCCCAGGGGCTGTTGAAATACTCCACGGACTCCCGCTCTCCCACAGCCACGCCTTCTGACCAGAGCACAAAGACTGCATGAGACCTTCCTCCCAGCCGTGGCTGTGACATCTACGTGCAACTCGAGAACCTGCCAGCTACCAGCACATCTGATGTGCACTTGGGGTCACTCCCAGCACTTTCGGAAGCAGGGCAACTCCCAGGGGTGACCCGACACCGACCTAGAGCATTCTACTGGCAAGATGCAGCCTGAAACCACTCAATGGGCTAAAGAACATCGAACAAAATGCAACTTCTTTCCAACTAGGCCTAATCTCTTTCTTTGACCCGTGGGAATGCCCACCACAGGAAGCAGTGGGCTTCAGTAGCCATGACCCATGTTGGAACCCCACAGCAGAAACTAGGCCACCTTCCCGGCCATGTCTCTGGCAGCTCACATCCTGCAAGGTTCGCGGCCCTGACCCCTAAGGAACCGCTCAAACGCTCTACAGCCTCGCCCAACGTGCCCAACTCCTGCCAGCAGGGCGACGCGTCCCTACTGGAAGCCACAGACATCTTCCGAACACGGGAACACTGAACACCAGGGAACACAGACCGCAAGCCTGTCTGCTTTGAAGATGCTGATCCCACCTGATGCATCCTGGAAATCCTCCACTGCCACAGTGACACCACTGAGGAACTCAGAGTGATCAAAGGCATGGTCCCCGAGGACCACAGACAGACTTGCAACGGAAGACCTCTGCCAAGTGAGGGGACTTGGAAGCCTGAAAGGGAAGAGGGGCTGGCCTTGGCAGCGCACCAGGGATGGCAACAGTGCCCCCTTCTCTGCACCGCCAACGGACTGCTCTGGATAAAGCTCTGGCTATTCGAAAGGCCTGCATGCCACACGGGCCGGCCGCGTCATGCCCTCCGGCAGAAACACTATCGCTTTGCACATTCCCAAAAGTGGGAAAAGAGCGACCAAAGGGCTTGTTTGCATAACTCACCTACCCCCAAGAAGGCCGGCACAGATGCCTCAGCATGTCCATCTTCTCTATGTCCCGCAAGACACCCGTGGGGAGTCACTCCACTGGAAACGGGATTGCAACTCTTCACAGGTAACCTACCTCACTGCATCCTCATGAAATGCCAAAGCCATCCCCACCATAGGCAGCTGATGCCAGGCCATCACGAACAAGACATATCCTTGGGAAGCCGAGGTCAGCGCCTGCAACCCAATGATGACAGCCCATCCCACGACATCACACAGGACCTGTGCTCATGATACCTTACCTTTCTCTCCAGGGCAGCAGCCACTACGCAGGCTTAAATGCAGCACTCGATCCTCACCCCACTCCACGATGATCCACTTAGCGCCAACAGTGTGCTGGCAGCTTCAGGGGCAGCAGCGAGGCCTAATCCATCAGCCCCCTTCCGCCATCACCAAACTCCATCCCACCCCCGCCCACTGCTCCAGCCCCACCGGGCACTCAAGAACCTCACCGCACCAAACACGACAACAGAGAGGGCCACAGGCCTGGCCTGAGGCTCCAGGCTCCAACCAGGGAACCTTGCTCATTTTGGCTCCCAAAATCAACCACCGAAGCGGCATGCACAAAGCGTGATCCTGGTCAAAACACACTTCTCCAAGCTGAAAGCTCACTGGGCCCACACCAGCACACACTCCGACTCTGAAGACTAGCAGGAGAGCCTGCCCCCTTGCATTCCCTCACGGCCTTTTAGCAGGGACCGCGGATTCATAGATGACCCAGCTTATGGGCAGACACGGTCGACCCTCATTCAGGAGCCCCTCCAATACTGGAGTCCTTGGTGGTGTTTGCGTGCATGTCGGCAGGGGACACTGGCCTTCACTCCTAACAGTCCCCTACACCCGAGAGAGGAAACGTGCTGAACCTCAGTTTCGATAAGGATACGGTAGAGTGTTCTCAACCATTTTGTTCAAAGTTTCCAAGGAATGCATACAAGGGTGTCATCATCGATCCAAGCACATGCTGGGATGCTGCAGAACACAACCGGGCAGTGCGCCGGGCTATACAGGGGAGTCATGAGCCTGGGGTAGCCCAAAAGCCTGGAGAATCCACAGCCTTCAGGCCCCTCAACAAGATGAACAATCAAGCCACTCTTGCAGCCATTGGGCCCATCTCAGGAAAACCTAATATCTAATGGCACATCTTGGGGTGGTTGAATACCTACCATCCTGAGTTATCCACGACCATGCTCGGAAACATGGCCCCGCCTCACTTTTTCCAGTTCTTCTTAGCACCTCCAGTCATCAGAGCACACGAAGATCTTCTTGTTTTTGCCGACGGCGAGGCTTGCCCAGCAACTGCACCTGGGAAGTGGACTGGTGTCCTCAAAGGACATGATCCATACAAACATTTACCTGGGCTTGAGCTCTGAAACTGCTTCCCAAGGACCTCTATCCCTTACCGAGAATTGACTGCATGTCTGATAGTACGACTGCAGGAAGTTAGGCACATACATTGGCCGGTGTGTGAGAGGCTGTATTTCTGTGTTCACGCGTGTGACTGTGACTGCGCACGCAGACGCTCTTGTGGGTTTCTCTGTGTGCCGCTGACTACGCGTCTTGGTCTCTGTGTGTCCCTGTAGCCCTGTGAAGAGGCGTCCAACAGTAAACGCCGTAGTTTATACACAACACCCTGTCTAGACCCCCAACTGAAAGGAGAAAGCCCCCTGTCAGCTTCCAGAGGCCGCGTGCAAACTTTAAACCCAGGGGCTGTTGAAATACTCCATGGACTCCCGCTCTCCCACAGCCATGCCTTCTGACCAGAGCACAAAGACTGGACGAGACCTGCCTCCCGGCCGTGGGTGTGACATCTACGTGCAACTCGAGAACCTGCCAGCTACCAGCACATCTGATGTGCACTTGGGGTCACTCCCAGCACTTTCGGAAGCAAGGGAACTCCCATGGGTGACCCGACAACGACCTACAGCATTCTACTGGCAAGACTCACCCTGAAAACACTCAATGGGCTAAAGAATATCGAACAAAGTGCAACTTCTTGCCAACTAGGCCTAATCACTTTCCTTTGACCCGTGGGAATGCCCACCACAGGAAGCAGTGGGCTTCAGCAGCCATGACCCATGTTGGAGCCCCACAGCGGAAACTAGGCCACCTTCCCGGCCATGTCTCAGGCAGCTCCCATCCTGCAAGGTTCGCGGCCCTGACCCCTAAGGAACCGCTCAAACGCTCAACAGCCTCGTCCAACGTGCCCTACTCCAGCCAGCAGGGCGACGCGTCCCTACTGGAAGCCACAGACATCTTCCGAACACGGGAACACTGAACACCAGGGAACACAGACCGCAAGCCTGTCTGCTTTGAAGATGCTGATCCCACCTGATGCATCCTGGAAATTCTCCACTGCCACAGTGACCCCACTGAGGAACTCAGAGTGATCAAAGTCATGGTCCCCGAGGACCACAGACAGACTTGCAACGGAAGACCTCTGCCATGTGAGGGCACTTGGAATCCTGAAAGGGAAGAGTGGCTGGCCTTGGCAGCGCACCAGGGATGGCAACAGTGCCCCCTTCTCTGTCCCGCCAGCGGACTGCTCTGGATAAAGCTCTGGCTATTCGAAAGGCCTGCATGCCACACGGGCCGGCCGCGTCATGCCCTCCGGCAGAAACACTATCGCTTTGCACATTCCCAAAAGTGGGAAAAGAGCGACCAAAGGGCTTGTTTGCATAACTCACCTACCCCCAAGAAGGCCGGCACAGATGCCTCAGCATGTCCATCTTCTCTATGTCCCGTAAGACACCCGTGGGGAGTCACTCCTCTGGAAACGGGATTGCAACTCTTCACAGGTAACCTACCTCACTGCATCCTCATGAACTGCCAAAGCCATCCCCACCATAGGCAGCTGATGCCAGGCCATCACGTACAAGACACATCCTTGGGAAGCCGAGGCCAGCGCCTGCAACCCAATGATGACATCCCATCCCACGACATCACACAGGACCTGTCCTCATCATACCTTACCTTTCTCTCCAGGGCAGCAGCCACTACGCAGGCTTAAATGCAGCACTCGATCCTCACCCCACTCCACGATGATCCACTTAGCGCCAACAGTGTGCTGGCAGCTTCAGGGGCAGCAGCGAGGCCTAATCCATCAGCCCCCTTCCGCCATCACCAAACTCCATCCCACCCCCGCCCACTGCTCCAGCCCCACCGGGCACTCAAGAACCTCACCGCACCAAACACGACAACAGAGAGGGCCACAGGCCTGGCCTGAGGCTCCAGGCTCCAACCAGGGAACCTTGCTCATTTTGGCTCCCAAAATCAACCACCGAAGCGGCATGCACAATGCGTGATCCTGGTCAAAACACACTTCTCCAAGCTGAAAGCTCACTGGGCCCACACCAGCACACACTCCGACTCTGAAGACTAGCAGGAGAGCCTGCCCCCTTGCATTCCCTCACGGCCTTTTAGCAGGGACCGCGGATTCATAGATGACCCAGCTTATGGGCAGACACGGTCGACCCTCAGTCAGGAGCCCCTCCAATACTGGAGTCCTTGGTGGTGTTTGCGTGCATGTCGGCAGGGGACACTGGCCTTCACTCCTAACAGTCCCCTACACCCGAGAGAGGAAACGTGCTGAACCTCAGTTTCGATAAGGATACGGTAGAGTGTTCTCACCCATTTTGCTCAGAGTTTCCAAGGAATGCATACAAGGGTGTCATCATCGATCCAAGCACATGCTGGGATGCTGCAGAACACAACCGGGCAGTGCGCCGGGCTCTGCAGGGGAGTCATGAGCCTGGGGTACCACAAAAGCCTGGAGAATCCACAGCCCTCAGGCCCCTCAACAAGACGAACAGTCAAGCCACTCTTGAAGCCATTGGGCCCATCTCAGGAAAACCTAATATCTAATGGCACATCTTGGGGTGGTTGAATACCTACCATCCTGAGTTATCCGCGACCATGCTCGGGAACATGGCCCCGCCTCACTTTTTCCAGTTCTTCTTAGCACCTCCAGTCATCAGAGCACACGAAGATCTTCTTGTTTTTGCCGACGGCGAGGCTTGCCCAGCAACTGCACCTGGGAAGTGGACTGGTGTCCTCAGAGGACATGATCCATACAAACATTTACCTGGGCTTGAGCTCTGAAACTGCTTCCCAAGAACCTCTATCCCTTACCGAGAATTGACTGCATGTCTGATAGTACGACTGCAGGAAGTTAGGCACATACATTGGCCGGTGTGTGAGAGGCTGTAATTCTGTGTTCACGCGTGTGACTGTGACTGAGTACGCAGACGCTCTTGTGGGTTTCTCTGTGTGCCGCTGACTACGCGTCTTGGTCTCTGTGTGTCCCTGTAGCCCTGTGAAGAGGCGTCCAACAGTAAACGCCGTAGCTTATACACAACACCATGTCTAGACACCCAACTGAAAGGAGAAATCCCCCTGTCAGCTTCCAGAGGCCGCATGCAAACTTTAACCCCCAGGGGCTGTTGAAATACTCCACGGACTCCCGCTCTCCCACAGCCACGCCTTCTGACCAGAGCACAAAGACTGGATGAGACCTTCCTCCCAGCCGTGGCTGTGACATCTACGTGCAACTCGAGAACCTGCCAGCTACCAGCACATCTGATGTGCACTTGGGGTCACTCCCAGCACTTTCGGAAGCAGGGGAACTCCCATGGTTGACCCGACACCGACCTACAGCATTCTACTGGCAAGATGCAGCCTGAAACCACTCAATGGGCTAAAGAACATCGAACAAAGTGCAACTTCTTTCCAACTAGGCCTAATCTCTTTCCTTTGACCCGTGGGAATGCCCACCACAGGAAGCAGTGCGCTTCAGCAGCCATGACCCATGTTGGAACCCCACAGCGGAAACTAGGCCACCTTCCCGGCCATGTCTCAGGCAGCTCCCATCCTGCAAGGTTCGCGGCCCTGACCCCTAAGGAACCGCTCAAACGCTCAACAGCCTCGCCCAACGTGCCCAACTCCTGCCAGCAGGGCGACGCGTCCCTACTGGAAGCCACAGACATCTTCCGAACACGGGAACACTGAACACCAGGGAAGACAGACCGCAAGCCTGTCTGCTTTGAAGATGCTGATCCCACTTGATGCATCCTGGAAATTCTCCACTGCCACAGTGACACCACTGAGGAACTCAGAGTGATCAAAGGCATGCTCCCCGAGGACCACAGACAGACTTGCAACGGAAGACCTCTGCCATGTGAGGGCACTTGGAAGCCTGAAAGGGAAGAGTGGCTGGCCTTTGCAGTGCACCAGGGATGGCAACAGTGCCCCCTTCTCTGCACCGCCAACGGACTGATCTGGATAAAGCTCTGGCTATTCGAAAGGCCTGCATGCCACACGGGCCGGCCGCGTCATGCCCTCCGGCAGAAACACTATCGCTTTGCACATTCCCAAAAGTGGGAAAAGAGCGACCAAAGGGCTTGTTTGCATAACTCACCTACCCCCAAGAAGGCCGGCACAGATGCCTCAGCATGTCCATCTTCTCTATGTCCCGCAAGACACCCGTGGGGAGTCACTCCACTGGAAACGGGATTGCAACTCTTCACAGGTAACCTACCTCACTGCATCCTCATGAACTGCCAAAGCCATCCCCACCATAGGCAGCTGATGCCAGGCCATCACGAACAAGACATATCCTTGGGAAGCCGAGGTCAGCGCCTGCAACCCAATGATGACAGCCCATCCCACGACATCACACAGGACCTGTCCTCATGATACCTTACCTTTCTCTCCAGGGCAGCAGCCACTATGCAGGCTTAAATGCAGCACTCGATCCTCACCCCAGTCCACGATGATCCACTTAGCGCCAACAGTGTGCTGGCAGCTTCAGGGGCAGCAGCGAGGCCTAATCCATCAGCCCCCTTCCGCCATCACCAAACTCCATCCCACCCCCGCCCACTGCTTCAGCCCCACCGGGCACTCAAGAACCTCACCGCACCAAACACGACAACAGAGAGGGCCACAGGCCTGGCTTGAGGCTCCAGGCTCCAACCAGGGAACCTTGCTCATTTTGGCTCCCAAAATCAACCACCGAAGCGGCATGCACAAAGCGTGATCCTGGTCAAAACACACTTCTCCAAGCTGAAAGCTCACTGGGCCCACACCAGCACACACTCCGACTCTGAAGACTAGCAGGAGAGCCTGCCCCCTTGCATTCCCTCACGGCCTTTTAGCAGGGACCGCGGATTCATAGATGACCCAGCTTATGGGCAGACACGGTCGACCCTCAGTCAGGAGCCCCTCCAATACTGGAGTCCTTGGTGGTGTTTGCGTGCATGTCGGCAGGGGACACTGGCCTTCACTCCTAACAGTCCCCTACACCCGAGAGAGGAAACGTGCTGAACCTCAGTTTCGATAAGGATATGGTAGAGTGTTCTCAACCATTTTGTTCAAAGTTTCCAAGGAATGCATACAAGGGTGTCATCATCGATCCAAGCACATGCTGGGATGCTGCAGAACACAACCGGGCAGTGCGCCGGGCTATACAGGGGAGTCATGAGCCTGGGGTAGCCCAAAAGCCTGGAGAATCCACAGCCTTCAGGCCACTCAACAAGATGAACAATCAAGCCACTCTTGCAGCCATTGGGCCCATCTCAGGAAAACCTAATATCTAATGGCACATCTTGGGGTGGTTGAATACCTACCATCCTGAGTTATCCACGACCATGCTCGGAAACATGGCCCCGCCTCACTTTTTCCAGTTCTTCTTAGCACCTCCAGTCATCAGAGCACACGAAGATCTTCTTGTTTTTGCCGACGGCGAGGCTTGCCCAGCAACTGCACCTGGGAAGTGGACTGGTGTCCTCAAAGGACATGATCCATACAAACATTTACCTGGGCTTGAGCTCTGAAACTGCTTCCCAAGGACCTCTATCCCTTACCGAGAATTGACTGCATGTCTGATAGTACGACTGCAGGAAGTTAGGCACATACATTGGCCGGTGTGTGAGAGGCTGTATTTCTGTGTTCACGCGTGTGACTGTGACTGCGCACGCAGACGCTCTTGTGGGTTTCTCTGTGTGCCGCTGACTACGCGTCTTGGTCTCTGTGTGTCCCTGTAGCCCTGTGAAGAGGCGTCCAACAGTAAACGCCGTAGTTTATACACAACACCCTGTCTAGACCCCCAACTGAAAGGAGAAAGCCCCCTGTCAGCTTCCAGAGGCCGCGTGCAAACTTTAAACCCAGGGGCTGTTGAAATACTCCATGGACTCCCGCTCTCCCACAGCCATGCCTTCTGACCAGAGCACAAAGACTGGACGAGACCTGCCTCCCGGCCGTGGGTGTGACATCTACGTGCAACTCGAGAACCTGCCAGGTACCAGCACATCTGATGTGCACTTGGGGTCACTCCCAGCACTTTCGGAAGCAAGGGAACTCCCATGGGTGACCCGACAACGACCTACAGCATTCTACTGGCAAGACTCACCCTGAAAACACTCAATGGGCTAAAGAATATCGAACAAAGTGCAACTTCTTGCCAACTAGGCCTAATCACTTTCCTTTGACCCGTGGGAATGCCCACCACAGGAAGCAGTGGGCTTCAGCAGCCATGACCCATGTTGGAGCCCCACAGCGGAAACTAGGCCACCTTCCCGGCCATGTCTCAGGCAGCTCCCATCCTGCAAGGTTCGCGGCCCTGACCCCTAAGGAACCGCTCAAACGCTCAACAGCCTCGTCCAACGTGCCCTACTCCAGCCAGCAGGGCGACGCGTCCCTACTGGAAGCCACAGACATCTTCCGAACACGGGAACACTGAACACCAGGGAACACAGACCGCAAGCCTGTCTGCTTTGAAGATGCTGATCCCACCTGATGCATCCTGGAAATTCTCCACTGCCACAGTGACACCACTGAGGAACTCAGAGTGATCAAAGGCATGCTCCCCGAGGACCACAGACAGACTTGCAACGGAAGACCTCTGCCATGTGAGGGCACTTGGAAGCCTGAAAGGGAAGAGTGGCTGGCCTTTGCAGTGCACCAGGGATGGCAACAGTGCCCCCTTCTCTGCACCGCCAACGGACTGATCTGGATAAAGCTCTGGCTATTCGAAAGGCCTGCATGCCACACGGGCCGGCCGCGTCATGCCCTCCGGCAGAAACACTATCGCTTTGCACATTCCCAAAAGTGGGAAAAGAGCGACCAAAGGGCTTGTTTGCATAACTCACCTACCCCCAAGAAGGCCGGCACAGATGCCTCAGCATGTCCATCTTCTCTATGTCCCGCAAGACACCCGTGGGGAGTCACTCCACTGGAAACGGGATTGCAACTCTTCACAGGTAACCTACCTCACTGCATCCTCATGAACTGCCAAAGCCATCCCCACCATAGGCAGCTGATGCCAGGCCATCACGAACAAGACATATCCTTGGGAAGCCGAGGTCAGCGCCTGCAACCCAATGATGACAGCCCATCCCACGACATCACACAGGACCTGTCCTCATGATACCTTACCTTTCTCTCCAGGGCAGCAGCCACTACGCAGGCTTAAATGCAGCACTCGATCCTCACCCCAGTCCACGATGATCCACTTAGCGCCAACAGTGTGCTGGCAGCTTCAGGGGCAGCAGCGAGGCCTAATCCATCAGCCCCCTTCCGCCATCACCAAACTCCATCCCACCCCCGCCCACTGCTTCAGCCCCACCGGGCACTCAAGAACCTCACCGCACCAAACACGACAACAGAGAGGGCCACAGGCCTGGCTTGAGGCTCCAGGCTCCAACCAGGGAACCTTGCTCATTTTGGCTCCCAAAATCAACCACCGAAGCGGCATGCACAAAGCGTGATCCTGGTCAAAACACACTTCTCCAAGCTGAAAGCTCACTGGGCCCACACCAGCACACACTCCGACTCTGAAGACTAGCAGGAGAGCCTGCCCCCTTGCATTCCCTCACGGCCTTTTAGCAGGGACCGCGGATTCATAGATGACCCAGCTTATGGGCAGACACGGTCGACCCTCAGTCAGGAGCCCCTCCAATACTGGAGTCCTTGGTGGTGTTTGCGTGCATGTCGGCAGGGGACACTGGCCTTCACTCCTAACAGTCCCCTACACCCGAGAGAGGAAACGTGCTGAACCTCAGTTTCGATAAGGATATGGTAGAGTGTTCTCAACCATTTTGTTCAAAGTTTCCAAGGAATGCATACAAGGGTGTCATCATCGATCCAAGCACATGCTGGGATGCTGCAGAACACAACCGGGCAGTGCGCCGGGCTATACAGGGGAGTCATGAGCCTGGGGTAGCCCAAAAGCCTGGAGAATCCACAGCCTTCAGGCCACTCAACAAGATGAACAATCAAGCCACTCTTGCAGCCATTGGGCCCATCTCAGGAAAACCTAATATCTAATGGCACATCTTGGGGTGGTTGAATACCTACCATCCTGAGTTATCCACGACCATGCTCGGAAACATGGCCCCGCCTCACTTTTTCCAGTTCTTCTTAGCACCTCCAGTCATCAGAGCACACGAAGATCTTCTTGTTTTTGCCGACGGCGAGGCTTGCCCAGCAACTGCACCTGGGAAGTGGACTGGTGTCCTCAAAGGACATGATCCATACAAACATTTACCTGGGCTTGAGCTCTGAAACTGCTTCCCAAGGACCTCTATCCCTTACCGAGAATTGACTGCATGTCTGATAGCACGACTGCAGGAAGTTAGGCACATACATTGGCCGGTGTGTGAGAGGCTGTATTTCTGTGTTCACGCGTGTGACTGTGACTGCGCACGCAGACGCTCTTGTGGGTTTCTCTGTGTGCCGCTGACTACGCGTCTTGGTCTCTGTGTGTCCCTGTAGCCCTGTGAAGAGGCGTCCAACAGTAAACGCCGTAGTTTATACACAACACCCTGTCTAGACCCCCAACTGAAAGGAGAAAGCCCCCTGTCAGCTTCCAGAGGCCGCGTGCAAACTTTAAACCCAGGGGCTGTTGAAATACTCCATGGACTCCCGCTCTCCCACAGCCATGCCTTCTGACCAGAGCACAAAGACTGGACGAGACCTGCCTCCCGGCCGTGGGTGTGACATCTACGTGCAACTCGAGAACCTGCCAGCTACCAGCACATCTGATGTGCACTTGGGGTCACTCCCAGCACTTTCGGAAGCAAGGGAACTCCCATGGGTGACCCGACAACGACCTACAGCATTCTACTGGCAAGACTCACCCTGAAAACCCTCAATGGGCTAAAGAATATCGAACAAAGTGCAACTTCTTGCCAACTAGGCCTAATCACTTTCCTTTGACCCGTGGGAATGCCCACCACAGGAAGCAGTGGGCTTCAGCAGCCATGACCCATGTTGGAGCCCCACAGCGGAAACTAGGCCACCTTCCCGGCCATGTCTCAGGCAGCTCCCATCCTGCAAGGTTCGCGGCCCTGACCCCTAAGGAACCGCTCAAACGCTCAACAGCCTCGTCCAACGTGCCCTACTCCAGCCAGCAGGGCGACGCGTCCCTACTGGAAGCCACAGACATCTTCCGAACACGGGAACACTGAACACCAGGGAACACAGACCGCAAGCCTGTCTGCTTTGAAGATGCTGATCCCACCTGATGCATCCTGGAAATTCTCCACTGCCACAGTGACACCACTGAGGAACTCAGAGTGATCAAAGGCATGGTCCCCGAGGACCACAGACAGACTTGCAACGGAAGACCTCTGCCATGTGAGGGCACTTGGAATCCTGAAAGGGAAGAGTGGCTGGCCTTGGCAGCGCACCAGGGATGGCAACAGTGCCCCCTTCTCTGTCCCGCCAGCGGACTGCTCTGGATAAAGCTCTGGCTATTCGAAAGGCCTGCATGCCACACGGGCCGGCCGCGTCATGCCCTCCGGCAGAAACACTATCGCTTTGCACATTCCCAAAAGTGGGAAAAGAGCGACCAAAGGGCTTGTTTGCATAACTCACCTACCCCCAAGAAGGCCGGCACAGATACCTCAGCATGTCCATCTTCTCTATGTCCCATAAGACACCCGTGGGGAGTCACTCCTCTGGAAACGGGATTGCAACTCTTCACAGGTAACCTACCTCACTGCATCCTCATGAACTGCCAAAGCCATCCCCACCATAGGCAGCTGATGCCAGGCCATCACGTACAAGACACATCCTTGGGAAGCCGAGGCCAGCGCCTGCAACCCAATGATGACAGCCCATCCCACGACATCACACAGGACCTGTCCTCATCATACCTTACCTTTCTCTCCAGGGCAGCAGCCACTACGCAGGCTTAAATGCAGCACTCGATCCTCACCCCACTCCACGATGATCCACTTAGCGCCAACAGTGTGCTGGCAGCTTCAGGGGCAGCAGCGAGGCCTAATCCATCAGCCCCCTTCTGCCATCACCAAACTCCATCCCACCCCCGCCCACTGATCCAGCCCCACCGGGCACTCAAGAACCTCACCGCACCAAACACGACAACAGAGAGGGCCACAGGCCTGGCCTGAGGCTCCAGGCTCCAACCAGGGAACCTTGCTCATTTTGGCTCCCAAAATCAACCACCGAAGCGGCATGCACAATGCGTGATCCTGGTCAAAACACACTTCTCCAAGCTGAAAGCTCACTGGGCCCACACCAGCACACACTCCGACTCTGAAGACTAGCAGGAGAGCCTGCCCCCTTGCATTCCCTCACGGCCTTTTAGCAGGGACCGCGGATTCATAGATGACCCAGCTTATGGGCAGACACGGTCGACCCTCAGTCAGGAGCCCCTCCAATACTGGAGTCCTTGGTGGTGTTTGCGTGCATGTCGGCAGGGGACACTGGCCTTCACTCCTAACAGTCCCCTACACCCGAGAGAGGAAACGTGCTGAACCTCAGTTTCGATAAGGATACGGTAGAGTGTTCTCACCCATTTTGCTCAGAGTTTCCAAGGAATGCATACAAGGGTGTCATCATCGATCCAAGCACATGCTGGGATGCTGCAGAACACAACCGGGCAGTGCGCCGGGCTCTGCAGGGGAGTCATGACCCTGGGGTACCACAAAAGCCTGGAGAATCCACAGCCCTCAGGCCCCTCAACAAGACGAACAGTCAAGCCACTCTTGAAGCCATTGGGCCCATCTCAGGAAAACCTAATATCTAATGGCACATCTTGGGGTGGTTGAATACCTACCATCCTGAGTTATCCGCGACCATGCTCGGGAACATGGCCCCGCCTCACTTTTTCCAGTTCTTCTTAGCACCTCCAGTCATCAGAGCACACGAAGATCTTCTTGTTTTTGCCGACGGCGAGGCTTGCCCAGCAACTGCACCTGGGAAGTGGACTGGTGTCCTCAGAGGACATGATCCATACAAACATTTACCTGGGCTTGAGCTCTGAAACTGCTTCCCAAGAACCTCTATCCCTTACCGAGAATTGACTGCATGTCTGATAGTACGACTGCAGGAAGTTAGGCACATACATTGGCCGGTGTGTGAGAGGCTGTATTTCTGTGTTCACGCGTGTGACTGTGACTGAGTACGCAGACGCTCTTGTGGGTTTCTCTGTGTGCCGCTGACTACGCGTCTTGGTCTCTGTGTGTCCCTGTAGCCCTGTGAAGAGGCGTCCAACAGTAAACGCCGTAGCTTATACACAACACCATGTCTAGACACCCAACTGAAAGGAGAAATCCCCCTGTCAGCTTCCAGAGGCCGCATGCAAACTTTAACCCCCAGGGGCTGTTGAAATACTCCACGGACTCCCGCTCTCCCACAGCCACGCCTTCTGACCAGAGCACAAAGACTGGATGAGACCTTCCTCCCAGCCGTGGCTGTGACATCTACGTGCAACTCGAGAACCTGCCAGCTACCAGCACATCTGATGTGCACTTGGGGTCACTCCCAGCACTTTCGGAAGCAGGGGAACTCCCATGGTTGACCCGACACCGACCTACAGCATTCTACTGGCAAGATGCAGCCTGAAACCACTCAATGGGCTAAAGAACATCGAACAAAGTGCAACTTCTTTCCAACTAGGCCTAATCTCTTTCCTTTGACCCGTGGGAATGCCCACCACAGGAAGCAGTGCGCTTCAGCAGGCATGACCCATGTTGGAACCCCACAGCGGAAACTAGGCCACCTTCCCGGCCATGTCTCAGGCAGCTCCCATCCTGCAAGGTTCGCGGCCCTGACCCCTAAGGAACCGCTCAAACGCTCAACAGCCTCGCCCAACGTGCCCAACTCCTGCCACAGGGCGACGCGTCCCTACTGGAAGCCACAGACATCTTCCGAACACGGGAACACTGAACACCAGGGAAGACAGACCGCAAGCCTGTCTGCTTTGAAGATGCTGATCCCACTTGATGCATCCTGGAAATTCTCCACTGCCACAGTGACACCACTGAGGAACTCAGAGTGATCAAAGGCATGCTCCCCGAGGACCACAGACAGACTTGCAACGGAAGACCTCTGCCATGTGAGGGCACTTGGAAGCCTGAAAGGGAAGAGTGGCTGGCCTTTGCAGTGCACCAGGGATGGCAACAGTGCCCCCTTCTCTGCCCCTCCAACGGACTGCTCTGGATAAAGCTGTGGCTATTCGAAAGGCCTGCATGCCATACGGGCCGGCCGCGTCATGCCCTCCGGCAGAAACACTATCGATTTGCACATTCCCACAAGTTGGAAAAGAGCGACCCAAGGGCTTGTTTGCATAACTCACCTACCCCCAAGAAGGCCGGCACAGATGCCTCAGCATGTCCATCTTCTCTATGTCCCGCAAGACACCGTGGGGAGTCACTTCTCTGGAAACGGAATTGCAACTCTTCACAGGTAACCTACGTCACTGCATCCTCATGAACTGCCAAATCCATCCCCACCATAGGCAGCTGATGCCAGGCCATCACGAACAAGACACATCCTTGGGAAGCCGAGGCCAGCGCCTGCAACCCAATGATGACAGCCCATCCCACGACATCACACAGGACCTGTCCTCATCATACCTAACCTTTCTCTCCAGGGCAGCAGGCACTACGCAGGCTTAAATGCAGCACTCGATCCTCACCCCACTCCACGATGATCCACTTAGCGCCAACAGTGTGTTGGCAGCTTCAGGGGCAGCAGTGAGGCCTAATCCCTCAGGCCCTTCCGCCATCACCAAACTCCATCCCACCCCCGCCCACTGCTCCAGCCCCACCGGGCACTCAAGAACCTCACCGCACCAAACACAACAACAGAGAGGGCCACAGGCCTGGCCTGAGGCTCCAGGCTCCAACTAGGGAACCTTGCTCATTTTGGCTTCCAAAATCAACCACCGAAGCGGCATGCACAAAGCGTGATCCTGGTCAAAACACACTTCTCCAAACTGAAAGCTGACTGGGCCCACACCAGCACACATTCCGACTCTGAACACTAGCAGGAGAGCCTGCCCCTTTGCATTCCCTCACGGCCTTTTAGCAGTGACCGCGGATTCATAGATGACCCAGCTTATGGGCAGACACGGTCGACCCTCAGTCAGGAGCCCCTCCAAAACTGGAGTCCTTGGTGGTGTTTGCGTGCATGTCGGCAGGGGACACTGGCCTTCACTCCTAACAGTACCCTACACCCGAGAGAGGAAACGTGCTGAACCTCAGTTTCGATAAGGATACGGTAGAGTGTTCTCAACCATTTTGTTCAGAGTTTCCAAGGAATGCATACAAGGGTGTCATCATCGATCCAAGCACATACTGGGATGCTGCAGAACACAACCGGGCAGTGCGCCGGGCTCTGCAGGGGAGTCAAGACCCTGGGTTACCACAAAAGCCTGGAGAATCCACAGCCCTCAGGCCCCTCAACATGACGAACAATCAAGCCACTCTTGCAGCCATTGGGCCCATCTCAGGAAAACATAATATCTAATGGCACATCTTGGGGTGGTTGAATACCTACCATCCTGAGTTATCCCCGACCATGCTCGGGAACATGGCCCCGCATCACTTTTTCCAGTTCTTCTTAGCACCTCCAGTCATCAGAGCACACAAAGATCTTCTTGTTTTTGCCGACGGCGAGGCTTGCCCAGCAACTGCACCTGGGAAGTGGACTGGTGTCCTCAGAGGACATGATCCATACAAACATTTACCTGGGCTTGAGCTCTGAAACTGCTTCCCAAGAACCTCTATCCCTTACCGAGAATTGACTGCATGTCTGATAGTACGACTGCAGGAAGTTAGGCACATACATTGGCCGGTGTGTGAGAGGCTGTATTTCTGTGTTCACGCGTGTGACTGTGACTGAGTACGCAGACGCTCTTGTGGGTTTCTCTGTGTTCTCCTGACTACGCGTCTTGGTCTCTGTGTGTCCCTGTAGCCCTGTGAAGAGGCGTCCAACAGTAAACGCCATAGCTTATACACAACACCATGTCTAGGCCGCCAACTGAAAGGAGAAAGCCCCCTGTCAGCTTCCAGAGGCCGCATGCAAACTTTAACCCCCAGGGGCTGTTGAAATACTCCACGGACTCCCGCTCTCCCACAGCCACGCCTTCTGACCAGAGCACAAAGACTGCATCAGACCTTCCTCCCAGCCGTGGCTGTGACATCTACGTGCAACTCGAGAACCTGCCAGCTACCAGCACATCTGATGTGCACTTGGGGTCACTCCCAGCACTTTCAGAAGCAGGGCAACTCCCATGGGTGACCCGACACCGACCTACAGCATTCTACTGGCAAGATGCAGCCTGAAACCACTCAATGGGCTAAAGAACATCGAACAAAATGCAACTTCTTTCCAACTAGGCCTAATCTCTTTCCTTTGACCCGTGGGAATGCCCACCACAGGAAGCAGTGGGCTTCAGTAGCCATGACCCATGTTGGAACCCCACAGCGGAAACTAGGCCACCTTCCAGGCCATGTCTCAGGCAGCTCACATCCTGCAAGGTTCGCGGCCCTGACCCCTAAGGAACCGCTCAAACGCTCAACAGCCTCGCCCAACGTGCCCAACTCCTGCCAGCAGGGCGACGCGTCCCTACTGGAAGCCACAGACATCTTCCGAACACGGGAACACTGAACACCAGGGAAGACAGACCGCAAGCCTGTCTGCTTTGAAGATGCTGATCCCACCTGATGCATCCTGGAAATCCTCCACTGCCACAGTGACACCACTGAGGAACTCAGAGTGATCAAAGGCATGGTCCCCGAGGACCACAGACAGACTTGCAACGGAAGACCTCTGCCAAGTGAGGGGACTTGGAAGCCTGAAAGGGAAGAGGGGCTGGCCTTGGCAGCGCACCAGGGATGGCAACAGTGCCCCCTTCTCTGCACCGCCAACGGACTGCTCTGGATAAAGCTCTGGCTATTCGAAAGGCCTGCATGCCACACGGGCCGGCCGCGTCATGCCCTCCGGCAGAAACACTATCGCTTTGCACATTCCCAAAAGTGGGAAAAGAGCGACCAAAGGCCTTGTTTGCATAACTCACCTACCCCCAAGAAGGCCGGCACAGATGCCTCAGCATGTCCATCTTCTCTATGTCCCGCAAGACACCCGTGGGGAGTCACTCCTCTGGAAACGGGATTGCAACTCTTCACAGGTAACCTACCTCACTGCATCCTCATGAACTGCCAAAGCCATCCCCACCATAGGCAGCTGATGCCAGGCCATCACGAACAAGACATATCCTTGGGAAGCCGAGGTCAGCGCCTGCAACCCAATGATGACAGCCCATCCCACGACATCACACAGGACCTGTCCTCATGATACCTTACCTTTCTCTCCAGGGCAGCAGCCACTACGCAGGCTTAAATGCAGCACTCGATCCTCACCCCACTCCACGATGATCCACTTAGCGCCAACAGTGTGCTGGCAGCTTCAGGGGCAGCAGCGAGGCCTAATCCATCAGCCCCCTTCCGCCATCACTAAACTCCATCCCACCCCCGCCCACTGCTCCAGCCCCACCAGGCACTCAAGAACCTCACCGCACCAAACACGACAACAGAGAGGGCCGCATGCATGGCCTGAGGCTCCAGGCTCCAACCAGGGAACCTTGCTCATTTTAGCTCCCAAAATCAACCACCGAAGCGGCATGCACAAAGCGTGATCCTGGTCAAAACACACTTCTCCAAGCTGAAAGCTCACTGGGCCCACACCAGCACACACTCCGACTCTGAAGACTAGCAGGAGAGCCTGCCCCCTTGCATTCCCTCACGGCCTTTTAGCAGGGACCGCGGATTCATAGATGACCCAGCTTATGGGCAGACACGGTCGACCCTCAGTCAGGAGCCCCTCCAATACTGGAGTCCTTCGTGGTGTTTGCGTGCATGTCGGCAGGGGACACTGGCCTTCACTCCTAACAGTCCCCTACACCCGAGAGAGGAAACGTGCTGAACCTCAGTTTCGATAAGAATACGGTAGAGTGTTCTCACCCATTTTGTTCAGAGTTTCCAAGGAATGCATACAAGGGTGTCATCATCGATCCAAGCACATGCTGGGATGCTGCAGAACACAACCGGGCAGTGCGCCGGGCTATACAGGGGAGTCATGAGCCTGGGGTAGCCCAAAAGCCTGGAGAATCCACAGCCTTCAGGCCACTCAACAAGATGAACAATCAAGCCACTCTTGCAGCCATTGGGCCCATCTCAGGAAAACCTAATATCTAATGGCACATCTTGGGGTGGTTGAATACCTACCATCCTGAGTTATCCGCGACCATGCTCGGAAACATGGCCTCGCCTCACTTTTTCCAGTTCTTCTTAGCACCTCCAGTCATCAGAGCACACGAAGATCTTCTTGTTTTTGCCGACGGCGAGGCTTGCCCAGCAACTGCACCTGGGAAGTGGACTGGTGTCCTCAAAGGACATGATCCATACAAACATTTACCTGGGCTTGAGCTCTGAAACTGCTTCCCAAGAACCTCTATCCCTTACCGAGAATTGACTGCATGTCTGATAGTACGACTGCAGGAAGTTAGGAACGTACATTAGCCGGGGTGTGAGAGGCTGTATTTCTGTGTTCACGCGTGTGACTGTGACTGAGTATGCAGACGCTCTTGTGGGTTTCTCTGTGTGCCGCTGACTACGCGTCTTGGTCTCTGTGTGTCCCTGTAGCCCTGTGAAGAGGCGTCCAACAGTAAACGCCATAGCTTATACACAACACCATGTCTAGACCCCCAACTGAAAGGAGAAAGCCCCCTGTCAGCTTCCAGAGGCCGCATGCAAACTTTAAACCCCAGGGGCTGTTGAAATACTCCACGGACTCCCGCTCTCCCACAGCCACGCCTTCTGACCAGAGCACAAAGACTGGATGAGACCTTCCTCCCAGCCGTGGCTGTGACATCTACGTGCAACTCGAGAACCTGCCAGCTACCAGCACATCTGATGTGCACTTGGGGTCACTCCCAGCAATTTCGGAAGCAGGGGAACTCCCATGGTTGACCCGACACCGACCTACAGCATTCTACTGGCAAGATGCAGCCTGAAACCACTCAATGGGCTAAAGAACATCGAACAAAGTGCAACTTCTTTCCAACTAGGCCTAATCTCTTTCCTTTGACCCGTGGGAATGCCCACCACAGGAAGCAGTGGGCTTCAGCAGCCATGACCCATGTTGGAACCCCACAGCGGAAACTAGGCCACCTTCCCGGCCATGTCTCAGGCAGCTCCCATCCTGCAAGGTTCGCGGCCCTGACCCCTAAGGAACCGCTCAAACGCTCAACAGCCTCGCCCAACGTGCCCAACTCCAGCCAGCAGGGCGACGCGTCCCTACTGGAAGCCACAGACATCTTCCGAACACGGGAACACTGAACACCAGGGAAGACAGACCGCAAGCCTGTCTGCTTTGAAGATGCTGATCCCACCTGATGCATCCTGGAAATTCTCCACTGCCACAGTGACACCACTGAGGAACTCAGAGTGATCAAAGGCATGGTCCCCGAGGACCACAGACAGACTTGCAACGGAAGACCTCTGCCATGTGAGGGCACTTGGAAGCCTGAAAGGGAAGAGTGGCTGGCCTTTGCAGTGCACCAGGGATGGCAACAGTGCCCCCTTCTCTGCCCCGCCAACGGACTGCTCTGGATAAAGCTCTGGCTATTCGAAAGGCCTGCATGCCACACGGGCCGTCCGCGTCATGCCCTCCGGCAGAAACACCATCGCTTTGCACATTCCCACAAGTGGGAAAAGAGCGACCCAAGGGCTTGTTTGCATAACTCACCTACCCCCAAGAAGGCCGGCACAGATGCCTCAGCATGTCCATCTTCTCTATGACCCGCAAGACACCGTGGGGAGTCACTCCTCTGGAAACGGGATTGCAACTCTTCACAGGTAACCTACGTCACTGCATCCTCATGAACTGCCAAATCCATCCCCACCATAGGCAGCTGATGCCAGGCCATCACGAACAAGACACATCCTTGGGAAGCCGAGGCCAGCGCCCGCAACACAATGATGACAGCCCATCCCACGACATCACACAGGACCTGTCCTCATGATACCTTACCTTTCTCTCCAGGGCAGCAGCCACTACGCAGGCTTAAATGCAGCACTCGATCCTCACCCCACTCCACGATGATCCACTTAGCGCCAACAGTGTGTTGGCAGCTTCAGGGGCAGCAGCGAGGCCTAATCCCTCAGGCCCTTCCGCCATCACCAAACTCCATCCCACCCCCGCCCACTGCTCCAGCCCCACCGGGCACTCAAGAACCTCACCGCACCAAACACAACAACAGAGAGGGCCACAGGCCTGGCCTGAGGCTCCAGGCTCCAACTAGGGAACCTTGCTCATTTTGGCTTCTAAAATCAACCACCGAAGTGGCATGCACAAAGCGTGATCCTGGTCAAAACACACTTCTCCAAACTGAAAGCTGACTGGGCCCACACAAGCACACATTCCGACTCTGAACACTAGCAGGAGAGCCTGCCCCTTTGCATTCCCTCACGGCCTTTTAGCAGGGACCGCGGATTCATAGATGACCCAGCTTATGGGCAGACACGGTCGACCCTCAGTCAGGAGCCCCTCCAATACTGGAGTCCTTGGTGGTGTTTGCGTGCATGTCGGCAGGGGACACTGGCCTTCACTCCTAACAGTCCCCTACACCCGAGAAAGGAAACGTGCTGAACCTCAGTTTCGATAAGGATACGGTAGAGTGTTCTCACCCATTTTGCTCAGAGTTTCCAAGGAATGCATACAAGGGTGTCATCATCGATCAAAGCACATGCTGGGATGCTGCAGAACACAACCGGGCAGTGCGCCGGGCTCTGCAGGGGAGTCATGAGCCTGGGGTACCCCAAAAGCCTGGAGAATCCACAGCCCTCAGGCCCCTCAACAAGACGAACAATCAAGCCACTCTTGCAGCCATTGGGCCATCTGAGGAAAACCTAATATCTAATGGCACATCCTGGGGTGGTTGATTACCTACCATCCTGAGTTATCCCCGACCATGCTCGGGAACATGGCCCCGCCTCACTTTTTCCAGTTCTTCTTAGCACCTCCAGTCATCAGGGCACACGAAGATCTTCTTGTTTTTGCCGACGGCGAGGCTTGCCCAGCAACTGCACCTGGGAAGTGGACTGGTGTCCTCAAAGGACATGATCCATACAAATATTTACCTGGGCTTGAGCTCTGAAATTGCTTCCCAAGGACCTCTATCCCTTACCGAGAATTGACTGCATGTCTGATAGTACGACTGCAGGAAGTTAGGCACATACATTGGCCGGTGTGTGAGAGGCTGTATTTCTGTGTTCACGCGTGTGACTGTGACTGCGCACGCAGACGCTCTTGTGGGTTTCTCTGTGTGCCGCTGACTACGCGTCTTGGTCTCTGTGTGTCCCTGTAGCCCTGTGAAGAGGCGTCCAACAGTAGTAAACGCCATAGTTTATACACAACACACTGTCTAGACCCCCAACTGAAAGGAGAAAGCCCCCTGTCAGCTTCCAGAGACCGCATGCAAACTTTAATCCCCAGGGGCTGTTGAAACACTCCACGGACTCCCGCTCTCCCACAGCCACGCCTTCTGACCACAGCACAAAGACTGGACGAGACCTGCCTCCCGGCCGTGGGTGTGACATCTACGTGCAACTCGAGAACCTGCCAGATACCAGCACATCTGATGTGCACTTGGGGTCACTCCCAACATTTTGGAAGCAAGGGAACGCCCATGGGTGACCCGACACCGACCTACAGCATTCTACTGGCAAGATGCAGCCTGAAACAACTCAAGGGGCTAAAGAACATCGAACAAATTGCAACTTCTTTCCAACTAGGCCTAATCTCTTTCCTTTGACCCGTGGGAATGCCCACCACAGGAAGCAGAGGGCTTCAGCAGCCATGACCCATGTTGGAACCCCACAGCGGAAACTAGGCCACCTTCCCGGCCATGTCTCTGGCAGCTCACATCCTGCAAGGATCGCGGCCCTGACCCCTAAGGAACCGCTCAAACGCTCAACAGCCTCGCCCAACGTGCCCAACTCCTGCCAGCAGGGCGAGGCGTCCCTACTGGAAGCCACAGACATCTTCCGAACACGGGAACACTGAACACCAGGGAAGACAGACCGCAAGCCTGTCTGCTTTGAAGATGCTGATCCCACCTGATGCATCCTGGAAATTCTCCACTGCCACAGTGACACCACTGAGGAACTCAGAGTGATCAAAGGCATGGTCCCCGAGGACCAGAGACAGACTTGCAACAGAAGACCTCTGCCATGTGAGGGCACTTGGAAGCCTGAAAGGGAACCGTGACTGGCCTTGTCAGTGCACCAGGGATGGCAACAGTGCCCCCTTCTCTGCCCCGCCAACGGACTGCTCTGGATAAAGCTCTGGGTATTCGAAAGGACTGCACGCCATACGGGCCGGCCGCGACATGCCCTCCGGCAGAAACACTATCGCTTTGCACATTCCCAAAAGTGGGAAAAGAGCGACCCAAGGGCTTCTTTGCATAACTCAACTACCCCCAAGAAGGCCGGCACAGATGCCTCAGCATGTCCATCTTCTCTATGTCCCGCAAGACACCCGTGGGGAGTCACTCCTCTGGAAACGGGATTGCAACTCTTCACAGGTAACCTACCTCACTGCATCCTCATGAACTGCCACAGCCATTCCCACCATAGGCAGCTGATGCCAGGCCATCACGAACAAGACACATCCTTGGGAAGCCGAGGCCAGCGCCTGCAACCCAATGATGACAGCCCATCCCACGACATCACACAGGACCTGTCCTCATGATACCTTACCTTTCTCTCCAGGGCAGCAGCCACTACGCAGGCTTAAATGCAGCACTCGATCCTCACCCCACTCCACGATGATCCACTTAGCGCCAACAGTGTGCTGGCAGCTTCAGGGGCAGCAGCGAGGCCTAATCCATCAGCCCCCTTCCGCCATCACCAAACTCCATCCCACCCCCGCCCACTGCTCCAGCCCCACCGGGCACTCAAGAACCTCACCGCACCAAACACGACAACAGAGAGGGCCACAGGCCTGGCCTGAGGCTCCAGGCTCCAACCAGGGAACCTTGCTCATTTTGGCTTCCAAAATCAACCACCGAAGCGGCATGCACAAAGCGTGATCCTGGTCAAAACACACTTCTCCAAGCTGAAAGCTCACTGGGCCCACACCAGCACACACTCCGACTCTGAAGACTAGCAGGAGAGCCTGCCCCCTTGCATTCCCTCACGGCCTTTTAGCAGGGACCGCGGATTCATAGATGACCCAGCTTATGGGCAGACACGGTCGACCCTCAGTCAGGAGCCCCTCCAATACTGGAGTCCTTGGTGGTGTTTGCGTGCATGTCGGCAGGGGACACTGGTCTTCACTCCTAACAGTCCCCTACACCCGAGAGAGGAAACGTGCTGAACCTCAGTTTCGATAAGGATACGGTAGAGTGTTCTCACCCATGTTGTTCAGAGTTTCCAAGGAATGCATACAAGGGTGTCATCATCTATCCAAGCACATGCTGGGATGCGGCAGAACACAACCGGGCAGTGCGCCGGGCTATACAGGGGAGTCATGAGCCTGGGGTACCCCAAAAGGCTGGAGAATCCACAGCCCTCAGGCCACTCAACAAGACGAACAATCAAGCCACTCTTACATCCATTGGGCCCATCTGAGGAAAACCTAATATCTAATGGCACATCCTGGGGTGGTTGAATACCTACCATCCTGAGTTATCCCCGACCATGCTCGGGAACATGGCCCCGCCTCACTTTTTCCAGTTCTTCTTAGCACCTCCAGTCATCAGGGCACACGAAGATCTTCTTGTTTTTGCCGACGGCGAGGCTTGCCCAGCAACTGCACCTGGGAAGTGGACTGGTGTCCTCAAAGGACATGATCCATACAAACATTTACCTGGGCTTGAGCTCTGAAACTGCTTCCCAAGGACCTCTATCCCTTACCGAGAATTGACTGCATGTCTGATAGTACGACTGCAGGAAGTTAGGCACATACATTGGCCGGTGTGTGAGAGGCTGTATTTCTGTGTTCACGCGTGTGACTGTGACTGAGTACGCAGACGCTCTTGTGGGTTTCTCTGTGTGCCGCTGACTACGCGTCTTGGTCTCTGTGTGTCCCTGTAGCCCTGTGAAGAGGCGTCCAACAGTAAAAGCCATACCTTATACACAACACCCTGTCTAGACCCCCTAGTGAAAGGAGAAAGCCCCCTGTCAGCTTCCAGAGACCGCATGCAAACTTTAACCCCCAGGGGCTGTTGAAATACTCCACGGACTCCCGCTCTCCCACAGCCACGCCTTCTGACCACAGCACAAAGACTGGACGAGACCTGCCTCCCGGCCGTGGGTGTGACATCTACGTGCAACTCGAGAACCTGCCAGCTACCAGCACATCTGATGTGAACTTGGGGTCACTCCCAGCATTTTCGGAAGCAAGGGAACGCCCATGGGTGAGCCGACACCGACCTACAGCATTCTACTGGCAAGATGCAGCCTGAAACCACTCAAGGGGCTAAAGAACATCGAACAAATTGCAAATTCTTGCCAACAAGGCCTAATCACTTTCCTTTGACCCATGGGAATGCCCACCACAGGAAGCAGTGGGCTTCAGCAGCCATGACCCATGTTGGAACCCAACAGCGGAAACTAGGCCACCTTCCCGGCCATGTCTCAAGCAACTCCCATCCTGCAAGGTTCGCGGCCCTGACCCCTAAAGAACCGCTCAAACGCTCAACAGCCTTGTCCAACGTGCCCTACACCAGGCAGCAGGGCGACGCGTCCCTACTGGAAGCCACAGACATCTTCCGAACACAGGAACACTGAACACCAGGGAAGACAGACCGCAAGCCTGTCTGCTTTGAAGATGCTGATCCCACCTGATGCATCCTGGAAATTCTCCACTGCCACAGTGACACCACTGAGGAACTCAGAGTGATCAAAGGCATGGTACACGAGGACCACAGACAGACTTGCAACGGAACACCTCTGCCATGTGAGGGGACTTGGAAGCCTGAAAGGGAAGAGTGGCTGGCCTTGGCAGCGCACCAGGGATGGCAACAGTGCCCCCTTCTCTGCCCCGCCAACGAACTGCTCTGGATAAAGCTCTGGCTATTCGAAAGGCCTGCATGCCGCACGGGCCGGCCGCGTCATGCCCTCCGGCAGAAACACTATCGCTTTGCACATTCCCAAAAGTGGGAAAAGAGCGACCAAAGGGCTTGTTTGCATAACTCACCTACCCCCAAGAAGGCCGGCACAGATGCCCCAACATGTCCGTCTTCTCTATGTCCCGCAAGACACCCGTGGGGAGTCACTCCACTGGAAACGGGATTGCAACTCTTCACAGGTAACCTACCTCACTGCATCGTCATGAACTGCCAAAGCCATCCCCACCATAGGCAGCTGATGCCAGGCCATCACGAACAAGACACATCCTTGAGAAGCCGAGGCCAGCGCCTTCAACCCAATGATGACAGCCCATCCCACGACATCACACAGGACCTGTCCTCATGATACCTTACCTTTCTCTCCAGGGCAGCAGCCACTACGCAGGCTTAAATGCAGCACTCGATCCTCACCCCACTCCACGATGATCCACTTAGCGCCAACAGTGTGCTGGCAGCTTCAGGGGCAGCAGCGAGGCCTAATCCATCAGCCCCCTTCCACCATCACCAAACTCCATCCCACCCCCGCCCACTGCTCCAGCCCCACCGGGCACTCAAGAACCTCACCGCACCAAACACGACAACAGAGAGGGCCACAGGCCTGGCCTGAGGCTCCAGGCTCCAACCAGGGAACCTTGCTCATTTTGGCTTCCAAAATCAACCACCGAAGCGGCATGCACAAAGCGTGATCCTGGTCAAAACACACTTCTCCAAGCTGAAAGCTCACTGGGCCCACACCAGCACACACTCCGACTCTGAAGACTAGCAGGAGAGCCTGCCCCCTTGCATTCCCTCACGGCCTTTTAGCAGGGACCGCAGATTCATAGATGACCCAGCTTATGGGCAGACACGGTCGACCCTCAATCAGGAGCCCCTCCAATACTGGAGTCCTTGGTGGTGTTTGCGTGCATGTCAGCAGGGGACACTGGCCTTCACTCCTAACAGTCCCCTACACCCGAGAGAGGAAACGTGCTGAACCTCAGTTTCGATAAGGATACGGTAGAGTGTTCTCACCCATGTTGTTCAGAGTTTCCAAGGAATGCATACAAGGGTGTCATCATCTATCCAAGCACATGCTGGGATGCTGCAGAACACAACCGGGCAGTGCGCCGGGCTCTGCAGGGGAGTCATGAGCCTGGGGTGCCCCAAAAGCCTTGAGAATCCACAGCCCTCAGGCCACTCAACAAGATGAACAATCAAGCCACTCTTACATCCATTGGGCCCATCTGAGGAAAACCTAATATCTAGTGGCACATCCTGGGGTGGTTGAATACCTACCATCCTGAGTTATCCCCGACCATGCTCGGGAACATGGCCCCGCCTCACTTTTTCCAGATCTTCTTAGCACCTCCAGTCATCAGAGCACACGAACACCTTCTTGTTTTTGCCGATGGCGAGGCTTGCTCAGCAACTGCACCTTGTAAGTGGACTCGTGTCCTCAAAGGACATGATTCATACAAACATTTACCTGGGCTTGAGCTCTGAAACTGCTTCCCAAGGACCTCTATCCCTTACCGAGAATTGACTGCATGTCTGATAGTACGACTGCAGGAAGTTAGGCACATACATTGGCCGGTGTGTGAGAGGCTGTATTTCTGTGTTCACGCGTGTGACTGGGACTGCGCACGAAGACGCTCTTGTGGGTTTCTCTGTGTGCCGCTGACTACGCGTCTTGGTCTCTGTGTGTCCCTGTAGACCTGTGAAGAGGCGTCCAACAGTAAACGCCATTGTTTATACACAACACCCTGTCTAGACCCACAACTGAAAGGAGAAAGCCCCCTGTCAGCTTCCAGAGGCCGCATGCAAACTTTAACCCCCAGGGGCGGTTGAAATACTGCACGGACTCCTGCTCTCCCACAGCCACGCCTTCTGACCAGAGCACAAAGACTGGACGAGACCTGCCTCCCGGCCGTGGGTGTGACATCTACGTGCAACTCGAGAACCTGCCAGCTACCAGCACATCTGATGTTAGCTTGGGTCACTCCCAACATTTTGGAAGCAAGGGAACGCCCATGGGTACCCGACACCGACCTACAGCATTCTACTGGCAAGATGCAGCCTGAAACAACTCAAGGAGCTAAAGAACATCGAACAAAGTGCAACTTCTTGCCAACTAGGCCTAATCACTTTCCTTTCAGCGTGGGAATGCCCACCACAGGAAGCAGTGGACTTCAGCAGCCATGACCCATGTTGGAACCCCACAGTGGAAACTAGGCCACCTTCCCGGCTATGTCTCAGGCAGCTCCCATCCTGCAAGGTTCGCGTCCCTGACCCCTAAAGAACTGCTCAAACGCTCAACAGCCTCCTCCAACGTGCCCTACTCCAGCCAGCAGGCCGACGGGTCCCTACTGGAAGCCACAGACATCTTCCGAACACGGGAACACTGAACACCAGGGAAGAGAGACCGCAAGCCTGTCTGCTTTGAAGATGCTGATCCCACCTGATGCATCCTGGAAATTCTCCACTGCCACAGTGACAAGACTTAGGAACTCAGTGTGATCAAAGGCATGGTCCCCGAGGACCACAGACAGACTTGCAATGGAGGACCACTGCCATGTGAGGGCACTTGGAATCCTGAAAGGGAACCGTGGCTGGCCTTGGCAGTGCACCAGGGATGGCAACAGTGCCCCTTCTCTGCCCCGCCAACGGACTGCTCTGGATAAAACTCTGGCTATTCGAAAGGCCTGCATGCCATACGGGCCGGCCGCGTCATGCCCTCCGGCAGAAACACTATCGCTTTGCACATTCCCAAAAGTGGGAAAAGAGCGACCCAAGGGCTTGTTTGCATAACTCACATACCCCCAAGAAGGCCGGCACAGATGCCTCAGCATGTCCATCTTCTCTATGTCCCGCAAGACACCCGTGGGGAGTAACTCCGCTGGA
The DNA here is from genome assembly GCF_028021215.1 of Eschrichtius robustus. Classification (NCBI taxonomy): domain Eukaryota; kingdom Metazoa; phylum Chordata; class Mammalia; order Artiodactyla; family Eschrichtiidae; genus Eschrichtius; species Eschrichtius robustus. Next base: position 143,233,871 of record NC_090824.1, on the reverse strand, counting down.
AACGGGATTGCAACTCTTCACAGGTAACCTACCTCACTGCATCCTCATGAACTGCCAAAGCCATCCCCACCATAGGCAGCTGACGCCAGGCCATCACGAACAAGACACATCCTTGGGAGGCCGAGGCCAGCACCTGCAACCCAATGATGACAGCCCATCCCACGACATCACACAGGACCTGTCCTCATGATACCTTACCTTTCTCTCCAGGGCAGCAGCCACTACGCTGGCTTAAATGCAGCACTCGATCCTCACCCCACTCCACGATGATCCACTTAGCGCCAACAGTGTGCTGGCAGCTTCAGGGGCAGCAGCGAGGCCTAATCCATCAGCCCCCTTCCACCATCACCAAACTCCATCCCACCCCCGCCCACTGCTCCAGCCCCACCGGGCACTCAAGAACCTCACCGCACCAAACACGACAACAGAGAGGGCCACAGGCCTGGCCTGAGGCTCCAGGCTCCAACCAGGGAACCTTGCTCATTTTGGCTTCCAAAATCAACCACCGAAGCGGCATGCACAAAGCGTGATCCTGGTCAAAACACACTTCTCCAAGCTGAAAGCTCACTGGGCCCACACCAGCACACACTCCGACTCTGAAGACTAGCAGGAGAGCCTGCCCCCTTGCATTCCCTCACGGCCTTTTAGCAGGGACCGCAGATTCATAGATGACCCAGCTTATGGGCAGACACGGTCGACCCTCAATCAGGAGCCCCTCCAATACTGGAGTCCTTGGTGGTGTTTGCGTGCATGTCAGCAGGGGACACTGGCCTTCACTCCTAACAGTCCCCTACACCCGAGAGAGGAAACGTGCTGAACCTCAGTTTCCATAAGGATACGGTAGAGTGTTCTCACCCATGTTGTTCAGAGTTTCCAAGGAATGCATACAAGGGTGTCATCATCTATCCAAGCACATGCTGGGATGCTGCAGAACACAACCGGGCAGTGCGCCGGGCTCTGCAGGGGAGTCATGAGCCTGGGGTGCCCCAAAAGCCTTGAGAATCCACAGCCCTCAGGCCACTCAACAAGACGAACAATCAAGCCACTCTTACATCCATTGGGCCCATCTGAGGAAAACCTAATATCTAGTGGCACATCCTGGGGTGGTTGAATACCTACCATCCTGAGTTATCCCCGACCATGCTCGGGAACATGGCCCCGCCTCACTTTTTCCAGATCTTCTTAGCACCTCCAGTCATCAGAGCACACGAACACCTTCTTGTTTTTGCCGATGGCGAGGCTTGCTCAGCAACTGCACCTGGTAAGTGGACTGGTGTCCTCAAAGGACATGATTCATACAAACATTTACCTGGGCTTGAGCTCTGAAACTGCTTCCCAAGGACCTCTATCCCTTACCGAGAATTCACTGCATGTCTGATAGTACGACTGCAGGAAGTTAGGCACATACATTGGCCGGTGTGTGAGAGGCTGTATTTCTGTGTTCACGCGTGTGACTGGGACTGCGCACGAAGACGCTCTTGTGGGTTTCTCTGTGTGCCGCTGACTACGCGTCTTGGTCTCTGTGTGTCCCTGTAGACCTGTGAAGAGGCGTCCAACAGTAAACGCCATAGTTTATACACAACACCCTGTCTAGACCCACAACTGAAAGGAGAAAGCCCCCTGTCAGCTTCCAGAGGCCGCATGCAAACTTTAACCCCCAGGGGCTGTTGAAATACTCCACGGACTCCTGCTCTCCCACAGCCACGCCTTCTGACCAGAGCACAAAGACTGGACGAGACCTGCCTCCCGGCCGTGGGTGTGACATCTACGTGCAACTCGAGAACCTGCCAGCTACCAGCACATCTGATGTTAGCTTGGGTCACTCCCAACATTTTGGAAGCAAGGGAACGCCCATGGGTACCCGACACCGACCTACAGCATTCTACTGGCAAGATGCAGCCTGAAACAACTCAAGGAGCTAAAGAACATCGAACAAAGTGCAACTTCTTGCCAACTAGGCCTAATCACTTTCCTTTCAGCGTGGGAATGCCCACCACAGGAAGCAGTGGACTTCAGCAGCCATGACCCATGTTGGAACCCCACAGCGGAAACTAGGCCACCTTCCCGGCTATGTCTCAGGCAGCTCCCATCCTGCAAGGTTCGCGTCCCTGACCCCTAAAGAACCGCTCAAACGCTCAACAGCCTCCTCCAACGTGCCCTACTCCAGCCAGCAGGCCGACGCGTCCCTACTGGAAGCCACAGACATCTTCCGAACACGGGAACACTGAACACCAGGGAAGAGAGACCGCAAGCCTGTCTGCTTTGAAGATGCTGATCCCACCTGATGCATCCTGGAAATTCTCCACTGCCACAGTGACAAGACTTAGGAACTCAGTGTGATCAAAGGCATGGTCCCCGAGGACCACAGACAGACTTGCAATGGAGGACCACTGCCATGTGAGGGCACTTGGAAGCCTGAAAGGGAACCGTGGCTGGCCTTGGCAGTGCACCAGGGATGGCAACAGTGCCCCTTCTCTGCCCCGCCAACGGACTGCTCTGGATAAAACTCTGGCTATTCGAAAGGCCTGCATGCCATACGGGCCGGCCGCGTCATGCCCTCCGGCAGAAACACTATCGCTTTGCACATTCCCAAAAGTGGGAAAAGAGCGACCCAAGGGCTTGTTTGCATAACTCACATACCCCCAAGAAGGCCGGCACAGATGCCTCAGCATGTCCATCTTCTCTATGTCCCGCAAGACACCCGTGGGGAGTAACTCCGCTGGAAACGGGATTGCAACTCTTCACAGGTAACCTACCTCACTGCATCCTCATGAACTGCCAAAGCCATCCCCACCATAGGCAGCTGACGCCAGGCCATCACGAACAAGACACATCCTTGGGAGGCCGAGGCCAGCACCTGCAACCCAATGATGACAGCCCATCCCACGACATCACACAGGACCTTACCTCATGATACCTTACCTTTCTCTCCAGGGCAGCAGCCACTACGCTGGCTTAAATGCAGCACTCGATCCTCACCCCACTCCACGATGATCCACTTAGCGCCAACAGTGTGCTGGCAGCTTCAGGGGCAGCAGCGAGGCCTAATCCATCAGCCCCCTTCCGCCATCACCAAACTCCATCCCACCCCCGCCCACTGCTCCAGCCCCACCGGGCACTCAAGAACCTCACCGCACCAAACACAACAACAGAGAGGGCCACAGGCCTGGCCTGAGGCTCCAGGCTCCAACCAGGGAACCTTGCTCATTTTGGCTTCCAAAATCAACCACCGAAGCGGCATGCACAAAGCGTGATCCTGGTCAAAACACACTTCTCCAAGCTGAAAGCTCACTGGGCCCACACCAGCACACACTCCGACACTGAAGACTAGCAGGAGAGCCTGTCCCCTTTCATTCCCTCACGGCCTTTTAGCAGGGACCGCGGATTCATAGATGACCCAGCTTATGGGCAGACACGGTCGGCCCTCAGTCAGGAGCCCCTCCAATACTGGAGTCCTTGGAGGTGTTTGCGTGCATGTCGGGAGGGGACACTGGCCTTCACTCCTAACAGTCCCCTACACCCGAGAGAGGAAACGTGCTGAACCACAGTTTCGATAAGGATACGGTAGAGTGTTCTCACCCATGTTGTTCAGAGTTTCCAAGGAATGCATACAAGGGTGTCATCATCGATCCAAGCACATACTGGGATGCTGCAGAACACAACCGGGCAGTGTGCCGGGCTCTGCAGGGGAGTCATGAGCCTGGGGTACCACAAAAGCCTGGAGAATCCACAGCCCTCAGGCCACTCAACAAGACGAACAATCAAGCCACTCTTGCAGCCATTGGGCCCATCTCAGGAAAACCTAATATCTAAAGGCACATCTTGGGGTGGTTGAATACATACCATCCTGAGTTATCCCCGACTATGCTCGGGAACATGGCCCCGCCTCACTTTTTCCAGTTCTTCTTAGCACCTCCAGTCATCAGAGCACACGAAGATCTTCTTGTTTTTGCCGACGGCGAGGCTTGCCCAGCAACTGCACCTGGGAAGTGGACTGGTGTCCTCAAAGGACATGATCCATACAAACATTTACCTGGGCTTGAGCTCTGAAACTGCTTCCCAAGGACCTCTATCCCTTACCGAGAATTGACTGCATGTCTGATAGTACGACTGCAGGAAGTTAGGCACATATATTGGCCGTTGTGTGAGAGGCTGTATTTCTGTGTTCACGCGTGTGACTGTGACTGAGTACGCAGACGCTCTTGTGGGGTTCTCTGTGTGCCGCTGACTACGCGTCTTGGTCTCTGTGTGTCCCTGTAGCCCTGTGAAGAGGCGTCCAACATTAAACGCCATAGCTTATACACAACACCATGTCTAGACCCCCAACTGAAAGCAGAAAGCCCCCTGTCAGCTTCCAGAGGCCGCATGCAAACTTTAACCCCCAGGGGCTGTTGAAATACTCCACGGACTCCCGCTCTCCCACAGCCACGCCTTCTGACCAGAGCACAAAGACTGGATGAGACCTTCCTCCCAGCCGTGGCTGTGAAATCTACGTGCAACTCGAGAACCTGCCAGCTACCAGCACATCTGATGTGCACTTGGGGTCACTCCCAGCACTTTCGGAAGCAGGGGAACTCCCATGGGTGACCGACACCGACCTACAGCATTCTACTGGCAAGATGCAGCCTGAAACCACTCAATGGGCTAAAGAACATCGAACAAAGTGCAACTTCTTTCCAACTAGGCCTAATCTCTTTCCTTTGACCCGCGGGAATGCCCACCACAGGAAGCAGTGGGCTTCAGCAGCCATGACCCATGTTGGAACCCCACAGCGGAAACTAGGCCACCTTCCCGGCCATGTCTCAGGCAGCTCACATCCTGCAAGTTTCGCGGCCCTGACCCCTAAGGAACCGCTCAAACGCTCAACAGCCTCTCCCAACGTGCCCAACTCCAGCCAGCAGGGCGACGCGTCCCTACTGGAAGCCACAGACATCTTCCGAACACGGGAACACTGAACACCAGGGAAGACAGACCGCAAGCCTGTCTGCTTTGAAGATGCTGATCCCACCTAATGCATCCTGGAAATTCTCCACTGCCAAAGTGACACCACTGAGGAACTCAGAGTGATCAAAGGCATGGTCCCCGAGGACCACAGACAGACTTGCAAAGGAAGACCTCTGCCATGTGAGGGCACTTGGAAGCCTGAAAGGGAACCGTGGCTGGCCTTGGCAGTGCACCAGGGATGGCAACAGTGCCCCCTTCTCTGCCCCGCCAACGGACTGCTCTGGATAAAGCTCTGGCTATTCGAAAGGCCTGCATGCCACACGGGCCGTCCGCGTCATGCCCTCCGGCAGAAACACCATCGCTTTGCACATTCCCAAAAGTGGGAAAAGAGCGACCCAAGGGCTTGTTTGCATAACTCACCTACCCCCAAGAAGGCCGGCACAGATGCCTCAGCATGTCCATCTTCTCTATGTCCCGCAAGACACCGTGGGGAGTCACTCCTCTGGAAACGAGATTGCAACTCTTCACAGGTAACCTACCTCACTGCATCCTCATGAACTGCCAAAGCCATCCCCACCATAGGCAGCTGATGCCAGGCCATCACGAACAAGACACATCCTTGGGAAGCCGAGGCCAGCGCCTGCAACCCAATGATGACAGCCCATCCCACGACATCACACAGGACCTGTCCTCATGATACCTTACCTTTCTCTCCAGGGCAGCAGCCACTACGCAGGCTTAAATGCAGCACTCGATCCTCACCCCACTCCACGATGATCCACTTAGCGCCAACAGTGTGCTGGCAGCTTCAGGGGCAGCAGCGAGGCCTAATCCATCAGCCCCCTTCCGCCATCACCAAACTCCATCCCACCCCCGCCCACTGCTCCAGCCCCACCGGGCACTCAAGAACCTCACCGCACCAAACACGACAACAGAGAGGGCCACAGGCCTGGCCTGAGGCTCCAGGCTCCAACCAGGGAACCTTGCTCATTTTGGCTCCCAAAATCAACCACCGAAGCGTCATGCACAATGCGTGATCCTGGTCAAAACACACTTCTCCAAGCTGAAAGCTCACTGGGCCCACACCAGCACACACTCCGACTCTGAAGACTAGCAGGAGAGCCTGCCCCCTTGCATTCCCTCACGGCCTTTTAGCAGGGACCGCGGATTCATAGATGACCCAGCTTATGGGCAGACACGGTCGACCCTCAGTCAGGAGCCCCTCCAATACTGGAGTCCTTGGTGGTGTTTGCGTGCATGTCGGCAGGGGACACTGGTCTTCACTCCTAACAGTCCCCTACACCCGAGAGAGGAAACGTGCTGAACCTCAGTTTCGATAAGGATACGGTAGAGTGTTCTCACCCATTTTGTTCAGAGTTTCCAAGGAATGCATACAAGGGTGTCATCATCTATCCAAGCACATGCTGGGATGCGGCAGAACACAACCGGGCAGTGCGCCGGGCTATACAGGGGAGTCATGAGCCTGGGGTACCACAAAAGCCTGGAGAATCCACAGCCCTCAGGCCACTCAACAAGACGAACAATCAAGCCACTCTTACATCCATTGGGCCCATCTGAGGAAAACCTAATATCTAATGGCATATCCTGGGGTGGTTGAATACCTACCATCCTGAGTTATCCCCGACCATGCTCGGGAACATGGCCCCGCCTCACTTTTTCCAGTTCTTCTTAGCACCTCCAGTCATCAGGGCACACGAAGATCTTCTTGTTTTTGCCGACGGCGAGGCTTGCCCAGCAACTGCACCTGGGAAGTGGACTGGTGTCCTCAAAGGACATGATCCATACAAACATTTACCTGGGCTTGAGCTCTGAAACTGCTTCCCAAGGACCTCTATCCCTTACCGAGAATTGACTGCATGTCTGATAGTACGACTGCAGGAAGTTAGGCACATACATTGGCCGGTGTGTGAGAGGCTGTATTTCTGTGTTCACGCGTGTGACTGTGACTGAGTACGCAGACGCTCTTGTGCGTTACTCTGTGTGCCCCTGACTATGCGTCTTGGTCTCTGTGTGTCCCTGTAGCCCTGTGAAGAGTTGTCCAACAGTAAACGTCATAGTTTATACACAACACCCTGTCTAGACCCCCAACTGAAAGGAGAAAGCCCCCTGTCAGCTTCCAGAGACCGCATGCAAACTTTAACCCCCAGGGGCTGTTGAAATACTCCACGGACTCCCGCTCTCCCACAGCCACGCCTTCTGACCACAGCACAAAGACTGGACGAGACCTGCCTCCCGGCCGTGGGTGTGACATCTACGTGCAACTCGAGAACCTGCCAGCTACCAGCACATCTGATGTGAACTTGGGGTCACTCCCAACATTTTGGAAGCAAGGGAACGCCCATGGTTGACCCGACACCGACCTACAGCATTCTACTGGCAAGATGCAGCCTGAAACCACTCAATGGGCTAAAGAACATCGAACAAAGTGCAACTTCTTGCCAACTAGGCCTAATCACTTTCCTTTGACCCGTGGGAATGCCCACCACAGGAAGCAGTGGGCTTCAGCAGCCATGACCCATGTTGGAACCCCACAGCGGAAACTAGGCCACCTTCCCGGCCATGTCTCAGGCAGCTCCCATCCTGCAAGGTTCGCGGCCCTGACCCCTAAGGAACCGCTCAAACGCTCAACAGCCTCGTCCAACGTGCCCTACTCCAGCCAGCAGGGCGACACGTCCCTACTGGAAGCCACAGACATCTTCCGAACACGGGAACACTGAACACCAGGGAAGACAGACCGAAAGCCTGTCTGCTTTGAAGATGCTGATCCCACCTGATGCATCCTGGAAATTCTCCACTGCCACAGTGACACCACTGAGGAACTCAGAGTGATCAAAGGCATGGTCCCCGAGGACGACAGACAGACTTGCAACGGAAGACCTCTGCCATGTGAGGGCATTTGGAAGCCTGAAAGGGAAGAGTGGCTGGCCTTGGCAGCGAACCAAGCATGGCAACACTGCCCCCTTCTCTGCCCCGCCAACGGACTGCTCTGGATAAAGCTCTGGCTATTCGAAAGGCCTGCATGCCATTCGGGCCGGCCGCGTCATGCCCTCCGGCAGAAACACTGTCGCTTTGCACATTCCCAAAAGTGGGAAAAGAGCGACCCAAGGGCTTGTTTGCAAAACTCACATACCCCCAAGAAGGCCGGCACAGATGCCTCAGCATGTCCATCTTCTCTATGTCCCGCAAGACACCCGTGGGGAGTCACTCCTCTGGAAACGGGATTGCAACTCTTCACAGGTAACCTACCTCACTGCATCCTCATGAACTGCCAAAGCCATCCCCACCATAGGCAGCTGATGCCAGGCAATCACGAACAAGACATATCCTTGGGAAGCCTAGGTCAGCGCCTGCAACCCAATGATGACAGCCCATCCCACGACATCACACAGGACCTGTCCTCATGATACCTTACCTTTCTCTCCAGGGCAGCAGCCACTATGCAGGCTTAAATGCAGCACTCGATCCTCACCCCACTCCACGATGATCCACTTAGCGCCAACAGTGTGCTGGCAGCTTCAGGGGCAGCAGCGAGGCCTAATCCATCAGCCCCCTTCCACCATCACCAAACTCCATCCCACCCCCGCCCACTGCTCCAGCCCCACCGGGCACTCAAGAACCTCACCGCACCAAACACGACAACAGAGAGGGCCACAGGCCTGGCCTGAGGCTCCAGGCTCCAACCAGGGAACCTTGCTCATTTTGGCTCCCAAAATCAACCACCGAAGCGGCATGCACAATGCGTGATCCTGGTCAAAACACACTTCTCCAAGCTGAAAGCTCACTGGGCCCACACCAGCACACACTCCGACTCTGAAGACTAGCAGGAGAGCCTGCCCCCTTGCATTCCCTCACGGCCTTTTAGCAGGGACCGCGGATTCATAGATGACCCAGCTTATGGGCAGACACGGTCGACCCTCAGTCAGGAGCCCCTCCAATACTGGAGTCCTTGGTGGTGTTTGCGTGCATGTCGGCAGGGGACACTGGCCTTCACTCCTAACAGTCCCCTACACCCGAGAGAGGAAACGTGCTGAACCTCAGTTTCGATAAGGATACGGTAGAGTGTTCTCACCCATTTTGCTCAGAGTTTCCAAGGAATGCATACAAGGGTGTCATCATCGATCCAAGCACATGCTGGGATGCTGCAGAACACAACCGGGCAGTGCGCCGGGCTCTGCAGGGGAGTCATGAGCCTGGGGTACCACAAAAGCCTGGAGAATCCACAGCCCTCAGGCCCCTCAACAAGACGAACAGTCAAGCCACTCTTGAAGCCATTGGGCCCATCTCAGGAAAACCTAATATCTAATGGCACATCTTGGGGTGGTTGAATACCTACCATCCTGAGTTATCCGCGACCATGCTCGGAAACATGGCCCCGCCTCACTTTTTCCAGTTCTTCTTAGCACCTCCAGTCATCAGAGCACACGAAGATCTTCTTGTTTTTGCCGACGGCGAGGCTTGCCCAGCAACTGCACCTGAGAAGTGGACTGGTGTCCTCAAAGGACATGATCCATACAAACATTTACCTGGGCTTGAGCTCTGAAACTGCTTCCCAAGAACCTCTATCCCTTACCGAGAATTGACTGCATGTCTGATAGTACGACTGCAGGAAGTTAGGCACATACATTGGCCGGTGTGTGAGAGGCTGTATTTCTGTGTTCACGCGTGTGACTGTGACTGAGTACGCAGACACTCTTGTGGGTTTCTCTGTGTGCCGCTGACTACGCGTCTTGGTCTCTGTGTGTCCCTGTAGCCCTGTGAAGAGGCGTCCAACAGTAAACGCCATAGCTTATACACAACACCATGTCTAGACCCCCAACTGAAAGGAGAAAGCCCCCTGTCAGCTTCCAGAGGCCGCATGCAAACTTTAACCCCCAGGGGCTGTTGAAATACTCCACGGACTCCCGCTCTCCCACAGCCACGCCTTCTGACCAGAGCACAAAGACTGGATGAGACCTTCCTCCCAGCCGTGGCTGTGACATCTACGTGCAACTCGAGAACCTGCCAGCTACCAGCACATCTGATGTGCACTTGGGGTGACTCCCAGCACTTTCGGAAGCAGGGGAACTCCCATGGGTAACCCGACACCGACCTACAGCCTTCTACTGGCAAGATGCAGCCTGAAACCACTCAATGGGCTAAAGAACATCGAACAAAGTGCAACTTTTTTCCAACTAGGCCTAATCTCTTTCCTTTGACCCGTGGGAATGCCCACCACAGGAAGCAGTGGGCTTCAGCAGCCATGACCCATGTTGGAACCCCACAGCGGAAACTAGGCCACCTTCCCGGCCATGTCTCAGGCAGCTCCCATCCTGCAAGGTTCGCGGCCCTGACCCCTAAGGAACCGCTCAAACGCTCAACAGCCTAGCCCAACGTGCCCAACTCCAGCCAGCAGGGCGAGGCATCCCTACTGGAAGCCACAGACATCTTCCGAACACGGGAACACTGAACACCAGGGAAGACAGACTGCAAGCCTGTCTGCTTTGAAGATGCTGATCCCACCTGATGCTTCCTGCAAATTCTACACTGCCACAGTGACACCACTGAGGAACTCAGAGTGATCAAAGGCATGGTCCCCTAGGACCACAGACAGACTTGCAACGGAAGACCTCTGCCATGTGAGGGCACTTGGAAGCCTGAAAGGGAAGAGTGGCTGGCCTTGGCAGTGCACCAGGGATGGCAACAGTGCCCCCTTCTCTGCCCCGCCAACGGACTGCTCTGGATAAAGCTCTGGCTATTCGAAAGGCCTGCATGCCACACGGGCCGTCCGCGTCATGCCCTCCGGCAGAAACACCATCGCTTTGCACATTCCCAAAAGTGGGAAAAGAGCGACCCAAGGGCTTGTTTGCATAACTCACCTACCCCCAAGAAGGCCGGCACAGATGCCTCAGCATGTCCATCTTCTCTATGTCCCGCAAGACACCGTGGGGAGTCACTCCTCTGGAAACGGGATTGCAACTCTTCACAGGTAACCTACCTCACTGCATCCTCATGAACTGCCAAAGCCATTCCCACCATAGGCAGCTGATGCCAGGCCATCACGAACTAGACACATCCTTGGGAAGCCGAGGCCAGCGCCTGCAACCCAATGATGACAGCCCATCCCACGACATCACACAGGACCTGTCCTCATGATACCTTACCTTTCTCTCCAGGGCAGCAGCCACTACGCAGGCTTAAATGCAGCACTCGATCCTCACCCCACTCCACGATGATCCACTTAGCGCCAACAGTGTGCTGGCAGCTTCAGGGGCAGCAGCGAGGCCTAATCCATCAGCCCCCTTCCGCCATCACCAAACTCCATCCCACCCCCGCCCACTGCTCCAGCCCCACCGGGCACTCAAGAACCTCACCGCACCAAACACGACAACAGAGAGGGCCACAGGCCTGGCCTGAGGCTCCAGGCTCCAACCAGGGAACCTTGCTCATTTTGGCTTCCAAAATCAACCACCGAAGCGGCATGCACAAAGCGTGATCCTGGTCAAAACACACTTCTCCAAGCTGAAAGCTCACTGGGCCCACACCAGCACACACTCCGACTCTGAAGACTAGCAGGAGAGCCTGCCCCCTTGCATTCCCTCACGGCCTTTTAGCAGGGACCGCGGATTCATAGATGACCCAGCTTATGGGCAGACACGGTTGACCCTCAGTCAGGAGCCCCTCCAATACTGGAGTCCTTGGTGGTGTTTGCGTGCATGTCGGCAGGGGACACTGGTCTTCACTCCTAACAGTCCCCTACACCCGAGAGAGGAAACGTGCTGAACCTCAGTTTCGATAAGGATACGGTAGAGTGTTCTCACCCATGTTGTTCAGAGTTTCCAAGGAATGCATACAAGGGTGTCATCATCTATCCAAGCACATGCTGGGATGCGGCAGAACACAACCGGGCAGTGCGCCGGGCTATACAGGGGAGTCATGAGCCTGGGGTACCCCAAAAGCCTGGAGAATCCACAGCCCTCAGGCCACTCAACAAGACGAACAATCAAGCCACTCTTACATCCATTGGGCCCATCTGAGGAAAACCTAATATCTAATGGCACATCCTGGGGTGGTTGAATACCTACCATCCTGAGTTATCCCCGACCATGCTCGGGAACATGGCCCCGCCTCACTTTTTCCAGTTCTTCTTAGCACCTCCAGTCATCAGGGCACACGAAGATCTTCTTGTTTTTGCCGACGGCGAGGCTTGCCCAGCAACTGCACCTGGGAAGTGGACTGGTGTCCTCAAAGGACATGATCCATACAAACATTTACCTGGGCTTGAGCTCTGAAACTGCTTCCCAAGGACCTCTATCCCTTACCGAGAATTGACTGCATGTCTGATAGTACGACTGCAGGAAGTTAGGCACATACATTGGCCGGTGTGTGAGAGGCTGTATTTCTGTGTTTACGCGTGTGACTGTGACTGAGTACGCAGACGCTCTTGTGGGTTTCTCTGTGTGCCGCTGACTACGCGTCTTGGTCTCTGTGTGTCCCTGTAGCCCTGTGAAGAGGCGTCCAACAGTAAAAGCCATACCTTATACACAACACTATGTCTAGACCCCCAACTGAAAGGAGAAAGCCCCCTGTCAGCTTCCAGAGGCCGCATGCAAACTTTAACCCCCAGGGGCTGTTGAAATACTCCACGGACTCCCGCTCTCCCACAGCCACGCCTTCTAACCAGAGCCCAAAGACTGGATGAGACCTTCCTCCCAGCCGTGGCTGTGACATCTACGTGCAACTCGAGAACCTGCCAGCTACCAGCACATCTGATGTGCACTTGGGGTCACTCCCAGCACTTTCGGAAGCAGGGGAACTCCCATGGGTGACCCGACACCGACCTACAGCATTCTACTGGCAAGATGCAGACTGAAACCACTCAATGGGCTAAAGAACATCGAACAAAGTGCAACTTCTTTCCAACCAGGCCTAATCTCTTTCCTTTGACCCGTGGGAATGCCCACCACAGGAAGCAGAGGGCTTCAGCAGCCATGACCCATGTTGGAACCCCACAGCGGAAACTAGGCCACCTTCCCGGCCATGTCTCAGGCAGCTCACATCCTGCAAGGATCGCGGCCCTGACCCCTAAGGAACCGCTCAAACGCTCAACAGCCTCGCCCAACGTGCCCAACTCCTGCCAGCAGGGCGAATCGTCCCTACTGGAAGCCACAGACATCTTCCGAACACGGGAACACTGAACACCAGGGAAGACAGACCGCAAGCCTGTCTGCTTTGAAGATGCTGATCCCACCTGATGCATCCTGGAAATTCTCCACTGCCACAGTGACACCACTGAGGAACTCAGAGTGATCAAAGGCATGGTCCCCGAGGACCACAGACAGACTTGCAACGGAAGACCTCTGCCATGTGAGGGCACTTGGAAGCCTGAAAGGGAAGAGTGGCTGGCCTTCGCAGTGCACCAGGGATGGCAACAGTGCCCCCTTCTCTGCCCCGCCAACGGACTGCTCTGGATAAAGCTCTGGGTATTCGAAAGGCCTGCATGCCAAACGGGCGGGCCGCGTCATGCCCTCCGGCAGAAACACTATCGCTTTACACATTCCCAAAAGTGGGAAAAGAGCGACCCAAGGGCTTGTTTGCATAACTCACCTACCCCCAAGAAGGCAGGCACAGATGCCTCAGCATGTCCATCTTCTCTATGTCCCGCAAGACACCCGTGGGGAGTCACTCCTCTGGAAACGGGATTGCAACTCTTCACAGGTAACCTACCTCACTGCATCCTCATGAACTGCCACAGCCATCCCCACCATAGGCAGCTGATGCCAGGCCATCACGAACAAGACACATCCTTGGGAAGCCGAGGCCAGCGCCTGCAACCCAATGATGACAGCCCATCCCACGACATCACACAGGACCTGTCCTCATGATACCTTACCTTTCTCTCCAGGGCAGCAGCCACTATGCAGGCTAAAATGCAGCACTCGATCCTCACCCCACTCCACGATGATCCACTTAGCGCCAACAGTGTGCTGGCAGCTTCAGGGGCAGCAGCGAGGCCTAATCCATCAGCCCCCTTCCGCCATCACCAAACTCCATCCCACCCCCGCCCACTGCTCCAGCCCCACCGGGCACTCAAGAACCTCACCGCACCAAACACGACAACAGAGAGGGCCACAGGCCTGGCCTGAGGCTCCAGGCTCCAACCAGGGAACCTTGCTCATTTTGGCTCCCAAAATCAACCACCGAAGCGGCATGCACAAAGCGTGATCCTGGTCAAAACACACTTCTCCAAGCTGAAAGCTCACTGGGCCCACACCAGCACACACTCCGACTCTGAAGACTAGCAGGAGAGCCTGCCCCCTTGCATTCCCTCACGGCCTTTTAGCAGGGACCGCGGATTCATAGATGACCCAGCTTATGGGCAGACACGGTCGACCCTCAGTCAGGAGCCCCTGCAATACTGGAGTCCTTGGTGGTGTTTGCGTGCATGTCGGCAGGGGACACTGGCCTTCACTCTTAACAGTCCCCTACACCCGAGAGAGGAAACATGCTGAACCTCAATTTCGATAAGCATACGGTAGAGTGTTCTCACCCATTTTGGTCAGAGTTTCCAAGGAATGCATACAAGGGTGTCATCATCGATCCAAGCACATGCTGGGATGCGGCAGAACACAACCGGGCAGTGCGCCGGGCTATACAGGGGAGTCATGAGCCTGGGGTACCCCAAAAGCCTGGAGAATCCACAGCCCTCAGGCCACTCAACAAGACGAACAATCAAGCCACTCTTACATCCATTGGGCCCATCTGAGGAAAACCTAATATCTAATGGCACATCCTGGGGTGGTTGAATACCTACCATCCTGAGTTATCCCCGACCATGCTCGGGAACATGGCCCCGCCTCACTTTTTCCAGTTCTTCTTAGCACCTCCAGTCATCAGGGCACACGAAGATCTTCTTGTTTTTGCCGACGGCGAGGCTTGCCCAGCAACTGCACCTGGGAAGTGGACTGGTGTCCTCAAAGGACATGATCCATACAAACATTTACCTGGGCTTGAGCTCTGAAACTGCTTCCCAAGGACCTCTATCCCTTACCGAGAATTGACTGCATGTCTGATAGTACGACTGCAGGAAGTTAGGCACATACATTGGCCGGTGTGTGAGAGGCTGTATTTCTGTGTTCACGCGTGTGACTGTGACTGAGTACGCAGACGCTCTTGTGGGTTTCTCTGTGTGCCGCTGACTACGCGTCTTGGTCTCTGTGTGTCCCTGTAGCCCTGTGAAGAGGCGTCCAACAGTAAAAGCCATACCTTATACACAACACCCTGTCTAGACCCCCTAGTGAAAGGAGAAAGCCCCCTGTCAGCTTCCAGAGACCGCATGCAAACTTTAACCCCCAGGGGCTGTTGAAATACTCCACGGACTCCCGCTCTCCCACAGCCACGCCTTCTAACCAGAGCCCAAATACTGGATGAGACCTTCCTCCCAGCCGTGGCTGTGACATCTACGTGCAACTCGAGAACCTGTCAGCTACCAGCACATCTGATGTGCACCTGGGGTCACTCCCAGCACTTTCGGAAGCAGGGGAACTCCCATGGGTGACCCGACACCGACCTACAGCATTCTACTGGCAAGATGCAGCCTGAAACCACTCAATGGGCTAAAGAACATCGAACAAAGTGCAACTTCTTTCCAACTAGGCCTAATCTCTTTCCTTTGACCCGTGGGAATGCCCACCACAGGAAGCAGAGGGCTTCAGCAGCCATGACCCATGTTGGAACCCCACAGCGGAAACTAGGCCACCTTCCCGGCCATGTCTCTGGCAGCTCACATCCTGCAAGGATCGCGGCCCTGACCCCTAAGGAACCGCTCAAACGCTCAACAGCCTCGCCCAACGTGCCCAACTCCTGCCAGCAGGGCGACGCGTCCCTACTGGAAGCCACAGACATCTTCCGAACACGGGAACACTGAACACCAGGGAAGACAGACCGCAAGCCTGTCTGCTTTGAAGATGCTGATCCCACCTGATGCATCCTGGAAATTCTCCACTGCCACAGTGACACCACTGAGGAACTCAGAGTGATCAAAGGCATGGTCCCCGAGGACCACAGACAGACTTGCAAAGGAAGACCTCTGCCATGTGAGGGCACTTGGAAGCCTGAAAGGGAACCGTGTCTGGCCTTGGCAGTGCACCAGGGATGGCAACAGTGCCCCCTTCTCTGCCCCGCCAACGGACTGCTCTGGATAAAGCTCTGGGTATTCGAAAGGCCTGCATGCCATACGGGCCGGCCGCGTCATGCCCACCGGCAGAAACACTATCGCTTTGCACATTCCCAAAAGTGGGAAAAGAGCGACCCAAGGGCTTGTTTGCATAACTCACCTACCCCCAAGAAGGCCGGCACAGATGCCTCAGCATGTCCATCTTCTCTATGTCCCGCAAGACACCCGTGGGGAGCCACTCCTCTGGAAACGGGATTGCAACTCTTCACAGGTAACCTACCTCACTGCATCCTCATGAACTGCCACAGCCATCCCCACCATAGGCAGCTGATGCCAGGCCATCACGAACAAGACACATCCTTGGGAAGCCGAGGCCAGCGTCTGCAACCCAATGATGAGAGCCCATCCCACGACATCACACAGGACCTGTCCTCATCACACCTTACCTTTCTCTCCAGGGCAGCAGCCACTACGCAGGCTTAAATGCAGCACTCGATCCTCACCCCACTCCACGATGATCCACTTAGCGCCAACAGTGTGCTGGCAGCTTCAGGGGCAGCAGCGAGGCCTAATCCATCAGCCCCCTTCCGCCATCACCAAACTCCATCCCACCCCCGCCCACTGCTCCAGCCCCCCGGGCACTCAAGAACCTCACCGCACCAAACACGACAACAGAGAGGGCCACAGGCCTGGCCTGAGGCTCCAGGCTCCAACCAGGGAACCTTGCTCATTTTGGCTCCCAAAATCAACCACCGAAGCGGCATGCACAAAGCGTGATCCTGGTGAAAACACACTTCTCCAAGCTGAAAGCTCACTGGGCCCACACCAGCACACACTCCGACTATGAAGACTAGCAGGAGAGCCTGCCCCCTTGCATTCCCTCACGGCCTTTTAGCAGGGACCGCGGATTTATAGATGACCCAGCTTCTGGGCAGACACTGTCGACCCTCAGTCAGGAGCCCCTCCAATACTGGAGTCCTTGGTGGTGTTTGCGTGCATGTCGGCAGGGGAAACTGGCCTTCACTCCTAACAGTCCCCTACACCCGAGAGAGGAAACGTGCTGAACCTCAGTTTCGATAAGGATACGGTAGAGTGTTCTCACCCATGTTGTTCAGAGTTTCCAAGGAATGCATACAAGGGTGTCATCATCTATCCAAGCACATGCTGGGATGCGGCAGAACACAACCGGGCAGTGCGCCGGGCTCTGCAGGGGAGTCATGAGCCTGGCGTACCCCAAAAGCCTGGGGAATCCACAGCCCTCAGGCCACTCAACAAGACAAACAATCAAACCACTCTTACATCCATTGGGCCCATCTGAGGAAAACCTAATATCTAATGGCACATCCTGGGGTGGTTGAATACCTACCATCCTGAGTTATCCCCGACCATGCTCGGGAACATGGCCCCGCCTCACTATTTCCAGTTCTTCTTAGCACCTCCAGTCATCAGGGCACACGAAGATCTTCTTGTTTTTGCCGACGGCGAGGCTTGCCCAGCAACTGCACCTGGGAAGTGGACTGGTGTCCTCACAGGACATGATCCATACAAACATTTACCTGGGCTTGAGCTCTGAAACTGCTTCCCAAGAACCTCTATCCCTTACCGAGAATTGACTGCATGTCTGATAGTACGACTGCAGGAAGTTAGGCACATACATTGGCCGGTGTGTGAGAGGCTGTATTTCTGTGTTCACGCGTGTGACTGTGACTGAGTACGCAGACGCTCTTGTGCGTTACTCTGTGTGCCCCTGACTATGCGTCTTGGTCTCTGTGTGTCCCTGTAGCCCTGTGAAGAGGTGTCCAACAGTAAACGTCATAGTTTATACACAACACCCTGTCTAGACCCCCAACTGAAAGGAGAAAGCCCCCTGTCAGCTTCCAGAGGCCGCATGCAAACTTTAACCCCCAGGGGCTGTTGAAATACTCCACGGACTCCCGCTCTCCCACAGCCACGCCTTCTGACCAGAGCACAAAGACTGGATGAGACCTTCCTCCCAGCCGTGGCTGTGACATCTACGTTCAACTCGAGAACCTGCCAGCTACCAGCACATGTGATGTGAACTTGGGGTCACTCCCAACATTTTGGAAGCAAGGGAACGCCCATGGTTGACCCGAAACCGACCTACAGCATTCTACTGGCAAGATGCAGCCTGAAAAAACTCAAGGGGCTAAAGAACATCGAACAAAGTGCAACTTCTTGCCAACTAGGCCTAATCACTTTCCTTTGACCCGTGGGAATGCCCACCACAGGAAGCAGTGGGCTTCAGCAGCCATGACCGACGTTGCAACCCCACAGCGGAAACTAGGCCACCTTCCCGGCCATGTCTCAGGCAGCTCCCATCCTGCAAGGTTCGCGGCCCTGACCCCTAAGGAACCGCTCAAACGCTCAACAGCCTCGTCCAACGTGCCCTACTCCAGCCAGCAGTGCGACGCGTCCCTACTGGAAGGCACAGACATCTTCCGAACACGGGAACACTGAACACCAGGGAAGACAGACCGCAGGACTGTCTGCTTTGAAGATGCTGATCCCACCTGATGCATCCTGGAAATTCTCCACTGCCACAGTGACACCACTGAGGAACTCAGAGTGATCAAAGGCATGGTCCCCGAGGACCACAGACAAACTAGCAACGGAAGACCTCTGCCATGTGAGGGCACTTGGAAGCCTGAAAGGGAAGAGTGGCTGGCCTTGGCATCGAACCAAGCATGGCAACACTGCCCCCTTCTCTGCCCCGCCAACGGACTGCTCTGGATAAAGCTCTGGCTATTCGAAAGGCCTGCATGCCATACGGGCCGGCCGCGTCATGCCCTCCGGCAGAAACACTATCGCTTTGCACATTCCCAAAAGTGGGAAAAGAGCGACCCAAGGGCTTGTTTGCATAACTCACCTACCCCCAAGAAGGCCGGCACAGATGCCTCAGCATGTCCATCTTCTCTATGTCCCGCAAGACACCGTGGGGAGTCACTCCTCTGGAAACGGGATTGCAACTCTTCACAGGTAACCTACCTCACTGCATCCTCATGAACTGCCAAATCCATCACCACCATAGGCAGCTGATGCCAGGCCATCACGAACAAGACACATCCTTGGGAAGCCGAGGCCAGCGCCTGCAACCAAATGATGACAGCCCATCCCACGACATCACACAGGACCTGTCCTCATGATACCTTACCTTTCTCTCCAGGGCAGCAGCCACTACGCAGGCTTAAATGCAGCACTCGATCCTCACCCCACTCCACGATGATCCACTTAGAGCCAACAGTGTGCTGGCAGCTTCAGGGGCAGCAGCGAGGCCTAATCCATCAGCCCCCTTCCGCCATCACCAAAATCCATCCCACCCCCGCCCACTGCTCCAGCCCCACCGGGCACTCAAGGACCTCACCGCACCAAACACAACAACAGAGAGGGCCACAGGCCTGGCCTGAGGCTCCAGGCTCCAACCAGGGAACCTTGCTCATTTTGGCTTCCAAAATCAACCACCGAAGCGGCATGCACAAAGCGTGATCCTGGTCAAAACACACTTCTCCAAACTGAAAGCTGACTGGGCCCACACCAGCACACATTCCGACTCTGAACACTAGCAGGAGAGCCTGCCCCCTTGCAATCCCTCACGGCCTTTTAGCAGGGACCGCGGATTCATAGATGACCCAGCTTATGGGCAGACACGGTCGACCCTCAGTCAGGAGCCCCTCCAATACTGGAGTCCTTGGTGGTGTTTGCGTGCATGTCGGCAGGGGACACTGGCCTTCACTCCTAACAGTCCCCTACACCCGAGAGAGGAAACGTGCTGAACCTCAGTTTCGATAAGGATACGGTAGAGTGTTGTCACCCATTTTGTTCAGAGTTTCCAAGGAATGCATACAAGGGTTTCATCATCGATCCAAGCACATGCTGGGATGCTGCAGAACACAACCGGGCAGTGCGCCGGGCTCTACAGGGGAGTCATGAGCCTGGGGTACCCCAAAAGCCTGTAGAATCCACAGCCCTCAGGCCACTCAACAAGACGAACAATCAAGCCACTCTTGCAGCCATTGGGCCCATCTCAGGAAAACCTAATATCTAATGGCACATCTTGGGGTGGTTGAATACCTACCATCCTGAGTTATCCGCGACCATGCTCGGGAACATGGCCCCGCCTGAGTTTTTCCAGTTCTTCTTAGCACCTCCAGTCATCAGAGCACACGAAGATCTTCTTGTTTTTGCCGACGGCGAGGCTTGCCCAGCAACTGCACCTGGGAAGTGGACTGGTGTCCTCAAAGGACATGATCCATACCAACATTTACCTGGGCTTGAGCTCTGAAACTGCTTCCCCAGGACCTCTATCCCTTACCGAGAATTGACTACATGTCTGATAGTACGACTGCAGGAAGTTAGGCACATACATTGGCCGGTGTGTGAGAGGCTGTATTTCTGTGTTCACGCGTGTGACTGTGACTGTGCACGCAGACGCTCTTGTGGGTTTCTCTGTGTGCCTCTGACTACGCGTCTTGGTCTCTGTGTGTCCCTGTAGCCCTGTGAAGAGGCGTCCAACAGTAAACGCCGTAGTTTATACACAACACCCTGTCTAAACCCCCAACTGAAAGGAGAAAGCCCCCTGTCAGCTTCCAGAGGCCGCATGCAAACTTTAAACCCAGGGGCTGTTGAAATACTCCATGGACTCCCGCTCTCCCACAGCCACGCCTTCTGACCAGAGCACAAAGACTGGACGAGACCTGCCTCCTGGCCGTGGGTGTGACATCTACGTGCAACTCGAGAACCTGCCAGCTACCAGCACATCTGATGTGCAAATGGGGTCACTCCCAGCACTTTCAGAAGCAAGGGAACTCCCATGGGTGACCCGACAACGACCTACAGCATTCTACTGGCAAGATGCACCCTGAAAACACTCAATGGGCTAAAGAATATCGAACAAAGTGCATCTTCTTGCCAACTAGGCCTAATCACTTTCCTTTGACCCGTGGGAATGCCCACCACAGGAGGCAGTGGGCTTCAGCAGCCATGACCCATGTTGGAGCCCCACAGCGGAAACTAGGCCACCTTCCCGGCCATGTCTCAGGCAGCTCCCATCCTGCAAGGTTCGCGGCCCTGACCCCTAAGGAACCGCTCAAACGCTCAACAGCCTCGTCCAACGTGCCCTAATCCAGCCAGCAGGGCGACACGTCCCTACTGGAAGCCACAGACATCTTCCGAACACGGGAACACTGAACACCAGGGAAGACAGACCGCAGGACTGTCTGCTTTGAAGATGCTGATCCCACCTGATGCATCCTGGAAATTCTCCACTGCCACAGTGACACCACTGAGGAACTCAGAGTGATCAAAGGCATGGTCCCCGAGGACCACAGACAGACTTGCAATGGAAGACCTCTGCCATGTGAGGGCACTTGGAAGCCTGAAAGGGAAGAGTGGCTGGCCTTGGCAGCGCACCAGGGATGGCAACAGTGCCCCCGTCTCTGTCCCGCCAGCGGACTGCTCTGGATAAAGCTCTGGCTATTCGAAAGGCCTGCATGCCACACGGGCCGGCCGCGTCATGCCCTCCGGCAGAAACACTATCGCTTTGCACATTCCCAAAAGTGGGAAAAGAGCGACCAAAGGGCTTGTTTGCATAACTCACCTACCCCCAAGAAGGCAGGCACAGATGCCTCAGCATGTCCATCTTCTCTATGTCCCGTAAGACACCCGTGGGGAGTCACTCCTCTGGAAACGGGATTGCAACTCTTCACAGGTAACCTACCTCACTGCATCCTCATGAACTGCCAAAGCCATCCCCACCATAGGCAGCTGATGCCAGGCCATCACGTACAAGACACATCCTTGGGAAGCCGAAGCCAGCGCCTGCAACCCAATGATGACAGCCCATCCCACGACATCACACAGGACCTGTCCTCATCATACCTTACCTTTCTCGCCAGGGCAGCAGCCACTACGCAGGCTTAAATGCAGCACTCGATCCTCACCCCACTCCACGATGATCCACTTAGCGCCAACAGTGTGCTGGCAGCTTCAGGGGCAGCAGCGAGGCCTAATCCATCAGCCCCCTTCCGCCATCACCAAACTCAATCCCACCGCCGCCCACTGCTCCAGCCCCACCGGGCACTCAAGAACCTCACCGCACCAAACACAACAACAGAGAGGGCCACAGGCCTGGCCTGAGGCTCCAGGCTCCAACCAGGGAACCTTGCTCATTTTGGCTTCCAAAATCAACCACCGAAGCGGCATGCACAAAGCGTGATCCTGGTCAAAACACATTTCTCCAAGCTGAAAGCTCACTGGGCCCACACCAGCACACACTCCGACTCTGAACACTAGCAGGAGAGCCTGCCCCCTTGCATTCCCTCACGGCCTTTTAGCAGGGACCGCGGATTCAGATGACCCAGCTTATGGGCAGACACGGTCGACCCTCAGTCAGGAGCCCCTCCAATACTGGAGTCCTTGGTGGTGTTTGCGTGCATGTCGGCAGGGGACACTGGCCTTCACTCCTAACAGTCCCCTACACCCGAGAGAGGAAACGTGCTGAACGTCAGTTTCGATGAGAATACGGTAGAGTGTTCTCACCCATGTTGTTCAGAGTTTCCAAGGAATGCATACAAGGGTGTCATCATCTATCCAAGCACATGCTGGGATGCGGCAGAACACAACCGGGCAGTGCGCCGGGCTCTGCAGGGGAGTCATGAGCCTGGCGTACCCCAAAAGCCTGGGGAATCCACAGCCCTCAGGCCACTCAACATGACAAACAATCAAACCACTCTTACATCCATTGGGCCCATCTGAGGAAAACCTAATATCTAATGGCACATCCTGGGGTGGTTGAATACCTACCATCCTGAGTTATCCCCGACCATGCTCGGGAACATGGCCCCGCCTCACTTTTTCCAGTTCTTCTTAGCACCTCCAGTCATCAGGGCACACGAAGAACTTCTTGTTTTTGCCGACGGCGAGGCTTGCCCAGCAACTGCACCTGGGAAGTGGACTTGTGTCCTCACAGGACATGATCCATACAAACATTTACCTGGGCTTGAGCTCTGAAACTGCTTCCCAAGGACCTCTATCCCTTACCGAGAATTGACTGCATGTCTGATAGTACGACTGCAGGAAGTTAGGCACATACATTGGCCGGTGTGTGAGAGGCTGTATTTCTGTGTTCACGCGTGTGACTGTGACTGAGTACGCAGACGCTCTTGTGCGTTACTCTGTGTGCCCCTGACTATGCGTCTTGGTCTCTGTGTGTCCCTGTAGCCCTGTGAAGAGGTGTCCAACAGTAAACGCCATAGTTTATACACAACACCCTGTCTAGACCCCCAACTGAAAGGAGAAAGCCCCCTGTCAGCTTCCAGAGACCGCATGCAAACTTTAACCCCCAGGGGCTGTTGAAATACTCCACGGACTCCCGCTCTCCCACAGCCACGCCTTCTGACCACAGCACAAAGACTGGACGAGACCTGCCTCCCGGCCGTGGGTGTGACATCTACGTGCAACTCGAGAACCTGCCAGCTACCAGCACATCTGATGTGAACTTGGGGTCACTCCCAACATTTTGGAAGCAAGGGAACGCCCATGGTTGACCCGACACCGACCTACAGCATTCTACTGGCAAGATGCAGCCTGAAACAACTCAAAGGGCTAAAGAACATCGAACAAAGTGCAACTTCTTGCCAACTAGGCCTAATCACTTTCCTTTGACCCGTGGGAATGCCCACCACAGGAAGCAGTGGGCTTCAGCAGCCATGACCCACGTTGCAACCCCACAGCGGAAACTAGGCCACCTTCCCGGCCATGTCTCAGGCAGCTCCCATCCTGCAAGGTTCGCGGCCCTGACCCCTAAGGAACCGCTCAAACGCTCAACAGCCTCGTCCAACGTGCCCTACTCCAGCCAGCAGGGCGACGCGTCCCTACTGGAAGGCACAGACATCTTCCGAACACGGGAACACTGAACACCAGGGAAGACAGACCGCAGGACTGTCTGCTTTGAAGATGCTGATCCCACCTGATGCATCCTGGAAATTCTCCACTGCCACAGTGACACCACTGAGGAACTCAGAGTGATCAAAGGCATGGTCCCCGAGGACCACAGACAGACTAGCAACGGAAGACCTCTGCCATGTGAGGGCACTTGGAAGCCTGAAAGGGAAGAGTGGCTGGCCTTGGCAGCGAACCAAGCATGGCAACACTGCCCCCTTCTCTGCCCCGCCAACGGACTGCTCTGGATAAAGCTCTGGCTATTCGAAAGGCCTGCATGCCATACGGGCCGGCCGCGTCATGCCCTCCGGCAGAAACACTATCGCTTTGCACATTCCCAAAAGTGGGAAAAGAGCGACCCAAGGGCTTTTTTGCATAACTCACATACCCCCAAGAAGGCCGGCACAGATGCCTCAGCATGTCCATCTTCTCTATGTCCCGCAAGACACCCGTGGGGAGTCACTCCTCTGGAAACGGGATTGCAACTCTTCACAGGTAACCTACCTCACTGCATCCTCATGAACTGCCAAAGCCATCCCCACCATAGGCAGCTGATGCCAGGCCATCACGAACAAGACATATCCTTGGGAAGCCGAGGTCAGCGCCTGCAACCCAATGATGACAGCCCATCCCACGACATCACACAGGACCTGTCCTCATGATACCTTACCTTTCTCTCCAGGGCAGAAGCCACTATGCAGGCTTAAATGCAGCACTCGATCCTCACCCCACTCCACGATGATCCACTTAGCGCCAACAGTGTGCTGGCAGCTTCAGGGGCAGCAGCGAGGCCTAATCCATCAGCCCCCTTCCGCCATCACCAAACTCCATCCCACCCCCGCCCACTGCTCCAGCCCCACCGGGCACTCAAGAACCTCACCGCACCAAACACGACAACAGAGAGGGCCACAGGCCTGGCCTGAGGCTCCAGGCTCCAACCAGGGAACCTTGCTCATTTTGGCTCCCAAAATCAACCACCGAAGCGGCATTCACAAAGCGTGATCCTGGTCAAAACACACTTCTCCAAGCTGAAAGCTCACTGGGCCCACACCAGCACACACTCCGACTATGAATACTAGCAGGAGAGCCTGCCCCCTTGCATTCCCTCACGGCCTTTTAGCAGGGACCGCGGATTCATAGATGACCCAGCTTATGGGCAGACACGGTCGACCCTCAGTCAGGAGCCCCTCCAATACTGGAGTCCTTGGTGGTGTTTGCGTGCATGACGGCAGGGGACACTGGCTTTCACTCCTAACAGTCCCATACACCCGAGAGAGGAAACGTGCGGAACCTCAGTTTCAATGAGGATACGGTAGAGTGTTCTCACCCATGTTGTTCAGAGTTTCCAAGGAATGCATACAAGGGTGTCATCATCGATCCAAGCACATGCTGGGATGCTGCAGAACACAACCGGGCAGTGCGCCGGGCTATACAGGGGAGTCATGAGCCTGGGGTAGCCCAAAAGCCTGGAGAATCCACAGCCTTCAGGCCACTCAACAAGATGAACAATCAAGCCACTCTTGCAGCCATTGGGCCCATCTGAGGAAAACCTAATATCTAATGGCACATCCTGGGGTGGTTGAATACCTACCATCCTGAGTTATCCCCGACCATGCTCGGGAACATGGCCCCGCCTCACTTTTTCCAGTTCTTCTTAGCACCTCCAGTCATCAGAGCACACGAAGATCTTCTTGTTTTTGCCGACGGCGAGGCTTGCCCAGCAACTGCACCTGGGAAGTGGACTGGTGTCCTCAGAGGACATGATCCATACAAACATTTACCTGGGCTTGAGCTCTGAAACTGCTTCCCAAGAACCTCTATCCCTTACCGAGAATTGACTGCATGTCTGATAGTACGACTGCAGGAAGTTAGGCACATACATTGGCCGGTGTGTGAGAGGCTGTATTTCTGTGTTCACGCGTGTGACTGTGACTGAGTACGCAGACACTCTTGTGGGTTTCTCTGTGTGCCGCTGACTACGCGTCTTGGTCTCTGTGTGTCCCTGTAGCCCTGTGAAGAGGCGTCCAACAGTAAACGCCATAGCTTATACACAACACCATGTCTAGACCCCCAACTGAAAGGTGAAAGCCCCCTGTCAGCTTCCAGAGGCCGCATGCAAACTTTAACCCCCAGGGGCTGTTGAAATACTCCACGGACTCCCGCTCTCCCACAGCCACGCCTTCTGACCAGAGCACAAAGACTGGATGAGACCTTCCTCCCAGCCGTGGCTGTGACATCTACGTGCAACTCGAGAACCTGCCAGCTACCAGCACATCTGATGTGCACTTGGGGTCACTCCCAGCACTTTCGGAAGCAGGGGAACTCCCATGGGTGACCCGACACCGACCTACAGCATTCTACTGGCAAGATGCAGCCTGAAACCACTCAATGGGCTAAAGAACATCGAACAAAGTGCAACTTCTTTCCAACTAGGCCTAATCTCTTTCCTTTGACCCGTGGGAATGCCCACCACAGGAAGCAGTGGGCTTCAGCAGCCATGACCCATGTTGGAACCCCACAGCGGAAACTAGGCCACCTTCCCGGCCATGTCTCAGGCAGCTCCCATCCGGCAAGGTTCGCGGCCCTGACCCCTAAGGAACCGCTCAAACGCTCAACAGCCTCGCCCAACGTGCCCAACTCCAGCCAGCAGGGCGACGCGTCCCTACTGGAAGCCACAGACATCTTCCGAACACGGGAACACTGAACACCAGGGAAGACAGACCATAAGCCTGTCTGCTTTGAAGATGCTGATCCCACCTGATGCATCCTGGAAATTCTACACTGCCACAGTGACACCACTGAGGAACTCAGAGTGATCAAAGGCATGGTCCCCGAGGACCACAGACAGACTTGCAACGGAAGACCTCTGCCATGTGAGGGCACTTGGAAGCCTGAAAGGGAAGAGTGGCTGGCCTTTGCAGTGCACCAGGGATGGCAACAGTGCCCCCTTCTCTGCCCCGCCAACGGACTCCTCTGGATAAAGCTCTGGCTATTCGAAAGGCCTGCATGCCACACGGGCCGTCCGCGTCATGCCCTCCGGCGAAACACCATCGCTTTGCACATTCCCAAAAGTGGGAAAAGAGCGACCCAAGGGCTTGTTTGCATAACTCACCTACCCCCAAGAAGGCCGGCACAGATGCCTCAGCATGTCCATCTTCTCTATGTCCCGCAAGACACCGTGGGGAGTCACTCCTCTGGAAACGGGATTGCAACTCTTCACAGGTAACCTACCTCACTGCATCCTCATGAACTGCCAAAGCCATCCCCACCATAGGCAGCTGATGCCAGGCCATCACGAACAAGACACATCCTTGGGAAGCCGAGGCCAGCGCCTGCAACCCAATGATGACAGCCCATCCCACGACATCACACAGGACCTGTCCTCATGATACCTTACCTTTCTCTCCAGGGCAGCAGCCACTACGCAGGCTTAAATGCAGCACTCGATCCTCACCCCACTCCACGATGATCCACTTAGCGCCAACAGTGTGCTGGCAGCTTCAGGGGCAGCAGCGAGGCCTAATCCATCAGCCCCCTTCCGCCATCACCAAACTCCATCCCACCCCCGCCCACTGCTCCAGCCCCACCGGGCACTCAAGAACCTCACCGCACCAAACACGACAACAGAGAGGGCCACAGGCCTGGCCTGAGGCTCCAGGCTCCAACCAGGGAACCTTGCTCATTTTGGCTCCCAAAATCAACCACCGAAGCGGCATGCACAAAGCGTGATCCTTGTCAAAACACACTTCTCCAAGCTGAAAGCTCACTGGGCCCACACCAGCACACACTCCGACTATGAAGACTAGCAGGAGAGCCTGCCCCCTTGCATTCCCTCACAGCCTTTTAGCAGGGACCGCGGATTCATAGATGACCCAGCTTATGGGCAGACACGGTCGACCCTCAGTCAGGAGCCCCTCCAATACTGGAGTCCTTGGTGGTGTTTGCGTGCATGTCGGCAGGGGACACTGGTCTTCACTCCTAACAGTCCCCTACACCCGAGAGAGGAAACGTGCTGAACCTCAGTTTCGATAAGGATACGGTAGAGTGTTCTCACCCATGTTGTTCAGAGTTTCCAAGGAATGCATACAAGGGTGTCATCATCTATCCAAGCACAGGCTGGGATGCGGCAGAACACAACCGGGCAGTGCGCCGGACTATACAGGGGAGTCATGAGCCTGGTGTACCCCAAAAGCCTGGAGAATCCACAGCCCTCAGGCCATTCAACAAGACGAACAATCAAGCCACTCTTACATCCATTGGGCCCATCTGAGGAAAACCTAATATCTAATGGCACATCCTGGGGTGGTTGAATATCTACCATCCTGAGTTATCCCCGACCATGCTCGGGAACATGGCCCCGCCTCACTTTTTCCAGTTCTTCTTAGCACCTCCAGTCATCAGGGCACACGAAGAACTTCTTGTTTTTGCCGACGGCGAGGCTTGCCCAGCAACTGCACCTGGGAAGTGGACTGGTGTCCTCACAGGACATGATCCATACAAATATTTACCTGGGCTTGAGCTCTGAAACTGCTTCCCAAGGACCTCTATCCCTTACCGAGAATTGACTGCATGTCTGATAGTACGACTGCAGGAAGTTAGGCACATACATTGGCCGGTGTGTGAGAGGCTGTATTTCTGTGTTCACGCGTGTGACTGTGACTGAGTACGCAGACGCTCTTGTGCGTTACTCTGTGTGCCCCTGACTATGCGTCTTGGTCTCTGTGTGTCCCTGTAGCCCTGTGAAGAGGTGTCCAACAGTAAACGTCATAGTTTATACACAACACCCTGTCTAGACCCCCAACTGAAAGGAGAAAGCCCCCTGTCAGCTTCCAGAGACCGCATGCAAACTTTAACCCCCAGGGGCTGTTGAAATACTCCACGGACTCCCGCTCTCCCACAGCCACGCCTTCTGACCACAGCACAAAGACTGGACGAGACCTGCCTCCCGGCCGTGGGTGTGACATCTACGTGCAACTCGAGAACCTGCCAGCTACCAGCACATCTGATGTGAACTTGGGGTCACTCCCAACATTTTGGAAGCAAGGGAACGCCCATGGTTGACCCGACACCGACCTACAGCATTCTACTGGCAAGATGCAGCCTGAAACAACTCAAGGGGCTAAAGAACATCGAACAAAGTGCAACTTCTTGCCAACTAGGCCTAATCACTTTCCTTTGACCCGTGGGAATGCCCACCACAGGAAGCAGTGGGCTTCAGCAGCCATGACCCACGTTGCAACCCCACAGCGGAAACTAGGCCACCTTCCCGGCCATGTCTCAGGCAGCTCCCATCCTGCAAGGTTCGCGGCCCTGACCCCTAAGGAACCGCTCAAACACTCAACAGCCTCGTCCAACGTGCCCTACTCCAGCCAGCAGGGCGACGCGTCCCTACTGGAAGGCACAGACATCTTCAGAACACGGGAACACTGAACACCAGGGAAGACAGACCGCAGGACTGTCTGCTTTGAAGATGCTGATCCCACCTGATGCATCCTGGAAATTCTCCACTGCCACAGTGACACCACTGAGGAACTCAGAGTGATCAAAGGCATGGTCCCCGAGGACCACAGACAGACTAGCAACGGAAGACCTCTGCCATGTGAGGGCACTTGGAAGCCTGAAAGGGAAGAGTGGCTGGCCTTGGCAGCGAACCAAGCATGGCAACACTGCCCCCTTCTCTGCCCCGCCAACGGACTGCTCTGGATAAAGCTCTGGGTATTCGAAAGGCTTGCATGCCATACGGGCTGGCCGCGTCATGCCCTCCGGCAGAAACACTATCGCTTTGCACATTCCCAAAAGTGGGAAAAGAGCGACCCAAGGGCTTGTTTGCATAACTCACCTACCCCCAAGAAGGCCGGCTCAGATGCCTCAG
The DNA here is from genome assembly GCF_028021215.1 of Eschrichtius robustus. Classification (NCBI taxonomy): domain Eukaryota; kingdom Metazoa; phylum Chordata; class Mammalia; order Artiodactyla; family Eschrichtiidae; genus Eschrichtius; species Eschrichtius robustus. The sequence goes on along the minus strand of NC_090824.1, from coordinate 143,203,926 downwards.
CATGTCCATCTTCTCTATGTCCCGCAAGACGCCCGTGGGGAGTCACTCCTCTGGAAACGGGATTGCAACTCTTCACAGGTAACCTACCTCACTGCATCCTCATGAACTGCCACATGAATCCACACCATAGGCAGCTGATGCCAGGCCATCACGAACAAGACACATCCTTGGGAAGCCGAGGCTAGCGCCTGCAACCCAATGATGAGAGCCCATCCCACGACATCACACAGGACCTGTCCTCATCACACCTTACCTTTCTCTCCAGGGCAGCAGCCACTACGCAGGCTTAAATGCAGCACTCGATCCTCACCCCACTCCACGATGATCCACTTAGCGCCAACAGTGTGCTGGCAGCTTCAGGGGCAGCAGCGAGGCCTAATCCATCAGCCCCCTTCCGCCATCACCAAACTCCATCCCACCCCTGCCCACTGCTCCAGCCCCACCGGGCACTCAAGAACCTCACCACACCAAACACGACAACAGAGAGGGCCACAGGCCTGGCCTGAGGCTCCAGGCTCCAACCAGGGAACCTTGCTCATTTTGGCTCCCAAAATCAACCACCGAAGCGGCATGCACAAAGCGTGATCCTGGTCAAAACACACTTCTCCAAGCTGAAAGCTCACTGGGCCCACACCAGCACACACTCCGACTCTGAAGACTAGCAGGAGAGCCTGCCCCCTTACATTCCCTCACGGCCTTTTAGCAGGGACCGCGGATTTATAGCTGACCCAGCTTCTGGGCAGACACGGTCGACCCTCAGTCAGGAGCCCCTCCAATACTGGAGTCCTTGGTGGTGTTTGCGTGCATGTCGGCAGGGGACACTGGCCTTCACTCCTAACAGTCCCCTACACCCGAGAGAGGAAACGTGCTGAATCTCAGTTTCGATAAGGATACGGTAGAGTGTTCTCACCCATGTTGTTCAGAGTTTCCAAGGAATGCATACAAGGGTGTCATCATCTATCCAAGCACAGGCTGGGATGCGGCAGAACACAACCGGGCAGTGCGCCGGGCTCTGCAGGGGAGTCATGAGCCTGGCGTACCCCAAAAGCCTGGGGAATCCACAGCCCTCAGGCCACTCAACAAGACAAACAATCAAACGACTCTTACATCCATTGGGCCCATCTGAGGAAAACCTAATATCTAATGGCACATCCTGGGGTGGTTGAATACCTACCATCCTGAGTTATCCCCGACCATGTACGGGAACATGGCCCCGCCTCACTATTTCCAGTTCTTCTTAGCACCTCCAGTCATCAGGGCACACGAATATCTTCTTGTTTTTGCCGACGGCGAGGCTTGCCCAGCAACTGCACCTGGGAAGTGGACTGGTGTCCTCACAGGACATGATCCATACAAACATTTACCTGGGCTTGAGCTCTGAAACTGCTTCCCAAGGACCTCTATCCCTTACCGAGAATTGACTGCATGTCTGATAGTACGACTGCAGGAAGTTAGGCACATACATTGGCCGGTGTGTGAGAGGCTGTATTTCTGTGTTCACGCGTGTGACTGTGACTGAGTACGCAGACGCTCTTGTGCGTTACTCTGTGTGCCCCTGACTATGCGTCTTGGTCTCTGTGTGTCCCTGTAGCCCTGTGAAGAGGTGTCCAACAGTAAACGTCATAGTTTATACACAACACCCTGTCTAGATCCCCAACTGAAAGGAGAAAGCCCCCTGTCAGCTTCCAGAGACCGCATGCAAACTTTAACCCCCAGGGGCTGTTGAAATACTCCACGGACTCCCGCTCTCCCACAGCCACGCCTTCTGACCACAGCACAAAGACTGGACGAGACCTGCCTCCCGGCCGTGGGTGTGACATCTACGTGCAACTCGAGAACCTGCCAGCTACCAGCACATCTGATGTGAACTTGGGGTCACTCCCAACATTTTGGAAGCAAGGGAACGCCCATGGTTGACCCGACACCGACCTACAGCATTCTACTGGCAAGATGCAGCCTGAAACAACTCAAAGGGCTAAAGAACATCGAACGAAGTGCAACTTCTTGCCAACTAGGCCTAATCACTTTCCTTTGACCCGTGGGAATGCCCACCACAGGAAGCAGTGGGCTTCAGCAGCCATGACCCACGTTGCAACCCCACAGCGGAAACTAGGCCACCTTCCCGGCCATGTCTCAGGCAGCTCCCATCCTGCAAGGTTCGCGGCCCTGACCCCTAAGGAACCGCTCAAACGCTCAACAGCCTTGTCCAACGTGCCCTACTCCAGCCAGCAGGGCGACGCGTCCCTACTGGAAGGCACAGACATCTTCCGAACACGGGAACACTGAACACCAGGGAAGACAGACCGCAGGACTGTCTGCTTTGAAGATGCTGATCCCACCTGATGCATCCTGGAAATTCTCCACTGCCACAGTGACACCACTGAGGAACTCAGAGTGATCAAAGGCATGGTCCCCGAGGACCACAGACAGACTAGCAACGGAAGACCTCTGCCATGTGAGGGCACTTGGAAGCCTGAAAGGGAAGAGTGGCTGGCCTTGGCAGCGAACCAAGCATGGCAACACTGTCCCCTTCTCTGCCCCGCCAACGGACTGCTCTGGATAAAGCTCTGGCTATTCGAAAGGCCTGCATGCCATACGGGCCGGCCGCGTCATGCCCTCCGGCAGAAACACTATCGCTTTGCACATTCCCAAAAGTGGGAAAAGAGCGACCCAAGGGCTTGTTTGCATAACTCACCTACCCCCAAGAAGGCCGGCACAGATGCCTCAGCATGTCCATCTTCTCTATGTCCCGCAAGACACCGTGGGGAGTCACTCCTCTGGAAACGGGATTGCAACTCTTCACAGGTAACCTACGTCACTGCATCCTCATGAACTGCCAAATCCATCCCCACCATAGGCAGCTGATGCCAGGCCATCACGAACAAGACACATCCTTGGGAAGCCGAGGCCAGCGCCTGCAACCCAATGATGACAGCCCATCCCACGACATCACACAGGACCTGTCCTCATGATTCCTTACCTTTCTCTCCAGGGCAGCAGCCACTATGCAGGCTTAAATGCAGCACTCGATCCTCACCCCACTCCACGATGATCCACTTAGCGCCAACAGTGTGCTGGCAGCTTCAGGGGCAGCAGCGAGGCCTAATCCATCAGCCCCCTTCCGCCATCACCAAAATCCATCCCACCCCCGCCCACTTCTCCAGCCCCACCGGGCACTCAAGGACCTCACCACACCAAACACAACAACAGAGAGGGCCACAGGCCTGGCCTGAGGCTCCAGGCTCCAACCAGGGAAACTTGCTCATTTTGGCTCCCAAAATCAACCACCGAAGCGGCATGCACAAAGCGTGATCCTGGTCAAAACACACTTCTCCAAACTGAAAGCTGACTGGGCCCACACCAGCACACATTCCGACTCTGAACACTAGCAGGAGAGCCTGCCCCCTTGCATTCCCTCACGGCCTTTTAGCAGGGACCGCGGATTCAGATGACCCAGCTTATGGGCAGACACGGTCGACCCTCAGTCAGGAGCCCCTCCAATACTGGAGTCCTTGGTGGTGTTTGCGTGCATGTCGGCAGGGGACACTGGTCTTCACTCCTAACAGTCCCCTACACCCGAGAGAGGAAACGTGCTGAACCTCAGTTTCGATAAGGATACGGTAGAGTGTTCTCACCCATGTAGTTCAGAGTTTCCAAGGAATGCATACAAGGGTGTCATCATCGATCCAAGCACATGCTGGGATGCGGCAGAACACAACTGGGCAGTGCGCCGGGCTATACAGGGGAGTCATGAGCCTGGGGTACCCCAAAAGCCTGGAGAATGCACAGCCCTCAGGCCACTCAACAAGACGAACAATCAAGCCACTCTTACATCCATTGGGCCCATCTGAGGAAAACCTAATATCTAATGGCACATCCTGGGGTGGTTGAATACCTACCATCCTGAGTTATCCCCGACCATGCTCGGGAACATGGCCCCGCCTCACTTTTTCCAGTTCTTCTTAGCACCTCCAGTCATCAGGGCACACGAAGATCTTCTTGTTTTTGCCGACGGCGAGGCTTGCCCAGCAACTGCACCTGGGAAGTGGACTGGTGTCCTCAAAGGACATGATCCATACAAACATTTACCTGGGCTTGAGCTCTGAAACTGCTTCCCAAGGACCTCTATCCCTTACCGAGAATTGACTGCATGTCTGATAGTACGACTGCAGGAAGTTAGGCACATACATTGGCCGGTGTGTGAGAGGCTGTATTTCTGTGTTCACGCGTGTGACTGTGACTGAGTACGGAGACGCTCTTGTGGGTTTCTCTGTGTGCCGCTGACTACGCGTCTTGGCCTCTGTGTGTCCCTGTAGCCCTATGAAGAGGCGTCCAACAGTAAAAGCCATACCTTATACACAACACCCTGTCTAGACCCCCTAGTGAAAGGAGAAAGCCCCCTGTCAGCTTCCAGAGACCGCATGCAAACTTTAACCCCCAGGGGCTGTTGAAATACTCCACGGACTCCCGCTCTCCCACAGCCACGCCTTCTAACCAGAGCCCAAATACTGGATGAGACCTTCCTCCCAGCCGTGGCTGTGACATCTACGTGCAACTCGAGAACCTGCCAGCTACCAGCACATCTGATGTGCACTTGGGGTCACTCCCAGCACTTTCGGAAGCAAGGGAACTCCCATGGGTGACCCGACACCGACCTACAGCATTCTACTGGCAAGATGCAGCCTGAAACCACTCAATGGGCTAAAGAACATCGAACAAAGTGCAACTTCTTTCCAACTAGGCCTAATCTCTTTCCTTTGACCCGTGGGAATGCCCACCACAGGAAGCAGTGGGCTTCAGCAGCCATGACCCATGTTGGAACCCCACAGCGGAAACTAGGCCACCTTCCCGGCCATATCTCAGGCAGCTCCCATCCTGCAAGGTTCGCGGCCCTGACCCCTAAGGAACCGCTCAAACGCTCAACAGCCTCGCCCAACGTGCCCAACTCCTGCCAGCAGGACGACGCGTCCCTACTGGAAGCCACAGACATCTTCCGAACACGGGAACACTGAACACCAGGGAAGACAGACCGCAAGCCTGTCTACTTTGAAGATGCTGATCCCACCTGATGCATCCTGGAAATTCTCCACTGCCACAGTGACACCACTGAGGAACTCAGAGTGATCAAAGGCATGGTCCCCGAGGACCACAGACAGACTTGCAAAGGAAGACCTCTGCCATGTGAGGGCACTTGGAAGCCTGAAAGGGAACCGTGTCTGGCCTTGGCAGTGCACCAGGGATGGCAACAGTGCCCCCTTCTCTGCCCCGCCAACGGACTGCTCTGGATAAAGCTCTGGGTATTCGAAAGGCCTGCATGCCATACGGGCCGGCCGCGTCATGCCCTCCGGCAGAAACACTATCGCTTTGCACATTCCCAAAAGTGGGAAAAGAGCGACCCAAGGGCTTGTTTGCATAACTCACCTACCCCCAAGAAGGCCGGCACAGATGCCTCAGCATGTCCATCTTCTCTATGTCCCGCAAGACACCCGTGGGGAGTCACTCCTCTGGAAACGGGATTGCAACTCTTCACAGGTAACCTACCTCACTGCATCCTCATGTACTGCCACAGCAATCCACACCATAGGCAGCTGATGCCAGGCCATCACGAACAAGACACATCCTTGGGAAGCCGAGGCTAGCGCCTGCAACCCAATGATGAGAGCCCATCCCACGACATCACACAGGACCTGTCCTCATCACACCTTACTTTTCTCTCCAGGGCAGCAGCCACTACGCAGGCTTAAATGCAGCACTCGATCCTCACCCCACTCCACGATGATCCACTTAGCGCCAACAGTGTGCTGGCAGCTTCAGGGGCAGCAGCGAGGCCTAATCCATCAGCCCCCTTCCGCCATCACCAAACTCCATCCCACCCCCGCCCACTGCTCCAGCCCCACCGGGCACTCAAGAATCTCACCGCACCAAACACGACAACAGAGAGGGCCACAGGCCTGGCCTGAGGCTCCAGGCTCCAACCAGGGAACCTTGCTCATTTTGGCTCCCAAAATCAACCACCGAAGCGGCATGCACAAAGCGTGATCCTGGTCAAAACAAACTTCTCCAAGCTGAAAGCTCACTGGGCCCACACCAGCACACACTCCGACTCTGAAGACTAGCAGGAGAGCCTGCCCCCTTACATTCCCTCACGGCCTTTTAGCAGGGACCGCGGATTTATAGCTGACCCAGCTTCTGGGCAGACACGGTCGACCCTCAGTCAGGAGCCCCTCCAATACTGGAGTCCTTGGTGGTGTTTGCGTGCATGTCGGCAGGGGACACTGGCCTTCACTCCTAACAGTCCCCTACACCCGAGAGAGGAAACGTGCTGAACCTCAGTTTCGATAAGGATACGGTAGAGTGTTCTCACCCATGTTGTTCAGAGTTTCCAAGGAATGCATACAAGGGTGTCATCATCTATCCAAGCACATGCTGGGATGCGGCAGAACACAACCGGGCAGTGCGCCGGGCTCTGCAGGGGAGTCATGAGCCTGGCGTACCCCAAAAGCCTGGGGAATCCACAGCCCTCAGGCCACTCAACAAGACAAACAATCAAACCACTCTTACATCCATTGGGCCCATCTGAGGAAAACCTAATATCTAATGGCACATCCTGGGGTGGTTGAATACCTACCATCCTGAGTTATCCGCGACCATGCTCGGGAACATGGCCCCGCCTGAGTTTTTCCAGTTCTTCTTAGCACCTCCAGTCATCAGAGCACACGAAGATCTTCTTGTTTTTGCCGACGGCGAGGCTTGCCCAGCAACTGCACCTGGGAAGTGGACTGGTGTCCTCAAAGGACATGATCCATACCAACATTTACCTGGGCTTGAGCTCTGAAACTGCTTCCCAAGGACCTCTATCCCTTACCGAGAATTGACTGCATGTCTGATAGTACGACTGCAGGAAGTTAGGCACATACATTGGCCGGTGTGTGAGAGGCTGTATTTCTGTGTTCACGCGTGTGACTGTGACTGTGCACGCAGACGCTCTTGTGGGTTTCTCTGTGTGCCGCTGACTACGCGTCTTGGTCTCTGTGTGTCCCTGTAGCCCTGTGAAGAGGCGTCCAACAGTAAACGCCGTAGTTTATACACAACACCCTGTCTAGACCCCCAACTGAAAGGAGAAAGCCCCCTGTCAGCTTCCAGAGGCCGCATGCAAACTTTAAACCCAGGGGCTGTTGAAATACTCCATGGACTCCCGCTCTCCCACAGCCACGCCTTCTGACCAGAGCACAAAGACTGGACGAGACCTGCCTCACGGCCCTGGGTGTGACATCTACGTGCAACTCGAGAACCTACCAGCTACCAGCACATCTGATGTGCACTTGGGGTCACTCCCAGCACTTTCGGAAGCAAGGGAACTCCCATGGGTGACCCGACAACGACCTACAGCATTCTACTGGCAAGATGCACCCTGAAAACACTCAATGGGCTAAAGAATATCGAACAAAGTGCAACTTCTTGCCAACTAGGCCTAATCACTTTCCTTTGACCCGTGGGAATGCCCACCACAGGAGGCAGTGGGCTTCAGCAGCCATGACCCATGTTGGAGCCCCACAGCGGAAACTAGGCCACCTTCCCGGCCATGTCTCAGGCAGCTCCCATCCTGCAAGGTTCGCGGCCCTGACCCCTAAGGAACCGCTCAAACGCTCAACAGCCTCGTCCAACGTGCCCTAATCCAGCCAGCAGGGCGACACGTCCCTACTGGAAGCCACAGACATCTTCCGAACACGGGAACACTGAACACTAGGGAAGACAGACCGCAAGCCTGTCTGCTTTGAAGATGCTGATCCCACCTGATGCATCCTGGAAATTCTCCACTGCCACAGTGACACCACTGAGGAACTCAGAGTGATCAAAGGCATGGTCCCCGAGGACCACAGACAGACTTGCAACGGAAGACCTCTGCCAAGTGAGGGCACTTGGAAGCCTGAAAGTGAAGAGTGGCTGGCCTTGGCAGCGCACCAGGGATGGCAACAGTGCCCCCTTCTCTGTCCCGCCAGCGGACTGCTCTGGATAAAGCTCTGGCTATTCGAAAGGCCTGCATGCCACACGGGCCGGCCGCGTCATGCCCTCCGGCAGAAACACTATCGCTTTGCACATTCCCAAAAGTGGGAAAAGAGCGACCCAAGGGCTTGTTTGCATAACTCACCTACCCCGAAGAAGGCCGGCACAGATGCCTCAGCATGTCCATCTTCTCTATGTCCCGTAAGACACCCGTGGGGAGTCACTCCTCTGGAAACGGGATTGCAACTCTTCACAGGTAACCTAACTCACTGCATCCTCATGAACTGCCAAAGCCATCCCCACCATAGGCAGCTGATGCCAGGCCATCAGGAACAAGACACATCCTTGGGAAGCCGAGGCCAGCGCCTGCAACCCAATGATGACAGCCCATCCCATGACATCACACAGGACCTGTCCTCATGATACCTTACATTTCTCTCCAGGGCAGCAGCCACTACGCAGGCTTAAATGCAGCACTCGATCCTCACCCCACTCCACGATGATCCACTTAGCACCAGCAGTGTGCTGGCAGCTTCAGGGGCAGCAGCGAGGCCTAATCCCTCAGGCCCTTCCGCCATCACCAAACTCCATCCCACCCCCGCCCACTGCTCCAGCCCCACCGGGCACTCAAGAACCTCACCGCACCAAACACAACAACAGAGAGGGCCTCAGGCCTTCCCTGAGGCTCCAGGCTCCAACCAGGGAACCTTGCTCACTTTGGCTTCCAAAATCAACCACCGAAGCGGCATGCACAAAGCGTGCTCCTGGTCAAAACACACTTCTCCAAGCTGAAAGCTCACTGGGCCCACACCAGCACACACTCCAACTCTGAACACTAGCAGGAGAGCCTGCCCCCTTGCATTCCCTCACGGCCTTTTAGCAGGGACCGCGGATTAAGATGACCCAGCTTATGGGCAGACACGGTCGACCCTCAGTCAGGAGCCCCTCCAATACTGGAGTCCTTGGTGGGGTTTGCGTGCATGTTGGCAGGGGACACTGGCCTTCACTCCTAACAGTCCCCTACACCCGAGAGTGGAAACGTGCTGAACCTCAGTTTCGATAAGGATACGGTAGTGTGTTCTCACCCATGTTTTTCAGAGTTTCCAAGGAATGCATACAAGGGTGTCATCATCTATCCAAGCACATGCTGGGATGCGGCAGAACACAACCGGGCAGTGCGCCGGGCTCTGCAGGGGAGTCATGAGCCTGGGGTACCCCAAAAGCCTGGGGAATCCACAGCCCTCAGGCCACTCAAAAAGACAAACAATCAAACCACTCTTACATCCATTGGGCCCATCTGAGGAAAACCTAATATCTAATGGCACATCCTGGGGTGGTTGAATACCTACCATCCTGAGTTATCCCCGACCATGCTCGGGAACATGGCCCCGCCTCACTTTTTCCAGTTCTTCTTAGCACCTCCAGTCATCAGGGCACACGAAGATCTTCTTGTTTTTGCCGACGGCGAGGCTTGCCCAGCAACTGCACCTGGGAAGTGGACTGGTGTCCTCAAAGGACATGATCCATACAAACATTTACCTGGGCTTGAGCTCTGAAACTGCTTCCCAAGGACCTCTATCCCTTACCGAGAATTGACTGCATGTCTGATAGTACGACTGCAGGAAGTTAGGCACATACATTGGCCGGTGTGTGAGAGGCTGTATTTCTGTGTTCACGCATGTGACTGTGACTGCGCACGCAGACGCTCTTGTGGGTTTCTCTGTGTGCCGCTGACTATGCGTCTTGGTCTCTGTATGTCCCTGTAGCCCTGTGAAGAGGCGTCCAACAGTAAACGCCGTAGTTTATACACAACACCCTGTCTAACCCCCAACTGAAAGGAGAAAGCCCCCTGTCAGCTTCCAGAGGCCGCATGCAAACTTTAAACCCAGGGGCTGTTGAAATACTCCACGGACTCCCGCTCTCCCACAGCCACGCCTTCTGACCACAGCACAAAGACTGGACGAGACCTGCCTCCCGGCCGTGGGTGTGACATCTACGTGCAACTCGAGAACCTGCCAGCTACCAGCACATCTGATGTGCACTTGGGGTCACTCCCAGCACTTTCGGAAGCAAGGGAACTCCCATGGGTGACCCGACAACGACCTACAGCATTCTACTGGCAAGATGCACCCTGAAAACACTCAATGGGCTAAAGAATATCGAACAAAGTGCAACTTCTTGCCAACTAGGCCTAATCACTTTCCTTTGACCCGTGGGAATGCCCACCACAGGAGGCAGTGGGCTTCAGCAGCCATGACCCATGTTGGAGCCCCACAGCGGAAACTAGGCCACCTTCCCGGCCATGGCTCAGGCAGCTCCCATCCTGCAAGGTTCGCGGCCCTGACCCCTAAGGAACCGCTCAAACGCTCAACAGCCTCGTCCAACGTGCCCTAATCCAGCCAGCAGGGCGACGCGTCCCTACTGGAAGCCACAGACATCTTCCGAACACGGGAACACTGAACACCAGGGAACACAGACCGCAAGCCTGTCTGCTTTGAAGATGCTGATCCCACCTGATGCATCCTGGAAATTCTCCACTGCCACAGTGACACCACTGAGGAACTCAGAGTGATCAAAGGCATGGTCCCCGAGGACCACAGACAGACTTGCAACGGAAGACCTCTGCCAAGTGAGGGCACTTGGAAGCCTGAAAGGGAAGAGTGGCTGGCCTTGGCAGTGCACCAGGGATGGCAACAGTGCCCCCTTCTCTGTCCCGCCAGCGGACTGCTCTGGATAAAGCTCTGGCTATTGAAAAGGCCTGCATGCCACACGGGCCGGCCGCGTCATGCCCTCCGGCAGAAACACTATCGCTTTGCACATTCCCAAAAGTGGGAAAAGAGCGAACCAAGGGCTTGTTTGCATAACTCACCTACCCCCAAGAAGACCGGCACAGATGCCTCAGCATGTCCGTCTTCTCTATGTCCCGCAAGACACCCGTGGGGAGTCACTCCTCTGGAAACGGGATTGCAACTCTTCACAGGTAACCTACCTCACTGCATCCTCATGAACTGCCAAAGCCATCCCCACCATAGGCAGCTGATGCCAGGCCATCACGTACAAGACACATCCTTGGGAAGCCGAGGCCAGCGCCTGCAACCCAATGATGACAGCCCATCCCATGACATCACACAGGACATGTCCTCATCATACCTTACCTTTCTCGCCAGGGCAGCAGCAACTACGCAGGCTTAAATGCAGCACTCGATCCTCACCCCACTCCACGATGATCCACTTAGCGCCAACAGTGTGCTGGCAGCTTCAGGGGCAGCAGCGAGGCCTAATCCATCAGCCCCCTTCCGCCATCACCAAACTCCATCCCACCCCCGCCCACTGCTCCAGCCCCACCGGGCACTCAAGAACCTCACCGCACCAAACACAACAACAGAGAGGGCCACAGGCCTGGCCTGAGGCTCCAGGCTCCAACCAGGGAACCTTGCTCATTTTGGCTTCCAAAATCAACCACCGAAGCGGCATGCACAAAGCGTGATCCTGGTCAAAACACACTTCTCCAAGCTGAAAGCTCACTGGGCCCACACCAGCACACATTCCGACTCTGAACACTAGCAGGAGAGCCTGCCCCCTTGCATTCCCTCACGGCCTTTTAGCAGGGACCGCGGATTCAGATGACCCAGCTTATGGGCAGACACGGTCGACCCTCAGTCAGGAGCCCCTCCAATACTGGAGTCCTTGGTGGTGTTTGCGTGCATGTCGGCAGGGGACACTGGCCATCACTCCTAACAGTCCCCTACACCCGAGAGAGGAAACGTGCTGAACCTCAGTTTCGATAATGATACGGTAGAGTGTTCTCACCCATGTTGTTCAGAGTTTCCAAGGAATGCATACAAGGGTGTCATCATCTATCCAAGCACATGCTGGGATACGGCAGAACACAACCGGGCAGTGCGCCGGGCTCTGCAGGGGAGTCATGAGCCTGGGTTACCCCAAAAGCCTGGGGAATCCACAGCCCTCAGGCCACTCAACATGACAAACAATCAAACCACTCTTACATCCATTGGGCCCATCTGAGGAAAACCTAATATCTAATGGCACATCCTGGGGTGGTTGAATACCTACCATCCTGAGTTATCCACGACCATGCTCGGGAACATGGCCCCGCCTCACTTTTTCCAGTTCTTCTTAGCACCTCCAGTCATCAGGGCACACGAAGATCTTCTTGTTTTTGCCGACGGCGAGGCTTGCCCAGCATCTGCACCTGGGAAGTGGACTGGTGTCCTCAAAGGACATGATCCATACAAACATTTACCTGGGCTTGAGCTCTGAAACTGCTTCCCAAGGACCTCTATCCCTTACCGAGAATTGACTGCATGTCTGATAGTACGACTGCAGGAAGTTAGGCACATACATTGGCCGGTGTGTGAGAGGCTGTATTTCTGTGTTCACGCGTGTGACTGTGACTGAGTACGCAGACGCTCTTGTGGGTTTCTCCGTGTGCCCCTGACTATGCCTCTTGGTCTCTGTGTGTCCCTGTAGCCCTGTGAAGAGGCGTCCAACAGTAAACGCCATAGTTTATACACAACACACTGTCTAGACCCCCAACTGAAAGGAGAAAGACCCCTGTCAGCTTCCAGAGACCGCGTGCAAACTTTAACCCCCAGGGGCTGTTGAAATACTCCACGGACTCCCGCTCTCCCACAGCCACGCCTTCTGACCACAGCACAAAGACTGGACGAGACCTGCCTCCCGGCCGTGGGTGTGACATCTACGTGCAACTCGAGAACCTGCCAGCTACCAGCACATCTGATGTGCACTTGGGGTCACTCCCAACATTTTGGAAGCAAGGGAACGCCCATGGTTGACCCGACACCGACCTACAGCATTCTACTGGCAAGATGTAGCCTGAAACAACTCAAGGGGCTAAAGAACATCGAACAAAGTGCAACTTCTTGCCAACTAGGCCTAATCACTTTCCTTTGACCCGTGGGAATGCCCACCACAGGAAAAAGTGGGCTGCAGCAACCATGACCCACGTTGGAACCCCACAGCGGAAACTAGGCCACCTTCCCGGCCATGTCTCAGGCAGCTCCCATCCTGCAAGGTTCGCGGCCCTGACCCCTAAGGAACCGCTCAAACGCTCAACAGCCTCGTCCAACGTGCCCTACTCCAGCCAGCAGGGCGACGCGTCCCTACTGGAAGGCACAGACATCTTCCGAACACGGGAACACTGAACACCAGGGAAGACAGACCGCAGGACTGTCTGCTTTGAAGATGCTGATCCCACCTGATGCATCCTGGAAATTCTCCACTGCCACAGTGACACCACTGAGGAACTGAGAGTGATCAAAGGCATGGTCCCCGAGGACCACAGACAGACTAGCAACGGAAGACCTCTGCCATGTGAGGGCACTTGGAAGCCTGAAAGGGAAGAGTGGCTGGCCTTGGCAGCGAACCAGGCATGGCAACACTGCCCCCTTCTCTGCACCGCCAACGGACTGCTCTGGATAAAGTTCTGGCTATTCGAAAGGCCTGCATGCCACACGGGCCGGCCGCGTCATGCCCTCCGGCAGAAACACTATCGCATTGCACATTCCCAAAAGTGGGAAAAGAGCGACCCAAGGGCTTGTTTGCATAACTCACCTACCCCCAAGAAGGCCGGCACAGATGCCTCAGCATGTCCATCTTCTCTATGTCCCGCAAGACACCCGTGGGGAGTCACTCCTCTGGAAATGGGATTGCAACTCTTCACAGGTAACCTACCTCACTGCATCCTCATGAACTGCCAAAGCCATCCCCACCATAGGCAGCTGATGCCTGGCCATCACGAACAAGACATATCCTTGGGAAGCCGAGGTCAGCGCCTGCAACCCAATGATGACAGCCCATCACACGACATCACACAGGACCTGTCCTCATGATACCTTACCTTTCTCTCCAGGGCAGCAGCCACTATGCAGGCTTAAATGCAGCACTCGATCCTCACAGCACTCCACGATGATCCACTTAACGCCAACAGTGTGCTGGCAGCTTCAGGGGCAGCAGCGAGGCCTAACCCATCAGCCCCCTTCCGCCATCACCAAACTCCATCCCACCCCCGCCCACTGCTCCAGCCCCACCGGGCACTCAAGAACCTCACCGCACCAAACACGACAACAGAGAGGGCCACAGGCCTGGCCTGAGGCTCCAGGCTCCAACCAGGGAACCTTGCTCATTTTGGCTCCCAAAATCAACCACCGAAGCGGCATGCACAATGCGTGATCCTGGTCAAAACACACTTCTCCAAGCTGAAAGCTCACTGGGCCCACACCAGCACACACTCCGACTCTGAAGACTAGCAGGAGAGCCTGCCCCCTTGCATTCCCTCACGGCCTTTTAGCAGGGACCGCGGATTCATAGATGACCCAGCTTATGGGCAGACACGGTCGACCCTCAGTCAGGAGCCCCTCCAATACTGGAGTCCTTGGTGGTGTTTGCGTGCATGTCGGCAGGGGACACTGGCCTTCACTCCTAACAGTCCCCTACACCCGAGAGAGGAAACGTGCTGAACCTCAGTTTCGATAAGGATACGGTAGAGTGTTCTCAACCATTTTGTTCAGAGTTTCCAAGGAATGCATACAAGGGTGTCATCATCGATCCAAGCACATACTGGGATGCTGCAGAACACAACCGGGCAGTGCGCCGGGCTCTGCAGGGGAGTCATGAGCCTGGGGTACCACAAAAGCCTGGAGAATCCACAGCCCTCAGGCCCCTCAACAAGACGAACAATCAAGCCACTCTTGCAGCCATTGGGCCCATCTCAGGAAAACCTAATATCTAATGGCACATCTTGGGGTGGTTGAATACCTACCATCCTGAGTTTTCCCCGACCATGCTCGGGAACATGGCCCCGCCTCACTTTTTCCAGTTCTTCTTAGCACCTCCAGTCATCAGAGCACACGAAGATCTTCTTGTTTTTGCCGACGGCGAGGCTTGCCCAGCAACTGCACCTGGGAAGTGGACTGGTGTCCTCAGAGGACATGATCCATACAAATATTTACCTGGGCTAGAGCTCTGAAACTGCTTCCCAAGAACCTCTATCCCTTACCGAGAATTGACTGCATGTCTGATAGTACGACTGCAGGAAGTTAGGCACATACATTGGCCGGTGTGTGAGAGGCTGTATTTCTGTGTTCACGCGTGTGACTGTGACTGAGTACGCAGACGCTCTTGTGGGTTTCTCTATGTGCTCCTGACTACGCGTCTTGGTCTCTGTGTGTCCCTGTAGCCCTGTGAAGAGGCGTCCAACAGTAAACGCCATAGCTTATACACAACACCATGTCTAGGCCGCCAACTGAAAGGAGAAAGCCCCCTGTCAGCTTCCAGAGGCCGCATGCAAACTTTAACCCCCAGGGGCTGTTGAAATACTCCACGGACTCCCGCTCTCCCACAGCCACGCCTTCTGACCAGAGCACAGAGACTGCATGAGACCTTCCTCCCAGCCGTGGCTGTGACATCTACGTGCAACTCGAGAACCTGCCAGCTACCAGCACATCTGATGTGCACTTGGGGTCACTCCCAGCACTTTCGGAAGCAGGGCAACTCCCATGGGTGACCCGACACCGACCTACAGCATTCTACTGGCAAGATGCAGCCTGAAACCACTCAATGGGCTAAAGAACATCGAACAAAATGCAACTTCTTTCCAACTAGGCCTAATCTCTTTCATTTGACCCGTGGGAATGCCCACCACAGGAAGCAGTGGGCTTCAGTAGCCATGACCCATGTTGGAACCCCACAGCGGAAACTAGGCCACCTTCCCGGCCATGTCTCTGGCAGCTCACATCCTGCAAGGTTCGCGGCCCTGACCGCTAAGGAACCGCTCAAACGCTCAACAGCCTCGCCCAACGTGCCCAACTCCTGCCAGCAGGGCAACGCGTCCCTACTGGAAGCCACAGACATCTTCCGAACACGGGAACACTGAACACCAGGGAAGACAGACCGCAAGCCTGTCTGCTTTGAAGATGCTGATCCCACCTGATGCATCCTGGAAATTCTCCACTGCCACAGTGACACCACTGAGGAACTCAGAGTGATCAAAGGCATGGTCCCCGAGGACCACAGACAGACTTGCAACGGAAGACCTCTGCCAAGTGAGAGGACTTGGAAGCCTGAAAGGGAAGAGGGGCTGGCCTTGGCAGCGCACCAGGGATGGCAACAGTGCCCCCTTCTCTGCACCGCCAACGGACTGCTCTGGATAAAGCTCTGGCTATTCGAAAGGCCTGCATGCCACACGGGCCGGCCGCGTCATGCCCTCCGGCAGAAACACTATCGCTTTGCACATTCCCAAAAGTGGGAAAAGAGCGACCCAAGGGCTTGTTTGCATAACTCACCTACCCCCAAGAAGGCCGGCACAGATGCCTCAGCATGTCCATCTTCTCTATGTCCCGCAAGACACCCGTGGGGAGTCACTCCTCTGGAAACGGGATTGCAACCCTTCACAGGTAACCTACCTCACTGCATCGTCATGAACTGCCAAAGCCATCCCCACCATAGGCAGCTGATGCCAGGCCATCACGAACAAGACACATCCTTGGGAAGCCGAGGCCAGCGCCTGCAACCCAATGATGACAGCCCATCCCACGACATCACACAGGACCTGTCCTCATGATACCTTACCTTTCTCTCCAGGGCAGCAGCCACTACGCAGGCTTAAATGCAGCACTCGATCCTCACCCCACTCCACGATGATCCACTTAGCGCCAACAGTGTGTTGGCAGCTTCAGGGGCAGCAGCGAGCCCTAATCCCTCAGGCCCTTCCGCCATCACCAAACTCCATCCCACCCCCGCCCACTGCTCCAGACCCACCGGGCACTCAAGAACCTCACCGCACCAAACACAACAACAGAGAGGGCCACAGGCCTGGCCTGAGGCTCCAGGCTCCAACTAGGGAACCTTACTCATCTTGGCTTCCAAAATCAACCACCGAAGCGGCATGCACAAAGCGTGATCCTGGTCAAAACACACTTCTCCAAACAGAAAGCTGACTGGGCCCACACCAGCACACATTCCGACTCTGAACACTAGCAGGAGAGCCTGCCCCTTTGCATTCCCTCACGGACTTTTAGCAGGGACCGCGGATTCATAGATGACCCAGCTTATGGGCAGACACGGTCGACCCTCAGTCAGGAGCCCCTCCAATACTGGAGTCCTTGGTGGTGTTTGCGTGCATGTCGGCAGGGGACACTGGCCTTCACTCCTAACAGTCCCCTACACCCGAGAGAGGAAACGTGCTGAACCTCAGTTTCGATAAGGATACGGTAGAGTGTTCTCACCCATTTTGCTCAGAGTTTCCAAGGAATGCATACAAGGGTGTCATCATCGATCCAAGCACATGCTGGGATGCTGCAGAACACTACCGGGCAGTGCGCCGGGCTCTGCAGGGGAGTCATGAGCCTGGGGTACCACAAAAGCCTGGAGAATCCACAACCCTCAGGCCCCTCAACAAGACGAACAATCAAGCCACTCTTGCAGCCATTGGGCCCATCTGAGGAAAACCTAATATCTAATGGCACATCTTGGGGTGGTTGAATACATACCATCCTGAGTTATCCCCGACCATGCTCGGGAACATGGCCCTGCCTCACTTTTACCAGTTCTTCTTAGCACCTCCAGTCATCAGAGCACACGAAGATCTTCTTGTTTTTGCCGACGGCGAGGCTTGCCCAGCAACTGCACCTGGGAAGTGGACTGGTGTCCTCAAAGGACATGATCCATACAAACATTTACCTGGGCTTGAGCTCTGAAACTGCTTCCCAAGGACCTCTATCCCTTACCGAGAATTGACTGCATGTCTGATAGTACGACTGCAGGAAGTTAGGCACATACATTGGCCGGTGTGTGAGAGGCTGTATTTCTGTGTTCACGCGTGTGACTGTGACTGCGCACGCAGACGCTCTTGTGGGTTTTTCTGTGTGCCGCTGACTACGCGTCTTGGTCTCTGTGTGTCCCTGTAGCCCTGTGAAGAGACGTCCAACAGTAAACGCCGTAGTTTATACACAACACCCTGTCTAGACCTCCAACTGAAAGGAGAAAGCCCCCTGTCAGCTTCCAGAGGCCGCATGCAAACTTTAAACCCAGGGGCTGTTGAAATACTCCATGGACTCCCGCTCTCCCACAGCCACGCCTTCTGACCAGAGCACAAAGACTGGACGAGACCTGCCTCCCGGCCGTGGGTGTGACATCTACGTGCAACTCGAGAACCTGCCAGCTACCAGCACATCTGATGTGCACTTGGGGTCACTCCCAGCACTTTCGGAAGCAAGGGAACTCCCATGGGTGACCCGACAACGACCTACAGCATTCTACTGGCAAGATGCACCCTGAAAACACTCAATGGGCTAAAGAATATCGAACAAAGTGCAACTTCTTGCCAACTAGGCCTAATCACTTTCCTTTGACCCGTGGGAATGCACACCACAGGAGGCAGTGGGCTTCAGCAGCCATGACCCATGTTGGAGCCCCACAGCGGAAACTAGGCCACCTTCCCGGCCATGGCTCAGGCAGCTCCCATCCTGCAAGTTTCGCGGCCCTGACCCCTAAGGAACCGCTCAAACGCTCAACAGCCTCGTCCAACGTGCCCTAATCCAGCCAGCAGGGCGACGCGTCCCTACTGGAAGCCACAGACATCTTCCGAACACGGGAACACTGAACACCAGGGAAGACAGACCGCAAGCCTGTCTGCTTTGAACATGCTGATCCCACCTGATGCATCCTGGAAATTCTCCACTGCCACAGTGACACCACTGAGGAACTCAGAGTGATCAAAGGCATGGTCCCCGAGGACCACAGACAGACTTGCAACGGAAGACCTCTGCCATGTGAGGGCACTTGGAAGCCTGAAAGGGAAGAGTGGCTGGCCTTGGCAGTGCACCAGGGATGGCAACAGTGCCCCCTTCTCTGTCCCGCCAACGGACTGCTCTGGATAAAGCTCTGGCTATTCGAAAGGCCTGCATGCCACACGGGCCGGCCGCGTCATGCCCTCCGGCAGAAACACTATCGCTTTGCACATTCCCACAAGTGGGAAAAGAGCGACCAAAGGGCTTGTTTGCATAACTCACCTACCCCCAAGAAGGCCGGCACAGATGCCTCAGCATGTCCACCTTCTCTATGTCCCGTAAGACACACGTGGGGAGTCACTCCTCTGGAAACGGGATTGCAACTCTTCACAGGTAACCTACCTCACTGCATCCTCATGAACTGCCAAAGCCATCCCCACCATAGGCAGCTGATGCCAGGCCATCACGTACAAGACACATCCTTGGGAAGCCGAGGCCAGCGCCTGCAACCCAATGATGACAGCCCATCCCACGACATCACACAGGACCTGTCCTCATGATACCTTACCTTTCTCTCCAGGGCAGCAGCCACTACGCAGGCTTAAATGCAGCACTCGATCCTCACCCCACTCCACGATGATCCACTTAGCGCCAACAGTGTGCTGGCAGCTTCAGGGGCAGCAGCGAGGCCTAATCCATCAGCCCCCTTCCGCCATCACCAAACTCCATCCCATCCCCGCCCACTGCTCCAGCCCCACCAGGCACTCAAGAACCTCACCGCACCAAACACGACAACAGAGAGGGCCACAGGCCTGGCCTGAGGCTCCAGGCTCCAACCAGGGAACCTTGCTCATTTTGGCTCCCAAAATCAACCAACGAAGCGGCATGCACAATGCGTGATCCTGGTCAAAACACACTTCTCCAAGCTGAAAGCTCACTGGGCCCACACCAGCACACACTCCGACTCTGAAGACTAGCAGGAGAGCCTGCCCCCTTGCATTCCCTCACGGCCTTTTAGCAGGGACCGCGGATTCATAGATGACCCAGCTTATGGGCAGACACGGTCGACCCTCAGTCAGGAGCCCCTCCAATACTGGAGTCCTTGGTGGTGTTTGCGTGCATGTCGGCAGGGGACACTGGCCTTCACTCCTAACAGTCCCCTACACCCGAGAGAGGAAACGTGCTGAACCTCAGTTTCGATAAGGATACGGTAGAGTGTTCTCAACCATTTTGTTCAGAGTTTCCAAGGAATGCATACAAGGGTGTCATCATCGATCCAAGCACATACTGGGATGCTGCAGAACACAACCGGGCAGTGCGCCGGGCTCTGCAGGGGAGTCATGAGCCTGGGGTACCACAAAAGCCTGGAGAATCCACAGCCCTCAGGCCCCTCAACAAGACGAGCAATCAAGCCACTCTTGCAGCCATTGGGCCCATCTCAGGAAAACCTAATATCTAATGGCACATCTTGGGGTGGTTGAATACCTACCATCCTGAGTTTTCCCCGACCATGCTCGGGAACATGGCCCCGCCTCACTTTTTCCAGTTCTTCTTAGCACCTCCAGTCATCAGAGCACACGAAGATCTTCTTGTTTTTGCCGACGGTGAGGCTTGCCCAGCAACTGCACCTGGGAAGTGGACTGGTGTCCTCAGAGGACATGATCCATACAAATATTTACCTGGGCTAGAGCTCTGAAACTGCTTCCCAAGAACCTCTATCCCTTATCGAGAATTGACTGCATGTCTGATAGTACGACTGCAGGAAGTTAGGCACATACATTGGCCGGTGTGTGAGAGGCTGTATTTCTGTGTTCACGCGTGTGACTGTGACTGAGTACGCAGACGCTCTTGTGGGTTTCTCTGTGTGCTGTTGACTACGCTTCTTGGTCTCTGTGTGTCCCTGTAGCCCTGTGAAGAGGCGTCCAACAGTAAACGCCATAGCTTATACATAACACCATGTCTAGGCCGCCAACTGAAAGGAGAAAGCCCCCTGTCAGCTTCCAGAGGCCGCATGCAAACTTTAACCCCCAGGGGCTGTTGAAATACTCCACGGACTCCCGCTCTCCCACAGCCACGCCTTCTGACCAGAGCACAAAGACTGCATGAGACCTTCCTCCCAGCCGTGGCTGTGACATCTACGTGCAACTCGAGAAACTGCCAGCTACCAGCACATCTGATGTGTACTTGGGGTCACTCCCAGCACTTTCGGAAGCAGGGGAACTCCCATGGTTGACCCGACACCGACCTACAGCATTCTACTGGCAAGATGCAGCCTGAAACAACTCAAGGGGCTAAAGAACATCAAACAAAGTGCAACTTCTTGCCAACTAGGCCTAATCACTTTCCTTTGACCCGTGGGAATGCCCACCACAGGAAGAAGTGGGCTTCAGCAGCCATGACCCACGTTGGAACCCCACAGCGGAAACTAGGCCACCTTCCCGGCCATGTCTCAGGCAGCTCCCATCCTGCAAGGTTCGCGGCCCTGACCCCTAAGGAACCGCTCAAACGCTCAACAGCCTCGTCCAACGTGCCCTACTCCAGCCAGCAGGGCGACGCGTCCCTACTGGAAGGCACAGACATCTTCCGAACACGGGAACACTGAACACCAGGGAAGACAGACCGCAGGACTGTATGCTTTGAAGATGCTGATCCCACCTGATGCATCCTGGAAATTCTCCACTGCCACAGTGACACCACTGAGGAACTCAGAGTGATCAAAGGCATGGTCCCCGAGGACCACAGACAGACTAGCAACGGAAGACCTCTGCCATGTGAGGGCACTTGGAAGCCTGAAAGGGAAGAGTGGCTGGCCTTGGCAGCGAACCAGGCATGGCAACACTGCCCCCTTCTCTGCCCCGCCAACGGACTGCTCTGGATAAAGCTCTGGCTATTCGTAAGGCCTGCATGCCACACGGGCCGGCCGCGTCATGCCCTCCGGCAGAAACACTATCGCTTTGCACATTCCCAAAAGTGGGAAAAGAGCGACCCAAGGGCTTGTTTGCATAACTCACCTACCCCCAAGAAGGCCGGCACAGATGCCTCAGCATGTCCATCTTCTCTATGTCCCGCAAGACACCCGTGGGGAGTCACTCCTCTGGAAACGGGATTGCAACTCTTCACAGGTAACCTACCTCACTGCATCCTCATGAACTGCCAAAGCCATCCCCACCATAGGCAGCTGATGCCAGGCCATCACGTACAAGACACATCCTTGGGAAGCCGAGGCCAGCGCCTGCAACCCAATGATGACAGCCCATCCCACGACATCACACAGGACCTGTCCTCATGATACCTTACCTTTCTCTCCAGGGCAGCAGCCACTACGCAGGCTTAAATGCAGCACTCGATCCTCACCCCACTCCACGATGATCCACTTAGCGCCAACAGTGTGCTGGCAGCTTCAGGGGCAGCAGCGAGGCCTAATCCATCAGCCCCCTTCCGCCATCACCAAACTCCATCCCACCCCCGCCCACTGCTCCAGCCCCACCGGGCACTCAAGAACCTCACCGCACCAAACACGACAACAGAGAGGGCCACAGGCCTGGCCTGAGGCTCCAGGCTCCAACCAGGGAACCTTGCTCATTTTGGCTCCCAAAATCAACCACCGAAGCGGCATGCACAATGCGTGATCCTGGTCAAAACACACTTCTCCAAGCTGAAAGCTCACTGGGCCCACACCAGCACACACTCCGACTCTGAAGACTAGCAGGAGAGCCTGCCCCCTTGCATTCCCTCACGGCCTTTTAGCAGGGACCGCGGATACATAGATGACCCAGCTTATGGGCAGACACGGTCGACCCTCAGTCAGGAGCCCCTCCAATACTGGAGTCCTTGGTGGTGTTTGCGTGCATGTCGGCAGGGGACACTGGCCTTCACTCCTAACAGTCCCCTACACCCGAGAGAGGAAACGTGCTGAACCTCAGTTTCGATAAGTATACGGTAGAGTGTTCTCAACCATTTTGTTCAGAGTTTCCAAGGAATGCATACAAGGGTGTAATCATCGATCCAAGCACATACTGGGATGCTGCAGAACACAACCGGGCAGTGCGCCGGGCTCTGCAGGGGAGTCATGAGCCTGGGGTACCCCAAAAGCCTGGAGAATCCACAGCCCTCAGGCCCCTCAACAAGACGAACAATCAAGCCACTCTTGCAGCCATTGGGCCCATCTCAGGAAAACCTAATATCTAATGGCACATCTTGGGGTGGTTGAATACCTACCATCCTGAGTTATCCCCGACCATGCTCGGGAACATGGCCCCGCCTCACTTTTTCCAGTTCTTCTTAGCACCTCCAGTCATCAGAGCACACGAAGATCTTCTTGTTTTTGCCGACGGCGAGGCTTGCCCAGCAACTGCACCTGGGAAGTGGACTGGTGTCCTCAGAGGACATGATCCATACAAACATTTACCTGGGCTTGAGCTCTGAAACTGCTTCCCAAGAACCTCTATCCCTTACCGAGAATTGACTGCATGTCTGATAGTACGACTGCAGGAAGTTAGGCACATACATTGGCCGGTGTGTGAGAGGCTGTATTTCTGTGTTCACGCGTGTGACTGTGACTGAGTACGCAGACGCTCTTGTGGGTTTCTCTGTGTGCCCCTGACTATGCCTCTTGGTCTCTGTGTGTCCCTGTAGCCCTGTGAAGAGGCGTCCAACAGTAAACGCCATAGTTTATATACAACACCCTGTCTAGACCCCCAACTGAAAGGAGAAAGACCCCTGTCAGCTTCCAGAGACCGCGTGCAAACTTTAACCCCCAGGGGCTGTTGAAATACTCCACGGACTCCCGCTCTCCCACAGCCACGCCTTCTGACCAGAGCACAAAGACTGGATGAGACCTTCCTCCCAGCCGTGGCTGTGACATCTACGTGCAACTCGAGAACCTGCCAGCTACCAGCACATCTGATGTGCACTTGGGGTCACTCCCAGCACTTTCGGAAGCAAGGGAACTCCCATGGGTGACCCGACACCCTACAGCATTCTACTGGCAAGATGCAGCCTGAAACCACTCAATGTGCTAAAGAACATCGAACAAAGTGCAACTTTTTGCCAACTAGGCCTAATCACGTTCCTTTGACCCGTGGGAATGCCCACCACAGGAAGCAGTGGGCTTCAGCAGCCATGACCCATGTTGGAACCCCACAGCGGAAACTAGGCCACCTTCCCGGCCATGTCTCAGGCAGCTCCCATCCTGCAAGGTTCGCGGCCCTGACCCCTAAGGAACCGCTCAAACGCTCAACAGCCTCGTCCAACGTGCCCTAATCCAGCCAGCAGGGTGACGCGTCCCTACTGGAAGCCACAGACATCTTCCGAACACGGGAACACTGAACACCAGGGAACACAGACCGCAAGCCTGTCTGCTTTGAAGATGCTGATCCCACCTGATGCATCCTGGAAATTCTCCACTGCCACAGTGACACCACTGAGGAACTCAGAGTGATCAAAGGCATGGTCCCCGAGGACCACAGACAGACTTGCAATGGAAGACCTCTGCCATGTGAGGGCACTTGGAAGCCTGAAAGGGAAGAGTGGCTGGCCTTGGCAGCGCACCAGGGATGGCAACAGTGCCCCCTTCTCTGTCCCGCCAGCGGACTGCTCTGGATAAAGCTCTGGCTATTCGAAAGGCCTGCATGCCACACGGGCCGGCCGCGTCATGCCCTCCGGCAGAAACACTATCGCTTTGCACATTCCCAAAAGTGGGAAAAGAGCGACCAAAGGGCTTGTTTGCATAACTCACCTACCCCCAAGAAGGCCGGCACAGATGCCTCAGCATGTCCACCTTCTCTATGTCCCGTAAGACACCCGTGGGGAGTCACTCCTCTGGAAACGGGATTGCAACTCTTCACAGGTAACCTACCTCACTGCATCCTCATGAACTGCCAAAGCCATCCCCACCATAGGCAGCTGATGCCAGGCCATCACGTACAAGACACATCCTTGGGAAGCCGAGGCCAGCGCCTGCAACCCAATGATGACAGCCCATCCCACGACATCACACAGGACCTGTCCTCATCATACCTTACCTTTCTCTCCAGGGCAGCAGCCACTACGCAGGCTTAAATGCAGCACTCGATCCTCACCCCACTCCACGATGATCCACTTAGCGCCAACAGTGTGCTGGCAGCTTCAGGGGCAGCAGCGAGGCCTAATCCATCAGCCCCCTTCCGCCATCACCAAACTCCATCCCATCCCCGCCCACTGCTCCAGCCCCACCGGGCACTCAAGAACCTCACCGCACCAAACACGACAACAGAGAGGGCCACAGGTCTGGCCTGAGGCTCCAGGCTCCAACCAGGGAACCTTGCTCATTTTGGCTCCCAAAATCAACCAACGAAGCGGCATGCACAATGCGTGATCCTGGTCAAAACACACTTCTCCAAGCTGAAAGCTCACTGGGCCCACACCAGCACACACTCCGACTCTGAAGACTAGCAGGAGAGCCTGCCCCCTTGCATTCCCTCACGGCCTTTTAGCAGGGACCGCGGATTCATAGATGACCCAGCTTATGGGCAGACACGGTCGACCCTCAGTCAGGAGCCCCTCCAATACTGGAGTCCTTGGTGGTGTTTGCGTGCATGTCGGCAGGGGACACTGGCCTTCACTCCTAACAGTCCCCTACACCCGAGAGAGGAAACGTGCGGAACCTCAGTTTCGATAAGGATACGGTAGAGTGTTCTCAACCATTTTGTTCAGAGTTTCCAAGGAATGCATACAAGGGTGTCATCATCGATCCAAGCACATACTGGGATGCTGCAGAACACAACCGGGCAGTGCGCCGGGCTCTGCAGGGGAGTCATGAGCCTGGGGTACCACAAAAGCCTGGAGAATCCACAGCCCTCAGGCCCCTCAACAAGACGAACAATCAAGCCACTCTTGCAGCCATTGGGCCCATCTCAGGAAAACCTAATATCTAATGGCACATCTTGGGGTGGTTGAATACCTACCATCCTGAGTTTTCCCCGACCATGCTCGGGAACATGGCCCCGCCTCACTTTTTCCAGTTCTTCTTAGCACCTCCAGTCATCAGAGCACACGAAGATCTTCTTGTTTTTGCCGGCGGCGAGGCTTGCCCAGCAACTGCACCTGGGAAGTGGACTGGTGTCCTCAGAGGACATGATCCATACAAATATTTACCTGGGCTAGAGCTCTGAAACTGCTTCCCAAGAACCTCTATCCCTTACCGAGAATTGACTGCATGTCTGATAGTACGACTGCAGGAAGTTAGGCACATACATTGGCCGGTGTGTGAGAGGCTGTATTTCTGTGTTCACGCGTGTGACTGTGACTGAGTACGCAGACGCTCTTGTGGGTTTCTCTGTGTGCTGTTGACTACGCGTCTTGGTCTCTGTGTGTCCCTGTAGCCCTGTGAAGAGGCGTCCAACAGTAAACGCCATAGCTTATACACAACACCATGTCTAGGCCGCCAACTGAAAGGAGAAAGCCCCCTGTCATCTTCCAGAGGCCGCATGCAAACTTTAACCCCCAGGGGCTGTTGAAATACTCCACGGACTCCCGCTCTCCCACAGCCACGACTTCTGACCAGAGCACAAAGACTGCATGAGACCTTCCTCCCAGCCGTGGCTGTGACATCTACGTGCAACTCGAGAACCTGCCAGCTACCAGCACATCTGATGTGCACTTGGGGTCACTCCCAGCACTTTCGGAAGCAGGGGAACTCCCATGGGTGACCCGACACCGACCTACAGCATTCTACTGGCAAGATGCAGCCTGAAACCACTCAATGAGCTAAAGAACATCGAGCAAAGTGCAACTTCTTTCCAACTAGGCCTAATCTCTTTCCTTTGAGCCGTGGGAATGCCCACCACGGGAAGCAGTGGGCTTCAGCAGCCATGACCCATGTTGGAACCCCACAGCGGAAACTAGGCCACCTTCCCGGCCATGTCTCAGGCAGCTCCCATCCTGCAAGGTTCGCGGCCCTGACCCCTAAGGAACCGCTCAAACGCTCAACAGCCTCGCCCAACGTGCCCTACTCCAGCGAGCATGGCGACGCGTCCCTACTGGAAGCCACAGACATCTTCCGAACACGGGAACACTGAACACCAGGGAAGACAGACCGCAAGCCTGTCTGCTTTGAAGATGCTGATCCCACCTGATGCATCCTGGAAATTCTCCACTGCCACAGTGACACCACTGAGGAACTCAGAGTGATCAAAGGCATGGTCCCCGAGGACCACAGACAGACTTGCAACGGAAGACCTCTGCCATGTGAGGGCACTTGGAAGCCTGAAAGGGAAGAGTGGCTGGCCTTGGCAGTGCACCAGGGATGGCAACAGTGCCCCCTTCTCTGTCCCGCCAACGGACTGCTCTGGATAAAGCTCTGGCTATTCGAAAGGCCTGCATGCCACACGGGCCGGCCGCGTCATGCCCTCCGGCAGAAACACTATCGCTTTGCACATTCCCAAAAGTGGGAAAAGAGCGACCCAAGGGCTTGTTTTCATAACGCACCTACCCCCAAGAAGGCCGGCACAGATGCCTCAGCATGTCCATCTTCTCTATGTCCCGCAAGACACCCGTGGGGAGTCACTCCTCTGGAAACGGGATTGCAACTCTTCACAGGTAACCTACCTCACTGAATCCTCATGAACTGCCACAGCCATCCCCACCATAGGCAGCTGATGCCAGGCCATCACGAACAAGACACATCCTTGGGAAGCCGAGGCCAGCGCCTGCAACCCAATGATGACAGCCCATCCCACGACATCACACAGGACCTGTCCTCATGATACCTTACCTTTCTCTCCAGGGCAGCAGCCACTACGCAGGCTTAAATGCAGCACTCGATCCTCACCCCACTCCACGATGATCTACTTAGCGCCTACAGTGTGCTGGCAGCTTCAGGGGCAGCAGCGAGGCCTAATCCATCAGCCCCCTTCCACCATCACCAAACTCCATCCCACCCCCGCCCACTGCTCCAGCCCCACCGGGCACTCAAGAACCTCACCGCAACAAACACGACAACAGAGAGGGCCACAGGCCTGGCCTGAGGCTCCAGGCTCCAACCAGGGAACCTTGCTCATTTTGGCTCCCAAAATCAACCACCGAAGCGGCATGCACAATGCGTGATCCTGGTCAAAACACACTTCTCCAAGCTGAAAGCTCACTGGGCCCACACCAGCACACACTCCGACTCTGAAGACTAGCAGGAGAGCCTGCCCCCTTGCATTCCCTCACGGCCTTTTAGCAGGGACTGCGGATTCATAGATGACCCAGCTTATGGGCAGACACGGTCGACCCTCAGTCAGGAGCCCCTCCAATACTGGAGTCCTTGGTGGTGTTTGCGTGCATGTCGGCAGGGGACACTGGTCTTCACTCCTAACAGTCCCCTACACCCGAGAGAGGAAACGTGCTGAACCTCAGTTTCGATAAGGATACGGTAGAGTGTTCTCAACCATTTTGTTCAGAGTTTCCAAGGAATGCATACAAGGGTGTCATCATCGATCCAAGCACATACTGGGATGCTGCAGAACACAACCGGGCAGTGCGCCGGGCTCTGCAGGGGAGTCATGAGCCTGGGGTACCACAAAAGCCTGGAGAATCCACAGCCCTCAGGCCCCTCAACAAGACGAACAATCAAGCCACTGTTGCAGCCATTGGGCCCATCTCAGGAAAACCTAATATCTAATGGCACATCTTGGGGTGGTTGAATACCTACCATCCTGAGTTATCCCCGACCATGCTCGGGAACATGGCCCCGCCTCACTTTTTCCAGTTCTTCTTAGCACCTCCAGTCATCAGAGCACACGAAGATCTTCTTGTTTTTGCCGACGGTGAGGCTTGCCCAGCAACTGCACCTGGGAAGTGGACTGGTGTCCTCAGAGGACATGATCCATACAAACATTTACCTGGGCTTGAGCTCTGAAACTGCTTCCCAAGAACCTCTATCCCTTACCGAGAATTGACTGCATGTCTGATATTACGACTGCAGGAAGTTAGGCACATACATTGGCCGGTGTGTGAGAGGCTGTATTTCTGTGTTCACGCGTGTGACTGTGACTGAGTACGCAGACGCTCTTGTGGGTTTCTCTGTATGCTGCTGACTACGCGTCTTGGTCTCTGTGTGTCCCTGTAGCCCTGTGAAGAGGCGTCCAACAGTAAACGCCATAGCTTATACACAACACCATGTCTAGGCCGCCAACTGAAAGGAGAAAGCCCCCTGTCAGCTTCCAGAGGCCGCATGCAAACTTTAACCCCCAGGGGCTGTTGAAATACTCCACGAACTCCCGCTCTCCCACAGCCACGCCTTCTGACCAGAGCACAAAGACTGCATGAGACCTTCCTCCCAGCCGTGGCTGTGACATCTAGGTGCAACTCGAGAACCTGCCAGCTACCAGCACATCTGATGTGCACTTGGGGTCACTCCCAGCACTTTCGGAAGCAGGGGAACTCCCATGGGTGACCCGACACCGACCTACAGCATTCTACTAGCAAGATGCTGCCTGAAACCACTCAATGGGCTAAAGAACATCGAACAAAATGCAACTTCTTTCCAACTAGGCCTAATCTCTTTCCTTTGACCCGTGGGAATGCCCACCACAGGAAGCAGTGGGCTTCAATAGCCATGACCCATGTTGGAACCCCACAGCGGAAACTAGGCCACCTTCCCGGCAATGTCTCTGGCAGCTCACATCCTGCAAGATTCGCGGCACAGACCCCTAAGGAACCGCTCAAACGCTCAACAGACTCGCCCAACGTGCCCAACTCCTGCCAGCAGGGCGACGCGTCCCTACTGGAAGCCACAGACATCTTCCGAACACGGGAACACTGAACACCAGGGAAGACAGACCGCAAGCCTGTCTGCTTTGAAGATGCTGATCCCACCTGATGCATCCTGGAAATTCTCCACTGCCACAGTGACACCACACAGGAACTCAGAGTGATCAAAGGCATGGTCCCCGAGGACCACAGACAGACTTGCAACGGAAGACCTCTGCCATGTGAGGGCACTTGGAAGCCTGAAAGGGAACCGTGGCTGGCCTTGGCAGTGCAACAGGGATGGCAACAGTGCCCCCTTCTCTGCCCCGCCAACGGACTGCTCTGGATAAAGCTCTGGCTATTCGAAAGGCCTGCATGTTATACGGGCCGGCCGCGTCATGCCCTCCGGCAGAAACACTGTCGCTTTGCACATTCCCAAAAGTGGGAAAAGAGCGACCCAAGGGCTTGTTTGCATAACTCACCTACCCCCAAGAAGGCCGGCACAGATGCCTCAGCATGTCCATCTTCTCTATGTCCCGCAAGACACCCGAGGGGAGTCACTCCTCTGGAAACGGGATTGCAACTCTTCACAGGTAACCTACCTCACTGCATCCTCATGAACTGCCAAAGCCATCCCCACCATAGGCAGCTGATGCCAGGCCATCACGAACAAGACACATCCTTGGGAAGCCGAGGCCAGCGCCTGCAACCCAATGATGACAGCCCATCACACGACATCACACAGGACCTGTCCTCATGATACCTTACCTTTCTCTCCAGGGCAGCAGCCACTACGCAGGCTTAAATGCAGCACTCGATCCTCTCCCCATTCCACGATGATCCACTTAGCGCCATCAGTGTGCTGGCAGCTTCAGGGGCAGCAGCGAGGCCTAATCCATCAGCCCCCTTCCGCCATCACCAAACTCCATCCCACCCCCGCCCACTGCTCCAGCCCCACCGGGCACTCAAGAACCTCACCGCACCAAACACGACAACAGAGAGGGCCACAGGCCTGGCCTGAGGCTCCAGGCTCCAACCAGGGAACCTTGCTCATTTTGGCTTCCAAAATCAACCACTGAAGCGGCATGCACAAAGCGTGATCCTGGTCAAAACACACTTCTCCAAGCTGAAAGCTCACTGGGCCCACACCAGCACACACTCCGACTATGAAGACTAGCAGGAGAGCCTGCCCCCTTGCATTCCCTCACGGCCTTTTAGCAGGGACCGCGGATTCATAGATGACCCAGCTTATGGGCAGACACGGTCGACCCTCAGTCAAGAGCCCCTCCAATACTGGAGTCCTTGGTGGTGTTTGCGTGCATGTCGGCAGGGGACACTGGCCTTCACTCCTAACAGTCCCCTACACCCGAGAGAGGAAACGTGCTGAACCTCAGTTTCGATAAGGATACGGTAGAGTGCTCTCACCCATGTTGTTCAGAGTTTCCAAGGAATGCATACAAGGGTGTCATCATCTATCCAAGCACATGCTGGGATGCGGCAGAACACAACCGGCCAGTGCGCCGGGCTCTGCAGGGGAGTCATGAGCCTGGGGTACCCCAAAAGCCTGGGGAATCCACAGCCCTCAGGCCACTCAACAAGACAATCAAACCACTCTTACATCCATTGGGCCCATCTGAGGAAAACCTAATATCTAATGGCACATCCTAGGGTGGTTGAATATCTACCATATTGAGTTATCCCCGACCATGCTCGGAAACATGGCCCCGCCTCACTTTTTCCAGTTCTTCTTAGCACCTCCAGTCATCAGGGCACACGAAGATCTTCTTGTTTTTGCCGACGGCGAGGCTTGCCCAGCAACTGCACCTGGGAAGTGGACTGGTGTCCTCAAAGGACATGATCCATACAAACATTTACCTGCGCTTGAGCTCTGAAACTGCTTCCCAAGGACCTCTATCCCTTACCGAGAATTGACTGCATGTCTGATAGTACGACTGCAGGAAGTTAGGCACATACATTGGCCGGTGTGTGAGAGGCTGTATTTCTGTGTTCACGCGTGTGACTGTGACTGAGTACGCAGACGCTCTTGTGGGTTTCTCTGTGTGCCCCTGACTATGCGTCTTGGTCTCTGTGTGTCCCTGTAGCCCTGTGAAGAGGCGTCCAACAGTAAACGCCATAGTTTATACACAACACCCTGTCTAGACCCCCAACTGAAAGGAGAAAGACCCCTGTCAGCTTCCAGAGACCGAGTGCAACCTTTAACCCCCAGGGGCTGTTGAAATACTCCACGGACTCCCGCTCTCCCACAGCCACGCCTTCTGACCACAGCACAAAGACTGGACGAGACCTGCCTCCCGGCCGTGGGTGTGACATCTACGTGCAACTCGAGAACCTGCCAGCTACCAGCACATCTGATGTGCACTTGGGGTCACTCCCAACATTTTGGAAGCAAGGGAACGCCCATGGTTGACCCGACACCGACCTACAGCATTCTACTGGCAAGATGCAGCCTGAAACAACTCAAGGGGCTAAAGAACATCAAACAAAGTGCAACTTCTTGCCAACTAGGCCTAATCACTTTCCTTTGACCCGTGGGAATGCCCACCACAGGAAGAAGTGGGCTTCAGCAGCCATGACCCACGTTGGAACCCCACAGCGGAAACTAGGCCACCTTCCCGGCCATGTAACAGGCAGCTCCCATCCTGCAAGGTTCGCGGCCCTGACCCCTAAGGAACCGCTCAAACGCTCAACAGCCTCGTCCAACGTGCCCTACTCCAGCCAGCAGGGCGACGCGTCCCTACTGGAAGGCACAGACATCTTCCGAACACGGGAACACTGAACACCAGGGAAGACAGACCGCAGGACTGTCTGCTTTGAAGATGCTGATACCACCTGATGCATCCTGGA
Source organism: Eschrichtius robustus (assembly GCF_028021215.1). Lineage (NCBI taxonomy): Eukaryota > Metazoa > Chordata > Mammalia > Artiodactyla > Eschrichtiidae > Eschrichtius > Eschrichtius robustus. Next base: position 143,171,575 of record NC_090824.1, on the reverse strand, counting down.
AATTCTCCACTGACACAGTGACACCACTGAGGAACTCAGAGTGATCAAAGGCATGGTCCCCGAGGACCACAGACAGACTTGCAACGGAAGACCTCTGCCATGTGAGGGCACTTGGAAGCCTGAAAGGGAAGAGTGGCTGGCCTTGGCAGTGCACCAGGGATGGCAACAGTGCCCCCTTCTCTGTCCCGCCAACGGACTGCTCTGGATAAAGCTCTGGCTATTCGAAAGGCCTGCATGCCACACGGGCCGGCCGCGTCATGCCCTCCGGCAGAAACACTATCGCTTTGCACATTCCCACAAGTGGGAAAAGAGCGACCAAAGGGCTTGTTTGCATAACTCACCTACCCCCAAGAAGGCCGGCACAGATGCCTCAGCATGTCCACCTTCTCTATGTCCCGTAAGACACCCGTGGGGAGTCACTCCTCTGGAAACGGGATTGCAACTCTTCACAGGTAACCTACCTCACTGCATCCTCATGAACTGCCAAAGCCATCCCCACCATAGGCAGCTGATGCCAGGCCATCACGTACAAGACACATCCTTGGGAAGCCGAGGCCAGCGCCTGCAACCCAATGATGACAGCCCATCCCACGACATCACACAGGACCTGTCCTCATGATACCTTACCTTTCTCTCCAGGGCAGCAGCCACTACGCAGGCTTAAATGCAGCACTCGATCCTCACCCCACACCACGATGATCCACTTAGCGCCAACAGTGTGCTGGCAGCTTCAGGGGCAGCAGCGAGGCCTAATCCATCAGCCCCCTTCCGCCATCACCAAACTCCATCCCATCCCCGCCCACTGCTCCAGCCCCACCAGGCACTCAAGAACCTCACCGCACCAAACACGACAACAGAGAGGGCCACAGGCCTGGCCTGAGGCTCCAGGCTCCAACCAGGGAACCTTGCTCATTTTGGCTCCCAAAATCAACCAACGAAGCGGCATGCACAATGCGTGATCCTGGTCAAAACACACTTCTCCAAGCTGAAAGCTCACTGGGCCCACACCAGCACACACTCCGACTCTGAAGACTAGCAGGAGAGCCTGCCCCCTTGCATTCCCTCACGGCCTTTTAGCAGGGACCGCGGATTCATAGATGACCCAGCTTATGGGCAGACACGGTCGACCCTCAGTCAGGAGCCCCTCCAATACTGGAGTCCTTGGTGGTGTTTGCGTGCATGTCGGCAGGGGACACTGGCCTTCACTCCTAACAGTCCCCTACACCCGAGAGAGGAAACGTACTGAACCTCAGTTTCGATAAGGATACGGTAGAGTGTTCTCAACCATTTTGTTCAGAGTTTCCAAGGAATGCATACAAGGGTGTCATCATCGATCCAAGCAAATACTGGGATGCTGCAGAACACAACCGGGCAGTGCGCCGGGCTCTGCAGGGGAGTCATGAGCCTGGGGTACCACAAAAGCCTGGAGAATCCACAGCCCTCAGGCCCCTCAACAAGACGAACAATCAAGCCACTCTTGCAGCCATTGGGCCCATCTCAGGAAAACCTAATATCTAATGGCACATCTTGGGGTGCTGGAATACCTACCATCCTGAGTTTTCCCCGACCATGCTCGGGAACATGGCCCCGCCTCACTTTTTCCAGTTCTTCTTAGCACCTCCAGTCATCAGAGCACACGAAGATCTTCTTGTTTTTGCCGACGGCGAGGCTTGCCCAGCAACTGCACCTGGGAAGTGGACTGGTGTCCTCAGAGGACATGATCCATACAAATATTTACCTGGGCTAGAGCTCTGAAACTGCTTCCCAAGAACCTCTATCCCTTATCGAGAATTGACTGCATGTCTGATAGTACGACTGCAGGAAGTTAGGCACATACATTGGCCGGTGTGTGAGAGGCTGTATTTCTGTGTTCACGCGTGTGACTGTGACTGAGTACGCAGACGCTCTTGTGGGTTTCTCTGTGTGCTGTTGACTACGCTTCTTGGTCTCTGTGTGTCCCTGTAGCCCTGTGAAGAGGCGTCCAACAGTAAACGCCATAGCTTATACACAACACCATCTCTAGGCCGCCAACTGAAAGGAGAAAGCCCCCTGTCAGCTTCCAGAGGCCGCATGCAAACTTTAACCCCCAGGGGCTGTTGAAATACTCCACGGACTCCCGCTCTCCCACAGCCACGCCTTCTGACCAGAGCACAAAGACTGCATGAGACCTTCCTCCCAGCCGTGGCTGTGACATCTACGTGCAACTCGAGAACCTGCCAGCTACCAGCACATCTGATGTGTACTTGGGGTCACTCCCAGCACTTTCGGAAGCAGGGGAACTCCCATGGTTGACCCGACACCGACCTACAGCATTCTACTGGCAAGATGCAGCCTGAAACAACTCAAGGGGCTAAAGAACATCAAACAAAGTGCAACTTCTTGCCAACTAGGCCTAATCACTTTCCTTTGACCCGTGGGAATGCCCACCACAGGAAGAAGTGGGCTTCAGCAGCCATGACCCATGTTGGAACCCCACAGCGGAAACTAGGCCACCTTCCCGGCCATGTCTCAGGCAGCTCCCATCCTGCAAGGTTCGCGGCCCTGACCCCTAAGGAACCGCTCAAACGCTCAACAGCCTCGTCCAACGTGCCCTAATCCAGCCAGCAGGGTGACGCGTCCCTACTGGAAGCCACAGACATCTTCCGAACACGGGAACACTGAACACCAGGGAACACAGGCCGCAAGCCTGTCTGCTTTGAAGATGCTGATCCCACCTGATGCATCCTGGAAATTCTCCACTGCCACAGTGACACCACTGAGGAACTCAGAGTGATCAAAGGCATGGTCCCCGAGGACCACAGACAGACTTGCAATGGAAGACCTCTGCCATGTGAGGGCACTTGGAAGCCTGAAAGGGAAGAGTGGCTGGCCTTGGCAGCGCACCAGGGATGGCAACAGTGCCCCCTTCTCTGTCCCGCCAGCGGACTGCTCTGGATAAAGCTCTGGCTATTCGAAAGGCCTGCATGCCACACGGGCCGGCCGCGTCATGCCCTCCGGCAGAAACACTATCGCTTTGCACATTCCCAAAAGTGGGAAAAGAGCGACCAAAGGGCTTGTTTGCATAACTCACCTACCCCCAAGAAGGCCGGCACAGATGCCTCAGCATGTCCACCTTCTCTATGTCCCGTAAGACACCCGTGGGGAGTCACTCCTCTGGAAACGGGATTGCAACTCTTCACAGGTAACATACCTCACTGCATCCTCATGAACTGCCAAAGCCATCCCCACCATAGGCAGCTGATGCCAGGCCATCACGTACAAGACACATCCTTGGGAAGCCGAGGCCAGCGCCTGCAACCCAATGATGACAGCCCATCCCACGACATCACACAGGACCTGTCCTCATCATACCTTACCTTTCTCTCCAGGGCAGCAGCCACTACGCAGGCTTAAATGCAGCACTCGATCCTCACCCCACTCCACGATGATCCACTTAGCGCCAACAGTGTGCTGGCAGCTTCAGGGGCAGCAGCGAGGCCTAATCCATCAGCCCCCTTCCGCCATCACCAAACTCCATCCCATCCCCGCCCACTGCTCCAGCCCCACCAGGCACTCAAGAACCTCACCGCAACAAACACGACAACAGAGAGGGCCACAGGCCTGGCCTGAGGCTCCAGGCTCCAACCAGGGAACCTTGCTCATTTTGGCTCCCAAAATCAACCAACGAAGCGGCATGCACAATGCGTGATCCTGGTCAAAACACACTTCTCCAAGCTGAAAGCTCACTGGGCCCACACCAGCACACACTCCGACTCTGAAGACTAGCAGGAGAGCCTGCCCCCTTGCATTCCCTCACGGCCTTTTAGCAGGGACCGCGGATTCATAGATGACCCAGCTTATGGGCAGACACGGTCGACCCTCAGTCAGGAGCCCCTCCAATACTGGAGTCCTTGGTGGTGTTTGCGTGCATGTCGGCAGGGGACACTGGCCTTCACTCCTAACAGTCCCCTACACCCGAGAGAGGAAACGTGCTGAACCTCAGTTTCGATAAGGATACGGTAGAGTGTTCTCAACCATTTTGTTCAGAGTTTCCAAGGAATGCATACAAGGGTGTCATCATCGATCCAAGCACATACTGGGATGCTGCAGAACACAACCGGGCAGTGCGCCGGGCTCTGCAGGGGAGTCATGAGCCTGGGGTACCACAAAAGCCTGGAGAATCCACAGCCCTCAGGCCCCTCAACAAGACGAACAATCAAGCCACTCTTGCAGCCATTGGGCCCATCTCAGGAAAACCTAATATCTAATGGCACATCTTGGGGTGGTTGAATACCTACCATCCTGAGTTTTCCCCGACCATGCTCGGGAACATGGCCCCGCCTCACTTTTTCCAGTTCTTCTTAGCACCTCCAGTCATCAGAGCACACGAAGATCTTCTTGTTTTTGCCGGCGGAGAGGCTTGCCCAGCAACTGCACCTGGGAAGTGGACTGGTGTCCTCAGAGGACATGATCCATACAAATATTTACCTGGGCTAGAGCTCTGAAACTGCTTCCCAAGAACCTCTATCCCTTACCGAGAATTGACTGCATGTCTGATAGTACGACTGCAGGAAGTTAGGCACATACATTGGCCGGTGTGTGAGAGGCTGTATTTCTGTGTTCACGCGTGTGACTGTGACTGAGTACGCAGACGCTCTTGTGGGTTTCTCTGTGTGCTGTTGACTACGCGTCTTGGTCTCTGTGTGTCCCTGTAGCCCTGTGAAGAGGCGTCCAACAGTAAACGCCATAGCTTATACACAACACCATGTCTAGGCCGCCAACTGAAAGGAGAAAGCCCCCTGTCATCTTCCAGAGGCCGCATGCAAACTTTAACCCCCAGGGGCTGTTGAAATACTCCACGGACTCCCGCTCTCCCACAGCCACGACTTCTGACCAGAGCACAAAGACTGCATGAGACCTTCCTCCCAGCCGTGGCTGTGACATCTACGTGCAACTCGAGAACCTGCCAGCTACCAGCACATCTGATGTGCACTTGGGGTCACTCCCAGCTCTTTCGGAAGCAGGGGAACTCCCATGGGTGACCCGACACCGACCTACAGCATTCTACTGGCAAGATGCAGCCTGAAACCACTCAATGAGCTAAAGAACATCGAGCAAAGTGCAACTTCTTTCCAACTAGGCCTAATCTCTTTCCTTTGAGCCGTGGGAATGCCCACCACGGGAAGCAGTGGGCTTCAGCAGCCATGACCCATGTTGGAACCCCACAGCGGAAACTAGGCCACCTTCCCGGCCATGTCTCAGGCAGCTCCCATCCTGCAAGGTTCGCGGCCCTGACCCCTAAGGAACCGCTCAAACGCTCAACAGCCTCGCCCAACGTGCCCTACTCCAGCGAGCATGGCGACGCGTCCCTACTGGAAGCCACAGACATCTTCCGAACACGGGAACACTGAACACCAGGGAAGACAGACCGCAAGCCTGTCTGCTTTGAAGATGCTGATCCCACCTGATGCATCCTGGAAATTCTCCACTGCCACAGTGACACCACTGAGGAACTCAGAGTGATCAAAGGCATGGTCCCCGAGGACCACAGACAGACTTGCAACGGAAGACCTCTGCCATGTGAGGGCACTTGGAAGCCTGAAAGGGAAGAGTGGCTGGCCTTGGCAGTGCACCAGGGATGGCAACAGTGCCCCCTTCTCTGTCCCGCCAACGGACTGCTCTGGATAAAGCTCTGGCTATTCGAAAGGCCTGCATGCCACACGGGCCGGCCGCGTCATGCCCTCCGGCAGAAACACTATCGCTTTGCACATTCCCAAAAGTGGGAAAAGAGCGACCCAAGGGCTTGTTTTCATAACGCACCTACCCCCAAGAAGGCCGGCACAGATGCCTCAGCATGTCCATCTTCTCTATGTCCCGCAAGACACCCGTGGGGAGTCACTCCTCTGGAAACGGGATTGCAACTCTTCACAGGTAACCTACCTCACTGAATCCTCATGAACTGCCACAGCCATCCCCACCATAGGCAGCTGATGCCAGGCCATCACGAACAAGACACATCCTTGGGAAGCCGAGGCCAGCGCCTGCAACCCAATGATGACAGCCCATCCCACGACATCACACAGGACCTGTCCTCATGATACCTTACCTTTCTCTCCAGGGCAGCAGCCACTACGCAGGCTTAAATGCAGCACTCGATCCTCACCCCACTCCACGATGATCTACTTAGCGCCTACAGTGTGCTGGCAGCTTCAGGGGCAGCAGCGAGGCCTAATCCATCAGCCCCCTTCCACCATCACCAAACTCCATCCCACCCCCGCCCACTGCTCCAGCCCCACCGGGCACTCAAGAACCTCACCGCAACAAACACGACAACAGAGAGGGCCACAGGCCTGGCCTGAGGCTCCAGGCTCCAACCAGGGAACCTTGCTCATTTTGGCTCCCAAAATCAACCACCGAAGCGGCATGCACAATGCGTGATCCTGGTCAAAACACACTTCTCCAAGCTGAAAGCTCACTGGGCCCACACCAGCACACACTCCGACTCTGAAGACTAGCAGGAGAGCCTGCCCCCTTGCATTCCCTCACGGCCTTTTAGCAGGGACTGCGGATTCATAGATGACCCAGCTTATGGGCAGACACGGTCGACCCTCAGTCAGGAGCCCCTCCAATACTGGAGTCCTTGGTGGTGTTTGCGTGCATGTCGGCAGGGGACACTGGTCTTCACTCCTAACAGTCCCCTACACCCGAGAGAGGAAACGTGCTGAACCTCAGTTTCGATAAGGATACGGTAGAGTGTTCTCACCCATTTTGTTCAGAGTTTCCAAGGAATGCATACAAGGGTGTCATCATCGATCCAAGCACATACTGGGATGCTGCAGAACACAACCGGGCAGTGCGCCGGGCTCTGCAGGGGAGTCATGAGCCTGGGGTACCACAAAAGCCTGGAGAATCCACAGCCCTCAGGCCCCTCAACAAGACGAACAATCAAGCCACTCTTGCAGCCATTGGGCCCATCTCAGGAAAACCTAATATCTAATGGCACATCTTGGGGTGGTTGAATACCTACCATCCTGAGTTATCCCCGACCATGCTCGGGAACATGGCCCCGCCTCACTTTTTCCAGTTCTTCTTAGCACCTCCAGTCATCAGAGCACACGATGATCTTCTTGTTTTTGCCGACGGTGAGGCTTGCCCAGCAACTGCACCTGGGAAGTGGACTGGTGTCCTCAGAGGACATGATCCATACAAACATTTACCTGGGCTTGAGCTCTGAAACTGCTTCCCAAGAACCTCTATCCCTTACCGAGAATTGACTGCATGTCTGATATTACGACTGCAGGAAGTTAGGCACATACATTGGCCGGTGTGTGAGAGGCTGTATTTCTGTGTTCACGCGTGTGACTGTGACTGAGTACGCAGACGCTCTTGTGGGTTTCTCTGTATGCTGCTGACTACGCGTCTTGGTCTCTGTGTGTCCCTGTAGCCCTGTGAAGAGGCGTCCAACAGTAAACGCCATAGCTTATACACAACACCATGTCTAGGCCGCCAACTGAAAGGAGAAAGCCCCCTGTCAGCTTCCAGAGGCCGCATGCAAACTTTAACCCCCAGGGGCTGTTGAAATACTCCACGAACTCCCGCTCTCCCACAGCCACGCCTTCTGACCAGAGCACAAAGACTGCATGAGACCTTCCTCCCAGCCGTGGCTGTGACATCTAGGTGCAACTCGAGAACCTGCCAGCTACCAGCACATCTGATGTGCACTTGGGGTCACTCCCAGCACTTTCGGAAGCAGGGGAACTCCCATGGGTGACCCGACACCGACCTACAGCATTCTACTAGCAAGATGCTGCCTGAAACCACTCAATGGGCTAAAGAACATCGAACAAAATGCAACTTCTTTCCAACTAGGCCTAATCTCTTTCCTTTGACCCGTGGGAATGCCCACCACAGGAAGCAGTGGGCTTCAGTAGCCATGACCCATGTTGGAACCCCACAGCGGAAACTAGGCCACCTTCCCGGCCATGTCTCTGGCAGCTCACATCCTGCAAGATTCGCGGCCCTGACCCCTAAGGAACCGCTCAAACGCTCAACAGACTCGCCCAACGTGCCCAACTCCTGCCAGCAGGGCGACGCGTCCCTACTGGAAGCCACAGACATCTTCCGAACACGGGAACACTGAACACCAGGGAAGACAGACCGCAAGCCTGTCTGCTTTGAAGATGCTGATCCCACCTGATGCATCCTGGAAATTCTCCACTGCCACAGTGACACCACACAGGAACTCAGAGTGATCAAAGGCATGGTCCCCGAGGACCACAGACAGACTTGCAACGGAAGACCTCTGCCATGTGAGGGCACTTGGAAGCCTGAAAGGGAACCGTGGCTGGCCTTGGCAGTGCAACAGGGATGGCAACAGTGCCCCCTTCTCTGCCCCGCCAACGGACTGCTCTGGATAAAGCTCTGGGTATTCGAAAGGCCTGCATGTTATACGGGCCGGCCGCGTCATGCCCTCCGGCAGAAACACTATCGCTTTGCACATTCCCAAAAGTGGGAAAAGAGCGACCCAAGGGCTTGTTTGCATAACTCACCTACCCCCAAGAAGGCCGGCACAGATGCCTCAGCATGTCCATCTTCTCTATGTCCCGCAAGACACCCGAGGGGAGTCACTCCTCTGGAAACGGGATTGCAACTCTTCACAGGTAACCTACCTCACTGCATCCTCATGAACTGCCAAAGCCATCCCCACCATAGGCAGCTGATGCCAGGCCATCACGAACAAGACACATCCTTGGGAAGCCGAGGCCAGCGCCTGCAACCCAATGATGACAGCCCATCACACGACATCACACAGGACCTGTCCTCATGATACCTTACCTTTCTCTCCAGGGCAGCAGCCACTACGCAGGCTTAAATGCAGCACTCGATCCTCTCCCCACTCCACGATGATCCACTTAGCGCCATCAGTGTGCTGGCAGCTTCAGGGGCAGCAGCGAGGCCTAATCCATCAGCCCCCTTCCGCCATCACCAAACTCCATCCCACCCCCGCCCACTGCTCCAGCCCCACCGGGCACTCAAGAACCTCACCGCACCAAACACGACAACAGAGAGGGCCACAGGCCTGGCCTGAGGCTCCAGGCTCCAACCAGGGAACCTTGCTCATTTTGGCTTCCAAAATCAACCACTGAAGCGGCATGCACAAAGCGTGATCCTGGTCAAAACACACTTCTCCAAGCTGAAAGCTCACTGGGCCCACACCAGCACACACTCCGACTATGAAGACTAGCAGGAGAGCCTGCCCCCTTGCATTCCCTCACGGCCTTTTAGCAGGGACCGCGGATTCATAGATGACCCAGCTTATGGGCAGACACGGTCGACCCTCAGTCAAGAGCCCCTCCAATACTGGAGTCCTTGGTGGTGTTTGCGTGCATGTCGGCAGGGGACACTGGCCTTCACTCCTAACAGTCCCCTACACCCGAGAGAGGAAACGTGCTGAACCTCAGTTTCGATAAGGATACGGTAGAGTGCTCTCACCCATGTTGTTCAGAGTTTCCAAGGAATGCATACAAGGGTGTCATCATCTATCCAAGCACATGCTGGGATGCGGCAGAACACAACCGGCCAGTGCGCCGGGCTCTGCAGGGGAGTCATGAGCCTGGGGTACCCCAAAAGCCTGGGGAATCCACAGCCCTCAGGCCACTCAACAAGACAAACAATCAAACCACTCTTACATCCATTGGGCCCATCTGAGGAAAACCTAATATCTAATGGCACATCCTAGGGTGGTTGAATACCTACCATATTGAGTTATTCCCGACCATGCTCGGAAACATGGCCCCGCCTCACTTTTTCCAGTTCTTCTTAGCACCTCCAGTCATCAGGGCACACGAAGATCTTCTTGTTTTTGCCGACGGCGAGGCTTGCCCAGCAACTGCACCTGGGAAGTGGACTGGTGTCCTCAAAGGACATGATCCATACAAACATTTACCTGCGCTTGAGCTCTGAAACTGCTTCCCAAGGACCTCTATCCCTTACCGAGAATTGACTGCATGTCTGATAGTACGACTGCAGGAAGTTAGGCACATACATTGGCCGGTGTGTGAGAGGCTGTATTTCTGTGTTCACGCGTGTGACTGTGACTGAGTACGCAGACGCTCTTGTGGGTTTCTCTGTGTGCCCCTGACTATGCGTCTTGGTCTCTGTGTGTCCCTGTAGCCCTGTGAAGAGGCGTCCAACAGTAAACGCCATAGTTTATACACAACACCCTGTCTAGACCCCCAACTGAAAGGAGAAAGACCCCTGTCAGCTTCCAGAGACCGAGTGCAACCTTTAACCCCCAGGGGCTGTTGAAATACTCCACGGACTCCCGCTCTCCCACAGCCACGCCTTCTGACCACAGCACAAAGACTGGACGAGACCTGCCTCCCGGCCGTGGGTGTGACATCTACGTGCATCTCGAGAACCTGCCAGCTACCAGCACATCTGATGTGCACTTGGGGTCACTCCCAACATTTTGGAAGCAAGGGAACGCCCATGGTTGACCCGACACCGACCTACAGCATTCTACTGGCAAGATGCAGCCTGAAACAACTCAAGGGGCTAAAGAACATCAAACAAAGTGCAACTTCTTGCCAACTAGGCCTAATCACTTTCCTTTGACCCGTGGGAATGCCCACCACAGGAAGAAGTGGGCTTCAGCAGCCATGACCCACGTTGGAACCCCACAGCGGAAACTAGGCCACCTTCCCGGCCATGTAACAGGCAGCTCCCATCCTGCAAGGTTCGCGGCCCTGACCCCTAAGGAACCGCTCAAACGCTCAACAGCCTCGTCCAACGTGCCCTACTCCAGCCAGCAGGGCGACGCGTCCCTACTGGAAGGCACAGACATCTTCCGAACACGGGAACACTGAACACCAGGGAAGACAGACCGCAGGACTGTCTGCATTGAAGATGCTGATACCACCTGATGCATCCTGGAAATTCTCCACTGACACAGTGACACCACTGAGGAACTCAGAGTGATCAAAGGCATGGTCCCCGAGGACCACAGACAGACTTGCAACGGAAGACCTCTGCCATGTGAGGGCACTTGGAAGCCTGAAAGGGAAGAGTGGCTGGCCTTGGCAGCGCACCAGGGATGGCAACAGTGCCCCCTTCTCTGTCCCGCCAGCGGACTGCTCTGGATAAAGCTCTGGCTATTCGAAAGGCCTGCATGCCACACGGGCCGGCCGCGTCATGCCCTCCGGCAGAAACACTATCGCTTTGCACATTCCCAAAAGTGGGAAAAGAGCGACCAAAGGGCTTGTTTGCATAACTCACCTACCCCCAAGAAGGCCGGCACAGATGCCTCAGCATGTCCACCTTCTCTGTGTCCCGTAAGACACCCGTGGGGAGTCACTCCTCTGGAAACGGGATTGCAACTCTTCACAGGTAACCTACCTCACTGCATCCTCATGAACTGCCAAAGCCATCCCCACCATAGGCAGCTGATGCCAGGCCATCACGTACAAGACACATCCTTGGGAAGCCGAGGCCAGCGCCTGCAACCCAATGATGACAGCCCATCCCACGACATCACACAGGACCTGTCCTCATCATACCTTACCTTTCTCTCCAGGGCAGCAGCCACTACGCAGGCTTAAATGCAGCACTCGATCCTCACCCCACTCCACGATGATCCACTTAGCGCCAACAGTGTGCTGGCAGCTTCAGGGGCAGCAGCGAGGCCTAATCCATCAGCCCCCTTCCGCCATCACCAAACTCCATCCCATCCCCGCCCACTGCTCCAGCCCCACCAGGCTCTCAAGAACCTCACCGCACCAAACACGACAACAGAGAGGGCCACAGGCCTGGCCTGAGGCTCCAGGCTCCAACCAGGGAACCTTGCTCATTTTGGCTCCCAAAATCAACCAACGAAGCGGCATGCACAATGCGTGATCCTGGTCAAAACACACTTCTCCAAGCTGAAAGCTCACTGGGCCCACACCAGCACACACTCCGACTCTGAAGACTAGCAGGAGAGCCTGCCCCCTTGCATTCCCTCACGGCCTTTTAGCAGGGACCGCGGATTCATAGATGACCCAGCTTATGGGCAGACACGGTCGACCCTCAGTCAGGAGCCCCTCCAATACTGGAGTCCTTGGTGGTGTTTGCGTGCATGTCGGCAGGGGACACTGGCCTTCACTCCTAACAGTCCCCTACACCCGAGAGAGGAAACGTGCGGAACCTCAGTTTCGATAAGGATACGGTAGAGTGTTCTCAACCATTTTGTTCAGAGTTTCCAAGGAATGCATACAAGGGTGTCATCATCGATCCAAGCACATACTGGGATGCTGCAGAACACAACCGGGCAGTGCGCCGGGCTCTGCAGGGGAGTCATGAGCCTGGGGTACCACAAAAGCCTGGAGAATCCACAGCCCTCAGGCCCCTCAACAAGACGAACAATCAAGCCACTCTTGCAGCCATTGGGCCCATCTCAGGAAAACCTAATATCTAATGGCACATCTTGGGGTGGTTGAATACCTACCATCCTGAGTTTTCCCCGACCATGCTCGGGAACATGGCCCCGCCTCACTTTTTCCAGTTCTTCTTAGCACCTCCAGTCATCAGAGCACACGAAGATCTTCTTGTTTTTGCCGGCGGCGAGGCTTGCCCAGCAACTGCACCTGGGAAGTGGACTGGTGTCCTCAGAGGACATGATCCATACAAATATTTACCTGGGCTAGAGCTCTGAAACTGCTTCCCAAGAACCTCTATCCCTTACCGAGAATTGACTGCATGTCTGATAGTACGACTGCAGGAAGTTAGGCACATACATTGGCCGGTGTGTGAGAGGCTGTATTTCTGTGTTCACGCGTGTGACTGTGACTGAGTACGCAGACGCTCTTGTGGGTTTCTCTGTGTGCTGTTGACTACGCGTCTTGGTCTCTGTGTGTCCCTGTAGCCCTGTGAAGAGGCGTCCAACAGTAAACGCCATAGCTTATACACAACACCATGTCTAGGCCGCCAACTGAAAGGAGAAAGCCCCCTGTCATCTTCCAGAGGCCGCATGCAAACTTTAACCCCCAGGGGCTGTTGAAATACTCCACGGACTCCCGCTCTCCCACAGCCACGACTTCTGACCAGAGCACAAAGACTGCATGAGACCTTCCTCCCAGCCGTGGCTGTGACATCTACGTGCAACTCGAGAACCTGCCAGCTACCAGCACATCTGATGTGCACTTGGGGTCACTCCCAGCACTTTTGGAAGCAGGGGAACTCCCATGGGTGACCCGACACCGACCTACAGCATTCTACTGGCAAGATACAGCCTGAAACCACTCAATGCGCTAAAGAACATCGAGCAAAGTGCAACTTCTTTCCAACTAGGCCTAATCTCTTTCCTTTGAGCCGTGGGAATGCCCACCACGGGAAGCAGTGGGCTTCAGCAGCCATGACCCATGTTGGAACCCCACAGCGGAAACTAGGCCACCTTCCCGGCCATGTCTCAGGCAGCTCCCATCCTGCAAGGTTCGCGGCCCTGACCCCTAAGGAACCGCTCAAACGCTCAACAGCCTCGCCCAACGTGCCCTACTCCAGCGAGCATGGCGACGCGTCCCTACTGGAAGCCACAGACATCTTCCGAACACGGGAACACTGAACACCAGGGAAGACAGACCGCAAGCCTGTCTGCTTTGAAGATGCTGATCCCACCTGATGCATCCTGGAAATTCTCCACTGCCACAGTGACACCACTGAGGAACTCAGAGTGATCAAAGGCATGGTCCCCGAGGACCACAGACAGACTTGCAACGGAAGACCTCTGCCATGTGAGGGCACTTGGAAGCCTGAAAGGGAAGAGTGGCTGGCCTTGGCAGTGCACCAGGGATGGCAACAGTGCCCCCTTCTCTGTCCCGCCAACGGACTGCTCTGGATAAAGCTCTGGCTATTCGAAAGACCTGCATGCCACACGGGCCGGCCGCGTCATGCCCTCCGGCAGAAACACTATCGCTTTGCACATTCCCACAAGTGGGAAAAGAGCGACCAAAGGGCTTGTTTGCATAACGCACCTACCCCCAAGAAGGCCGGCACAGATGCCTCAGCATGTCCATCTTCTCTATGTCCCGCAAGACACCCGTGGGGAGTCACTCCTCTGGAAACGGGATTGCAACTCTTCACAGGTAACCTACCTCACTGAATCCTCATGAACTGCCACAGCCATCCCCACCATAGGCAGCTGATGCCAGGCCATCACGAACAAGACACATCCTTGGGAAGCCGAGGCCAGCGCCTGCAACCCAATGATGACAGCCCATCCCACGACATCACACAGGACCTGTCCTCATGATACCTTACCTTTCTCTCCAGGGCAGCAGCCACTACGCAGGCTTAAATGCAGCACTCGATCCTCACCCCACTCCACGATGATCTACTTAGCGCCTACACTGTGCTGGCAGCTTCAGGGGCAGCAGCGAGGCCTAATCCATCAGCCCCCTTCCACCATCACCAAACTCCATCCCACCCCCGCCCACTGCTCCAGCCCCACCGGGCACTCAAGAACCTCACCGCACCAAACACGACAACAGAGAGGGCCACAGGCCTGGCCTGAGGCTCCAGGCTCCAACCAGGGAACCTTGCTCATTTTGGCTCCCAAAATCAACCACCGAAGCGGCATGCACAATGCGTGATCCTGGTCAAAACACACTTCTCCAAGCTGAAAGCTCACTGGGCCCACACCAGCACACACTCCGACTCTGAAGACTAGCAGGAGAGCCTGCCCCCTTGCATTCCCTCACGGCCTTTTAGCAGGGACTGCGGATTCATAGATGACCCAGCTTATGGGCAGACACGGTCGACCCTCAGTCAGGAGCCCCTCCAATACTGGAGTCCTTGGTGGTGTTTGCGTGCATGTCGGCAGGGGACACTGGTCTTCACTCCTAACAGTCCCCTACACCCGAGAGAGGAAACGTGCTGAACCTCAGTTTCGATAAGGATACGGTAGAGTGTTCTCACCCATTTTGTTCAGAGTTTCCAAGGAATGCATACAAGGGTGTCATCATCGATCCAAGCACATACTGGGATGCTGCAGAACACAACCGGGCAGTGCGCCGGGCTCTGCAGGGGAGTCATGAGCCTGGGGTACCACAAAAGCCTGGAGAATCCACAGCCCTCAGGCCCCTCAACAAGACGAACAATCAAGCCACTCTTGCAGCCATTGGGCCCATCTCAGGAAAACCTAATATCTAATGGCACATCTTGGGGTGGTTGAATACCTACCATCCTGAGTTATCCCCGACCATGCTCGGGAACATGACCCCGCCTCACTTTTTCCAGTTCTTCTTAGCACCTCCAGTCATCAGAGCACACGAAGATCTTCTTGTTTTTGCCGACGGTGAGGCTTGCCCAGCAACTGCACCTGGGAAGTGGACTGGTGTCCTCAGAGGACATGATCCATACAAACATTTACCTGGGCTTGAGCTCTGAAACTGCTTCCCAAGAACCTCTATCCCTTACCGAGAATTGACTGCATGTCTGATATTACGACTGCAGGAAGTTAGGCACATACATTGGCCGGTGTGTGAGAGGCTGTATTTCTGTGTTCACGCGTGTGACTGTGACTGAGTACGCAGACGCTCTTGTGGGTTTCTCTGTATGCTGCTGACTACGCGTCTTGGTCTCTGTGTGTCCCTGTAGCCCTGTGAAGAGGCGTCCAACAGTAAACGCCATAGCTTATACACAACACCATGTCTAGGCCGCCAACTGAAAGGAGAAAGCCCCCTGTCAGCTTCCAGAGGCCGCATGCAAACTTTAACCCCCAGGGGCTGTTGAAATACTCCACGAACTCCCGCTCTCCCACAGCCACGCCTTCTGACCAGAGCACAAAGACTGCATGAGACCTTCCTCCCAGCCGTGGCTGTGACATCTAGGTGCAACTCGAGAACCTGCCAGCTACCAGCACATCTGATGTGCACTTGGGGTCACTCCCAGCACTTTCGGAAGCAGGGGAACTCCCATGGGTGACCCGACACCGACCTACAGCATTCTACTAGCAAGATGCTGCCTGAAACCACTCAATGGGCTAAAGAACATCGAACAAAATGCAACTTCTTTCCAACTAGGCCTAATCTCTTTCCTTTGACCCGTGGGAATGCCCACCACAGGAAGCAGTGGGCTTCAGTAGCCATGACCCATGTTGGAACCCCACAGCGGAAACTAGGCCACCTTCCCGGCCATGTCTCTGGCAGCTCACATCCTGCAAGATTCGCGGCCCTGACCCCTAAGGAACCGCTCAAACGCTCAACAGCCTCGCCCAACGTGCCCAACTCCTGCCAGCAGGGCGACGCGTCCCTACTGGAAGCCACAGACATCTTCCGAACACGGGAACACTGAACACCAGGGAAGACAGACCGCAAGCCTGTCTGCTTTGAAGATGCTGATCCCACCTGATGCATCCTGGAAATTCTCCACTGCCACAGTGACACCACACAGGAACTCAGAGTGATCAAAGGCATGGTCCCCGAGGACCACAGACAGACTTGCAACGGAAGACCTCTGCCATGTGAGGGCACTTGGAAGCCTGAAAGGGAACCGTGGCTGGCCTTGGCAGTGCAACAGGGATGGCAACAGTGCCCCCTTCTCTGCCCCGCCAACGGACTGCTCTGGATAAAGCTCTGGGTATTCGAAAGGCCTGCATGTTATACGGGCCGGCCGCGTCATGCCCTCCGGCAGAAACACTATCGCTTTGCACATTCCCAAAAGTGGGAAAAGAGCGACCCAAGGGCTTGTTTGCATAACTCACCTACCCCCAAGAAGGCCGGCACAGATGCCTCAGCATGTCCATCTTCTCTATGTCCCGCAAGACACCCGAGGGGAGTCACTCCTCTGGAAACGGGATTGCAACTCTTCACAGGTAACCTACCTCACTGCATCCTCATGAACTGCCAAAGCCATCCCCATCATAGGCAGCTGATGCCAGGCCATCACGAACAAGACACATCCTTGGGAAGCCGAGGCCAGCGCCTGCAACCCAATGATGACAGCCCATCACACGACATCACACAGGACCTGTCCTCATGATACCTTACCTTTCTCTCCAGGGCAGCAGCCACTACGCAGGCTTAAATGCAGCACTCGATCCTCTCCCCACTCCACGATGATCCACTTAGCGCCATCAGTGTGCTGGCAGCTTCAGGGGCAGCAGCGAGGCCTAATCCATCAGCCCCCTTCCGCCATCACCAAACTCCATCCCACCCCCGCCCACTGCTCCAGCCCCACCGGGCACTCAAGAACCTCACCGCACCAAACACGACAACAGAGAGGGCCACAGGCCTGGCCTGAGGCTCCAGGCTCCAACCAGGGAACCTTGCTCATTTTGGCTTCCAAAATCAACCACTGAAGCGGCATGCACAAAGCGTGATCCTGGTCAAAACACACTTCTCCAAGCTGAAAGCTCACTGGGCCCACACCAGCACACACTCCGACTCTGAAGACTAGCAGGAGAGCCTGCCCCCTTGCATTCCCTCACGGCCTTTTAGCAGGGACCGCGGATTCATAGATGACCCAGCTTATGGGCAGACACGGTCGACCCTCAGTCAAGAGCCCCTCCAATACTGGAGTCCTTGGTGGTGTTTGCGTGCATGTCGGCAGGGGACACTGGCCTTCACTCCTAACAGTCCCCTACACCCGAGAGAGGAAACGTGCTGAACCTCAGTTTCGATAAGGATACGGTAGAGTGCTCTCACCCATGTTGTTCAGAGTTTCCAAGGAATGCATACAAGGGTGTCATCATCTATCCAAGCACATGCTG
Organism: Eschrichtius robustus; assembly: GCF_028021215.1. Lineage (NCBI taxonomy): Eukaryota > Metazoa > Chordata > Mammalia > Artiodactyla > Eschrichtiidae > Eschrichtius > Eschrichtius robustus. The sequence continues at coordinate 143,153,853 of NC_090824.1, read as the reverse complement.
GGATGCGGCAGAACACAACCGGCCAGTGCGCCGGGCTCTGCAGGGGAGTCATGAGCCTGGGGTACCCCAAAAGCCTGGGGAATCCACAGCCCTCAGGCCACTCAACAAGACAAACAATCAAACCACTCTTACATCCATTGGGCCCATCTGAGGAAAACCTAATATCTAATGGCACATCCTAGGGTGGTTGAATACCTACCATATTGAGTTATCCCCGACCATGCTCGGAAACATGGCCCCGCCTCACTTTTTCCAGTTCTTCTTAGCACCTCCAGTCATCAGGGCACACGAAGATCTTCTTGTTTTTGCCGACGGCGAGGCTTGCCCAGCAACTGCACCTGGGAAGTGGACTGGTGTCCTCAAAGGACATGATCCATACAAACATTTACCTGCGCTTGAGCTCTGAAACTGCTTCCCAAGGACCTCTATCCCTTACCGAGAATTGACTGCATGTCTGATAGTACGACTGCAGGAAGTTAGGCACATACATTGGCCGGTGTGTGAGAGGCTGTATTTCTGTGTTCACGCGTGTGACTGTGACTGAGTACGCAGACGCTCTTGTGGGTTTCTCTGTGTGCCCCTGACTATGCGTCTTGGTCTCTGTGTGTCCCTGTAGCCCTGTGAAGAGGCGTCCAACAGTAAACGCCATAGTTTATACACAACACCCTGTCTAGACCCCCAACTGAAAGGAGAAAGACCCCTGTCAGCTTCCAGAGACCGAGTGCAACCTTTAACCCCCAGGGGCTGTTGAAATATTCCACGGACTCCCGCTCTCCCACAGCCACGCCTTCTGACCACAGCACAAAGACTGGACGAGACCTGCCTCCCGGCCGTGGGTGTGACATCTACGTGCATCTCGAGAACCTGCCAGCTACCAGCACATCTGATGTGCACTTGGGGTCACTCCCAACATTTTGGAAGCAAGGGAACGCCCATGGTTGACCCGACACCGACCTACAGCATTCTACTGGCAAGATGCAGCCTGAAACAACTCAAGGGGCTAAAGAACATCAAACAAAGTGCAACTTCTTGCCAACTAGGCCTAATCACTTTCCTTTGACCCGTGGGAATGCCCACCACAGGAAGAAGTGGGCTTCAGCAGCCATGACCCACGTTGGAACCCCACAGCGGAAACTAGGCCACCTTCCCGGCCATGTCTCAGGCAGCTCCCATCCTGCAAGGTTCGCGGCCCTGACCCCTAAGGAACCGCTCAAACGCTCAACAGCCTCGTCCAACGTGCCCTACTCCAGCCAGCAGGGCGACGCGTCCCTACTGGAAGGCACAGACATCTTCCGAACACGGGAACACTGAACACCAGGGAAGACAGACCGCAGGACTGTCTGCTTTGAAGATGCTGATACCACCTGATGCATCCTGGAAATTCTCCACTGACACAGTGACACCACTGAGGAACTCAGAGTGATCAAAGGCATGGTCCCCGAGGACCACAGACAGACTTGCAACGGAAGACCTCTGCCATGTGAGGGCACTTGGAAGCCTGAAAGGGAAGAGTGGCTGGCCTTGGCAGTGCACCAGGGATGGCAACAGTGCCCCCTTCTCTGTCCCGCCAACGGACTGCTCTGGATAAAGCTCTGGCTATTCGAAAGGCCTGCATGCCACACGGGCCGGCCGCGTCATGCCCTCCGGCAGAAACACTATCGCTTTGCACATTCCCACAAGTGGGAAAAGAGCGACCAAAGGGCTTGTTTGCATAACTCACCTACCCCCAAGAAGGCCGGCACAGATGCCTCAGCATGTCCACCTTCTCTATGTCCCGTAAGACACCCGTGGGGAGTCACTCCTCTGGAAACGGGATTGCAACTCTTCACAGGTAACCTACCTCACTGCATCCTCATGAACTGCCAAAGCCATCCCCACCATAGGCAGCTGATGCCAGGCCATCACGTACAAGACACATCCTTGGGAAGCCGAGGCCAGCGCCTGCAACCCAATGATGACAGCCCATCCCACGACATCACACAGGACCTGTCCTCATGATACCTTACCTTTCTCTCCAGGGCAGCAGCCACTACGCAGGCTTAAATGCAGCACTCGATCCTCACCCCACTCCACGATGATCCACTTAGCGCCAACAGTGTGCTGGCAGCTTCAGGGGCAGCAGCGAGGCCTAATCCATCAGCCCCCTTCCGCCATCACCAAACTCCATCCCATCCCCGCCCACTGCTCCAGCCCCACCAGGCACTCAAGAACCTCACCGCACCAAACACGACAACAGAGAGGGCCACAGGCCTGGCCTGAGGCTCCAGGCTCCAACCAGGGAACCTTGCTCATTTTGGCTCCCAAAATCAACCAACGAAGCGGCATGCACAATGCGTGATCCTGGTCAAAACACACTTCTCCAAGCTGAAAGCTCACTGGGCCCACACCAGCACACACTCCGACTCTGAAGACTAGCAGGAGAGCCTGCCCCCTTGCATTCCCTCACGGCCTTTTAGCAGGGACCGCGGATTCATAGATGACCCAGCTTATGGGCAGACACGGTCGACCCTCAGTCAGGAGCCCCTCCAATACTGGAGTCCTTGGTGGTGTTTGCGTGCATGTCGGCAGGGGACACTGGCCTTCACTCCTAACAGTCCCCTACACCCGAGAGAGGAAACGTGCTGAACCTCAGTTTCGATAAGGATACGGTAGAGTGTTCTCAACCATTTTGTTCAGAGTTTCCAAGGAATGCATACAAGGGTGTCATCATCGATCCAAGCACATACTGGGATGCTGCAGAACACAACCGGGCAGTGCGCCGGGCTCTGCAGGGGAGTCATGAGCCTGGGGTACCACAAAAGCCTGGAGAATCCACAGCCCTCAGGCCCCTCAACAAGACGAACAATCAAGCCACTCTTGCAGCCATTGGGCCCATCTCAGGAAAACCTAATATCTAATGGCACATCTTGGGGTGGTTGAATACCTACCATCCTGAGTTTTCCCCGACCATGCTCCGGAACATGGCCCCGCCTCACTTTTTCCAGTTCTTCTTAGCACCTCCAGTCATCAGAGCACACGAAGATCTTCTTGTTTTTGCCGACGGCGAGGCTTGCCCAGCAACTGCACCTGGGAAGTGGACTGGTGTCCTCAGAGGACATGATCCATACAAATATTTACCTGGGCTAGAGCTCTGAAACTGCTTCCCAAGAACCTCTATCCCTTACCGAGAATTGACTGCATGTCTGATAGTACGACTGCAGGAAGTTAGGCACATACATTGGCCGGTGTGTGAGAGGCTGTATTTCTGTGTTCACGCGTGTGACTGTGACTGAGTACGCAGACGCTCTTGTGGGTTTCTCTGTGTGCCGCTGACTACGCGTCTTGGTCTCTGTGTGTCCCTGTAGCCCTGTGAAGAGGCGTCCAACAGTAAACGCCATAGCTTATACACAACACCATGTCTAGACCCCCAACTGAAAGGAGAAAGCCCCCTGTCAGCTTCCAGAGGCCGCATGCAAACTTTAACCCCCAGGGGCTGTTGAAATACTCCACGGACTCCCGCTCTCCCACAGCCACGCCTTCTGACCAGAGCACAAAGACTGCATGAGACCTTCCTCCCAGCCGTGGCTGTGACATCTACGTGCAACTCGAGAACCTGCCAGCTACCAGCACATCTGATGTGTACTTGGGGTCACTCCCAGCACTTTCGGAAGCAGGGGAACTCCCATGGTTGACCCGACACCGACCTACAGCATTCTACTGGCAAGATGCAGCCTGAAACAACTCAAGGGGCTAAAGAACATCAAACAAAGTGCAACTTCTTGCCAACTAGGCCTAATCACTTTCCTTTGACCCGTGGGAATGCCCACCACAGGAAGAAGTGGGCTTCAGCAGCCATGACCCACGTTGGAACCCCACAGCGGAAACTAGGCCACCTTCCCGGCCATGTCTCAGGCAGCTCCCATCCTGCAAGGTTCGCGGCCCTGACCCCTAAGGAACCGCTCAAACGCTCAACAGCCCCGTCCAACGTGCCCTACTCCAGCCAGCAGGGCGACGCGTCCCTACTGGAAGGCACAGGCATCTTCCGAACACGGGAACACTGAACACCAGGGAAGACAGACCGCAGGACTGTCTGCTTTGAAGATGCTGATCCCACCTGATGCATCCTGGAAATTCTCCACTGCCACAGTGACACCACTGAGGAACTCAGAGTGATCAAAGGCATGGTCCCCGAGGACCACAGACAGACTAGCAACGGAAGACCTCTGCCATGTGAGGGCACTTGGAAGCCTGAAAGGGAAGAGTGGCTGGCCTTGGCAGCGAACCAGGCATGGCAACACTGCCCCCTTCTCTGCCCCGCCAACGGACTGCTCTGGATAAAGCTCTGGCTATTCGTAAGGCCTGCATGCCACACGGGCCGGCCGCGTCATGCCCTCCGGCAGAAACACTATCGCTTTGCACATTCCCAAAAGTGGGAAAAGAGCGACCCAAGGGCTTGTTTGCATAACTCACCTACCCCCAAGAAGGCCGGCACAGATGCCTCAGCATGTCCATCTTCTCTATGTCCCGCAAGACACCCGTGGGGAGTCACTCCTCTGGAAACGGGATTGCAACTCTTCACAGGTAACCTACCTCACTGCATCCTCATGAACTGCCAAAGCCATCCCCACCATAGGCAGCTGATGCCAGGCCATCACGAACAAGACATATCCTTGGGAAGCCGAGGTCAGCGCCTGCAACCCAATGATGACAGCCCATCCCACGACATCACACAGGACCTGTCCTCATGATACCTTACCTTTCTCTCCAGGGCAGCAGCCACTACGCAGGCTTAAATGCAGCACTCGATCCTCACCCCACTCCACGATGATCCACTTAGCGCCAACAGTGTGCTGGCAGCTTCAGGGGCAGCAGCGAGGCCTAATCCATCAGCCCCCTTCCGCCATCACCAAACTCCATCCCACCCCCGCCCACTGCTCCAGCCCCACCGGGCACTCAAGAACCTCACCGCACCAAACACGACAACAGAGAGGGCCACAGGCCTGGCCTGAGGCTCCAGGCTCCAACCAGGGAACCTTGCTCATTTTGGCTCCCAAAATCAACCACCGAAGCGGCATGCACAATGCGTGATCCTGGTCAAAACACACTTCTCCAAGCTGAAAGCTCACTGGGCCCACACCAGCACACACTCCGACTCTGAAGACTAGCAGGAGAGCCTGCCCCCTTGCATTCCCTCACGGCCTTTTAGCAGGGACCGCGGATTCATAGATGACCCAGCTTATGGGCAGACACGGTCGACCCTCAGTCAGGAGCCCCTCCAATACTGGAGTCCTTGGTGGTGTTTGCGTGCATGTCGGCAGGGGACACTGGCCTTCACTCCTAACAGTCCCCTACACCCGAGAGAGGAAACGTGCTGAACCTCAGTTTCGATAAGTATACGGTAGAGTGTTCTCAACCATTTTGTTCAGAGTTTCCAAGGAATGCATACAAGGGTGTCATCATCGATCCAAGCACATACTGGGATGCTGCAGAACACAACCGGGCAGTGCGCCGGGCTCTGCAGGGGAGTCATGAGCCTGGGGTACCCCAAAAGCCTGGAGAATCCACAGCCCTCAGGCCCCTCAACAAGACGAACAATCAAGCCACTCTTGCAGCCATTGGGCCCATCTCAGGAAAACCTAATATCTAATGGCACATCTTGGGGTGGTTGAATACCTACCATCCTGAGTTATCCCCGACCATGCTCGGGAACATGGCCCCGCCTCACTTTTTCCAGTTCTTCTTAGCACCTCCAGTCATCAGAGCACACGAAGATCTTCTTGTTTTTGCCGACGGCGAGGCTTGCCCAGCAACTGCACCTGGGAAGTGGACTGGTGTCCTCAGAGGACATGATCCATACAAACATTTACCTGGGCTTGAGCTCTGAAACTGCTTCCCAAGAACCTCTATCCCTTACCGAGAATTGACTGCATGTCTGATAGTACGACTGCAGGAAGTTAGGCACATACATTGGCCGGTGTGTGAGAGGCTGTATTTCTGTGTTCACGCGTGTGACTGTGACTGAGTACGCAGACGCTCTTGTGGGTTTCTCTGTGTGCCCCTGACTAGGCCTCTTGGTCTCTGTGTGTCCCTGTAGCCCTGTGAAGAGGCGTCCAACAGTAAACCCCATAGTTTATATACAACACCCTGTCTAGACCCCCAACTGAAAGGAGAAAGACCCCTGTCAGCTTCCAGAGACCGCGTGCAAACTTTAACCCCCAGGGGCTGTTGAAATACTCCACGGACTCCCGCTCTCCCACAGCCACGCCTTCTGACCAGAGCACAAAGACTGGATGAGACCTTCCTCCCAGCCGTGGCTGTGACATCTACGTGCAACTCGAGATCCTGCCAGCTACCAGCACATCTGATGTGCACTTGGGGTCACTCCCAGCACTTTCGGAAGCAAGGGAACTCCCATGGGTGACCCGACACCCTACAGCATTCTACTGGCAAGATGCAGCCTGAAACCACTCAATGTGCTAAAGGACATCGAACAAAGTGCAACTTTTTGCCAACTAGGCCTAATCACGTTCCTTTGACCCATGGGAATGCCCACCACAGGAAGCAGTGGGCTTCAGCAGCCATGACCCATGTTGGAACCCCACAGCGGAAACTAGGCCACCTTCCCGGCCATGTCTCAGGCAGCTCCCATCCTGCAAGGTTCGCGGCCCTGACCCCTAAGGAACCGCTCAAACGCTCAACAGCCTCGTCCAACGTGCCCTAATCCAGCCAGCAGGGTGACGCGTCCCTACTGGAAGCCACAGACATCTTCCGAACACGGGAACACTGAACACCAGGGAACACAGACCGCAAGCCTGTCTGCTTTGAAGATGCTGATCCCACCTGATGCATCCTGGAAATTCTCCACTGCCACAGTGACACCACTGAGGAACTCAGAGTGATCAAAGGCATGGTCCCCGAGGACCACAGACAGACTTGCAATGGAAGACCTCTGCCATGTGAGGGCACTTGGAAGCCTGAAAGGGAAGAGTGGCTGGCCTTGGCAGCGCACCAGGGATGGCAACAGTGCCCCCTTCTCTGTCCCGCCAGCGGACTGCTCTGGATAAAGCTCTGGCTATTCGAAAGGCCTGCATGCCACACGGGCCGGCCGCGTCATGCCCTCCGGCAGAAACACTATCGCTTTGCACATTCCCAAAAGTGGGAAAAGAGCGACCAAAGGGCTTGTTTGCATAACGCACCTACCCCCAAGAAGGCCGGCACAGATGCCTCAGCATGTCCACCTTCTCTATGTCCCGTAAGACACCCGTGGGGAGTCACTCCTCTGGAAACGGGATTGCAACTCTTCACAGGTAACCTACCTCACTGCATCCTCATGAACTGCCAAAGCCATCCCCACCATAGGCAGCTGATGCCAGGCCATCACGTACAAGACACATCCTTGGGAAGCCGAGGCCAGCGCCTGCAACCCAATGATGACAGCCCATCCCACGACATCACACAGGACCTGTCCTCATCATAACTTACCTTTCTCTCCAGGGCAGCAGCCACTACGCAGGCTTAAATGCAGCACTCGATCCTCACCCCACTCCACGATGATCCACTTAGCGCCAACAGTGTGCTGGCAGCTTCAGGGGCAGCAGCGAGGCCTAATCCATCAGCCCCCTTCCGCCATCACCAAACTCCATCCCATCCCCGCCCACTGCTCCAGCCCCACCAGGCACTCAAGAACCTCACCGCACCAAACACGACAACAGAGAGGGCCACAGGCCTGGCCTGAGGCTCCAGGCTCCAACCAGGGAACCTTGCTCATTTTGGCTCCCAAAATCAACCAACGAAGCGGCATGCACAATGCGTGATCCTGGTCAAAACACACTTCTCCAAGCTGAAAGCTCACTGGGCCCACACCAGCACACACTCCGACTCTGAAGACTAGCAGGAGAGCCTGCCCCCTTGCATTCCCTCACGGCCTTTTAGCAGGGACCGCGGATTCATAGATGACCCAGCTTATGGGCAGACACGGTCGACCCTCAGTCAGGAGCCCCTCCAATACTGGAGTCCTTGGTGGTGTTTGCGTGCATGTCGGCAGGGGACACTGGCCTTCACTCCTAACAGTCCCCTACACCCGAGAGAGGAAACGTGCGGAACCTCAGTTTCGATAAGGATACGGTAGAGTGTTCTCAACCATTTGGTTCAGAGTTTCCAAGGAATGCATACAAGGGTGTCATCATCGATCCAAGCACATACTGGGATGCTGCAGAACACAACCGGGCAGTGCGCCGGGCTCTGCAGGGGAGTCATGAGCCTGGGGTACCACAAAAGCCTGGAGAATCCACAGCCCTCAGGCCCCTCAACAAGACGAACAATCAAGCCACTCTTGCAGCCATTGGGCCCATCTCAGGAAAACCTAATATCTAATGGCACATCTTGGGGTGGTTGAATACCTACCATCCTGAGTTTTCCCCGACCATGCTCGGGAACATGGCCCCGCCTCACTTTTTCCAGTTCTTCTTAGCACCTCCAGTCATCAGAGCACACGAAGATCTTCTTGTTTTTGCCGGCGGCGAGGCTTGCCCAGCAACTGCACCTGGGAAGTGGACTGGTGTCCTCAGAGGACATGATCCATACAAATATTTACCTGGGCTAGAGCTCTGAAACTGCTTCCCAAGAACCTCTATCCCTTACCGAGAATTGACTGCATGTCTGATAGTACGACTGCAGGAAGTTAGGCACATACATTGGCCGGTGTGTGAGAGGCTGTATTTCTGTGTTCACGCGTGTGACTGTGACTGAGTACGCAGACGCTCTTGTGGGTTTCTCTGTGTGCTGTTGACTACGCGTCTTGGTCTCTGTGTGTCCCTGTAGCCCTGTGAAGAGGCGTCCAACAGTAAACGCCATAGCTTATACACAACACCATGTCTAGGCCGCCAACTGAAAGGAGAAAGCCCCCTGTCATCTTCCAGAGGCCGCATGCAAACTTTAACCCCCAGGGGCTGTTGAAATACTCCACGGACTCCCGCTCTCCCACAGCCACGACTTCTGACCAGAGCACAAAGACTGCATGAGACCTTCCTCCCAGCCGTGGCTGTGACATCTACGTGCAACTCGAGAACCTGCCAGCTACCAGCACATCTGATGTGCACTTGGGGTCACTCCCAGCACTTTCGGAAGCAGGGGAACTCCCATGGGTGACCCGACACCGACCTACAGCATTCTACTGGCAAGATGCAGCCTGAAACCACTCAATGAGCTAAAGAACATCGAGCAAAGTGCAACTTCTTTCCAACTAGGCCTAATCTCTTTCCTTTGAGCCGTGGGAATGCCCACCACGGGAAGCAGTGGGCTTCAGCAGCCATGACCCATGTTGGAACCCCACAGCGGAAACTAGGCCACCTTCCCGGCCATGTCTCAGGCAGCTCCCATCCTGCAAGGTTCGCGGCCCTGACCCCTAAGGAACCGCTCAAACGCTCAACAGCCTCGCCCAACGTGCCCTACTCCAGCGAGCATGGCGACGCGTCCCTACTGGAAGCCACAGACATCTTCCGAACACGGGAACACTGAACACCAGGGAAGACAGACCGCAAGCCTGTCTGCTTTGAAGATGCTGATCCCACCTGATGCATCCTGGAAATTCTCCACTGCCACAGTGACACCACTGAGGAACTCAGAGTGATCAAAGGCATGGTCCCCGAGGACCACAGACAGACTTGCAACGGAAGACCTCTGCCATGTGAGGGCACTTGGAAGCCTGAAAGGGAAGAGTGGCTGGCCTTGGCAGTGCACCAGGGATGGCAACAGTGCCCCCTTCTCTGTCCCGCCAACGGACTGCTCTGGATAAAGCTCTGGCTATTCGAAAGGCCTGCATGCCACACGGGCCGGCCGCGTCATGCCCTCCGGCAGAAACACTATCGCTTTGCACATTCCCAAAAGTGGGAAAAGAGCGACCCAAGGGCTTGTTTTCATAACGCACCTACCCCCAAGAAGGCCGGCACAGATGCCTCAGCATGTCCATCTTCTCTATGTCCCGCAAGACACCCGTGGGGAGTCACTCCTCTGGAAACGGGATTGCAACTCTTCACAGGTAACCTACCTCACTGAATCCTCATGAACTGCCACAGCCATCCCCACCATAGGCAGCTGATGCCAGGCCATCACGAACAAGACACATCCTTGGGAAGCCGAGGCCAGCGCCTGCAACCCAATGATGACAGCCCATCCCACGACATCACACAGGACCTGTCCTCATGATACCTTACCTTTCTCTCCAGGGCAGCAGCCACTACGCAGGCTTAAATGCAGCACTCGATCCTCACCCCACTCCACGATGATCTACTTAGCGCCTACAGTGTGCTGGCAGCTTCAGGGGCAGCAGCGAGGCCTAATCCATCAGCCCCCTTCCACCATCACCAAACTCCATCCCACCCCCGCCCACTGCTCCAGCCCCACCGGGCACTCAAGAACCTCACCGCACCAAACACGACAACAGAGAGGGCCACAGGCCTGGCCTGAGGCTCCAGGCTCCAACCAGGGAACCTTGCTCATTTTGGCTCCCAAAATCAACCACCGAAGCGGCATGCACAATGCGTGATCCTGGTCAAAACACACTTCTCCAAGCTGAAAGCTCACTGGGCCCACACCAGCACACACTCCGACTCTGAAGACTAGCAGGAGAGCCTGCCCCCTTGCATTCCCTCACGGCCTTTTAGCAGGGACTGCGGATTCATAGATGACCCAGCTTATGGGCAGACACGGTCGACCCTCAGTCAGGAGCCCCTCCAATACTGGAGTCCTTGGTGGTGTTTGCGTGCATGTCGGCAGGGGACACTGGTCTTCACTCCTAACAGTCCCCTACACCCGAGAGAGGAAACGTGCTGAACCTCAGTTTCGATAAGGATACGGTAGAGTGTTCTCACCCATTTTGTTCAGAGTTTCCAAGGAATGCATACAAGGGTGTCATCATCGATCCAAGCACATACTGGGATGCTGCAGAACACAACCGGGCAGTGCGCCGGGCTCTGCATGGGAGTCATGAGCCTGGGGTACCACAAAAGCCTGGAGAATCCACAGCCCTCAGGCCCCTCAACAAGACGAACAATCAAGCCACTCTTGCAGCCATTGGGCCCATCTCAGGAAAACCTAATATCTAATGGCACATCTTGGGGTGGTTGAATACCTACCATCCTGAGTTATCCCCGACCATGCTCGGGAACATGGCCCCGCCTCACTTTTTCCAGTTCTTCTTAGCACCTCCAGTCATCAGAGCACACGAAGATCTTCTTGTTTTTGCCGACGGTGAGGCTTGCCCAGCAACTGCACCTGGGAAGTGGACTGGTGTCCTCAGAGGACATGATCCATACAAACATTTACCTGGGCTTGAGCTCTGAAACTGCTTCCCAAGAACCTCTATCCCTTACCGAGAATTGACTGCATGTCTGATATTACGACTGCAGGAAGTTAGGCACATACATTGGCCGGTGTGTGAGAGGCTGTATTTCTGTGTTCACGCGTGTGACTGTGACTGAGTACGCAGACGCTCTTGTGGGTTTCTCTGTATGCTGCTGACTACGCGTCTTGGTCTCTGTGTGTCCCTGTAGCCCTGTGAAGAGGCGTCCAACAGTAAACGCCATAGCTTGTACACAACACCATGTCTAGGCCGCCAACTGAAAGGAGAAAGCCCCCTGTCAGCTTCCAGAGGCCGCATGCAAACTTTAACCCCCAGGGGCTGTTGAAATACTCCACGGACTCCCTCTCTCCCACAGCCACGCCTTCTGACCAGAGCACAAAGACTGGATGAGACCTTCCTCCCAGCCGTGGCTGTGACATCTATGTGCAACTCGAGAACCTGCCAGCTACCAGCACATCTGATGTGCACTTGGGGTCACTCCCAGCACTTTCGGAAGCAGGGGAACTCCCATGGGTGACCCGACACCGACCTACAGCATTCTACTGGCAAGATGCAGCCTGAAACCACTCAATGGGCTGATGAACATCGAGCAAAGTGCAACTTCTTTCCAACTAGGCCTAATCTCTTTCCTTTGAGCCGTGGGAATGCCCACCACGGGAAGCAGTGGGCTTCAGCAGCCATGACCCATGTTGGAACCCCACAGCGGAAACTAGGCCACCTTCCCGGGCATGTCTAAGGCAGCTCCCATCCTGCAAGGTTCGCGGCCCTGACCCCTAAAGAACCGCTCAAACGCTCAACAGCCTCGTCCAACGTGCCCTACTCCAGCGAGCATGGCGATGCGTCCCTACTGGAAGCCACAGACATCTTCCGAACACGGGAACACTGAACACCAGGGAAGACAGACCGCAAGCCTGTCTGCTTTGAAGATGCTGATCCCACCTGATGCATCCTGGAAATTCTCCACTGCCACAGTGACACCACTGAGGAACTCAGAGTGATCAAAGGCATGGTCCCCGAGGACCACAGACAGACTTGCAACGGAAGACCTCTGCCATGTGAGGGCACTTGGAAGCCTGAAAGGGAAGAGTGGCTGGCCTTGGCAGTGCACCAGGGATGGCAACAGTGCCCCCTTCTCTGTCCCGCCAAAGGACTGCTCTGGATAAAGCTCTGGCTATTCGAAAGGCCTGCATGCCACACGGGCCGGCCGCGTCATGCCCTCCGGCAGAAACACTATCGCTTTGCACATTCCCAAAAGTGGGAAAAGAGCGACCCAAGGGCTTGTTTTCATAACTCACCTACCCCCAAGAAGGAGGGCACAGATGCCTCAGCATGTCCATCTTCTCTATGTCCCGCAAGACACCCGTGGGGAGTCACTCCTCTGGAAACGGGATTGCAACTCTTCACAGGTAACCTACCTCACTGAATCCTCATGAACTGCCACAGCCATCCCCACCATAGGCAGCTGATGCCAGGCCATCACGAACAAGACACAATCTTGGGAAGCCGAGGCCAGCGCCTGCAACCCAATGATGACAGCCCATCCCACGACATCACACAGGACCTGTCCTCATGATACCTTACTTTTCTCTCCAGGGCAGCAGCCACTACGCAGGCTTAAATGCAGCACTCGATCCTCACCCCACTCCACGATGATCCCCTTAGCGCCTACAGTGTGCTGGCAGCTTCAGGGGCAGCAGCGAGGCCTAATCCATCAGCCCCCTTCCACCATCACCAAACTCCATCCCACCCCCGCCCACTGCTCCAGCCCCACCGGGCACTCAAGAACCTCACCGCACCAAACACGACAACAGAGAGGGCCACAGGCCTGGCCTGAGGCTCCAGGCTCCAACCAGGGAACATTGCTCATTTTGGCTCCCAAAATCAACCACCGAAGCGGCATGCACAATGCGTGATCCTGGTCAAAACACACTTCTCCAAGCTGAAAGCTCACTGGGCCCACACCAGCACACACTCCGACTCTGAAGACTAGCAGGAGAGCCTGCCCCCTTGCATTCCCTCACGGCCTTTTAGCAGGGACCGCGGATTCATAGATGACCCAGCTTATGGGCAGACACGGTCGACCCTCAGTCAAGAGCCCCTCCAATACTGGAGTCCTTGGTGGTGTTTGCGTGCATGTCGGCAGGGGACACTGGCCTTCACTCCTAACAGTCCCCTACACCCGAGAGAGGAAACGTGCTGAACCTCAGTTTCGATAAGGATACGGTAGAGTGTTCTCACCCATGTTGTTCAGAGTTTCCAAGGAATGCATACAAGGGTGTCATCATCTATCCAAGCACATGCTGGGATGCGGCAGAACACAACCGGGCAGTGCGCCGGGCTCTGCAGGGGAGTCATGAGCCTGGGGTACCCCAAAAGCCTGGGGAATCCACAGCCCTCAGGCCACTCAACAAGACAAACAATCAAACCACTCTTACATCCATTGGGCCCATCTGAGGAAAACCTAATATCTAATGGCACATCCTGGGGTGGTTGAATACCTACCATATTGAGTTATCCCCGACCATGCTCGGAAACATGGCCCCGCCTCACTTTTTCCAGTTCTTCTTAGCACCTCCAGTCATCAGGGCACACGAAGATCTTCTTGTTTTTGCCGACGGCGAGGCTTGCCCAGCAACTGCACTTGGGAAGTGGACTGGTGTCCTCAAAGGACATGATCCATACAAACATTTACCTGGGCTTGAGCTCTGAAACTGCTTCCCAAGGACCTCTATCCCTTACCGAGAATTGACTGCATGTCTGATAGTACGACTGCAGGAAGTTAGGCACATACATTGGCCGGTGTGTGAGAGGCTGTATTTCTGTGTTCACGCGTGTGACTGTGACTGAGTATGCAGACGCTCTTGTGGGTTTCTCTGTGTGCCCCTGACTATGCGTCTTGGTCTCTGTGTGTCCCTGTAGCCCTGTGAAGAGGCGTCCAACAGTAAACGCCATAGTTTATACACAACACCCTGTCTAGACCCCCAACTGAAAGGAGAAAGCCCCCTGTCAGATTACAGAGACCGCATGCAAACTTTAACCCCCAGGGGCTGTTGAAATACTCCACGGACTTCCGCTCTCCCACAGCCACGCCTTCTGACCACAGCACAAAGACTGGACGAGACCTGCCTCCCGTCCGTGGGTGTGACATCTACGTGCAACTCGAGAACCTGCCAGCTACCAGCACATCTGATGTGCACTTGGGGTCACTCCCAACATTTTGGAAGCAAGGGAACGCCCATGGTTGACCCGACACCGACCTACAGCATTCTACTGGCAAGATGCAGCCTGAAACAACTCAAGGGGCTAAAGAACATCGAACAAAGTGCAACTTCTTGCCAACTAGGCCTAATCACTTTCCTTTGACCCGTGGGAATGTCCACCACAGGAAGCAGTGGGCTTCAGCAGCCATGACCCACGTTGGAACCCCACAGCGGAAACTAGGCCACCTTCCCGGCCATGTCTCAGGCAGCTCCCATCCTGCAAGGTTCGCGGCCCTGACCCCTAAGGAACCGCTCAAACGCTCAACAGCCTCGTCCAACGTGCCCTACTCCAGCCAGCAGGGCGACGCATCCCTACTGGAAGGCACAGACATCTTCCGAACACGGGAACACTGAACACCAGGGAAGACAGACCGCAAGCCTGTCTGCTTTGAAGATGCTGATCCCACCTGATGCATCCTGGAAATTCTCCACTGCCACAGTGACACCACTGAGGAACTCAGAGTGATCAAAGGCATGGTCCCCGAGGACCACAGACAGACTAGCAACGGAAGACCTCTGCCATGTGAGGGCACTTGGAAGCCTGAAAGGGAAGAGTGGCTGGCCTTGGCAGCGAACCAGGCATGGCAACACTGCCCCCTTCTCTGCCCCGCCAACGGACTGCTCTGGATAAAGCTCTGGCTATTCGAAAGGCCTGCATGCCATACGGGCCCGCCGCGTCATGCCCTCCGGCAGAAACATTATCGCTTTGCACATTCCCAAAAGTGGGAAAAGAGCGACCAAAGGGCTTGTTTGCATAACTCACATACCCCCAAGAAGGCCGGCACAGATGCCTCAGCATGTCCATCTTCTCTATGTCCCGCAAGACACCCGTGGGGAGTCACTCCTCTGGAAACGGGATTGCAACTCTTCACAGGTAACCTACCTCACTGCATCCTCATGAACTGCCAAAGCCATCCCCACCATAGGAAGCTGATGCCAGGCCATCACGAAAAAGACATATCCTTGGAAGCCGAGGTCAGCTCCTGCAACCCAATGATGACAGCCCATCCCACGACATCACACAGGATCTGTCCTCATGATACCTTAACTTTCTCTCCAGGGCAGCAGCCACTATGCAGGCTTAAATGCAGCACTCGATCCTCACCCCACTC
Source organism: Eschrichtius robustus (assembly GCF_028021215.1). Lineage (NCBI taxonomy): Eukaryota > Metazoa > Chordata > Mammalia > Artiodactyla > Eschrichtiidae > Eschrichtius > Eschrichtius robustus. Next base: position 143,138,143 of record NC_090824.1, on the reverse strand, counting down.
CACGATGATCCACGTAGCGCCAACAGTGTTCTGGCAGCTTCAGGGGCAGCAGCGAGGCCTAATCCATCAGCCCCCTTCCACCATCACCAAATTCCATCCCACCCCCGCCCACTGCTCGAGCACCACCGGGCACTCAAGAACCTCACCGCACCAAACACGACAACAGAGAGGGCCACAGGCCTGGCCTGAGGCTCCAGGCTCCAACCAGGGAACCTTGCTCATTTTGGCTTCCAAAATCAACCACCGATGCGGCATGCACAAAGCGTGATCCTGGTCAAAACACACTTCTCCAAGCTGAAAGCTCACTGGGCCCACACCAGCACACACTCCGACTCTGAAGACTAGCAGGAGAGCCTGCCCCCTTGCATTCCCTCACGGCCTTTTAGCAGGGACCGCGGATTCATAGATGACCCAGCTTATGGGCAGACACGGTCGACCCTCAGTCAGGAGCCCCTCCAATACTGGAGTCCTTGGTGGTGTTTGCGTGCATGTCGGCAGGGGACACTGGCCTTCACTCCTAACAGTCCCCTACACCCGAGAGAGGAAACGTGCTGAACCTCAGTTTCGATAAGGATACGGTAGAGTGTTCTCACCCATGTTGTTCAGAGTTTCCAAGGAATGCATACAAGGGTGTCATCATCGATCCAAGCACATACTGGGATGCGGCTGAACACAACCGGGCAGTGCGCCGGGCTCTGCAGGGGAGTCATGAGCCTGGGGTACCCCAAAAGCCTGGAGAATCCACAGCCCTCAGGCCCCTCAACAAGACGAACAATCAAGCCACTCTTGCAGCCATTGGGCCCATCTCAGGAAAACCTAATATCTAATGGCACATCCTGTGGTGGTTGAATACCTACCATCCTGAGTTTTCACCGACCATGCTCGGGAACATGGCCCCGCCTCACTTTTTCCAGTTCTTCTTAGCACCTCCAGTCATCAGAGCACACGAAGATCTTCTTGTTTTTGCCGACGGTGAGGCTTACCCAGCAACTGCACCTGGGAAGTGGACTGGTGTCCTCAGAGGACATAATCCATACAAACATTTACCTGGGCTTGAGCTCTGAAACTGCTTCCCAAAAACCTCTATCCCTTACCGAGTATTGACTGCATGTCTGATAGTACGACTGCAGGAAGTTAGGCACATACATTGGCCGGTGTGTGAGAGGCTGTATTTCTGTGTTCACGCGTGTGACTGTGACTGAGTACGCAGACGCTCTTGTGGGTTTCTCTGTGTGCCGCTGACTACGCGTCTTGGTCTCTGTGTGTCCCTGTAGCCCTGTGAAGAGGCGTCCAACAGTAAACGCCATAGCTTATACACAACACCCTGTCTAGACCCCCAACTGAAAGGAGAAAGCCCCCTGTCAGCTTCCAGAGGCCGCATGCACACTTTACCCCCAGGGGCTGTTGAAATACTCCACGGACTCCCTCTCTCCCACAGCCACGCCTTCTGACCAGAGCACAAAGACTGGATGAGACCTTCCTCCCAGCCGTGGCTGTGACATCTACGTGCAACTCGAGAACCTGCCAGCTACCAGCACATCTGATGTGCACTTGGGGTCACTCCCAGCACTTTCGGAAGCAGGGGAACTCCCATGGGTGACCCGACACCGACCTACAGCATTCTACTGGCAAGATGCAGCCTGAAACCACTCAATGGGCTAAAGAACATCGAACAAAATGCAACTTCTTTCCAACTAGGCCTAATCTCTTTCCTTTGACCCGTGGGAATGCCCACCACAGGAAGCAGTGGGCTTCAGTAGCCATGACCCATGTTGGAACCCCACAGCGGAAACTAGGCCACCTTCCCGGCCATGTCTCTGGCAGCTCACATCCTGCAAGATTCGCGGCCCTGACCCCTAAGGAACCGCTCAAACGCTCAACAGCCTCGCCCAACGTGCCCAACTCCTGCCAGCAGGGCGACACGTCCCTACTGGAAGCCACAGACATCTTCCGAACACGGGAACACTGAACACCAGGGAGGACAGACCGCAAGCCTGTCTGCTTTGAAGATGCTGATCCCACCTGATGCATCCTGGAAATTCTCCACTGCCACAGTGACACCACTGAGGAACTCAGAGTGATCAAAGGCATGGTCCCCGAGGACCACAGACGGACTTGCAACGGAAGACCTCTGCCATGTGAGGGCACTTGGAAGCCTGAAAGGGAACCGTGGCTGGCCTTGTCAGTGCAACAGGGATGGCAACAGTGCCCCCTTCTCTGCCCCGCCAACGGACTGCTCTGGATAAAGCTCTGGGTATTCGAAAGGCCTGCATGTCATACGGGCCGGCCGCGTCATGCCCTCCGACAGAAACACTATCGCTTTGCACATTCCCAAAAGTGGGAAAAGAGCGACCCAAGGGCTTGTTTGCATAACTCACCTACCCCCAAGAAGGCCAGCACAGATGCCTCAGCATGTCCATCTTCCCTATGTCCCGCAAGACACCCGTGGGGAGTCACTCCTCTGGAAACGGGATTGCAACTCTTCACAGGTAACCTACCTCACTGCATCCTCATGAACTGCCAGAGCCATCCCCACCATAGGCAGCTGATGCCAGGCCATCACGAACAAGACACATCCTTGGGAAGCCGAGGCCAGCGCCTGCAACCCAATGATGACAGCCCATCCCACGACATCACACAGAACCTGTCCTCATGATACCTTACCTTTCTCTCCAGGGCAGCAGCCACTACGCAGGCTTAAATGCAGCACTCGATCCTCACCCCACTCCACGATGATCCACTTAGCGCCAACAGTGTGCTGGCAGCTTCAGGGGCAGCAGCGAGGCCTAATCCATCAGCCCCCTTCCACCATCACCAAACTCCATCCCACCCCCGCCCACTGCTCCAGCACCACCGGGCACTCAAGAACCTCACCGCACCAAACACGACAACAGAGAGGGCCACAGGCCTGGCCTGAGGCTCCAGGCTCCAACCAGGGAACATTGCTCATTTTGGCTTCCAAAATCAACCACCGAAGCGGCATGCACAAAGCGTGATCCTGGTCAAAACACACTTCTCCAAGCTGAAAGCTCACTGGGCCCACACCAGCACACACTCCGACTCTGAAGACTAGCAGGAGAGCCTGCCCCCTTGCATTCCCTCACGGCCTTTTAGCAGGGACCGCGGATTCATAGATGACCCAGCTTATGGGCAGACACGGTCGACCCTCAGTCAAGAGCCCCTCCAATACTGAAATCCTTGGTGGTGTTTGCGTGCATGTCGGCAGGGGACACTGGCCTTCACTCCTAACAGTCCCCTACACCCGAGAGAGGAAACGTGCTGAACCTCAGTTTCGATAAGGATACGGTAGATTGTTCTCACCCATGTTGTTCAGAGTTTCCAAGGAATGCATACAAGGGTGTCATCATCTATCCAAGCACATGCTGGGATGCCTCAGAACACAACCGGGCAGTGCGCCGGGCTCTGCAGGGGAGTCATGAGCCTGGGGTACCCCAAAAGCCTGGGGAATCCACAGCCCTCAGGCCACTCAACAAGACAAACAATCAAACCACTCTTACATCCATTGGGCCCATCTTAGGAAAACCTAATATCTAATGGCACATCCTGGGGTGGTTGAATACCTACCATATTGAGTTATCCCCGAACATGCTCGGAAACATGGCCCCGCCTCACTTTTTCCAGTTCTTCTTAGCACCTCCAGTCATCAGGGCACACGAAGATCTTCTTGTTTTTGCCGACGGCGAGGCTTGCCCAGCAACTGCACCTGGGAAGTGGACTGGTGTCCTCAAAGGACATGATCCATACAAACATTTACCTGGGCTTGAGCTCTGAAACTGCTTCCCAAGGACCTCTATCCCTTACCGAGAATTGACTGCATGTCTGATAGTACGACTGCAGGAAGTTAGGCACATACATTGGCCGGTGTGTGAGAGGCTGTATTTCTGTGTTCACGCGTGTGACTGTGACTGAGTATGCAGACGCTCTTGTGGGTTTCTCTGTGTGCCCCTGACTATGCGTCTTGGTCTCTGTGTGTCCCTGTAGCCCTGTGAAGAGGCGTCCAACAGTAAACGCCATAGTTTATACACAACACCCTGTCTAGACCCCCAACTGAAAGGAGAAAGACCCCTGTCAGCTTCCAGAGGCCGCATGCAAACTTTAACCCCCAGGGGCTGTTGAAATACTCCACGGACTTCCGCTCTCCCACAGCCACGCCTTCTGACCACAGCACAAAGACTGGACGAGACCTGCCTCCCGTCCGTGGGTGTGACATCTACGTGCAACTCGAGAACCTGCCAGCTACCAGCACATCTGATGTGCACTTGGGGTCACTCCCAACATTTTGGAAGCAAGGGAACGCCCATGGTTGACCCGACACCGACCTACAGCATTCTACTGGCAAGATGCAGCCTGAAACAACTCAAGGGGCTAAAGAACATCGAATAAAGTGCAACTTCTTGCCAACTAGGCCTAATCACTTTCCTTTGACCCGTGGGAATGCCCACCACAGGAAGCAGTGGGCTTCAGCAGCCATGACCCACGTTGGAACCCCACAGCGGAAACTAGGCCACCTTCCCGGCCATGTCTCAGGCAGCTCCCATCCTGCAAGGTTCGCGGCCCTGACCCCTAAGGAACCGCTCAAACGCTCAAAAGCCTCGTCCAACGTGCCCTACTCCAGCCAGCAGGGCGACGCGTCCCTACTGGAAGGCACAGACATCTTCCGAACACGGGAACACTGAACACCAGGGAAGACAGACCGCAAGCCTGTCTGCTTTGAAGATGCTGATCCCACCTGATGCATCCTGGAAATTCTCCACTGCCACAGTGACACCACTGAGGAACTCAGAGTGATCAAAGGCATGGTCCCCGAGGACCACAGACAGACTAGCAACGGAAGACCTCTGCCATGTGAGGGCACTTGGAAGCCTGAAAGGGAAGAGTGGCTGGCCTTGGCAGCGAACCAGGCATGGCAACACTGCCCCCTTCTCTGCCCCGCCAACGGACTGCTCTGGATAAAGCTCTGGCTATTCGAAAGGCCTGCATGCCATACGGGCCCGCCGCGTCATGCCCTCCGGCAGAAACATTATCGCTTTGCACATTCCCAAAAGTGGGAAAAGAGCGACCAAAGGGCTTGTTTGCATAACTCACATACCCCCAAGAAGGCCGGCACAGATGCCTCAGCATGTCCATCTTCTCTATGTCCCGCAAGACACCCGTGGGGAGTCACTCCTCTGGAAACGGGATTGCAACTCTTCACAGGTAACCTACCTCACTGCATCCTCATGAACTGCCAAAGCCATCCCCACCATAGGCAGCTGATGCCAGGCCATCACGAAAAAGACATATCCTTGGAAGCCGAGGTCAGCGCCTGCAACCCAATGATGACAGCCCATCCCACGACATCACACAGGACCTGTCCTCATGATACCTTAACTTTCTCTCCAGGGCAGCAGCCACTATGCAGGCTTAAATGCAGCACTCGATCCTCACCCCACTCCACGATGATCCACGTAGCGCCAACAGTGTTCTGGCAGCTTCAGGGGCAGCAGCGAGGCCTAATCCATCAGCCCCCTTCCACCATCACCAAATTCCATCCCACCCCCGCCCACTGCTCCAGCACCACCGGGCACTCAAGAACCTCACCGCACCAAACACGACAACAGAGAGGGCCACAGGCCTGGCCTGAGGCTCCAGGCTCCAACCAGGGAACCTTGCTCATTTTGGCTTCCAAAATCAACCACCGATGCGGCATGCACAAAGCGTGATCCTGGTCAAAACACACTTCTCCAAGCTGAAAGCTCACTGGGCCCACACCAGCACACACTCCGACTCTGAAGACTAGCAGGAGAGCCTGCCCCCTTGCATTCCCTCACGGCCTTTTAGCAGGGACCGCGGATTCATAGATGACCCAGCTTATGGGCAGACACGGTCGACCCTCAGTCAGGAGCCCCTCCAATACTGGAGTCCTTGGTGGTGTTTGCGTGCATGTCGGCAGGGGACACTGGCCTTCACTCCTAACAGTCCCCTACACCCGAGAGAGGAAACGTGCTGAACCTCAGTTTCGATAAGGATACGGTAGAGTGTTCTCACCCATGTTGTTCAGAGTTTCCAAGGAATGCATACAAGGGTGTCATCATCGATCCAAGCACATACTGGGATGCGGCAGAACACAACCGAGCAGTGCGCCGGGCTCTGCAGGGGAGTCATGAGCCTGGGGTACCACAAAAGCCTGGAGAATCCACAGCCCTCAGGCCCCTCAACAAGACGAACAATCAAGCCACTCTTGCAGCCATTGGGCCCATCTCAGGAAAACCTAATATCTAATGGCACATCCTGGGGTGGTTGAATACCTACCATCCTGAGTTTTCACCGACCATGCTCGGGAACATGGCCCCGCCTCACTTTTTCCAGTTCTTCTTAGCACCTCCAGTCATCAGAGCACACGAAGATCTTCTTGTTTTTGCCGACCGTGAGGCTTGCCCAGCAACTGCACCTGGGAAGTGGACTGGTGTCCTCAGAGGACATAATCCATACAAACATTTACCTGGGCTTGAGCTCTGAAACTGCTTCCCAAGAACCTCTATCCCTTACCGAGAATTCACTGCATGTCTGATAGTACGACTGCAGGAAGTTAGGCACATACATTGGCCGGTGTGTGAGAGGCTGTATTTCTGTGTTCACGCGTGTGACTGTGACTGAGTACGCAGACACTCTTGTGGGTTTCTCTGTGTGCCGCTGACTACGCGTCTTGGTCTCTGTGTGTCCCTGTAGCCCTGTGAAGAGGCGTCCAACAGTAAACGCCATAGCTTATACACAACACCCTGTCTAGACCCCCAACTGAAAGGAGAAAGCCCCCTGTCAGCTTCCAGAGGCCGCATGCACACTTTAACCCCCAGGGGCTGTTGAAATACTCCACGGACTCCCTCTCTCCCACAGCCACGCCTTCTGACCAGAGCACAAAGACTGGATGAGACCTTCCTCCCAGCCGTGGCTGTGACATCTACGTGCAACTCGAGAACCTGCCAGCTACCAGCACATCTGATGTGCACTTGGGGTCACTCCCAGCACTTTCGGAAGCAGGGGAACTCCCATGGGTGACCCGACACCGACCTACAGCATTCTACTGGCAAGATGCAGCCTGAAACCACTCAATGGGCTAAAGAACATCGAGCAAAGTGCAACTTCTTTCCAACTAGGCCTAATCTCTTTCCTTTGAGCCGTGGGAATGCCCACCACGGGAAGCAGTGGGCTTCAGCAGCCATGACCCATGTTGGAACCCCACAGCGGAAACTAGGCCACCTTCCCGGCCATGTCTCAGGCAGCTCCCATCCTGCAAGGTTCGCGGCCCTGACCCCTAAAGAACCGCTCAAACGCTCAACAGCCTCGTCCAACGTGCCCTACTCCAGCGAGCATGGCGACGCGTCCCTACTGGAAGCCACAGACATCTTCCGAACACGGGAACACTGAACACCAGGGAAGACAGACCGCAAGCCTGTCTGCTTTGAAGATGCTGATCCCACCTGATGCATCCTGGAAATTCTCCACTGCCACAGTGACACCACTGAGGAACTCAGAGTGATCAAAGGCATGGTCCCCGAGGACCACAGACAGACTTGCAACGGAAGACCTCTGCCATGTGAGGGCACTTGGAAGCCTGAAAGGGAAGAGTGGCTGGCCTTGGCAGTGCACCAGGGATGGCAACAGTGCCCCCTTCTCTGTCCCGCCAACGGACTGCTCTGGATAAAGCTCTGGGTATTCGAAAGGCCTGCATGCCACACGGGCGGGCCGCGTCATGCCCTCCGGCAGAAACACTATCGCTTTGCACATTCCCAAAAGTGGGAAAAGAGCGACCCAAGGGCTTGTTTGCATAACTCACCTACCCCCAAGAAGGCCGGCACAGATGCCTCAGCATGTCCATCTTCTCTATGTCCCGCAAGACACCCGTGGGGAGTCACTCCTCTGGAAACGGGATTGCAACTCTTCACAGGTAACCTACCTCACTGCATCCTCATGAACTGCCACAGCCATCCCCACCATAGGCAGCTGATGCCAGGCCATCACGAACAAGACACATCCTTGGGAACCCGAGGCCAGCGCCTGCAACCCAATGATGACAGCCCATCCCACGACATCACACAGGACCTGTCCTCATGATACCTTACCTTTCTCTCCAGGGCAGCAGCCACTACGCAGGCTTAAATGCAGCACTCGATCCTCACCCCACTCCACGATGATCCACTTAGCGCCTACAGTGTGCTGGCAGCTTCAGGGGCAGCAGCGAGGCCTAATCCATCAGCCCCCTTCCACCATCACCAAACTCCATCCCACCCCCGCCCACTGCTCCAGCCCCACCGGGCACTCAAGAACCTCACCGCACCAAACACGACAACAGAGAGGGCCACAGTCCTGGCCTGAGGCTCCAGGCTCCAACCAGGGAACCTTGCTCATTTTGGCTCCCAAAATCAACCACCGAAGCGGCATGCACAATGCGTGATCCTGGTCAAAACACACTTCTCCAAGCTGAAAGCTCACTGGGCCCACACCAGCACACACTCCGACTCTGAAGACTAGCAGGAGAGCCTGCCCCCTTGCATTCCCTCACGGCCTTTTAGCAGGGACCGCGGATTCATAGATGACCCAGCTTATGGGCAGACACGGTCGACCCTCAGTCAGGAGCCCCTCCAATACTGGAGTCCTTGGTGGTGTTTGCGTGCATGTCGGCAGGGGACACTGGCCTTCACTCCTAACAGTCCCCTACACCCGAGAGAGGAAACGTGCTGAACCTCAGTTTCGATAAGGATACGGTAGAGTGTTCTCACCCATTTTGTTCAGAGTTTCCAAGGAATGCATACAAGGGTGTCATCATCGATCCAAGCACATACTGGGATGCTGCAGAACACAACCGGGCAGTGCGCCGGGCCCTGCAGGGGAGTCATGAGCCTGGGGTACCACAAAAGCCTGGAGAATCCACAGCCCTCAGGCCCCTCAACAAGACGAACAATCAAGCCACTCTTGCAGCCATTGGGCCCATCTCAGGAAAACCTAATATCTAATGGCACATCTTGGGGTGGTTGAATACCTACCATCCTGAGTTATCCCCGACGATGCTCGGGAACATGGCCCCGCCTCACTTTTTCCAGTTCTTCTTAGCACCTCCAGTCATCAGAGCACACGAAGATCTTCTTGTTTTTGCCGACGGCGAGGCTTGCCCAGCAACTGCACCTGGGAAGTGGACTGGTGTCCTCAGAGGACATGATCCATACAAACATTTACCTGGGCTTGAGCTCTGAAACTGCTTCCCAAGAACCTCTATCCCTTACCGAGAATTGACTGCATGTCTGATAGTACGACTGCAGGAAGTTAGGCACATACATTGGCCGGTGTGTGAGAGGCTGTATTTCTGTGTTCACGCGTGTGACTGTGACTGAGTACGCAGACGCTCTTGTGGGTTTCTCTGTGTGCTGTTGACTACGCGTCTTGGTCTCTGTGTGTCCCTGTAGCCCTGTGAAGAGGCGTCCAACAGTAAACGCCATAGCTTATACACAACACCATGTCTAGGCCGCCAACTGAAAGGAGAAAGCCCCCTGTCAGCTTCCAGAGGCCGCATGCAAACTTTAACCCCCAGGGGCTGTTGAAATACTCCACGGACTCCCGCTCTCCCACAGCCACGCCTTCTGACCAGAGCACAAAGACTGCATGAGACCTTCCTCCCAGCCGTGGCTGTGACATCTACGTGCAACTCGAGATCCTGCCAGCTACCAGCACATCTGATGTGCACTTGGGGTCACTCCCAGCACTTTCGGAAGCAGGGGAACTCCCATGGGTGACCCGACACCGACCTACAGCATTCTACTGGCAAGATGCAGCCTGAAACCACTCAATGGGCTAAAGAACATCGAACAAAATGCAACTTCTTTCCAACTAGGCCTAATCTCTTTCCTTTGACCCGTGGGAATGCCCACCAAAGGAAGCAGTGGGCTTCAGTAGCCATGACCCATGTTGGAACCCCACAGCGGAAACTAGGCCACCTTCCCGGCCATGTCTCTGGCAGCTCACATCCTGCAAGATTCGCGGCCCTGACCCCTAAGGAACCGCTCAAACGCTCAACAGCCTCGCCCAACGTGCCCAACTCCTGCCAGCAGGGCGACGCGTCCCTACTGGAAGCCACAGACATCTTCCGAACACGGGAACACTGAACACCAGGGAAGACAGACCGCAAGCCTGTCTGCTTTGAAGATGCTGATCCCACCCGATGCATCCTGGAAATTCTCCACTGCCACAGTGACACCACTGAGGAACTCAGAGTGATCAAAGGCATGGTCCCCGAGGACCACAGACAGACTTGCAACGGAAGACCTCTGCCATGTGAGGGCACTTGGAAGCCTGAAAGGGAACCGTGGCTGGCCTTGTCAGTGCAACAGGGATGGCAACAGTGCCCCCTTCTCTGCCCCGCCAACGGACTGCTCTGGATAAAGCTCTGGGTATTCGAAAGGCCTGCATGTCATACGGGCCGGCCGCGTCATGCCCTCCGACAGAAACACTATCGCTTTGCACATTCCCAAAAGTGGGAAAAGAGCGACCCAAGGGCTTGTTTGCATAACTCACCTACCCCCAAGAAGGCCAGCACAGATGCCTCAGCATGTCCATCTTCTCTATGTCCCGCAAGACACCCGTGGGGAGTCACTCCTCTGGAAACGGGATTGCAACTCTTCACAGGTAACCTACCTCACTGCATCCTCATGAACTGCCAGAGCCATCCCCACCATAGGCAGCTGATGCCAGGCCATCACGAACAAGACACATCATTGGGAAGCCGAGGCCAGCGCCTGCAACCCAATGATGACAGCCCATCCCACGACATCACACAGAACCTGTCCTCATGATACCTTACCTTTCTCTCCAGGGCAGCAGCCACTACGCAGGGTTAAATGCAGCACTCGATCCTCACCCCACTCCACGATGATCCACTTAGCGCCAACAGTGTGCTGGCAGCTTCAGGGGCAGCAGCGAGGCCTAATCCATCAGCCCCCTTCCACCATCACCAAACTCCATCCCACCCCCGCCCACTGCTCCAGCACCACCGGGCACTCAAGAACCTCACCGCACCAAACACGACAACAGAGAGGGCCACAGGCCTGGCCTGAGGCTCCAGGCTCCAACCAGGGAACATTGCTCATTTTGGCTTCCAAAATCAACCACCGAAGCGGCATGCACAAAGCGTGATCCTGGTCAAAACACACTTCTCCAAGCTGAAAGCTCACTGGGCCCACAACAGCACACACTCCGACTATGAAGACTAGCAGGAGAGCCTACCCCCTTGCATTCCCTCATGGCCTTTTAGCAGGGACCGCGGATTCATAGATGACCCAGCTAATGGGCAGACACGGTCGACCCTCAGTCAAGAGGCCCTCCAATACTGAAATCCTTGGTGGTGTTTGCGTGCATGTCGGCAGGGGACACTGGCCTTCACTCCTAACAGTCCCCTACACCCGAGAGAGGAAACGTGCTGAACCTCAGTTTCGATAAGGATACGGTAGAGTGTTCTCACCCATGTTGTTCAGAGTTTCCAAGGAATGCATACAAGGGTGTCATCATCTATCCAAGCACATGCTGGGATGTGGCAGAACACAACCGGGCAGTGCGCCGGGCTCTGCAGGGGAGTCATGAGCCTGGGGTACCCCAAAAGCCTGGGGAATCCACAGCCCTCAGGCCACTCAAAAAGACAAACAATCAAACCACTCTTACATCCATTGGGCCCATCTGAGGAAAACCTAATATCTAATGGCACATCCTGGAGTGGTTGAATACCTACCATATTGAGTTATCCCCGACCATGCTCGGAAACATGGCCCCGCCTCACTTTTTCCAGTTCTTCTTAGCACCTCCAGTCATCAGGGCACACGAAGATATTCTTGTTTTTGCCGACGGCGAGGCTTGCCCAGCAACTGCACCTGGGAAGTGGACTGGTGTCCTCAAAGGACATGATCCATACAAACATTTACCTGGGCTTGAGCTCTGAAACTGCTTCCCAAGGACCTCTATCCCTTACCGAGAATTGACTGCATGTCTGATAGTAGGACTGCAGAAAGTTAGGCACATACATTGGCCGGTGTGTGAGAGGCTGTATTTCTGTGTTCACGCGTGTGACTGTGACTGAGTATGCAGACGCTCTTGTGGGTTTCTCTGTGTGCCCCTGACTATGCGTCTTGGTCTCTGTGTGTCCCTGTAGCCCTGTGAAGAGGCGTCCAACAGTAAAAGCCATAGTTTATACACAACACCCTGTCTAGACCCCCAACTGAAAGGAGAAAGACCCCTGTCAGCTTCCAGAGGCCGCATGCAAACTTTAACCCCCAGGGGCTGTTGAAATACTCCACGGACTTCCGCTCTCCCACAGCCACGCCTTCTGACCACAGCACAAAGACTGGACGAGACCTGCCTCCCGGCCGTGGGTGTGACATCTACGTGCAACTCGAGAACCTGCCAGCTACCAGCACATCTGATGTGCACTTGGGGTCACTCCCAACATTTTGGAAGCAAGGGAACGCCCATGGTTGACCCGACACCGACCTACAGCATTCTACTGGCAAGATGCAGCCTGAAACAACTCAAGGGGCTAAAGAACATCGAACAAAGTGCAACTTCTTGCCAACTAGGCCTAATCACTTTCCTTTGACCCGTGGGAATGTCCACCACAGGAAGCAGTGGGCTTCAGCAGCCATGACCCACGTTGGAACCCCACAGCGGAAACTAGGCCACCTTCCCGGCCATGTCTCAGGCAGCTCCCATCCTGCAAGGTTCGCGGCCCTGACCCCTAAGGAACCGCTCAAACGCTCAACAGCCTCGTCCAACGTGCCCTACTCCAGCCAGCAGGGCGACGCGTCCCTACTGGAAGGCACAGACATCTTCCGAACACGGGAACACTGAACACCAGGGAAGACAGACCGCAAGCCTGTCTGCTTTGAAGATGCTGATCCCACCTGATGCATCCTGGAAATTCTCCACTGCCACAGTGACACCACTGAGGAACTCAGAGTGATCAAAGGCATGGTCCCCGAGGACCACAGACAGACTAGCAACGGAAGACCTCTGCCATGTGAGGGCACTTGGAAGCCTGAAAGGGAAGAGTGGCTGGCCTTGGCAGCGAACCAGGCATGGCAACACTGCCCCCTTCTCTGCCCCGCCAACGGACTGCTCTGGATAAAGCTCTGGCTATTCGAAAGGCCTGCATGCCATACGGGCCCGCCGCGTCATGCCCTCCGGCAGAAACATTATCGCTTTGCACATTCCCAAAAGTGGGAAAAGAGCGACCAAAGGGCTTGTTTGCATAACTCACATACCCCCAAGAAGGCCGGCACAGATGCCTCAGCATGTCCATCTTCTCTATGTCCCGCAAGACACCCGTGGGGAGTCACTCCTCTGGAAACGGGATTGCAACTCTTCACAGGTAACCTACCTCACTGCATCCTCATGAACTGCCAAAGCCATCCCCACCATAGGCAGCTGATGCCAGGCCATCACGAAAAAGACATATCCTTGGAAGCCGAGGTCAGCGCCTGCAACCCAATGATGACAGCCCATCCCACGACATCACACAGGACCTGTCCTCATGATACCTTAACTTTCTCTCCAGGGCAGCAGCCACTATGCAGGCTTAAATGCAGCACTCGATCCTCACCCCACTCCACGATGATCCACGTAGCGCCAACAGTGTTCTGGCAGCTTCAGGGGCAGCAGCGAGGCCTAATCCATCAGCCCCCTTCCACCATCACCAAATTCCATCCCACCCCCGCCCACTGCTCCAGCACCACCGGGCACTCAAGAACCTCACCGCACCAAACACGACAACAGAGAGGGCCACAGGCCTGGCCTGAGGCTCCAGGCTCCAACCAGGGAACCTTGCTCATTTTGGCTTCCAAAATCAACCACCGATACGGCATGCACAAAGCGTGATCCTGGTCAAAACACACTTCTCCAAGCTGAAAGCTCACTGGGCCCACACCAGCACACACTCCGACTCTGAAGACTAGCAGGAGAGCCTGCCCCCTTGCATTCCCTCACGGCCTTTTAGCAGGGACCGCGGATTCATAGATGACCCAGCTTATGGGCAGACACGGTCGACCCTCAGTCAGGAGCCCCTCCAATACTGGAGTCCTTGGTGGTGTTTGCGTGCATGTCGGCAGGGGACACTGGCCTTCACTCCTAACAGTCCCCTACACCCGAGAGAGGAAACGTGCTGAACCTCAGTTTCGATAAGGATACGGTAGAGTGTTCTCACCCATGTTGTTCAGAGTTTCCAAGGAATGCATACAAGGGTGTCATCATCGATCCAAGCACATACTGGGATGCGGCAGAACACAACCGGGCAGTGCGCCGGGCTCTGCAGGGGAGTCATGAGCCTGGGGTACCACAAAAGCCTGGAGAATCCACAGCCCTCAGGCCCCTCAACAAGACGAACAATCAAGCCACTCTTGCAGCCATTGGGCCCATCTCAGGAAAACCTAATATCTAATGGCACATCCTGGGGTGGTTGAATACCTACCATCCTGAGTTTTCACCGACCATGCTCGGGAACATGGCCCCGCCTCACTTTTTCCAGTTCTTCTTAGCACCTCCAGTCATCAGAGCACACGAAGATCTTCTTGTTTTTGCCGACGGTGAGGCTTGCCCAGCAACTGCACCTGGGAAGTGGACTGGTGTCCTCAGAGGACATAATCCATACAAACATTTACCTGGGCTTGAGCTCTGAAACTGCTTCCCAAGAACCTCTATAACTTACCGAGAATTGACTGCATGTCTGATAGTACGACTGCAGGAAGTTAGGCACATACATTGGCCGGTGTGTGAGAGGCTGTATTTCTGTGTTCACGCGTGTGACTGTGACTGAGTACGCAGACGCTCTTGTGGGTTTCTCTGTGTGCCGCTGACTACGCGTCTTGGTCTCTGTGTGTCCCTGTAGCCCTGTGAAGAGGCGTCCAACAGTAAACGCCATAGCTTATACACAACACCATGTCTAGACCCCCAACTGAAAGGAGAAAGCCCCCTGTCAGCTTCCAGAGGCCGCATGCAAACTTTAAACCCCAGGGGCTGTTGAAATACTCCACGGACTCCCGCTCTCCCACAGCCACGCCTTCTGACCAGAGCACAAAGACTGGATGAGACCTTCCTCCCAGCCGTGGCTGTGACATCTACGTGCAACTCGAGAACCTGCCAGCTACCAGCACATCTGATGTGCACTTGGGGTCACTCCCAGCAATTTCGGAAGCAGGGGAACTCCCATGGTTGACCCGACACCGACCTACAGCATTCTACTGGCAAGATGCAGCCTGAAACCACTCAATGGGCTAAAGAACATCGAACAAAGTGCAACTTCTTTCCAACTAGGCCTAATCTCTTTCCTTTGACCCGTGGGAATGCCCACCACAGGAAGCAGTGGGCTTCAGCAGCCATGACCCATGTTGGAACCCCACAGCGGAAACTAGGCCACCTTCCCGGCCATGTCTCAGGCAGCTCCCATCCTGCAAGGTTCGCGGCCCTGACCCCTAAGGAACCGCTCAAACGCTCAACAGCCTCGCCCAACGTGCCCAACTCCAGCCAGCAGGGCGACGCGTCCCTACTGGAAGCCACAGACATCTTCCGAACACGGGAACACTGAACACCAGGGAAGACAGACCGCAAGCCTGTCTGCTTTGAAGATGCTGATCCCACCTGATGCATCCTGGAAATTCTCCACTGCCACAGTGACACCACTGAGGAACTCAGAGTGATCAAAGGCATGGTCCCCGAGGACCACAGACAGACTTGCAACGGAAGACCTCTGCCATGTGAGGGCACTTGGAAGCCTGAAAGGGAACCGTGGCTGGCCTTGTCAGTGCAACAGGGATGGCAACAGTGCCCCCTTCTCTGCCCCGCCAACGGACTGCTCTGGATAAAGCTCTGGGTATTCGAAAGGCCTGCATGCCACACGGGCGGGCCGCGTCATGCCCTCCGGCAGAAACACTATCGCTTTGCACATTCCCAAAAGTGGGAAAAGAGCGACCCAAGGGCTTGTTTGCATAACTCACCTACCCCCAAGAAGGCCGGCACAGATGCCTCAGCATGTCCATCTTCTCTATGTCCCGCAAGACACCCGTGGGGAGTCACTCCACTGGAAACGGGATTGCAACTCTTCACAGGTAACCTACCTCACTGCATCCTCATGAACTGCCACAGCCATCCCCACCATAGGCAGCTGATGCCAGGCCATCACGAACAAGACACATCCTTGGGAAGCCGAGGCCAGCGCCTGCAACCCAATGATGACAGCCCATCCCACGACATCACACAGGACCTGTCCTCATGATACCTTACCTTTCTCTCCAGGGCAGCAGCCACTATGCAGGCTTAAATGCAGCACTCGATCCTCACAGCACTCCACGATGATCCACTTAACGCCAACAGTGTGCTGGCAGCTTCAGGGGCAGCAGCGAGGCCTAATCCATCAGCCCCCTTCCACCATCACCAAACTCCATCCCACCCCCGCCCACTGCTCCAGCACCACCGGGCACTCAAGAACCTCACCGCACCAAACACGACAACAGAGAGGGCCACAGGCCTGGCCTGAGGCTCCAGGCTCCAACCAGGGAACCTTGCTCATTTTGGCTCCCAAAATCAACCACCGAAGCGGCATGCACAATGCGTGATCCTGGTCAAAACACACTTCTCCAAGCTGAAAGCTCACTGGGCCCACACCAGCACACACTCCGACTCTGAAGACTAGCAGGAGAGCCTGCCCCCTTGCATTCCCTCACGGCCTTTTAGCAGGGACCGCGGATTCATAGATGACCCAGCTTATGGGCAGACACGGTCGACCCTCAGTCAGGAGCCCCTCCAATACTGGAGTCCTTGGTGGTGTTTGCGTGCATGTCGGCAGGGGACACTGGCCTTCACTCCTAACAGTCCCCTACACCCGAGAGAGGAAACGTGCTGAACCTCAGTTTCGATAAGGATACGGTAGAGTGTTCTCACCCATTTTGTTCAGAGTTTCCAAGGAATGCATACAAGGGTGTCATCATCGATCCAAGCACATACTGGGATGCTGCAGAACACAACCGGGCAGTGCGCCGGGCTCTGCAGGGGAGTCATGAGCCTGGGGTACCACAAAAGCCTGGAGAATCCACAGCCCTCAGGCCCCTCAACAAGACGAACAATCAAGCCACTCTTGCAGCCATTGGGCCCATCTCAGGAAAACCTAATATCTAATGGCACATCTTGGGGTGGTTGAATACCTACCATCCTGAGTTATCCCCGACCATGCTCGGGAACATGGCCCCGCCTCACTTTTTCCAGTTCTTCTTAGCACCTCCAGTCATCAGAGCACACGAAGATCTTCTTGTTTTTGCCGACGGCGAGGCTTGCCCAGCAACTGCACCTGGGAAGTGGACTGGTGTCCTCAGAGGACATGATCCATACAAACATTTACCTGGGCTTGAGCTCTGAAACTGCTTCCCAAGAACCTCTATCCCTTACCGAGAATTGACTGCATGTCTGATAGTACGACTGCAGGAAGTTAGGCACATACATTGGCCGGTGTGTGAGAGGCTGTATTTCTGTGTTCACGCGTGTGACTGTGACTGAGTACGCAGACGCTCTTGTGGGTTTCTCTGTGTGCTGTTGACTACGCGTCTTGGTCTCTGTGTGTCCCTGTAGCCCTGTGAAGAGGCGTCCAACAGTAAACGCTATAGCTTATACACAACACCATGTCTAGGCCGCCAACTGAAAGGAGAAAGCCCCCTGTCAGCTTCCAGAGGCCGCATGCAAACTTTAACCCCCAGGGGCTGTTGAAATACTCCACGGACTCCCGCTCTCCCACAGCCACGCCTTCTGACCAGAGCACAAAGACTGCATGAGACCTTCCTCCCAGCCGTGGCTGTGACATCTACGTGCAACTCGAGAACCTGCCAGCTACCAGCACATCTGATGTGCACTTGGGGTCACTCCCAGCACTTTCGGAAGCAGGGGAACTCCCATGGGTGACCCGACACCGACCTACAGCATTCTACTGGCAAGATGCAGCCTGAAACCACTCAATGGGCTAAAGAACATCGAACAAAATGCAACTTCTTTCCAACTAGGCCTAATCTCTTTCCTTTGACCCGTGGGAATGCCCACCACAGGAAGCAGTGGGCTTCAGTAGCCATGACCCATGTTGGAACCCCACAGCGGAAACTAGGCCACCTTCCCGGCCATGTCTCTGGCAGCTCACATCCTGCAAGATTCGCGGCCCTGACCCCTAAGGAACCGCTCAAACGCTCAACAGCCTCGCCCAACGTGCCCAACTCCTGCCAGCAGGGCGACGCGTCCCTACTGGAAGCCACAGACATCTTCCGAACACGGGAACACTGAACACCAGGGAAGACAGACCGCAAGCCTGTCTGCTTTGAAGATGCTGATCCCACCTGATGCATCCTGGAAATTCTCCACTGCCACAGTGACACCACTGAGGAACTCAGAGTGATCAAAGGCATGGTCCCCGAGGACCACAGACAGACTTGCAACGGAAGACCTCTGCCATGTGAGGGCACTTGGAAGCCTGAAAGGGAACCGTGGCTGGCCTTGTCAGTGCAACAGGGATGGCAACATTGCCCCCTTCTCTGCCCCGCCAACGGACTGCTCTGGATAAAGCTCTGGGTATTCGAAAGGCCTGCATGTCATACGGGCCGGCCGCGTCATGCCCTCCGACAGAAACACTATCGCTTTGCACATTCCCAAAAGTGGGAAAAGAGCGACCCAAGGGCTTGTTTGCATAACTCACCTACCCCCAAGAAGGCCAGCACAGATGCCTCAGCATGTCCATCTTCTCTATGTCCCGCAAGACACCCGTGGGGAGTCACTCCTCTGGAAACGGGATTGCAACTCTTCACAGGTAACCTACCTCACTGCATCCTCATGAACTGCCAGAGCCATCCCCACCATAGGCAGCTGATGCCAGGCCATCACGAACAAGACACATCCTTGGGAAGCCGAGGCCAGCGCCTGCAACCCAATGATGACAGCCCATCCCACGACATCACACAGAACCTGTCCTCATGATACCTTACCTTTCTCTCCAGGGCAGCAGCCACTACGCAGGGTTAAATGCAGCACTCGATCCTCACCCCACTCCACGATGATCCACTGAGCGCCAACAGTGTGCTGGCAGCTTCAGGGGCAGCAGCGAGGCCTAATCCATCAGCCCCGTTCCACCATCACCAAACTCCATCCCACCCCCGCCCACTGCTCCAGCACCACCGGGCACTCAAGAACCTCACCGCACCAAACACGACAACAGAGAGGGCCACAGGCCTGGCCTGAGGCTCCAGGCTCCAACCAGGGAACATTGCTCATTTTGGCTTCCAAAATCAACCACCGAAGCGGCATGCACAAAGCGTGATCCTGGTCAAAACACACTTCTCCAAGCTGAAAGCTCACTGGGCCCACACCAGCACACACTCCGACTCTGAAGACTAGCAGGAGAGCCTGCCCCCTTGCATTCCCTCACGGCCTTTTAGCAGGGACCGCGGATTCATAGATGACCCAGCTTATGGGCAGACACGGTCGACCCTCAGTCAAGAGGCCCTCCAATACTGAAATCCTTGGTGGTGTTTGCGTGCATGTCGGCAGGGGACACTGTTCTTCACTCCTAACAGTCCCCTACACCCGAGAGAGGAAACGTGCTGAACCTCAGTTTCGATAAGGATACGGTAGAGTGTTCTCACCCATGTTGTTCAGAGTTTCCAAAAAATGCATACAAGGGTGTCATCATCTATCCAAGCACATGCTGGGATGCGGCAGAACACAACCGGGCAGTGCGCCGGGCTCTGCAGGGGAGTCATGAGCCTGGGGTACCCCAAAAGCCTGGGGAATCCACAGCCCTCAGGCCACTCAAAAAGACAAACAATCAAACCACTCTTACATCCATTGGGCCCATCTGAGGAAAACCTAATATCTAATGGCACATCCTGGGGTGGTTGAATACCTACCATATTGAGTTATCCCCGACCATGCTCGGAAACATGGCCCCGCCTCACTTTTTCCAGTTCTTCTTAGCACCTCCAGTCATCAGGGCACACGAAGATCTTCTTGTTTTTGCCTACGGCGAGGCTTGCCCAGCAACTGCACCTGGGAAGTGGACTGGTGTCCTCAAAGGACATGATCCATACAAACATTTACCTGGGCTTGAGCTCTGAAACTGCTTCCCAAGGACCTCTATCCCTTACCGAGAATTGACTGCATGTCTGATAGTACGACTGCAGGAAGTTAGGCACATACATTGGCCGGTGTGTGAGAGGCTGTATTTCTGTGTTCACGCGTGTGACTGTGACTGAGTATGCAGACGCTCTTGTGGGTTTCTCTGTGTGCCCCTGACTATGCGTCTTGGTCTCTGTGTGTCCCTGTAGCCCTGTGAAGAGGCGTCCAACAGTAAACGCCATAGTTTATACACAACACCCTGTCTAGACCCCCAACTGAAAGGAGAAAGACCCCTGTCAGCTTCCAGAGGCCGCATGCAAACTTTAACCCCCAGGGGCTGTTGAAATACTCCACGGACTTCCGCTCTCCCACAGCCACGCCTTCTGACCACAGCACAAAGACTGGACGAGACCTGCCTCCCGTCCGTGGGTGTGACATCTACGTGCAACTCGAGAACCTGCCAGCTACCAGCACATCTGATGTGCACTTGGGGTCACTCCCAACATTTTGGAAGCAAGGGAACGCCCATGGTTGACCCGACACCGACCTACAGCATTCTACTGGCAAGATGCAGCCTGAAACAACTCAAGGGGCTAAAGAACATCGAACAAAGTGCAACTTCTTGCCAACTAGGCCTAATCACTTTCCTTTGACCCGTGGGAATGTCCACCACAGGAAGCAGTGGGCTTCAGCAGCCATGACCCACGTTGGAACCCCACAGCGGAAACTAGGCCACCTTCCCGGCCATGTCTCAGGCAGCTCCCATCCTGCAAGGTTCGCGGCCCTGACCCCTAAGGAACCGCTCAAACGCTCAACAGCCTCGTCCAACGTGCCCTACTCCAGCCAGCAGGGCGACGCGTCCCTACTGGAAGGCACAGACATCTTCCGAACACGGGAACACTGAACACCAGGGAAGACAGACCGCAAGCCTGTCTGCTTTGAAGATGCTGATCCCACCTGATGCATCCTGGAAATTCTCCACTGCCACAGTGACACCACTGAGGAACTCAGAGTGATCAAAGGCATGGACCCCGAGGACCACAGACAGACTAGCAACGGAAGACCTCTGCCATGTGAGGGCACTTGGAAGCCTGAAAGGGAAGAGTGGCTGGCCTTGGCAGCGAACCAGGCATGGCAACACTGCCCCCTTCTCTGCCCCGCCAACGGACTGCTCTGGATAAAGCTCTGGCTATTCGAAAGGCCTGCATGCCATACGGGCCGGCCGCGTCATGCCCTCCGGCAGAAACATTATCGCTTTGCACATTCCCAAAAGTGGGAAAAGAGCGACCAAAGGGCTTGTTTGCATAACTCACCTACCCCCAAGAAGGCCGGCACAGATGCCTCAGCATGTCCATCTTCTCTATGTCCCGCAAGACACCCGTGGGGAGTCACTCCTCTGGAAACGGGATTGCAACTCTTCACAGGTAACCTACCTCACTGCATCCTCATGAACTGCCAAAGCCATCCCCACCATAGGCAGCTGATGCCAGGCCATCACGAAAAAGACATATCCTTGGAAGCCGAGGTCAGCGCCTGCAACCCAATGATGACAGCCCATCCCACGACATCACACAGGACCTGTCCTCATGATAACTTAACTTTCTCTCCAGGGCAGCAGCCACTATGCAGGCTTAAATGCAGCACTCGATCCTCACCCCACTCCACGATGATCCACGTAGCGCCAACCGTGTTCTGGCAGCTTCAGGGGCAGCAGCGAGGCCTAATCCATCAGCCCCCTTCCACCATCACCAAATTCCATCCCACCCCCGCCCACTGCTCCAGCACCACCGGGCACTCAAGAACCTCACCGCACCAAACACGACAACAGAGAGGGCCACAGGCCTGGCCTGAGGCTCCAGGCTCCAACCAGGGAACCTTGCTCATTTTGGCTTCCAAAATCAACCACCGATGCGGCATGCACAAAGCGTGATCCTGGTCAAAACACACTTCTCCAAGCTGAAAGCTCACTGGGCCCACACCAGCACACACTCCGACTCTGAAGACTAGCAGGAGAGCCTGCCCCCTTGCATTCCCTCACGGCCTTTTAGCAGGGACCGCGGATTCATAGATGACCCAGCTTATGGGCAGACACGGTCGACCCTCAGTCAGGAGCCCCTCCAATACTGGAGTCCTTGGTGGTGTTTGCGTGCATGTCGGCAGGGGACACTGGCCTTCACTCCTAACAGTCCCCTACACCCGAGAGAGGAAACGTGCTGAACCTCAGTTTCGATAAGGATACGGTAGAGTGTTCTCACCCATGTTGTTCAGAGTTTCCAAGGAATGCATACAAGGGTGTCATCATCGATCCAAGCACATACTGGGATGCGGCAGAACACAACCGGGCAGTGTGCCGGGCTCTGCAGGGGAGTCATGAGCCTGGGGTACCACAAAAGCCTGGAGAATCCACAGCCCTCAGGCCCCTCAACAAGACGAACAATCAAGCCACTCTTGCAGCCATTGGGCCCATCTCAGGAAAACCTAATATCTAATGGCACATCCTGGGGTGGTTGAATACCTACCATCCTGAGTTTTCACCGACCATGCTCGGGAACATGGCCCCGCCTCACTTTTTCCAGTTCTTCTTAGCACCTCCAGTCATCAGAGCACACGAAGATCTTCTTGTTTTTGCCGACGGTGAGGCTTGCCCAGCAACTGCACCTGGCAAGTGGACTGGTGTCCTCAGAGGACATAATCCATACAAACATTTACCTGGGCTTGAGCTCTGAAACTGCTTCCCAAGAACCTCTATCCCTTACCGAGAATTCACTGCATGTCTGATAGTACGACTGCAGGAAGTTAGGCACATACATTGGCCGGTGTGTGAGAGGCTGTATTTCTGTGTTCACGCGTGTGACTGTGACTGAGTACGCAGACGCTCTTGTGGGTTTCTCTGTGTGCCGCTGACTACGCGTCTTGGTCTCTGTGTGTCCCTGTAGCCCTGTGAAGAGGCGTCCAACAGTAAACGCCATAGCTTATACACAACACCCTGTCTAGACCCCCAACTGAAAGGAGAAAGCCCCCTGTCAGCTTCCAGAGGCCGCATGCACACTTTAACCCCCAGGGGCTGTTGAAATACTCCACGGACTCCCTCTCTCCCACAGCCACGCCTTCTGACCAGAGCACAAAGACTGGATGAGACCTTCCTCCCAGCCGTGGCTGTGACATCTACGTGCAACTCGAGAACCTGCCAGCTACCAGCACATCTGATGTGCACTTGGGGTCACTCCCAGCACTTTCGGAAGCAGGGGAACTCCCATGGGTGACCCGACACCGACCTACAGCATTCTACTGGCAAGATGCAGCCTGAAACCACTCAATGGGCTAAAGAACATCGAGCAAAGTGCAACTTCTTTCCAACTAGGCCTAATCTCTTTCCTTTGAGCCGTGGGAATGCCCACCACGGGAAGCAGTGGGCTTCAGCAGACATGACCCATGTTGGAACCCCACAGCGGAAACTAGGCCACCTTCCCGGCCATGTCTCAGGCAGCTCCCATCCTGCAAGGTTCGCGGCCCTGACCCCTAAAGAACCGCTCAAACGCTCAACAGCCTCGTCCAACGTGCCCTACTACAGCGAGCATGGCGACACGTCCCTACTGGAAGCCACAGACATATTCCGAACACGGGAACACTGAACACCAGGGAAGACAGACCGCAAGCCTGTCTGCTTTGAAGATGCTGATCCCACCTGATGCATCCTGGAAATTCTCCACTGCCACAGTGACACCACTGAGGAACTCAGAGTGATCAAAGGCATGGTCCCCGAGGACCACAGACAGACTTGCAACGGAAGACCTCTGCCATGTGAGGGCACTTGGAAGCCTGAAAGGGAAGAGTGGCTGGCCTTGGCAGTGCACCAGGGATGGCAACAGTGCCCCCTTCTCTGTCCCGCCAACGGACTGCTCTGGATAAAGCTCTGGCTATTCGAAAGGCCTGCATGCCACACGGGCCGGCCGCGTCATGCCCTCGGGCAGAAACACTATCGCTTTGCACATTCCCAAAAGTGGGAAAAGAGCGACCCAAGGGCTTGTTTGCATAACTCACCTACCCCCAAGAAGGCCGGCACAGATGCCTCAGCATGTCCATCTTCTCTATGTCCCGCAAGACACCCGTGGGGGGTCACTCCTCTGGAAACGGGATTGCAACTCTTCACAGGTAACCTACCTCACTGCATCCTCATGAACTGCCAAAGCCATCCCCACCATAGGCAGCTGATGCTAGGCCATCACTAACAAGACACATACTTGGGAAGCCGAGGCCAGCGCCTGCAACCCAATGATGACAGCCCATCCCACGACATCACACAGAACCTGTCCTCATGATACCTTACCTTTCTCTCCAGGGCAGCAGCCACTACGCAGGCTTAAATGCAGCACTCGATCCTCACCCCACTCCACGATGATCCACTTAGCGCCAACAGTGTGCTGGCAGCTTCAGGGGCAGCAGCGAGGCCTAATCCATCAGCCCCCTTCCGCCATCACCAAACTCCATCCCACCCCCGCCCACTGCTCCAGCCCCACCGGGCACTCAAGAACCTCACCGCACCAAACACGACAACAGAGAGGGCCACAGGCCTGGCCTGAGGCTCCAGGCTCCAACCAGGGAACCTTGCTCATTTTGGCTTCCAAAATCAACCACCGAAGCGGCATGCACAAAGCGTGATCCTGGTCAAAACACACTTCTCCAAGCTGAAAGCTCACTGGGCCCACACCAGCACACACTCCGACTCTGAACACTAGCAGGAGAGCCTGCCCCCTTGCATTCCCTCACGACCTTTTAGCAGGGACCGCAGATTCATAGATGACCCAGCTTATGGGCAGACACGGTCGACCCTCAGTCAAGAGCCCCTCCAATACTGGAGTCCTTGGTGGTGTTTGCGTGCATTTCGGCAGGGGACACTGGCCTTCACTCCTAACAGTCCCCTACACCCGAGAGAGGAAACGTGCTGAACCTCAGTTTCGATAAGGATACGGTAGAGTGTTCTCACCCATGTTGTTCAGAGTTTCCAAGGAATGCATACAAGGGTGTCATCATCTATCCAAGCACATGCTGGGATGCGGCAGAACACAACCGGGCAGTGCGCCGGGCTCTGCAGGGGAGTCATGAGACTGGCGTACCCCAAAAGCCTGGGGAATCCACAGCCCTCAGGCCACTCAACAAGACAAACAATCAAACCACTCTTACATCCATTGGGCCCATCTGAGGAAAACCTAATATCTAATGGCACATCCTGGGGTGGTTGAATACCTACCATCCTGAGTTATCCCCGACCATGCTCGGGAACATGGCCCCGCCTCACTTTTTCCAGTTCTTCTTAGCACCTCCAGTCATCAGGGCACACGAAGATCTTCTTGTTTTTGCCGACGGTGAGGCTTGCCCAGCAACTGCACCTGGGAAGTGGACTGGTGTCCTCAAAGGACATGATCCATACAAACATTTACCTGGGCTTGAGCTCTGAAACTGCTTCCCAAGGACCTCTATCCGTTACCGAGAATTGACTGCATGTCTGATAGTACGACTGCAGGAAGTTAGGCACATACATTGGCCGGTGTGTGAGAGGCTGTATTTCTGTGTTCACGCGTGTGACTGTGACTGAGTATGCAGACGCTCTTGTGGGTTTCTCTGTGTGCCCCTGACTATGCGTCTTGGTCTCTGTGTGTCCCTGTAGCCCTGTGAAGAGGCGTCCAACAGTAAACGCCATAGTTTATACACAACACCCTGTCTAGACCCCCAACTGAAAGGAGAAAGACCCCTGTCAGCTTCCAGAGACCGCATGCAAACTTTAACCCCCAGAGGCTGTTGAAATACTCCACGGACTTCCGCTCTCCCACAGCCACGCCTTCTGACCACAGCACAAAGACTGGACGAGACATGCCTCCCGGCCGTGGGTGTAACATCTACGTGCAACTCGAGAACCTGCCAGCTACCAGCACATCTGATGTGCACTTGGAGTCACTCCCAACATTTTGGAAGCAAGGGAACGCCCATGGTTGACCCGACACCGACCTACAGCATTCTACTGGCAAGATGCAGCCTGAAATAACTCAAGTGGCTAAAGAACATCGAACAAAGTGCAACTTCTTGCCAACTAGGCCTAATCACTTTCCTTTGACCTGTGGGAATGCCCACCACAGGAAGCAGTGGGCTTCAGCAGCCATGACCCACGTTGGAAACCCACAGCGGAAACTAGGCCACCTTCCCGGCCATGTCTCAGGCAGCTCCCATCCTGCAAGGTTCGCGGCCCTGACCCCTAAGGAACCGCTCAAACGCTCAACAGCCTCGTCCAACGTGCCCTACTCCAGCCAGCAGGGCGACGCGTCCCTACTGGAAGGCACAGACATCCTCCGAACACGGGAACACTGAACACCAGGGAAGACAGACCGCAGGACTGTCTGCTTTGAAGATGCTGATCCCACCTGATGCATCCTGGAAATTCTCCACTGCCACAGTGACACCACTGAGGAACTCAGAGTGATCAAAGGCATGGTCCCCGAGGACCACAGACAGACTAGCAACGGAAGACCTCTGCCATGTGAGGGCACTTGGAAGCCTGAAAGGGAAGAGTGGCTGGCCTTGGCAGCGAACCAAGCATGGCAACACTGCCCCCTTCACTGCCCCGCCAACGGAATGCTCTGGATAAAGCTCTGGCTATTCGAAAGGCCTGCATGCCATACGGGCCCGCCGCGTCATGCCCTCCGGCAGAAACACTATCGCTTTGCACATTCCCAAAAGTGGGAAAAGAGCGACCCAAGGGCTTGTTTGCATAACTCACATGCCCCCAAGAAGGCCGGCACAGATGCCTCAGCATGTCCATCTTCTCTATGTCCCGCAAGACACCCGTGGGGAGTCACTCCTCTGGAAACGGGATTGCAACTCTTCACAGGTAACCTACCTCACTGCATCCTCATGAACTGCCAAAGCCATCCCCACCATAGGCAGCTGATGCCAGGCCATCACGAACAAGACATATCCTTGGGAAGCCGAGGTCAGCGCCTGCAACCCAATGATGACAGCACATCCCACGACATCACACAGGACCTGTCCTCATGATACCTTAACTTTCTCTCCAGGGCAGCAGCCACTATGCAGGCTTAAATGCAGCACTCGATCCTCACCCCACTCCACGATGATCCACTTAGCGCCAACTGTGTTCTGGCAGCTTCAGGGGCAGCAGCGAGGCCTAATCCATCAGCCCCCTTCCACCATCACCAAACTCCATCCCACCCCCGCCCACTGCTCCAGCACCACCGGGCACTCAAGAACCTCACCGCACCAAACACGACAACAGAGAGGGCCACAGGCCTGGCCTGAGGCTCCAGGCTCCAACCAGGGAACCTTGCTCATTTTGGCTTCCAAAATCAACCACCGAAGCGGCATGCACAAAGCGTGATCCTGGTCAAAACACACTTCTCCAAGCTGAAAGCTCACTGGGCCCACACCAGCACACATTCCGACTCTGAAGACTAGCAGGAGAGCCTGCCCCCTTGCATTCCCTCACGGCCTTTTAGCAGGGACCGCGGATTCATAGATGACCCAGCTTATGGGCAGACACGGTCGACCCTCAGTCAGGAGCCCCTCTAATACTGGAGTCCTTGGTGGTGTTTGCGTGCATGTCGGCAGGGGACACTGGCCTTCACTCCTAACAGTCCCCTACACCCGAGAGAGGAAACGTGATGAACCTCAGTTTCGATAAGGATACGGTAGAGTGTTCTCACCCATTTTGTTCAGAGTTTCCAAGGAATGCATACAAGGGTGTCATCATCGATCCAAGCACAAACTGGGATGCTGCAGAACACAACCGGGCAGTGCGCCGGGCTCTGCAGGCGAGTCATGAGCCTGGGGTACCACAAAAGCCTGGGGAATCCACAGCCCTCAGGTCCCTCAACAAGACGAACAATCAAGCCACTCTTGCAGCCATTGGGCCCATCTCAGGAAAACCTAATATATAATGGCACATCTTGGGGTGGTTGAATACATACCATCCTGAGTTATCCCCGACCATGCTCGTGAACATGGCCCCGCCTCACTTTTTCCAGTTCTTCTTAGCACCTCCAGTCATCAGAGCACACGAAGATCTTCTTGTTTTTGCCGACGGTGAGGCTTGCCCAGCAACTGCACCTGGGAAGTGGACTGGTGTCCTCAGAGGACATAATCCATACAAACATTTACCTGGGCTTGAGCTCTGAAACTGCTTCCCAAGAACCTCTATCCCTTACCGAGAATTGACTGCATGTCTGATAGTACGACTGCAGGAAGTTAGGCACATACATTGGCCGGTGTGTGAGAGGCTGTATTTCTGTGTTCACGCGTGTGACTGTGACTGAGTACGCAGACGCTCTTGTGGGTTTCTCTGTGTGCCGCTGACTACGCGTCTTGGTCTCTGTGTGTCCCTGTAGCCCTGTGAAGAGGCGTCCAACAGTAAACGCCATAGCTTATACACAACACTATGTCTAGACCCCCAAATGAAAGGAGAAAGCCCCCTGTCAGCTTCCAGAGGCCGCATGCAAACTTTAACCCCCTGGGGCTGTTGAAATACGGACTCCCGCTCTCCCACAGCCACGCCTTCTGTCCAGAGCCCAAAGACTGGATGAGACCTTCCTCCCAGCCGTGGCTGTGACATCTACGTGCAACTCGAGAACCTGCCAGCTACCAGCACATCTGATGTGCACTTGGGGTCACTCCCAGCACTTTCGGAAGCAGGGGAACTCCCATGGGTGACCCGACACCGACCTACAGCATTCTACTGGCAAGATGCAGCCTGAAACCACTCAATGGGCTAAAGAACATCGAACAAAGTGCAACTTCTTTCCAACTAGGCCTAATCTCTTTCCTTTGAGCCGTGGGAATGCCCACCGCAGGAAGCAGTGGGCTTCAGCAGACATGACCCATGTTGGAACCCCACAGCGGAAACTAGGCCACCTTCCCGGCCATGTCTCAGGCAGCTCACATCCTG
The DNA here is from genome assembly GCF_028021215.1 of Eschrichtius robustus. Taxonomy (NCBI): domain Eukaryota; kingdom Metazoa; phylum Chordata; class Mammalia; order Artiodactyla; family Eschrichtiidae; genus Eschrichtius; species Eschrichtius robustus. The sequence goes on along the minus strand of NC_090824.1, from coordinate 143,109,030 downwards.
CAAGGTTCGCGGCCCTGACCCCTAAGGAACCGCTCAAACGCTCAACAGCCTCGTCCAACGTGCCCTACTCCAGCCAGCAGGGCGACGCGTCCCTACTGGAAGGCACAGACATCTTCCGAACACGGGAACACTGAACACCAGGGAAGACAGACCGCAGGACTGTCTGCTTTGAAGATGCTGATCCCACCTGATGCATCCTGGAAATTCTCCACTGCCACAGTGACACCACTGAGGAACTCAGAGTGATCAAAGGCATGGTCCCCGAGGACCACAGACAGACTTGCAAAGGAAGACCTCTGCCATGTGAGGGCACTTGGAAGCCTGAAAGGGAAGAGTGGCTGGCCTTGGCAGTGCACCAGGGATGGCAACAGTGCCCCCTTCTCTGTCCCGCCAACGGACTGCTCTGGATAAAGCTCTGGCTATTCGAAAGGCCTGCATGCCACACGGGCGGGCCGCGTCATGCCCTCCGGCAGAAACACTATCGCTTTGCACATTCCCAAAAGTGGGAAAAAGCGACCCAAGGGCTTGTTTGCATAACTCACCTACCCCCAAGAAGGCCGGCACAGATGCCTCAGCATGTCCATCTTCTCTATGTCCCGCAAGACACCCGTGGGGAGTCATTCCTCTGGAAACGGGATTGCAACTCTTCACAGGTAACCTACCTCACTGCATCCTCATGAACTGCCACAGCCATCCCCACCATAGGCAGCTGATGCCAGGCCATCACGAACAAGACACATCCTTGGGAAGCCGAGGCCAGCGCCTGCAACCCAATGATGACAGCCCATCCCACGACATCACACAGGACCTGTCCTCATGATACCTTACCTTTCTCTCCAGGGCAGCAGCCACTACGCAGGCTTAAATGCAGCACTCGATCCTCACCCCACTCCACGATGATCCACTTAGCGCCAACAGTGTGCTGGCAGCTTCAGGGGCAGCAGCGAGGCCTAATCCATCAGCCCCCTTCCGCCATCACCAAACTCCATCCCACCCCCGCCCACTGCTTCAGCCCCACCGGGCACTCAAGAACCTCACCGCACCAAACACGACAACAGAGAGGGCCACAGGCCTGGCCTGAGGCTCCAGGCTCCAACCAGGGAACCTTGCTCATTTTGGCTCCCAAAATCAACCACCGAAGCGGCATGCACAAAGCGTGATCCTGGTCAAAACACACTTCTCCAAGCTGAAAGCTCACTGGGCCCACACCAGCACACACTCCGACTCTGAAGACTAGCAGGAGAGCCTGCCCCCTTGCATTCCCTCACGGCCTTTTAGCAGGGACCGCGGATTCATAGATGACCCAGCTTATGGGCAGACACGGTCGACCCTCAGTCAGGAGCCCCTCCAATACTGGAGTCCTTGGTGGTGTTTGCGTGCATGTCGGCAGGGGACACTGGCCTTCACTCCTAACAGTCCCCTACACCCGAGAGAGGAAACGTGCTGAACCTCAGTTTCGATAAGGATACGGTAGAGTGTTCTCACCCATTTTGTTCAGAGTTTCCAAGGAATGCATACAAGGGTGTCATCATCTATCCAAGCACATGCTGGGATGCGGCAGAACACAACCGGGCAGTGCGCCGGGCTCTGCAGGGGAGTCATGAGCCTGGGGTACCCCAAAAGCCTGGGGAATCCACAGCCCTCAGGCCACTCAACAAGACAAACAATCAAACCACTCTTACATCCATTGGGCCCATCTGAGGAAAACCTAATATCTAATGGCACATCCTGGGGTGGTTGAATACCTACCATCCTGAGTTATCCCCGACCATGCTCGGGAACATGGCCCCGCCTCACTTTTTCCAGTTCTTCTTAGCACCTCCAGTCATCAGAGCACACGAAGATCTTCTTGTTTTTGCCGACGGCGAGGCTTGCCCAGCAACTGCACCTGGGAAGTGGACTGGTGTCCTCAAAGGACATGATCCATACAAACATTTACCTGGGCTTGAGCTCTGAAACTGCTTCCCAAGGACCTCTATCCCTTACCGAGAATTGACTGCATGTCTGATAGTACGACTGCAGGAAGTTAGGCACATACATTGGCCGGTGTGTGAGAGGCTGTATTTCTGTGTTCACGCGTGTGACTGTGACTGAGTATGCAGACGCTCTTGTGGGTTTCTCTGTGTGCCCCTGACTATGCGTCTTGGTCTCTGTGTGTCCCTGTAGCCCTGTGAAGAGGCGTCCAACAGTAAACGCCATAGTTTATACACAACACCCTGTCTAGACCCCCAACTGAAAGGAGAAAGACCCCTGTCAGCTTCCAGAGACCGCATGCAAACTTTAACCCCCAGGGGCTGTTAAAATACTCCACGGACTCCCGCTCTCCCACAGCCACGCCTTCTGACCACAGCACAAAGACTGGACGAGACCTGCCTCCCGGCCGTGGGTGTGACATCTACGTGCAACTCGAGAACCTGCCAGCTACCAGCACATCTGATGTGCACTTGGGGTCACTCCCAACATTTTGGAAGCAAGGGAACGCCCATGGTTGACCCGACACCGACCTACAGCATTCTACTGGCAAGATGCAGCCTGAAACAACTCAAGGGGCTAAAGAACATCGAACAAAGTGCAACTTCTTGCCAACTAGGCCTAATCACTTTCCTTTGACCCGTGGGAATGCCCACCACAGGAAGCAGTGGGCTTCAGCAGCCATGACCCACGTTGGAACCCCACAGCGGAAACTAGGCCACCTTCCCGGCCATGTCTCAGGCAGCTCCCATCCTGCATGGTTCGCGGCCATGACCCCTAAGGAACCGCTCAAACGCTCAACAGCCTCGTCCAACGTGCCCTACTCCAGCCAGCAGGGCGACGCGTCCCTACTGGAAGGCACAGACATCTTCCGAACACGGGAACACTAAACACCAGGGAAGACAGACCGCAGGAATGTCTGCTTTGAAGATGCTGATCCCACCTGATGCATCCTGGAAATTCTCCACTGCCACAGTGACACCACTGAGGAACTCAGAGTGATCAAAGGCATGGTCCCCGAGGACCACAGACAGACTTGCAACGGAAGACCTCTGCCATGTGAGGGCACTTGGAAGCCTGAAAGGGAAGAGTGGCTGGCTTTGGCAGCGAACCAAGCATGGCAACACTGCCCCCTTCTCTGCCCCGCCAACGGACTGCTCTGGATAAAGCTCTGGCTATTCGAAAGGCCTGCATGCCATACGGGCCGGCCGCGTCATGCCCTCCGGCAGAAACACTATCGTTTTGCACATTCCCAAAAGTGGGAAAAGAGCGAACCAAGGGCTTGTTTGCATAACTCACCTACCGCCACGAAGGCCGGCACAGATGCCTCAGCATGTCCATCTTCTCTGTGTCCCGCAAGACACCCGTGGGGAGTCACTCCTCTGGAAACGGGATTGCAACTCTTCACAGGTAACCTACCTCACTGCATCCTCATGAACTGCCACAGCCATCCCCACCATAGGCAGCTGATGCCAGGCCATCAGGAACAAGACATATCCTTGGGAAGCCGAGGTCAGCGCCTGCAACCCAATGATGACAGCCCATCCCACGACATCACACAGGACCTGTCCTCATGATACCTTACCTTTCTCTCCAGGGCAGCAGCCACTACGCAGGCTTAAATGCAGCACTCGATCCTCACCCCACTCCACGATGATCCACTTAGCGCCAACAGTGTGCTGGCAGCTTCAGGGGCAGCAGCGAGGCCTAATCCATCAGCCCCCTTCCGCCATCACCAAACTCCATCCCACCCCCGCCCACTGCTCCAGCCCCACCGGGCACTCAAGAACCTCACCGCACCAAACACGACAACAGAGAGGGCCACAGGCCTGGCCTGAGGCTCCAGGCTCCAACCAGGGAACCTTGCTCATTTTGGCTTCCAAAATCAACCACCGAAGCGGCATGCACAAAGCGTGATCCTGGTCAAAACACACTTCTCCAAGCTGAAAGCTCACTGGGCCCACACCAGCACACACTCCGACTCTGAAGACTAGCAGGAGAGCCTGCCCCCTTGCATTCCCTCACGGCCTTTTAGCAGGGACCGCGGATTCATAGATGACCCAGCTTATGGGCAGACACGGTCGACCCTCAGTCAAGAGCCCCTCCAATACTGGAGTCCTTGGTGGTGTTTGCGTGCATGTCGGCAGGGGACACTGGCCTTCACTCCTAACAGTCCCCTACACCCGAGAGAGGAAACGTGCTGAACCTCAGTTTCGATAAGGATACGGTAGAGTGTTCTCACCCATGTTGTTCAGAGTTTCCAAGGAATGCATACAAGGGTGTCATCATCTATCCAAGCACATGCTGGGATGCGGCAGAACACAACCGGGCAGTGCGCCGGGCTCTGCAGGGGAGTCATGAGACTGGCGTACCCCAAAAGTCTGGAGAATCCACAGCCCTCAGGCCACTCAACAAGACAAACAATCAAACCACTCTTACATCCATTGGGTCCATCTGAGGAAAACCTAATACCTAATGGCACATCCTGGGGTGGTTGAATACCTACCATCCTGAGTTATCCCCGACCATGCTCGGGAACATGGCCCCGCCTCACTTTTTCCAGTTCTTCTTAGCACCTCCAGTCATCAGGGCACACGAAGATCTTCTTGTTTTTGCCGACGGCGAGGCTTGCCCAGCAACTGCACCTGGGAAGTGGACTGGTGTCCTCAAAGGACATGATCCATACAAACATTTACCTGGGCTTGAGCTCTGAAACTGCTTCCCAAGGACCTCTATCCCTTACCGAGAATTGACTGCATGTCTGATAGTACGACTGCAGGAAGTTAGGCACATACATTGGCCGGTGTGTGAGAGGCTGTATTTCTGTGTTCACGCGTGTGACTGTGACTGAGTACGCAGACGCTCTTGTGGGTTTCTCTGTGTGCCCCTGACTATGCGTCTTGGTCTCTGTGTGTCCCTGTAGCCCTCTGAAGAGGCGTCCAACAGTAAACGCCATAGTTTATACACAACACCCTGTCTAGACCCCCTAGTGAAAGGAGAAAGCCCCCTGTCAGCTTCCATAGACCGCATGCAAACTTTAACCCCCAGGGGCTGTTGAAATACTCCACGGACTCCTGCTCTCCCACAGCCACGCCTTCTGACCAGAGCACAAAGACTGGATGAGACCTTCCTCCCGGCCGTGGCTGTGACATCTACGTGCAACTCGAGAACCTGCCAGCTACCAGCACATCTGATGTGCACTTGGGGTCACTCCCAACATTTTGGAAGCAAGGGAACGCCCATGGTTGACCCGACACCGACCTACAGCATTCTACTGGCAAGATGCAGCCTGAAACAACTCAAGGGGCTAAAGAACATCGAACAAAGTGCAACTTCTTGCCAACTAGGCCTAATCACTTCCCTTTAACCCGTGGGAATGCCCACCACAGGAAGCAGTGGGCTTCAGCAGCCATGACCCACGTTGGAACCCCACAGCGGAAACTAGGCCACCTTCCCGGCCATGTCTCAGGCAGCTCCCATCCTGCAAGGTTCGCGGCCCTGACCCCTAAGGAACCGCTCAAACGCTCAACAGCCTCGTCCAACGTGCCGTACTCCAGCCAGCAGGGCGACGCGTCCCTACTGGAAGGCACAGACATCTTCCGAACACGGGAACACTGAACACCAGGGAAGACAGACCGCAGGACTGTCTGCTTTGAAGATGCTGATCCCACCTGATGCATCCTGGAAATTCTCCACTGCCACAGTGACACCACTGAGGAACTCAGAGTGATCAAAGGCATGGTCCCCGAGGACCACAGACAGACTTGCAAAGGAAGACCTCTGCCATGTGAGGGCACTTGGAAGCCTGAAAGGGAACCGTGGCTGGCCTTGGCAGTGCACCAGGGATGGCAACAGTGCCCCCTTCTCTGTCCCGCCAACGGACTGCTCTGGATAAAGCTCTGGGTATTCGAAAGGCCTGCATGCCACACGGGCGGGCCGCGTCATGCCCTCCGGCAGAAACACTATCGCTTTGCACATTCCCAAAAGTGGGAAAAGAGCGACCCAAGGGCTTGTTTGCATAACTCACCTACCCCCAAGAAGGCCGGCACAGATGCCTCAGCATGTCCATCTTCTCTATGTCCCGCAAGACACCCGTGGGGAGTCACTCCTCTGGAAACGGGATTGCAACTCTTCACAGGTAACCTACCTCACTGCATCCTCATGAACTGCCACAGCCATCCCCACCATAGGCAGCTGATGCCAGGCCATCACGAACAAGACACATCCTTGGGAAGCCGAGGCCAGCGCCTGCAACCCAATGATGACAGCCCATCCCACGACATCACACAGGACCTGTCCTCATGATACCTTACCTTTCTCTCCAGGGCAGCAGCCACTACGCAGGCTTAAATGCAGCACTCGATCCTCACCCCACTCCACGATGATCCACTTAGCGCCAACAGTGTGCTGGCAGCTTCAGGGGCAGCAGCGAGGCCTAATCCATCAGCCCCCTACCGCCATCACCAAACTCCATCCCACCCCCGCCCACTGCTCCAGCCCCACCGGGCACTCAAGAACCTCACCGCACCAAACACGACAACAGAGAGGGCCACAGGCCTGGCCTGAGGCTCCAGGCTCCAACCAGCGAACCTTGCTCATTTTGGCTCCCAAAATCAACCACCGAAGCGGCATGCACAATGCGTGATCCTGGTCAAAACACACTTCTCCAAGCTGAAAGCTCACTGGGCCCACACCAGCACACACTCCGACTCTGAAGACTAGCAGGAGAGCCTGCCCCCTTGCATTCCCTCACGGCCTTTTAGCAGGGACCGCGGATTCATAGATGACCCAGCTTATGGGCAGACACGGTCGACCCTCAGTCAGGAGCCCCTCCAATACTGGAGTCCTTGGTGGTGTTTGCGTGCATGTCGGCAGGGGACACTGGCCTTCACTCCTAACAGTCCCCTACACCCGAGAGAGGAAACGTGCTGAACCTCAGTTTCGATAAGGATACGGTAGAGTGTTCTCACCCATGTTGTTCAGAGTTTCCAAGGAATGCATACAAGGGTGTCATCATCTATCCAAGCACATGCTGGGATGCGGCAGAACACAACCGGGCAGTGCGCCGGGCTCTGCAGGGGAGTCATGAGCCTGGGGTACCCCAAAAGCCTGGGGAATCCACAGCCCTCAGGCCACTCAACAAGACAAACAATCAAACCACTCTTACATCCATTGGGCCCATCTGAGGAAAACCTAATATCTAATGGCACATCCTGGGGTGGTTGAATACCTACCATCCTGAGTTATCCCCGACCATGCTCGGGAACATGGCCCCGCCTCACTTTTTCCAGTTCTTCTTAGCACCTCCAGTCATCAGGGCACACGAAGATCTTCTTGTTTTTGCCGACGGCGAGGCTTGCCCAGCAACTGCACCTGGGAAGTGGACTGGTGTCCTCACAGGACATGATCCATACAAACATTTACCTGGGCTTGAGCTCTGAAACTGCTTCCCAAGAACCTCTATCCCTTACCGAGAATTGACTGCATGTCTGATAGTACGACTGCAGGAAGTTAGGCACATACATTGGCCGGTGTGTGAGAGGCTGTATTTCTGTGTTCACGCATGTGACTGTGACTGAGTACGCAGACGCTCTTGTGGGTTTCTCTGTGTGCCCCTGACTATGTGTCTTGGTCTCTGTGTGTCCCTGTAGCCCTGTGAAGAGGCGTCCAACATTAAACGCCATAGTTTATACACAACACCCTGTCTAGACCCCCTAGTGAAAGGAGAAAGCCCCCTGTCAGCTTCCAGAGACCGCATGCAAACTTTAAACCCCAGGGGCTGTTGAAATACTCCACGGACTCCCGCTCTCCCACAGCCACGCCTTCTGACCACAGCACAAAGACTGGACGAGACCTGCCTCCCGGCCGTGGGTGTGACATCTACGTGCAACTCGAGAACCTGCCAGCTACCAGCACATCTGATGTGCACTTGGGGTCACTCCCAACATTTTGGAAGCAAGGGAACGCCCATGGTTGACCCGACACCGACCTACAGCATTCTACTGGCAAGATGCAGCCTGAAACAACTCAAGGGGCTAAAGAACATCGAACAAAGTGCAACTTCTTGCCAACTAGGCCTAATCACTTTCCTTTGACCCGTGGGAATGCCCACCACAGGAAGCAGTGGGCTTCAGCAGCCATGACCCACGTTGCAACCCCACAGCGGAAACTAGGCCACCTTCCCGGCCATGTCTCAGGCAGCTCCCATCCTGCATGGTTCGCGGCCATGACCCCTAAGGAACCGCTCAAACGCTCAACAGCCTCGTCCAACGTGCCCTACTCCAGCCAGCAGGGCGACGCGTCCCTACTGGAAGGCACAGACATCTTCCGAACACTTGAACACTGAACACCAGGGAAGACAGACCGCAGGACTGTCTGCTTTGAAGATGCTGATCCCACCTGATGCATCCTGGAAATTCTCCACTGCCACAGTGACACCACTGAGGAACTCAGAGTGATCAAAGGCATGGTCCCCGAGGACCACAGACAGACTTGCAAAGGAAGACCTCTGCCATGTGAGGGCACTTGGAAGCCTGAAAGGGAACCGTGGCTGGCCTTGGCAGTGCACCAGGGATGGCAACAGTGCCCCCTTCTCTGTCCCGCCAACGGACTGCTCTGGATAAAGCTCTGGGTATTCGAAAGGCCTGCATGCCACACGGGCGGGCCGCGTCATGCCCTCCGGCAGAAACACTATCGCTTTGCACATTCCCAAAAGTGGGAAAAGAGCGACCCAAGGGCTTGTTTGCATAACTCACCTACCCCCAAGAAGGCCGGCACAGATGCCTCAGCATGTCCATCTTCTCTATGTCCCGCAAGACACCCGTGGGGAGTCACTCCTCTGGAAACGGGATTGCAACTCTTCACAGGTAACCTACCTCACTGCATCCTCATGAACTGCCACAGCCATCCCCACCATAGGCAGCTGATGCCAGGCCATCACGAACAAGACACATCCTTGGGAAGCCGAGGCCAGCGCCTGCAACCCAATGATGACAGCCCATCCCACGACATCACACAGGACCTGTCCTCATGATACCTTACCTTTCTCTCCAGGGCAGCAGCCACTACGCAGGCTTAAATGCAGCACTCGATCCTCACCCCACTCCACGATGATCCACTTAGCGCCAACAGTGTGCTGGCAGCTTCAGGGGCAGCAGCGAGGCCTAATCCATCAGCCCCCTACCGCCATCACCAAACTCCATCCCACCCCCGCCCACTGCTCCAGCCCCACCGGGCACTCAAGAACCTCACCGCACCAAACACGACAACAGAGAGGGCCACAGGCCTGGCCTGAGGCTCCAGGCTCCAACCAGCGAACCTTGCTCATTTTGGCTCCCAAAATCAACCACCGAAGCGGCATGCACAATGCGTGATCCTGGTCAAAACACACTTCTCCAAGCTGAAAGCTCACTGGGCCCACACCAGCACACACTCCGACTCTGAAGACTAGCAGGAGAGCCTGCCCCCTTGCATTCCCTCACGGCCTTTTAGCAGGGACCGCGGATTCATAGATGACCCAGCTTATGGGCAGACACGGTCGACCCTCAGTCAGGAGCCCCTCCAATACTGGAGTCCTTGGTGGTGTTTGCGTGCATGTCGGCAGGGGACACTGGCCTTCACTCCTAACAGTCCCCTACACCCGAGAGAGGAAACGTGCTGAACCTCAGTTTCGATAAGGATACGGTAGAGTGTTCTCACCCATGTTGTTCAGAGTTTCCAAGGAATGCATACAAGGGTGTCATCATCTATCCAAGCACATGCTGGGATGCGGCAGAACACAACCGGGCAGTGCGCTGGGCTCTGCAGGGGAGGCATGAGCCTGGGGTACCCCAAAAGCCTGGGGAATCCACAGCCCTCAGGCCACTCAACAAGACAAACAATCAAACCACTCTTACATCCATTGGGCCCATCTGAGGAAAACCTAATATCTAATGGCACATCCTGGGGTGGTTGAATACCTACCATCCTGAGTTATCCCCGACCATGCTCGGGAACATGGCCCCGCCTCACTTTTTCCAGTTCTTCTTAGCACCTCCAGTCATCAGGGCACACGAAGATCTTCTTGTTTTTGCCGACGGCGAGGCTTGCCCAGCAACTGCACCTGGGAAGTGGACTGGTGTCCTCAGAGGACATGATCCATACAAACATTTACCTGGGCTTGAGCTCTGAAACTGCTTCCCAAGAACCTCTATCCCTTACCGAGAATTGACTGCATGTCTGATAGTACGACTGCAGGAAGTTAGGCACATACATTGGCCGGTGTGTGAGAGGCTGTATTTCTGTGTTCACGCATGTGACTGTGACTGAGTACGCAGACGCTCTTGTGGGTTTCTCTGTGTGCCCCTGACTATGTGTCTTGGTCTCTGTGTGTCCCTGTAGGCCTGTGAAGTGGCGTCCAACAGTAAACGCCATAGTTTATACACAACACCCTGTCTAGACCCCCTAGTGAAAGGAGAAAGCCCCCTGTCAGCTTCCAGAGACCGCATGCAAACTTTAACCCCCAGGGGCTGTTGAAATACTCCACGGACTCCCGCTCTCCCACAGCCACGCCTTCTGACCACAGCACAAAGACTGGACGAGACCTGCCTCCCGGCCGTGGGTGTGACATCTACGTGCAACTCGAGAACCTGCCAGCTACCAGCACATCTGATGTGCACTTGGGGTCACTCCCAACATTTTGGAAGCAAGGGAACGCCCATGGTTGACCCGACACCGACCTACAGCATTCTACTGGCAAGATGCAGCCTGAAACAACTCAAGGGGCTAAAGAACATCGAACAAAGTGCAACTTCTTGCCAACTAGGCCTAATCACTTTCCTTTGACCCGTGGGAATGCCCACCACAGGAAGCAGTGGGCTTCAGCAGCCATGACCCACGTTGGAACCCCACAGCGGAAACTAGGCCACCTTCCCGGCCATGTCTCAGGCAGCTCCCATCCTGCATGGTTCGCGGCCCTGACCCCTAAGGAACCGCTCAAACGCTCAACAGCCTCGTCCAACGTGCCCTACTCCAGCCTGCAGGGCGATGCGTCCCTACTGGAAGGCACAGACATCTTCCGAACACGGGAACACTGAACACCAGGGAAGACAGACCGCAGGACTGTCTGCTTTGAAGATGCTGATCCCACCTGATGCATCCTGGAAATTCTCCACTGCCACAGTGACACCACTGAGGAACTCAGAGTGATCAAAGGCATGGTCCCCGAGGACCACAGACAGACTTGCAACGGAAGACCTCTGCCATGTGAGGGCACTTGGAAGCCTGAAAGGGAAGAGTGGCTGGCCTTGGCAGCGAACCAAGCATGGCAACACTGCCCCCTTCTCTGCCCCGCCAACGGACTGCTCTGGATAAAGCTCTGGCTATTCGAAAGGCCTGCATGCCATACGGGCCGGCCGCGTCATGCCCTCCGGCAGAAACACTATCGCTTTGCACATTCCCACAAGTGGGAAAAGAGCGAACCAAGGGCTTGTTTGCATAACTCACCTACCCCCACGAAGGCCGGCACAGATTCCTCAGCATGTCCATCTTCTCTGTGTCCCGCAAGACACCCGTGGGGAGTCACTCCTCTGGAAACGGGATTGCAACTCTTCACAGGTAACCTACCTCACTGCATCCTCATGAACTGCCACAGCCATCCCCACCATAGGCAGCTGATGCCAGGCCATCACGAACAAGACACATCCTTGGGAAGCCGAGGCCAGCGCCTGCAACCCAATGATGACAGCCCATCCCACGACATCACACAGGACCTGTCCTCATGATACCTTACCTTTCTCTCCAGGGCAGCAGCCACTACGCAGGCTTAAATGCAGCACTCGATCCTCACCCCACTCCACGATGATCCACTTAGCGCCAACAGTGTGCTGGCAGCTTCAGGGGCAGCAGCGAGGCCTAATCCATCAGCCCCCTTCCGCCATCACCAAACTCCATCCCACCCGCGCCCACTGCTCCAGCCCCACCGGGCACTCAAGAACCTCACCGCACCAAACACGACAACAGAGAGGGCCACAGGCCTGGCCTGAGGCTCCAGGCTCCAACCAGGGAACCTTGCTCATATTGGCTCCCAAAATCAACCACCGAAGCGGCATGCACAATGCGTGATCCTGGTCAAAACACACTTCTCCAAGCTGAAAGCTCACTGGGCCCACACCAGCACACACTCCGACTCTGAAGACTAGCAGGAGAGCCTGCCCCCTTGCATTCCCTCACGGCCTTTTAGCAGGGACCGCGGATTCATAGATGACCCAGCTTATGGGCAGACACGGTCGACCCTCAGTCAGGAGCCCCTCCAATACTGGAGTCCTTGGTGGTGTTTGCGTGCATGTCGGCAGGGGACACTGGCCTTCACTCCTAACAGTCCCCTACACCCGAGAGAGGAAACGTGCTGAACCTCAGTTTCGATAAGGATACGGTAGAGTGTTCTCACCCATGTTGTTCAGAGTTTCCAAGGAATGCATACAAGGGTGTCATCATCTATCCAAGCACATGCTGGGATGCGGCAGAACACAACCGGGCAGTGCGCCGGGCTCTGCAGGGGAGGCATGAGCCTGGGGTACCCCAAAAGCCTGGGGAATCCACAGCCCTCAGGCCACTCAACAAGACAAACAATCAAACCACTCTTACATCCATTGGGCCCATCTGAGGAAAACCTAATATCTAATGGCACATCCTGGGGTGGTTGAATACCTACCATCCTGAGTTATCCCCGACCATGCTCGGGAACATGGCCCCGCCTCACTTTTTCCAGTTCTTCTTAGCACCTCCAGTCATCAGGGCACACGAAGATCTTCTTGTTTTTGCCGACGGCGAGGCTTGCCCAGCAACTGCACCTGGGAAGTGGACTGGTGTCCTCACAGGACATGATCCATACAAACATTTACCTGGGCTTGAGCTCTGAAACTGCTTCCCAAGAACCTCTATCCCTTACCGAGAATTGACTGCATGTCTGATAGTACGACTGCAGGAAGTTAGGCACATACATTGGCCGGTGTGTGAGAGGCTGTATTTCTGTGTTCACGCATGTGACTGTGACTGAGTACGCAGACGCTCTTGTGGGTTTCTCTGTGTGCCCCTAACTATGTGTCTTGGTCTCTGTGTGTCCCTGTAGCCCTGTGAAGAGGCGTCCAACATTAAACGCCATAGTTTATACACAACACCCTGTCTAGACCCCCTAGTGAAAGGAGAAAGCCCCCTGTCAGCTTCCAGAGACCGCATGCAAACTTTAACCCCCAGGGGCTGTTGAAATACTCCACGGACTCCCGCTCTCCCACAGCCACGCCTTCTGACCACAGCACAAAGACTGGACGAGACCTGCCTCCCGGCCGTGGGTGTGACATCTACGTGCAACTCGAGAACCTGCCAGCTACCAGCACATCTGATGTGCACTTGGGGTCACTCCCAACATTTTGGAAGCAAGGGAACGCCCATGGTTGACCCGACACCGACCTACAGCATTCTACTGGCAAGATGCAGCCTGAAACAACTCAAGGGGCTAAAGAACATCGAACAAAGTGCAACTTCTTGCCAACTAGGCCTAATCACTTTCCTTTGACCCGTGGGAATGCCCACCACAGGAAGCAGTGGGCTTCAGCAGCCATGACCCACGTTGCAACCCCACAGCGGAAACTAGGCCACCTTCCCGGCCATGTCTCAGGCAGCTCCCATCCTGCATGGTTCGCGGCCATGACCCCTAAGGAACCGCTCAAACGCTCAACAGCCTCGTCCAACGTGCCCTACTCCAGCCAGCAGGGCGACGCGTCCCTACTGGAAGGCACAGACATCTTCCGAACACTTGAACACTGAACACCAGGGAAGACAGACCGCAGGACTGTCTGCTTTGAAGATGCTGATCCCACCTGATGCATCCTGGAAATTCTCCACTGCCACAGTGACACCACTGAGGAACTCAGAGTGATCAAAGGCATGGTCCCCGAGGACCACAGACAGACTTGCAACGGAAGACCTCTGCCATGTGAGGGCACTTGGAAGCCTGAAAGGGAAGAGTGGCTGGCTTTGGCAGCGAACCAAGCATGGCAACACTGCCCCCTTCTCTGCCCCGCCAACGGACTGCTCTGGATAAATATCTGGCTATTCGAAAGGCCTGCATGCCATACGGGCCGGCCGCGTCATGCCCTCCGGCAGAAACACTATCGCTTTGCACATTCCCACAAGTGGGAAAAGAGCGAACCAAGGGCTTGTTTGCATAACTCACCTACCCCCACGAAGGCCGGCACAGATGCCTCAGCATGTCCATCTTCTCTGTGTCCCGCAAGACACCCGTGGGGAGTCACTCCTCTGGAAACGGGATTGCAACTCTTCACAGGTAACCTACCTCACTGCATCCTCATGAACTGCCAAAGCCATCCCCACCATAGGCAGCTGATGCCAGGCCATCACGAACAAGACATATCCTTGGGAACCCGAGGTCAGCGCCTGCAACCCAATGATGACAGCCCATCCCACGACATCACACAGGACCTGTCCTCATGATACCTTACCTTTCTCTCCAGGGCAGCAGCCACTACGCAGGCTTAAATGCAGCACTCGATCCTCACCCCACTCCACGATGATCCACTTAGCGCCAACAGTGTGCTGGCAGCTTCAGGGGCAGCAGCGAGGCCTAATCCATCAGCCCCCTTCCGCCATCACCAAACTCCATCCCACCCCCGCCCACTGCTCCAGCCCCACCGGGCACTCAAGAACCTCACCGCACCAAACACGACAACAGAGAGGGCCACAGGCCTGGCCTGAGGCTCCAGGCTCCAACCAGGGAACCTTGCTCATTTTGGCTTCCAAAATCAACCACCGAAGCGGCATGCACAAAGCGTGATCCTGGTCAAAACACACTTCTCCAAGCTGAAAGCTCACTGGGCCCACACCAGCACACACTCCGACTCTGAAGACTAGCAGGAGAGCCTACCCCCTTGCATTCCCTCACGGCCTTTTAGCAGGGACCGCGGATTCATAGATGACCCAGCTTATGGGCAGACACGGTCGACCCTCAGTCAGGAGCCCCTCCAATACTGGAGTCCTTGGTGGTGTTTGCGTGCATGTCGGCAGGGGACACTGGCCTTCACTCCTAACAGTCCCCTACACCCGAGAGAGGAAACGTGCTGAACCTCAGTTAAGATAAGGATACGGTAGAGTGTTCTCACCCATTTTGTTCAGAGTTTCCAAGGAATGCATACAAGGGTGTCATCATCGATCCAAGCACATACTGGGATGCTGCAGAACACAACCGGGCTGTGCGCCGTGCTCTGCAGGGGAGTCATGACCCTGGGGTACCACAAAAGCCTGGAGAATCCACAGCCCTCAGGCCACTCAACAAGATGAACAATCAAGCCACTCTTGCAGCCATTGGGCCCATCTGAGGAAAACCTAATATCTAATGGCACATCTTGGGGTGGTTGAATACCTACCATCCTGAGTTATCCGCGACCATGCTCGGAAACATGGCCCCGCCTCAATTTTTCCAGTTCTTCTTAGCACCTCCAGTCATCAGAGCACACGAAGATCTTCTTGTTTTTGCCGACGGCGAGGCTTGCCCAGCAACTGCACCTGGGAAGTGGACTGGTGTCCTCACAGGACATGATCCATACAAACATTTACCTGGGCTTGAGCTCTGAAACTGCTTCCCAAGAACCTCTATCCCTTACCGAGAATTGACTGCATGTCTGATAGTACGACTGCAGGAAGTTAGGCACATACATTGGCCGGTGTGTGAGAGGCTGTATTTCTGTGTTCACGCGTGTGACTGTGACTAAGTACGCAGACGCTCTTGTGGGTTTCTCTGTGTGCCGCTGACTACGCGTCTTGGTCTCTGTGTGTCCCTGTAGCCCTGTGAAGAGGCGTCCAACAGTAAACGCCATAGCTTATACACAACACCCTGTCTAGACCCCCAACTGAAAGGAGAAAGCCCCCTGTCAGCTTCCAGAGGCCGCATGCAAACTTTAACCCCCAGGGGCTGTTGAAATACTCCACGGACTCCCGCTCTCCCACAGCCACGCCTTCTGACCAGAGCACAAAGACTGGATGAGACCTTCCTCCCAGCCGTGGCTGTGACATCTACGTGCAACTCGAGAACCTGCCAGCTACCAGCACATCTGATGTGCACTTGGGGTCACTCCCAGCACTTTCGGAAGCAGGGGAACTCCCATGGGTGACCCGACACCGACCTACAGCATTCTACTGGCAAGATGCAGCCTGAAACCACTCAATGGGCTAAAGAACATCGAACAAAGTGCAACTTCTTTCCAACTAGGCCTAATCTCTTTCCTTTGACCCGTGGGAATGCCCACCACAGGAAGCAGTGGGCTTCAGCAGCCATGACCCATGTTGGAACCCCACAGCGGAAACTAGGCCACCTTCCCGGCCATGTCTCAGGCAGCTCACATCCTGCAAGGTTCGCGGCCCTGACCCCTAAGGAACCGCTCAAACGCTCAACAGCCTCGCCCAACGTGCCCAACTCCAGCCAGCAGGGCGACGCGTCCCTACTGGAAGCCACAGACATCTTCCGAACACGGGAACACTGAACACCAGGGAAGACAGACCGCAAGCCTGTCTGCTTTGAACATGCTGATCCCACCTGATGCATCCTGGAAATTCTCCACTGCCACAATGACACCACTGAGGAACTCAGAGTGATCAAAGGCATGGTCCCCGAGGACCACAGACAGACTTGCAACGGAAGACCTCTGCCAAGTGAGGGCACTTGGAAGCCTGAAAGGGAACCGTGGCTGGCCTTGGCAGTGCACCAGGGATGGCAACAGTGCCCCCTTCGCTGCCCCGCCAACGGACTGCTCTGGATAAAGCTCTGGCTATTCGAAAGTCCTGTATGCCATACGGGCCGGCCGCGTCATGCCCTCCGGCAGAAACACTATCGCTTTGCACATTCCCAAAAGTGGGAAAAGAGCGACCCAAGGGCTTGTTTGCATAACTCACCAACCCCGAAGAAGGCCGGCACAGATGCCTCAGCATGTCCATCTTCTCTATGTGCCGCAAGACACCCGTGGGGAGTCACTCCTCTGGAAACGGGATTGCAACTCTTCACAGGTACCCTACCTCACTGCATCCTCATGAACTGCCACAGCCATCCCCACCATAGGCAGCTGATGCCAGGCCATCACGAACAAGACACATCCTTGGGAAGCCGAGGCCAGCGCCTGCAACCCAATGATGACAGCCCATCCCACGACATCGCACAGGACCTGTCCTCATGATACCTTACCTTTCTCTCCAGGGCAGCAGCCACTACGCAGGCTTAAATGCAGCACTCGATCCTCACTCCAATCCACGATGATCCACTTAGCGCCAACAGTGTGCTGGCAGCTTCAGGGGCAGCAGCGAGGCCTAATCCATCAGCCCCCTTCCGCCATCACCAAACTCCATCCCACCCCCGCCCACTGCTCCAGCCCCACCGGGCACTCAAGAACCTCACCGCACCAAACACGACAACAGAGAGGGCCACAGGCCTGGCCTGAGGCTCCAGGCTCCAACCAGGGAACCTTGCTCATTTTGGCTCCCAAAATCAACCACCGAAGCGGCATGCACAATGCGTGATCCTGGTCAAAACACACTTCTCCAAGCTGAAAGCTCACTGGGCCCACACCAGCACACACTCCGACTCTGAAGACTAGCAGGAGAGCCTGCCCCCTTGCATTCCCTCACGGCCTTTTAGCAGGGACCGCGGATTCATAGATGACCCAGCTTATGGGCAGACACGGTCGACCCTCAGTCAGGAGCCCCTCCAATACTGGAGTCCTTGGTGGTGTTTGCGTGCATGTCGGCAGGGGACACTGGCCTTCACTCCTAACAGTCCCCTACACCCGAGAGAGGAAACGTGCTGAACCTCAGTTTCGATAAGGATACGGTAGAGTGTTCTCACCCATGTTGTTCAGAGTTTCCAAGGAATGCATACAAGGGTGTCATCATCTATCCAAGCACATGCTGGGATGCGGCAGAACACAACCGGGCAGTGCGCCGGGCTCTGCAGGGGAGTCATGAGCCTGGGGTACCCCAAAAGCCTGGGGAATCCACAGCCCTCAGGCCACTCAACAAGACAAACAATCAAACCACTCTTACATCCATTGGGCCCATCTGAGGAAAACCTAATATCTAATGGCACATCCTGGGGTGGTTGAATACCTACCATCCTGAGTTATCCCTGACCATGCTCGGGAACATGGCCCCGCCTCACTTTTTCCAGTTCTTCTTAGCACCTCCAGTCATCAGGGCACACGAAGATCTTCTTGTTTTTGCCGACGGCGAGGCTTGCCCAGCAACTGCACCTGGGAAGTGGACTGGTGTCCTCAGAGGACATGATCCATACAAATATTTACCTGGGCCTGAGCTCTGAAACTGCTTCCCAAGAACCTCTATCCCTTACCGAGAATTGACTGCATGTCTGATAGTACGACTGCAGGAAGTTAGGCACATACATTGGCCGGTGTGTGAGAGGCTGTATTTCTGTGTTCACGCATGTGACTGTGACTGAGTACGCAGACGCTCTTGTGGGTTTCTCTGTGTGCCCCTGACTATGCGTCTTGGTCTCTGTGTGTCCCTGTAGCCCTGTGAAGAGGCGTCCAACAGTAAACGCCATAGTTTATACACAACACCCTGTCTAGACCCCCTAGTGAAAGGAGAAAGCCCCCTGTCAGCTTCCAGAGACCGCATGCAAACTGTAACCCCCAGGGGCTGTTGAAATACTCCACGGACTCCCGCTCTCCCACAGCCACGCCTTCTGACCACAGCACAAAGACTGGACGAGACCTGCCTCCCGGCCGCGGGTGTGACATCTACGTGCAACTCGAGAACCTGCCAGCTACCAGCACATCTGATGTGCACTTGGGGTCACTCCCAACATTTTGGAAGCAAGGGAACGCCCATGGTTGACCCGACACCGACCTACAGCATTCTACTGGCAAGATGCAGCCTGAAACAACTCAAGTGGCTAAAGAACATCGAACAAAGTGCAACTTCTTGCCAACTAGGCCTAATCACTTTCCTTTGACCCGTGGGAATGCCCACCACAGGAAGCAGTGGGCTTCAGCAGCCATGACCCACGTTGGAACCCCACAGCGGAAACTAGGCAACCTTCCCGGCCATGTCTCAGGCAGCTCCCATCCTGCATGGTTCGCGGCCCTGACCCCTAAGGAACCGCTCAAACGCTCAACAGCCTCGTCCAACGTGCCCTACTCCAGCCAGCAGGGCAACGCTCCCTACTGGAAGGCACAGACATCTTCCGAACACGGGAACACTGAACACCAGGGAAGACAGACCGCAGGACTGTCTGCTTTGAAGATGCTGATCCCACCTGATGCATCCTGGAAATTCTCCACTGCCACAGTGACACCACTGAGGAACTCAGAGTGATCAAAGGCATGGTCCCCGAGGACCACAGACAGACTTGCAACGGAAGACCTCTGCCATGTGAGGGCACTTGGAAGCCTGAAAGGGAAGAGTGGCTGGCCTTGGCAGCGAACCAAGCATGGCAACACTGCCCCCTTCTCTGCCCCGCCAACGGACTGCTCTGGATAAAGCTCTGGCTATTCGAAAGGCCTGCATGCCATACGGGCCGGCCGCGTCATGCCCTCCGGCAGAAACACTATCGCTTTGCACATTCCCAAAAGTGGGAAAAGAGGGAACCAAGGGCCTGTTTGCATAACTCACCTACCCCCACGAAGGCCGGCACAGATGCCTCAACATTTCCATCTTCTCTGTGTCCCGCAAGACACCCGTGGGGGGTCACTCCTCTGGAAACGGGATTGCAACTCTTCACAGGTAACCTACCTCACTGCATCCTCATGAACTGCCAAAGCCATCCCCACCATAGGCAGCTGATGCCAGGCCATCACGAACAAGACACATCCTTGGGAAGCCGAGGCCAGCGCCTGCAACCCAATGATGACAGCCCATCCCACGACATCACACAGAACCTGTCCTCATGATACCTTACCTTTCTCTCCAGGGCAGCAGCCACTACGCAGGCTTAAATGCAGCACTCGATCCTCACCCCACTCCACGATGATCCACTTAGCGCCAACAGTGTGCTGGCAGCTTCAGGGGCAGCAGCGAGGCCTAATCCATCAGCCCCCTTCCGCCATCACCAAACTCCATCCCACCCCCGCCCACTGCTCCAGCCCCACCGGGCACTCAAGAACCTCACCGCACCAAACACGACAACAGAGAGGGCCACAGGCCTGGCCTGAGGCTCCAGGCTCCAACCAGGGAACCTTGCTCATTTTGGCTTCCAAAATCAACCACCGAAGCGGCATGCACAAAGCGTGATCCTGGTCAAAACACACTTCTCCAAGCTGAAAGCTCACTGGGCCCACACCAGCACACACTCCGACTCTGAAGACTAGCAGGAGAGCCTGCCCCCTTGCATTCCCTCACGGCCTTTTAGCAGGGACCGCGGATTCATAGATGACCCAGCTTATGGGCAGACACGGTCGACCCTCAGTCAGGAGCCCCTCCAATACTGGAGTCCTTGGTGGTGTTTGCGTGCATGTCGGCAGGGGACACTGGCCTTCACTCCTAACAGTCCCCTACACCCGAGAGAGGAAACGTGCTGAACCTCAGTTTCGATAAGGATACGGGAGAGTGTTCTCACCCATTTTGTTCAGAGTTTCCAAGGAATGCATACAAGGGTGTCATCATCGATTGAAGCACATGCTGGGATGCTGCAGAACACAACCGGGCCGTGCGCCGGGCTCTGCAGGGGAGTCATGAGCCTGGGGTACCCCAATATCCTGGAGCATCCACAGCCCTCAGGCCACTCAACAAGACGAACAATCAAGCCACTCTTACAGCCATTGGGCCAATCTGAGGAAAACCTAATATCTAATGGCACATCCTGGGGTGGTTGAATACCTACCATGATGTGTTATACGTGACCATGCTCGGGAACATGGCCCCGCCTCACTTTTTCCAGTTCTTCTTAGCACCTCCAGTCATCAGAGCACACGAAGATCTTCTTGTTTTTGCCGACGGCGAGGCTTGCCCAGCAACTGCACCTGGGAAGTGGACTGGTGTCCTCAAAGGACATGATCCATACAAACATTTACCTGGCCTTGAGCTCTGAAACTGCTTCCCAAGGACCTCTATCCCTTACCGAGAATTGACTGCATGTCTGATAGTACCACTGAAGGAAGTTACGCACATACATTGGCCGGTTTGTGAGAGGCTGTATTTCTGTGTTCACGCGTGTGACTGTGACTGCGCACGCAGACGCTCTTGTGGGTTTCTCTGTGTGCCCCTGACTATGCGTCTTGGTCTCTGTGTGTCCCTGTAGCCCTGTGAAGAGGCGTCCAACAGTAAACGCCATAGTTTATACACAACACCCTGTCTAGACCCCCAACTGAAAGGAGAAAGACCCCTGTCAGCTTCCAGAGACCGCAAGCAAACTTTAACCCCCAGGGGCTGTTGAAATACTCCACGGACTTCCGCTCTCCCACAGCCACGCCTTCTGACCACAGCACAAAGACTGGACGAGACCTGCCTCCCGGCCGTGGGTGTGACATCTACGTGCAACTCGAGAACCTGCCAGCTACCAGCACATCTGATGTGCACTTGGAGTCACTCCCAACATTTTGGAAGCAAGGGAACGCCCATGGTTGACCCGACACCGACCTACAGCATTCTACTGGCAAGATGCAGCCTGAAACAACTCAAGGGGCTAAAGAACATCGAACAAAGTGCAACTTCTTGCCAACTAGGCCTAATCACTTTCCTTTGACCCGTGGGAATGCCCACCACAGGAAGCAGTGGGCTTCAGCAGCCATGACCCACGTTGGAACCCCACAGCGGAAACTAGGCCACTTTCCCGGCCATGTCTCAGGCAGCTCCCATCCTGCAAGGTTCGCGGCCCTGACCCCTAAGGAACCGCTCAAACGCTCAACAGCCTCGTCCAACATGCCCTACTCCAGCCAGCAGGGCGACGCGTCCCTTCTGGAAGGCACAGACATCTTCCGAACACGGGAACACTGAACACCAGGGAAGACAGACCGCAGGACTGTCTGCTTTGAAGATGCTGATCCCACCTGATGCATCCTGGAAATTCTCCACTGCCACAGTGACACCACTGAGGAACTCAGAGTGATCAAAGGCATGGTCCCCGAGGACCACAGACAGACTTGCAAAGGAAGACCTCTGCCATGTGAGGGCACTTGGAAGCCTGAAAGGGAAGAGTGGCTGGCCTTGGCAGTGCACCAGGGATGGCAACAGTGCCCCCTTCTCTGTCCCGCCAAGGAACTGCTCTGGATAAAGCTCTGGGTATTCGAAAGGCCTGCATGCCACACGGGCCGTCCGCGTCATGCCCTCCGGCAGAAACACTATCGCTTTGCACATTCCCAAAAGTGGGAAAAGAGCGACCCAAGGGCTTGTTTGCATAACTCACCTACCCCCAAGAAGGCCGGCACAGATGCCTCAGCATGTCCATCTTCTCTATGTCCCGCAAGACACCCGTGGGGAGTCACTCCACTGGAAACGGGATTGCAACTCTTCACAGGTAACCTACCTCACTGCATCCTCATGAACTGCCACAGCCATCCCCACCATAGGCAGCTGATGCCAGGCCATCACGAACAAGACACATCCTTGGGAAGCCGAGGCCAGCGCCTGCAACCCAATGATGACAGCCCATCCCACGACATCACACAGGACCTGTCCTCATGATACCTTACCTTTCTCTCCAGGGCAGCAGCCACTACGCAGGCTTAAATGCAGCACTCGATCCTCACCCCACTCCACGATGATCCACTTAGCGCCAACAGTGTGCTGGCAGCTTCAGGGGCAGCAGCGAGGCCTAATCCATCAGTCCCCTTCCGCCATCACCAAACTCCATCCCACCCCCGCCCACTGCTCCAGCCCCACCGGGCACTCAAGAACCTCACCGCACCAAACACGACAACAGAGAGGGCCACAGGCCTGGCCTGAGGCTCCAGGCTCCAACCAGGGAACCTTGCTCATTTTGGCTCCCAAAATCAACCACCGAAGCGGCATGCACAATGCGTGATCCTGGTCAAAACACACTTCTCCAAGCTGAAAGCTCACTGGGCCCACACCAGCACACACTCCGACTCTGAAGACTAGCAGGAGAGCCTGCCCCCTTGCATTCCCTCACGGCCTTTTAGCAGGGACCGCG
The DNA here is from genome assembly GCF_028021215.1 of Eschrichtius robustus. Taxonomy (NCBI): domain Eukaryota; kingdom Metazoa; phylum Chordata; class Mammalia; order Artiodactyla; family Eschrichtiidae; genus Eschrichtius; species Eschrichtius robustus. The sequence goes on along the minus strand of NC_090824.1, from coordinate 143,085,917 downwards.
GATTCATAGATGACCCAGCTTATGGGCAGACACGGTCGACCCTCAGTCAGGAGCCCCTCCAATACTGGAGTCCTTGGTGGTGTTTGCATGCATATCGGCAGGGGACACTGGCCTTCACTCCTAACAGTCCCCTACACCCGAGAGAGGAAACGTGCTGAACATCAGTTTCGATAAGGATACGGTAGAGTGTTCTCACCCATGTTGTTCAGAGTTTCCAAGGAATGCATACAAGGGTGTCATCATCTATCCAAGCACATGCTGGGATGCGGCAGAACACAACTGGGCAGTGCGCCGGGCTCTGCAGAGGAGTCATGAGCCTGGGGTACCCCAAAAGCCTGGGGAATCCACAGCCCTCAGGCCACTCAACAAGACAAACAATCAAACCACTCTTACATCCATTGGGCCCATCTGAGGAAAACCTAATATCTAATGGCACATCCTGGGGTGGTTGAATACCTACCATCCTGAGTTATCCCCGACCATGCTCGGGAACATGGCCCCGCCTCACTTTTTCCAGTTCTTCTTAGCACCTCCAGTCATCAGGGCACACGAATATCTTCTTGTTTTTGCCGACGGCGAGGCTTGCCCAGCAACTGCACCTGGGAAGTGGACTGGTGTCCTCAGAGGACATGATCCATACAAACATTTACCTGGGCTTGAGCTCTGAAACTGCTTCCCAAGAACCTCTATCCCTTACCGAGAATTGACTGCATGTCTGATAGTACGACTGCAGGAAGTTAGGCACATACATTGGCTGGTGTGTGAGAGGCTGTATTTCTGTGTTCACGCATGTGACTGTGACTGAGTACGCAGACGCTCTTGTGGGTTTCTCTGTGTGCCCCTGACTATGTGTCTTGGTCTCTGTGTGTCCCTGTAGCCCTGTGAAGAGGCGTCCAACAGTAAACGCCATAGTTTATACACAACACCCTGTCTAGACCGCCTAGTGAAAGGAGAAAGACCCCTGTCAGCTTCCAGAGACCGCATGCAAACTTTAACCCCCAGGGGCTGTTGAAATACTCCACGGACTCCCGCTCTCCCACAGCCACGCCTTCTGACCACAGCACAAAGACTGGACGAGACCTGCCTCCCGGCCGTGGGTGTGACATCTACGTGTAACTCGAGAACCTGCCAGCTACCAGCACATCTGATGTGCACTTGGGGTCACTCCCAACATTTTGGAAGCAAGGGAACGCCCATGGTTGACCCGACACCGACCTACAGCATTCTACTGGCAAGATGCAGCCTGAAACAACTCAAGGGGCTAAAGAACATCGAACAAAGTGCAACTTCTTGCCAACTAGGCCTAATCACTTTCCTTTGACCCGTGGGAATGCCCACCACAGGAAGCAGTGGGCTTCAGCAGCCATGACCCCCGTTGGAACCCCACAGCGGAAACTAGGCCACCTTCCCGGCCATGTAACAGGCAGCTCCCATCCTGCATGGTTCGCGGCCCTGACCCCTAAGGAACCGCTCAAACGCTCAACAGCCTCGTCCAACGTGCCCTACTCCAGCCAGCAGGGCGACGCGTCCCTACTGGAAGGCACAGACATCTTCCAAACACGGGAACACTGAACACCAGGGAAGACAGACCGCAGGACTGTCTGCTTTGAAGATGCTGATCCCACCTGATGCATCCTGGAAATTCTCCACTGCCACAGTGACACCACTGAGGAACTCAGAGTGATCAAAGGCATGGTCCCCGAGGACCACAGACAGACTTGCAACGGAAGACCTCTGCCATGTGAGGGCACTTGGAAGCCTGAAAGGGAAGAGTGGCTGGCTTTGGCAGCGAACCAAGCATGGCAACACTGCCCCCTTCTCTGCCCCGCCAACGGACTGCTCTGGATAAAGCTCTGGCTATTCGAAAGGCCTGCATGCCATACGGGCCGGCCGCGTCATGCCCTCCGGCAGAAACACTATCGTTTTGCACATTCCCAAAAGTGGGAAAAGAGCGAACCAAGGGCTTGTTTGCATAACTCACCTACCCCCAAGAAGGCCGGCACAGATGCCTCAGCATGTCCATCTTCTCTGTGTCCCGCAAGACACCCGTGGGGAGTCACTCCTCTGGAAACGGGATTGCAACTCTTCACAGGTAACCTACCTCACTGCATCCTCATGAACTGCCAAAGCCATCCCCACCATAGGCAGCTGATGCCAGGCCATCACGAACAAGACATATCCTTGGGAAGCCGAGGTCAGCGCCTGCAACCCAATGATGACAGCCCATCCCACGACATCACACAGGACCTGTCCTCATGATACCTTACCTTTCTCTCCAGGGCAGCAGCCACTACGCAGGCTTAAATGCAGCACTCGATCCTCACCCCACTCCACGATGATCCACTTAGCGCCAACAGTGTGCTGGCAGCTTCAGGGGCAGCAGCGAGGCCTAATCCATCAGCCCCCTTCCGCCATCACCAAACTCCATCCCACCCCCGCCCACTGCTCCAGCACCACCGGGCACTAAAGAACCTCACCGCACCAAACACGACAACAGAGAGGGCCACAGGCCTGGCCTGAGGCTCCAGGCTCCAACCAGGGAACCTTGCTCATTTTGGCTTCCAAATTCAACCACCGAAGCGGCATGCACAAAGCGTGATCCTGGTCAAAACACACTTCTCCAAGCTGAAAGCTCACTGGGCCCACACCAGCACACACTCCGACTCTGAAGACTAGCAGGAGAGCCTGCCCCCTTGCATTCCCTCACGGCCTTTTAGCAGGTACCGCGGATTCATAGATGACCCAGCTTATGGGCAGACACGGTCGACCCTCAGTCAGGAGCCCCTCCAATACTGGAGTCCTTGGTGGTGTTTGCGTGCATGTCGGCAGGGGACACTGGCCTTCACTCCTAACAGTCCCCTACACCCGAGAGAGGAAACGTGCAGAACCTCAGTTTCGATAAGGATACGGTAGAGTGTTCTCACCCATTTTGTTCAGAGTTTCCAAGGAATGCATACAAGGGTGTCATCATCGATCCAAGCACATACTGGGATGCTGCAGAACACAACCGGGCAGTGCGCCGGGCTCTGCAGGGGAGTCATGAGCCTGGGGTACCACAAAAGCCTGGAGAATCCACAGCCCTCAGGCCCCTCAACAAGACGAACAATCAAGCCACTCTTGCAGCCATTGGGCCCATCTCTGGAAAACCTAATATCTAATGGCACATCTTGGGGTGGTTGAATACCTACCATCCTGAGTTATCCCCGACCATGCTCGGGAATATGGCCCCGCCTCACTTTTTCCAGTTCTTCTTAGCACCTCCAGTCATCAGAGCACACGAAGATCTTCTTGTTTTTGCCGACGGCGAGGATTGCCCAGCAACTGCACATGGGAAGTGGACTGGTGTCCTCAGAGGACATGATCCATACAAACATTTACCTGGGCTTGAGCTCTGAAACTGCTTCCCAAGGGCCTCTATCCCTCACCGAGAATTGACTGCATGTCTGATAGTACGACTGCAGGAAGTTAGGCACATACATTGGCCGGTGTGTGAGAGGCTGTATTTCTGTGTTCACGCGTGTGACTGTGACTGAGTACGCAGACGCTCTTGTGGGTTTCTCTGTGTGCCGCTGACTACGCGTCTTGGTCTCTGTGTGTCCCTGTAGCCCTGTGAAGAGGCGTCCAACAGTAAACGCCATAGCTTATACAGAACACCATGTCTAGACCCCCAACTGAAAGGAGAAAGCCCCCTGTCAGCTTCCAGAGGCCGCATGCAAACTTTAACCCCCAGGGGCTGTTGAAATACTCCATGGACTCCCGCTCTTCCACAGCCACGCCTTCTGACGACAGCACAAAGACTGGACGAGACCTGCCTCCCGGCCGTGGGTGTGACATCTACTTGCAACTCGAGAACCTGCCAGCTACCAGCACATCTGATGTGCACTTGGGGTCACTCCCAACATTTTGGAAGCAAGGGAACGCCCATGGTTGACCCGACACCGACCTACAGCATTCTACTGGCAAGATGTAGCCTGAAACAACTCAAGGGGCTAAAGAACATCGAACAAAGTGCAACTTCTTGCCAACTAGGCCTAATCACTTTCCTTTGACCCGTGGGAATGCCCACCACAGGAAAAAGTGGGCTGCAGCAACCATGACCCACGTTGGAACCCCACAGCGGAAACTAGGCCACCTTCCCGGCCATGTCTCAGGCAGCTCCCATCCTGCAAGGTTCGCGGCCCTGACCCCTAAGGAACCGCTCAAACGCTCAACAGCCTCGTCCAACGTGCCCTACTCCAGCCAGCAGGGCGACGCGTCCCTACTGGAAGCCACAGACATCTTCCGAACACGGGAACACTGAACACCAGGGAAGACAGACAGAAAGCCTGTCTGCTTTGAAGATGCTGATCCCACCTGATGCATCCTGGAAATTCTCCACTGCCACAGTGACACCACTGAGGAACTCAGAGTGATCAAAGGCATGGTCCCCGAGGACCACAGACAGACTTGCAACGGAAGACCTCTGCCATGTGAGGGCACTTGGAAGCCTGAAAGGGAAGAGTGGCTGGCCTTGGCAGTGCACCATGGATGGCAACAGTGCCCCCTTCTCTGCCCCGCCAACGGACTGCTCTGGATAAAGCTCTGGGTATTCGAAAGGCCTGCATGCCACACGGGCCGGCCGCGTCATGCCCTCCGGCAGAAACACTATCGCTTTGCACATTCCCAAAAGTGGGAAAAGAGCGACCAAAGGGCTTGTTTGCATAACTCACCTACCCCCAAAAGGCCGGCACAGATGCCTCAGCATGTCCATCTTCCCTATGTCCCGCAAGACACCCGTGGGGAGTCACTCCTCTGGAAACGGGATTGCAAATCTTCACAGGTAACCTACCTCACTGCATCCTCATGAACTGCCAAAGCCATCCCCACCATAGGCAGCTGATGCCAGGCCATCATGAACAAGACACATCCTTGGGAAGCCGAGGTCAGCGCCTGCAACACAATGATGACAGCCCTTCCCACGACATCACACAGGACCTGTCCTCATGATACCTTACCTTTCTCTCCAGGGCAGCAGCCACTATGCAGGCTTAAATGCAGCACTTGATCTTCACCCCACTCCACGATGATCCACTTAGCGCCAACAGTGTGCTGGCAGCTTCAGGGGCAGCAGCGAGGCCTAATCCATCAGCCCCCTTCCGCCATCACCAAACACCATCCCACCCCCGCACACTGCTCCAGCCCCACCGGGCACTCAAGAACCTCACCGCACCAAACACAGCAAAAGAGAGGGCCACAGGCCTGGCCTGAGGCTCCAGGCTCCAACCAGGGAACCTTGCTCATTTTGGCTCCCAAAATCAACCACCGAAGCGGCATGCACAAAGCGTGATCCTGGTCAAAACACACTTCTCCAAGCTGAAAGCTCACTGGGCCCACACCAGCACACACTCCGACTCTGAACACTAGCAGGAGAGCCTGCCCCCTTGCATTCCCTCACGGCCTTTTAGCAGGGACCGCGGATTCATAGATGACCCAGCATATGGGCAGACACGGTCGACCCTCAGACAAGAGCCCCTCCAATACTGGAGTCCTTGGTGGTGTTTGCGTGCATGTCGGTAGGGGCACTGGCCTTCACTCCTAACAGTCCCCTACACCCGAGAGAGGAAACGTGCTGAAACTCACTTTTGATAAGGATACAGGAGAGTGTTCTCACCCATTTTGTTCAGAATTTCCAAGGAATGCATACAAGGGTGTCATCATCGATCCAAGCACATGCTGGGATGCTGCAGAACACAACCGGGCAGTGCGTCGGGCTCTGCAGGGGAGTCATGAGCCTGGCGTACCCCAAAATCCTGGAGCATCCACAGCCCTCAGGCCACTCAACAAGTCAAACAATCAAGCCACTCTTACAGCCATTGGGCCAATCTGAGGAAAACCTAATATCTAATGGCACATCCTGGAGTGGTTGAATACCTACCATCCTGAGTTATCCGCAACCATGCTCGGGAACATGGCCCCGCCTCACATTTTCCAGTTCTTCTTAGCTCCTCCAGTCATCAGAGCACACGAAGATCTTCTTGATTTGCCGACGGCGAGGCTTGCCCAGCAACTGCACCTGGGAAGTGGACTGGTGTCCTCAAAGGACATGATCCATACAAATATTTACCTGGGCTTGAGCTCTGAAACTGCTTTCCAAGGACCTCTATCCCTTACCGAGAATTGACTGCATGTCTGATAGTACGACTGCAGGAAGTTAGGCACATACATTGGCCGGTGTGTGAGAGGCTGTATTTCTGTGTTCACGCGTGTGACTGTGACTGCGCACGCAGACGCTCTTGTGGGTTTCTCTGTGTGCCGCTGACTACGCGTCTTGGTCTCTGTGTGTCCCTGTAGCCCTGTGAAGAGGCGTCCAACAGTAAACGCCATAGTTTATACACAACACCCTGTCTAGACCCCCAACTGAAAGGAGAAAGCCCCCTGTCAGCTTGCAGAGGCCGCATGAAAACTTTAACCCCCAGGGGCTGTTGAAATACTCCACGGACTCCCGCTCTCCCATAGCCACGCCTTTTGATCAGAGCACAATGACTGGACGACACCTGCCTCCCGGCCGTGCGTGTGACATCTACGTGCAACTCGAGAACCTGGCAGCTACCAGCACATCTGATGTGCACTTGGGGTCACTCCCAGCACTTTCGGAAGCAAGGGAACTCCCATGGGTGACCCGACACCGACCTACAGCATTCTACTGGCAAGATGCAGCCTGAAAACACTCAATGGGCTAAAGAATATCGAAAAAAGTGCAACGTCTTGCCAACTTGGCCTAATCACTTTCCTTTGACCCGTGGGAATGCCTACCACAGGAGGCAGTGGGCTTCAGCAGCCATGACCCATGTTGGAGCCCCACAGCGGAAACTAGGCCACCTTCCCGGACATGTCTCAGGCAGCTCCCATCCTGCAAGGTTCGCGGCCCTGATCCCTAAGGAACCGCTCAAACGCTCAAAAGCCTCGTCCAACGTGCCCTACTCCAGCCAGCAGGGCGATGCGTCCCTACTGGAAGCCACACACATCTTCCGAACACGGGAATACTGAACACCAGGGAACACAGACCGCAAGCCTGTCTGCTTTGAAGATGCTGATCCCACCTGATGCATCCTGGAAATTCTCCACTGCCACAGTGACACCACTGAGGAACTCAGAGTGATCAAAGGCATGGTCCCCGAGGACCACAGAAAGACTTGCAACGGAAGACCTCTGCCATGTGAGGGCACTTGGAAGCCTGAAAGGGAAGAGTGGCTGGCCTTGGCAGCGCACCAGGGATGGCAACAGTGCCCCCTTCTCTCTCCCGCCAGCGGACTGCTCTGGATAAAGCTCTGGCTATTCGAAAGGCCTGCATGCCACACGGGCCGGCCGCGTCATGTCCTCCGGCAGAAACACTATCGCTTTGCACATTCCCAAAAGTGGGAAAAGAGCGACCAAAGGGCTTGTTTGCATAACTCACCTACCCCCAAGAAGGCCGGCACAGATGCCTCAGCATGTCCATCTTCCCTATGTCCCGCAAGACACCCGTGGGGAGTCACTCCTCTGGAAACGGGATTGCAAATCTTCACAGGTAACCTACCTCACTGCATCCTCATGAACTGCCAAAGCCATCCCCACCATAGGCAGCTGATGCCAGGCCATCATGAACAAGACACATCCTTGGGAAGCCGAGGTCAGCGCCTGCAACCCAATGATGACAGCCCATCCCACGACATCACACAGGACCTGTCCTCATGATACCTTACCTTTCTCTCCAGGGCAGCAGCCACTATGCAGGCTTAAATGCAGCACTTGATCCTCACCCCACTCCACGATGATCCACTTAGCGCCAACAGTGTGCTGGCAGCTTCAGGGGCAGCAGCGAGGCCTAATCCATCAGCCCCCTTCCGCCATCACCAAACACCATCCCACCCCCGCCCACTGCTCCAGCCCCACCGGGCACTCAAGAACCTCACCGCACCAAACACAGCAAAAGAGAGGGCCACAGGCCTGGCCTGAGGCTCCAGGCTCCAACCAGGGAACCTTGCTCATTTTGGCTTCCAAAATCAACCACCGAAGCGGCATGCACAAAGCGTGATCCTGGTCAAAACACACTTCTCCAAGCTGAAAGCTCACTGGGCCCACACCAGCACACACTCCGACTCTGAACAGTAGCAGGAGAGCCTGCCCCCTTGCATTCCCTCACGGCCTTTTAGCAGGGACCGCGGATTCATAGATGACCCAGCATATGGGCAGACACGGTCGACCCTCAGACAAGAGCCCCTCCAATACTGGAGTCCTTGGTGGTGTTTGCGTGCATGTCGGCAGGGGCACTGGCCTTCACTCCTAACAGTCCCCTACACCCGAGAGAGGAAACGTGCTGAACCTCACTTTCGATAAGGATACGGGAGAGTGTTCTCACCCATTTTGTTCAGAGTTTCCAAGGAATGCATACAAGGGTGTCATCATCGATCCAAGCACATGCTGGGATGCTGCAGAACACAACCGGGCCGTGCGCCGGGCTCTGCAGGGGAGTCATGAGCCTGGGGTACCCCAATATCCTGGAGCATCCACAGCCCTCAGGCCACTCAACAAGACGAACAATCAAGCCACTCTTACAGCCATTGGGCCAATCTGAGGAAAACCTACTATCTAATGGCACATCCTGGGGTGGTTGAATACCTACCATCCTGAGTTATCCCCGACCATGCTCGGGAACATGGCCCCGCCTCACTTTTTCCAGTTCTTCTTAGCACCTCCAGTCATCAGAGCACACGAAGATCTTCTTGTTTTTGCCGACGGCGAGGCTTGCCCAGCAACTGCACCTGGGAAGTGGACTGGTGTCCTCAAAGGACATGATCCATACAAACATTTACCTGGGCTTGAGCTCTGAAACTGCTTCCCAAGGACCTCTATCCCTTACCGAGAATTGACTGCATGTCTGATAGTACGACTGAAGGAAGTTACGCACATACATTGGCCGGTGTGTGAGAGGCTGTATTTCTGTGTTCACGCGTGTGACTGTGACTGTGCACGCAGACGCTCTTGTGAGGTTCTCTGCGTGCTGCTGACTACGCGTCTTGGTCTCTGTGTGTCCCTGTAGCCCTGTGAAGAGGCGTCCAACTGTAAACGCGATAGTGTATACACAACACCCTGTGTAGACCCACAACTGAAAGAAGAAAGCCCCCTGTCAGCTTCCAGAGGCCGCATGCAAACTTTAACCCCCAGGGGCTGTTGAAATACTCCATGGACTCCCGCTCTCCCACATCCACGCCTTCTGACCAGAGCACAAAGACTGGACGAGACCTGCCTCCCGGCCGTGGGTGTGACATCTACTTGCAACTCGAGAACCTGCCAGCTACCAGCACATCTGATGTGCACTTGGGGTCACTCCCAGCACTTTCGGAAGCAAGGGAACTCCCATGAGTGACCCGACACCGACCTACAGCATTCTACTGGCAAGATGCAGCCTGAAACCACTCAATGGGCTAAAGAACATCGAACAAAGTGCAACTTCTTGCCAACTAGGGCTAATCACGTTCCTTTGACCCGTGGGAATGCCCACCACAGGAAGCAGTGGGCTTCAGCAGCCATGACCCATGTTGGAACCCCACAGCGAAACTAGGCCACCTTCCCGGCCATGTCACAGGCAGCTCCCATCCTGCAAGGCTCGCGGCCCTGAACCCTAAGGAAACGCTCAAACGCTCAACAGCCTCGTCCAACGTGCCCTACTCCAGCCAGCAGGGCGACGCGTCCCTACTGGAAGGCACAGACATCTTCCGAACACGGGAACACTGAACACCAGGGAAGACAGACCGCAAGCCTGTCTGCTTTGAAGATGCTGATCCCACCTGATGCATCCTGGAAATTCTCCACTGCCACAGTGACACCACTGAGGGACTCAGAGTGATCAAAGGCATGGTCCCCGAGGACCACAGACAGACTTGCAACGGAAGACCTCTGCCATGTGAAGGGACTTGGAAGCCTGAAAAGGAAGAGTGGCTGGCCTTGGCAGCGCACCATGGATACCAACAGTGCCCCCTTCTCTGCCCCGCCAACGAACTGCTCTGGATAAAGCTATGGCTATTCGAAAGGCCTGCATGCCGCACGGGCCGGCCGCGTCATGCCCTCCGGCAGAAACACTATCGCTTTGCACATTCCCAAAAGTGCGAAAAGAGCGACCAAAGGGCTTGTTTGCATAATTCACCTACCCCAAAGAAGGCCGGCACAGATGCCCCAGCATGTCCGGCTTCTCTGTGTCCCGCAAGACACCCGTGGGGAGTCACTCCACTGGAAACGGGATTGCAACTCTTCACAGGTAACCTACCTCACTGCATCCTCATGAACTGCCAAAGCCATCCCCACCATAGGCAGCTGATGCCTGGCCATCACGAACAAGACACATCCTTGGGAAGCCGAGGAGAGCGCCAGCAACCCAATGATGACATCCCATCCCACGACATCACACAGGACCTGTCCTCATGATACCTTACCTTTCTCTCCAGGGCAGCAGCCACTACGCAGGCTTAAATGCAGCACTCGATCCTCACCCCACTCCACGATGATCCACTTAGCGCCAACAGTGTGCTGGCAGCTTCAGGGGCAGCAGCGAGTCCTAATCCATCAGCCCCCTTCCGCCATCACCAAGCTCCATCCCACCCCCGCCCACTGCTCCAGCCCCACCGGGCACTCAAGAACCTCACCGCACCAAACACGACAACAGAGAGGGCCACAGGCCTGGCCTGAGGCTCCAGGCTCCAACCAGGGAACCTTGCTCATTTTGGCTTCCAAAATCAACCACCGAAGCGGCATGCACAAAGCGTGATCCTGGTCAAAACACACTTCTCCAAGCTGAAAGCTCACTGGGCCCACACCAGCACACACTCCGACTCTGAAGACTAGCAGGAGAGCCTGCCCCCTTGCATTCCCTCACGGCCTTTTAGCAGGGACCGCGGATTCATAGATGACCCAGCTTATGGGCAGACACGGTCGACCCTCAGACAGGATCCCCTCCAATACTGGAGTCCTTGGTGGTGTTTGCATGCATATCGGCAGGGGACACTGGCCTTCACTCCTAACAGTCCCCTACACCCGAGAGAGGAAACGTGCTGAACCTCAGTTTCGATAAGGATACGGGAGAGTGTTCTCACCCATTTTGTTCAGAGTTTCCAAGGAATGCATACAAGGGTGTCATCATCGATTGAAGCACATGCTGGGATGCTGCAGAACACAACCGGGCCGTGCGCCGGGCTCTGCAGGGGAGTCATGAGCCTGGGGTACCCCAATATCCTGGAGCATCCACAGCCCTCAGGCCACTCAACAAGACGAACAATCAAGCCACTCTTACAGCCATTGGGCCAATCTGAGGAAAACCTAATATCTAATGGCACATCCTGGAGTGGTTGAATACCTACCATGATGTGTTATACGCGACCATGCTCGGGAACATGGCCCCGCCTCACTTTTTCTAGTTCTTCTTAGCACCTCCAGTCATCAGAGCACACGAAGATCTTCTTGTTTTTGCCGACGGCGAGGCTTGCCCAGCAACTGCACCTGGGAAGTGGACTGGTGTCCTCAAAGGACATGATCCATACAAACATTTACCTGGGCTTGAGCACTGAAACTGCTTCCCAAGGACCTCTATCCCTTACCGAGAATTGACTGCATGTCTGATAGTACGACTGAAGGAAGTTACGCACATACATTGGCCGGTGTGTGAGAGGCTGTATTTCTGTGTTCACGCGTGTGACTGTGACTGCGCACGCAGACGCTCTTGTGAGGTTCTCTGCGTGCTGCTGACTACGCGTCTTGGTCTCTGTGTGTCCCTGTAGCCCTGTGAAGAGGCGTCCAACAGTAAACGCGATAGTGTATACACAACACTCTGTGTAGACCCACAACTGAAAGGAGAAAGCCCCCTGTCAGCTTCCAGAGGCCGCATGCAAACTTTAACCGCCAGGGGCTGTTGAAATACTCCATGGACTCCCGCTCTCCCACATCCACGCCTTCTGACCAGAGCACAAATACTGGACGAGACCTGCCTCCCGGCCGTGGGTGTGACATCTACTTGCAACTCGAGAACCTGCCAGCTACCAGCACATCTGATGTGCACTTGGGGTCACTCCCAGCACTTTCGGAAGCAAGGGAACTCCCATGGGTGACCCGACACCGACCTACAGCATTCTACTGGCAAGATGCAGCCTGAAACCACTCAATGTGCTAAAGAACATCGAACAAAGTGCAACTTCTTGCCAACTAGGCCTAATCACGTTCCTTTGACCCGTGGGAATGCCCACCACAGGAAGCAGTGGGCTTCAGCAGCCACGACCCATGTTGGAACCCCACAGCGGAAACTAGGCCACCTTCCCGGCCATGTCACAGGCAGCTCCCATCCTGCAAGGTTCGCGGCCCTGAACCCTAAGGAACCGCTCAAACGCTCAACAGCCTCGTCCAACGTGCCCTACTCCAGCCAGCAGGGCGACGCGTCCCTACTGGAAGCCACAGACATCTTCCGAACACGGGAACACTGAACACCAGGGAAGACAGACAGCAAGCCTGTTTGCTTTGAAGATGCTGATCCCACCTGATGCATTCTGGAAATTCTCCACTGCCACAGTGACACCACTGAGGAACACAGAGTGATCAAAGGCATGGTCCCCGAGGACCACAGAAAGACTTGCAACGGAAGACCTCTGCCATGTGAGGGCACTTGGAAGCCTGAAAGGGAAGAGTGGCTGGCCTTGGCAGTGCACCAGGGATGGCAACAGTGCCCCCTTCTCTGCCCCGCCAACGGACTGCTCTGGATAAAGCTCTTGCTATTCGAAAGGCCTGCATGCCACACGGGCCGGCCGCGTCATGCCCTCCGGCAGAAACACTATCGCTTTGCACATTGCCAAAAGTGGGAAAAGAGAGACCAAAGGGCTTGTTTGCATAACTCACCTACCCCCAAGAAGGCCGGCACAGATGCCTCAGCATGTCCATCTTCCCTAAGTCCCGCAAGACACCCGTGGGGAGTCACTCCTCTGGAAACGGGATTGCAAATCTTCACAGGTAACCTACCTCACTGCATCCTCATGAACTGCCAAAGCCATCCCCACCATAGGCAGCTGATGCTAGGCCTTCACGAACAAGACACATCCTTGGGAAGCCGAGGCCAGCGCCTGCAACCCAATGATGACAGCCCATCCCACGACATCACACAGGACCTGTCCTCATGATACCTTACCTTTCTCTCCAGGGCAGCAGCCACTACGCAGGCTTAAATGCAGCACTCGATCCTCACCCCACTCCACGATGATCCACTTAGCGCCAACAGTGTGCTGGCAGCTTCAGGGGCAGCAGCGAGGCCTAATCCATCAGCCCCCTTCCGCCATCACCAAACTCCATCCCACCCCCGCCCAATGCTCCAGCCCCACCGGGCACTCAAGAACCTCACCGCACCAAACACGACAACAGAGAGGGCCACAGGCCTGGCCTGAGGCTCCAGGCTCCAACCAGGGAACCTTGCTCATTTTGGCTCCCAAAATCAACCACCGAAGCGGAATGCACAATGCGTGATCATGGTCAAAACACACTTCTCCAAGCTGAAAGCTCACTGGGCCCACACCAGCACACACTCCGACTCTGAACACTAGCAGGAGAGCCTGCCCCCTTGCATTCCCTCACGGCCTTTTAGCAGGGACCGCGGATTCATAGATGACCCAGCTTATGAGCAGACACGGTCGACCCTCAGACAGGATCCCCTCCAATACTGGAGTCCTTGGTGGTGTTTGCATGCATATCGGCAGGGGACACTGGCCTTCACTCCTAACAGTCCCCTACACCGGAGAGAGTAAACGTGCTGAACCTCAGTTTCGATAAGGATACGGGAGAGTGTTCTCACCCATTTTGTTCAGAGTTTCCAAGGAATGCATACAAGGGTGTCATCATCGATTGAAGCACATGCTGGGATGCTGCAGAACACAACCAGGCCGTGCGCCGGGCTCTGCAGGGGAGTCATGAGCCTGGGGTACCCCAATATCCTGGAGCATCCACAGCCCTCAGGCCACTCAACAAGACGAACAATCAAGCCACTCTTACAGCCATTGGGCCAATCTGAGGAAAACCTAATATCTAATGGCACATCCTGGGGTGGTTGAATACCTACCATGATGTGTTATACGCGACCATGCTCGGGAACATGGCCCCGCCTCACTTTTTCCAGTTCTTCTTAGCACCTCCAGTCATCAGAGCACACGAAGATCTTCTTGTTTTTGCCGATGGCGAGGCTTGCCCAGCAACTGCACCTGGGAAGTGGACTGGTGTCCTCAAAGGACATGATCCATACAAACATTTACCTGGGCTTGAGCTCTGAAACTGCTTCCCAAGGACCTCTATCCCTTACCGAGAATTGACTGCATGTCTGATAGTACGACTGAAGGAAGTTACGCACATACATTGGCCGGTGTGTGAGAGGCTGTATTTCTGTGTTCACGCGTGTGACTGTGACTGCGCACGCAGACGCTCTTGTGAGGTTCTCTGCGTGCTGCTGACTACGCGTCTTGGTCTCTGTGTGTCCCTGTAGCCCTGTGAAGAGGCGTCCAACAGTAAACGCGATAGTGTATACACAACACCCTGTGTAGACCCACAACTGAAAGGAGAAAGCCCCCTGTCAGCTTCCAGAGGCCGCATGCAAACTTTAACCCCCAGGGGCTGTTGAAATACTCCATGGACTCCCGCTCTCCCACATCCACGCCTTCTGACCAGAGCACAAAGACTGGACGAGACCTGCCTCCCGGCCGTGGGTGTGACATCTACTTGCAACTCGAGAACCTGCCAGCTACCAGCACATCTGATGTGCACTTGGGGTCACTCCCAGCAATTTCGGAAGCAAGGGAACTCCCATGGGTGACCCGACACTGACCTACAGCATTCTACTGGCAAGATGCAGCCTGAAACCACTCAATGTGCTAAAGAACATCGAACAAAGTGCAACTTCTTGCCAACTAGGCCTAATCACGTTCCTTTGACCCGTGGGAATGCCCACCACAGGAAGCAGTGGGCTTCAGCAGCCATGACCCATGTTGGAACCCCACAGCGGAAACTAGGCCACCTTCCCGGCCATGTCACAGGCAGCTCCCATCCTGCAAGGTTCGCGGCCCTGAACCCTAAGGAACCGCTCAAACGCTCAACAGCCTCGTCCAACGTGCCCTACTCCAGCCAGCAGGGCGACGCGTCCCTACTGGAAGCCACAGACATCTTCCGAACACGGGAACACTGAACACCAGGGAAGACAGACCGCAAGCCTGTCTGCTTTGAAGATACTGATCCCACCTGATGCATCCTGGAAATTCTCCACTGCCACAGTGACACCACTGAGGGACTCAGAGTGATCAAAGGCATGGTCCCCGAGGACCACAGACAGACTTGCAACGGAAGACCTCTGCCATGTGAGGGGACTTGGAAGCCTGAAAAGGAAGAGTGGCTGGCCTTGGCAGCGCACCAGGGATAGCAACAGTGCCCCCTTCTCTGCCCCGCCAACGGACTGCTCTGGATAAAGCTCTGGATATTCGAACGGTCTGCATGCCTTACGGGCCGGCCGCGTCATGCCCTCCGGCAGAAACACTATCGCTTTGCACATTCCCAAAAGTGGGAAAAGAGCGACCAAAGGGCTTGTTTGCATAACTCACCTACCCCCAAGAAGGCCGGCACAGATGCCTCAGCATGTCCATCTTCTCTATGTCCCGCAAGACACCCGTGGGGAGTCACTCCTCTGGAAACGGGATTGCAACTCTTCACAGGTAACCTACCTCACTGCATCCTCATGAACTGCCAAAGCCATCCCCACCATAGGCAGCTGATGCCAGGCCATCACGAACAAGACACATCCTTGGGAAGCCGAGGCCAGCGCCTGCAACCCAATGATGACAGCCCATCCCACGACATCACACAGGACCTGTCCTCATGATACCTTACCTTTCTCTCCAGGGCAGCAGCCACTACGCAGGCTTAAATGCAGCACTCGATCCTCACCCCACTCCACGATGATCCACTTAGCGCCAACAGTGTGCTGGCAGCTTCAGGGGCAGCAGCGAGGCCTAATCCATCAGCCCCCTTCCGCCATCACCAAGCTCCATCCCACCCCCGCCCACTGCTCCAGCCCCACCGGGCACTCAAGAACCTCACCGCACCAAACACGACAACAGAGAGGGCCACAGGCCTGGCCTGAGGCTCCAGGCTCCAACCAGGGAACCTTGCTCATTTTGGCTTCCAAAATCAACCACCGAAGCGGCATGCACAAAGCGTGATCCTGGTCAAAACACACTTCTCCAAGCTGAATGCTCACTGGGCCCACACCAGCACACACTCCGACACTGAAGACTAGCAGGAGAGCCTGCCCCCTTGCATTCCCTCACGGCCTTTTAGCAGGGACCGCGGATTCATAGATGACCCAGCTTATGGGCAGACACGGTCGACCCTCAGTCAGGAGCCCCTCCAATACTGGAGTCCTTGGTGGTGTTTGCGTGCATGTCGGCAGGGGACACTGGCCTTCACTCCTAACAGTCCCCTACACCCGAGAGAGGAAACGTGCTGAACCTCAGTTTCGATAAGGATACGGTAGAGTGTTCTCACCCATGTTGTTCAGAGTTTCCAAGGAATGCATACAAGGGTGTCATCATCTATCCAAGCACATGTTGGGATGCTGCAGAACACAACCGGGCAGTGCGCCGGGCTCTGCAGGGGAGTCATGAGCCTGGGGTACCACAAAAGCCTGGAGAATCCACAGCCCTCAGGCCACTCAACAAGACGAACAATCAAGCCACTCTTACATCCATTGGGCCCATCTGAGGAAAACCTAATATCTAATGGCACATCCTGGGGTGGTTGAATACCTACCATCCTGAGTTATCCCTGACCATGCTCGGGAAAATGGCCCCGCCTCACTTTTTCCAGTTCTTCTTAGCACCTCCAGTCATCAGGGCACACGAAGATCTTCTTGTTTTTGCCGACGGCAAGGCTTGCCCAGCAACTGCACCTGGGAAGTGGACTGGTGTCCTCAAAGGACATGATCCATACAAACATTTACCTGGGCTTGAGCTCTGAAACTGCTTCCCAAGGACCTCTATCCCTTACCGAGAATTGACTGCATGTCTGATAGTACGACTGCAGGAAGTTAGGCACATACATTGGCCGGTGTGTGAGAGGCTGTATTTCTGTGTTCACGCGTGTGACTGTGACTGCGCACGCAGACGCTCTTGTGGGTTTCTCTGTGTGCCGCTGACTACGCGTCTTGGTCTCTGTGTGTCCCTGTAGCCCTGTGAAGAGGCGTCCAACAGTAAACGCCATAGTTTATACACAACACCCTGTCTAGACCCCCAACTGAAAGGAGAAAGCCCCCTGTCAGCTTCCAGAGACCGCATGCAAACTTTAACCCCCAGGGGCTATTGAAATACTCCACGGACTCCCGCTCTCCCACAGCCACGCCTTCTGACCACAGCACAAAGACTGGACGAGACCTGCCTCCCGGCCGTGGGTGTGACATCTACGTGCAACTCGAGAACCTGCCAGCTACCAGCACATCTGATGTGCACTTGGGGTCACTCCCAACATTTTGGAAGCAAGGGAACGCCCATGGTTGACCCGACACCGACCTACAGCGTTCTACTGGCAAGATGCAGCCTGAAACAACTCAAGGGGCTAAAGAACATCGAACAAAGTGCAACTTCTTTCCAACTAGGCCTAATCTCTTTCCTTTGACCCGTGGGAATGCCCACCACAGGAAGCAGTGGGCTTCAGCAGCCATGACCCATGTTGGAACCCCACAGCGGAAACTAGGCCACCTTCCCGGCCATATCTCAGGCAGCTCCCATCCTGCAAGGTTCGCGGCCCTGACCCCTAAGGAACCGCTCAAACGCTCAACAGCCTCGCCCAACGTGCCCTACTCCAGCCAGCAGGACGACGCGTCCCTACTGGAAGCCACAGACATCTTCCGAACACGGGAACACTGAACACCAGGGAAGACAGACCACAAGCCTGTCTGCTTTGAAGATGCTGATCCCACCTGATGCATCCTGGAAATTCTCCACTGCCACAGTGACACCACTGAGGAACTCAGAGTGATCAAAGGCATGGTCCCCGAGGACCACAGACAGACTTGCAACGGAAGACCTCTGCCATGTGAGGGCACTTGTAAGCCTGAAAGGGAACCGTGGCTGGCCTTTGCAGTGCACCAGGGATGGCAACAGTGCCCCCTTCTCTGCCCCGCCAACGGACTGCTCTGGATAAAGCTCTGGCTATTCGAACGGCCTGCATGCCATACGGGCCGGCCGCGTCATGCCCTCCGGCAGAAATACTATCGCTTTGCACATTCCCAAAAGTGGGAAAAGAGCGACCCAAGGGCTTGTTTGCATAACTCACCTACCCCCAAGAAGGCCGGCACAGATGCCTCAGCATGTCCATCTTCTCTATGTCCCGCAAGACACCCGTGGGGAGTCACTCCTCTGGAAACGGGATTGCAAATCTTCACAGGTAACCTACCTCACTGCATCCTCATGAACTGCCAAAGCCATCCCCACCATAGGCAGCTGATGCCAGGCCATCACGAACAAGACACATCCTTGGGAAGCCGAGGCCAGCGCCTGCAACCCAATGATGACAGCCCATCCCACGACATCACACAGGACCTGTCCTCATGATACCTTACCTTTCTCTCCAGGGCAGCAGCCACTACGCAGGCTTAAATGCAGCACTCGATCCTCACCCCACTCCACGATGATCCACTTAGCGCCAACAGTGTGCTGGCAGCTTCAGGGGCAGCAGCGAGGCCTAATCCATCAGCCCCCTTCCGCCATCACCAAACTCCATCCCACCCCCGCCCACTGCTCCAGCCCCACTCGGCACTCAAGAACTTCACCGCACCAAACACAACAACAGAGAGGGCCACAGGCCTGGCCTGAGGCTCCAGGCTCCAACCAGGGAAACTTGCTCATTTTGGCTTCCAAAATCAACCACCGAAGCGGCATGCACAAAGCGTGATCCTTGTCAAAACACACTTCTCCAAGCTGAAAGCTCACTGTGCCCACACCAGCACACACTCCGACTCTGAAGACTAGCAGGAGAGCCTGCCCCCTTGCATTCCCTCACGGCCTTTTAGCAGGGACCGCGGATTCATAGATGACCCAGCTTATGGGCAGACACGGTCGACCCTCAGTCAGGAGCCCCTCCAATACTGGAGTCCTTGGTGGTGTTTGCGTGCATGTCGGCAGGGGACACTGGCCTTCACTCCTAACAGTCCCCTACACCCGAGAGAGGAAACGTGCTGAACCTCAGTTTCGATAAGGATACGGTAGAGTGTTCTCACCCATGTTGTTCAGAGTTTCCAAGGAATGCATACAAGGGTGTCATCATCGATCCAAGCACATGCTGGGATGCTGCAGAACACAACCGGGCAGTGCGCCGGGCTCTACAGGGGAGTCATGAGCCTGGGGTACCCCAAAAGCCTGGAGAATCCACAGTCCTCAGGCCACTCAACAAGACGAACAATCAAGCCACTCTTGCAGCCATTGGGCCCATCTCAGGAAATCCTAATATATAATGGCACATCGTGGGGTGGTTGAATACCTACCATCCTGAGTTATCCGCGACCATGCTCGGGAACATAGCCCCGCCTCACATTTTCCAGTTCTTCTTAGCACCTCCAGTCATCAGAGCACACGAAGATCTTCTTGTTTTTGCCGATGGCGAGGCTTGCCCAGCAACTGCACCTGGGAAGTGGACTGCTGTCCTCAAAGGACATGATCCATACAAATATTTACCTGGGCCTGAGCTCTGAAACTGCTTCCCAAGGACCTCTATCCCTTACCGAGAATTGACTGCAACTCTGATAGTACGACTGCAGGAAGTTAGGCACATACATTGGCCGGTGTGTGAGAGGCTATATTTCTGAGTTCACTTCTGTGACTGTGACTGCGCACGAAGACGCTCTTGTGGGTTTCTCTGTGTGCCGCTGACTACGCGTCTTGGTCTCTGTGTGTCCCTGTAGCCCTGTGAAGAGGCGTCCAACAGTAAACGCTATAGTTTATACACAACACCCTGTCTAGACCCACAACTGAAAGGAGAAAGCCCCCTGTCAGCTTCCAGAGACCGCATGCAAACTTTAACCCCCAGGAGCTATTGAAATACTCCAGGGACTCCCGCTCTCCCACAGCCACGCCTTCTGACCAGAGCACAAAGACTGGACGAGACCTGCCTCCCGGCCGAGGGTGTGACATCTACGTGCAACTCGAGAACCTGCCAGCTACCAGCACATCTGATGTGCACTTGGGGTCACTCCCAGCACTTTCGGAAGCAAGGGAACTCCCATGGGTGACCCGACACCGACCTACAGCATTCTACTGGCAAGATGCAGCCTGAAACCACTCAATGGGCTAAAGAACATCGAACAAAGTGCAACTTCTTTCCAACTAGGCCTAATCTCTTTCCTTTGACCCGTGGGTATGCCCACCGCAGGAAGCAGTGGGCTTCAGCAACCATGACCCATGTTGGAACCCCACAGCGGAAACTAGGCCAACTTCCCGGCCATGTCTCAGGCAGCTCCCATCCTGCAAGGTTCGCGGCCCTGACCCCTAAGGAACCGCTCAAACGCTCAACAGCCTCGCCCAACGTGCCCTACTCCAGACAGCAGGGCGACGCGTCCCTACTGGAAGCCACAGACATCTTCCGAACACGGGAACACTGAACACCAGGGAAGACAGACGGCAAGCCTGTCTGCTTTGAAGATGCTGATCCCACCTGATGCATCCTGGAAATTCTCCACTGCCACAGTGACACCACTGAGGAACTCAAAGTGATCAAAGGCATGGTCGCCGAGGACCACAGACAGACTTGCAACGGAAGACCTCTGCCATGTGAGGGCAATTGGAAGCCTTAAAGGGAACCGTGGCTGGCCATTGCAGTGCACCAGGGATGGCAACAGTGCCCCCTTCTCTGCCCCGCCAACGGACTGCTCTGGATAAAGCTCTGGCTATTCGAAAGGCCTGCATGCCACACGAGCCGGCCGCGTCATGCCCTCCGGCAGAAACACTATCGCTTTGCACATTCCCAAAACTGGGAAAAGAGCGACCAAAGGGCTTGTTTGCATAACTCACCTACCCCCAAGAAGGCCGGCACAGATGCCTCAGGATGTCCGTCTTCTCTATGTCCCGCAAGACACCCGTGGGGAGTCACTCCACTGGAAACGGGATTGCAACACTTCACAGGTAACCTACCTCACTGCATCCTCATGAACTGCCAAAGCCATCCCCACCATAGGAAGCTGATGCCAGGCCATCACGAACAAGACACATCCTTGGGAAGCCGAGGCCAGCGCCTGCATCCCAATGATGACAGCCCATCCCACGACATCACACAGGACCTGTCCTCATGATACCTTACCTTTCTCTCCAGGGCAGCAGCCACTACACAGGCTTAAATGCAGCACTCGGTCCTCACCCCACTCCATGATGATCCACTTAGCGCCAACAGTGTGCTGGCAGCTTCAGGGGCAGAAGCGAGGCCTAATCCATCAGCCCCCTTCCGCCATCACCAAACTCCATCCCACCCCCGCCCACTGCTCCAGCCCCACCGGGCACTCAAGAACCTCACCGCACCAAACACGACAACAGAGAGGGCCACAGGCCTGGCCTGAGGCTCCAGGCTCCAACCAGGGAACCTTGCTCATTTTGGCTTCCAAAATCAACCACTGAAGCGGCATGCACAAAGCGTGATCCTGGTCAAAACACACTTCTCCAAGCTGAAAGCTCACTGGGCCCACACCAGCACACACTCCGACTCTGAAGACTAGCAGGAGAGCCTGCCCCCTTGCATTCCCTCACGGCCTTTTAGCAGGGACCGCGGATTCATAGATGACCCAGCTTATGGGCAGACACGGTCGACCCTCAGTCAGGAGCCCCTCCAATACTGGAGTCCTTGGTGGTGTTTGCGTGCATGTCGGCAGGGGACACTGACCTTCATTCCTAACAGTCCCCTACACCCGAGAGAGGAAACGTGATGAACCTCAGTTTCGATAAGGATACGGGAGAGTGTTCTCCCCATTTTCTTCAGAGTTTCCAAGGAATGCATACAAGGGTGTCATCATCGATCCAAGCACATGCTGGGATGCGGCAGAACACAACCGGGTAGTGCGCCGGGCTCTGAAGGGGAGTCATGAGCCTGGGGTACCACAAAAGCCTGGAGAATCCACAGCCCTCAGGCCCCTCAACAAGACGAAAAATCAAGCCACTCTTGCAGCCATTGGGCCCATCTCAGGAAAACCTAATATCTAATGGCACATCTTGTGGTGGTGAATACATACCATTCTGAGTTATTCGCGACCATGCTCGGGAACATGGCCCCGCCTCACTTTTTCCAGTTCTTCTTAGCACCTCCAGTCATCAGAGCACACGAAGATCTTCTTGTTTTTGCCGACGGCGAGGCTTGCCCAGCAACTGCACCTGGGAAGTGGACTGGTGTCCTCAGAGGACATGATCCATACAAACATTTACCTGGGCTTGAGCTCTGAAACTGCTTCCCAAGGACCTCTATCCCTTACCGAGAATTGACTGCATGTCTGATAGTACGACTGCAGGAAGTTAGGTACATACATTGGCCGGTGTGTGAGAGGCTGTATTTCTGTGTTCACGCGTGTGACTGTGACTTAGTACACAGACGCTCTTGTGGGGTTCTCTGTGTGCCGCTGACTACGCGTCTTGGTCTCTGTGTGTCCCTGTAGCCCTGTGAAGAAG
This sequence comes from Eschrichtius robustus, assembly GCF_028021215.1. NCBI lineage: Eukaryota > Metazoa > Chordata > Mammalia > Artiodactyla > Eschrichtiidae > Eschrichtius > Eschrichtius robustus. The sequence goes on along the minus strand of NC_090824.1, from coordinate 143,063,205 downwards.
CGTCCAACAGTAAACGCCATAGCTTATACACAACACCCTGTCTAGACCCCCACCTGAAAGGAGAAAGCCCCCTGTCAGCTTCCAGAGGCCGCATGCAAACTTTAACCCCCAGGGGCTGTTGAAATACTCCACGGACTCCCGCTCTCCCACAGCCACGCCTTCTGACCAGAGCACAAAGACTGGATGAGACCTTCCTCCCGGCCGTGGCTGTGACATCTACGTGCAACTCGAGAACCTGCCAGCTACCAGCACATCTGATGTGCACTTGGGGTCACTCACAGCACTTTCGGAAGCAGGGGAACTCCCATGGGTGACCCGACACCGACCTACAGCATTCTACTGGCAAGATGCAGCCTGAAACCACTCAATGTGCTAAAGAACATCGAACAAAGTGCAACTTCTTTCCAACTAGGCATAATCTCTTTCCTTTGACCCGTGGGAATGCCCACCACAGGAAGCAGTGGGCTTCAGCAGCCATGAACCATGTTGGAACCCCACAGCGGAAACTAGGCCACCTTCCCGGCCATGTCTCAGGCAGCTCCCATCCTGCAAGGTTCGCGTCCCTGACCCCTAAGGAAACGCTCAAACGCTCAACAGCCTCGTCCAACGTGCCCTAATCCAGCCAGCATGCCGACGCGTCCCTACTGGAAGCCACAGACATCTTCCGAACACGGGAACACTGAACACCAGGGAAGACAGACCACAAGCCTGTCTGCTTTGAAGATGCTGATCCCACCTGATGCATCCTGGAAAATCTCCACTGCCACAGTGACACCACTGAGGAACTCAGAGTGATCAAAGGCATGGTCCCAGAGGACCACAGACAGACTTGCAACGGAAGACCTCTGCCATGTGAGGGCACTTGGAAGCCTGAAATGGAACCGTGGCTGGCCTTGGCAGTGCACCAGGGATGGCAACAGTGTCCCCTTCTCTGCCCCGCCAACGGACTGCTCTGGATAAAGCTCTGGCTATTCGAAAGGCCTGCATGCCATATGGGCCGGCCGCGTCATGCCCTCCGGCAGAAACACTATCGCTTTGCACATTCCCAAAAGTGGGAAAAGAGCGACCCAAGGGCTTGTTTGCATAACTCACCTACCCCCAAGAAGGCCGGCACTGATGCCTCAGCATGTCCATCTTCTCTATGTCACGCAAGACACCCGTGGGGAGTCACTCCTCTGGAAACGGGATTGCAACTCTTCACAGGTAACCTACCTCACTGCATCCTCATGAACTGCCAAAGCCATCCCCACCATAGGCAGCTGATGCCAGGCCATCACGAACAAGACACATCCTTGGGAAGCCGAGGTCAGCGCCTGCAACCCAATGATGACAGCCCATCCCACGACATCACACAGGACCTGTCCTCATGATACCTTACCTATCTCTCCAGGGCAGCAGCCACTACGCAGGCTTAAATGCAGCACTCGATCCTCACCCCACTCCACGATGATCCACTTAGCGCCAACAGTGTGCTGGCAGCTTCAGGGGCAGCAGCGAGGCCTAATCCATCAGCCCCCTTCCACCATCACCAAACTCCATCCCACCACCGCCCACTGCTCCAGCCCCACCGGGCACTCAAGAACCTCACCGCACCAAACACAACAACAGAGAGGGCCACAGGCCTGGCCTGAGGCTCCAGGCTCCAACCAGGGAACCTTGCTCATTTTGGCCCCCAAAATCAACCACCGAAGCGGCATGCACAAAGCGTGATCCTGGTCAAAACACACTTCTCCAAGCTGAAAGCTCACTGGGCCCACACCAGCACACACTCCGACTCTGAAGACTAGCAGGAGAGCCTGCCCCCTTGCATTCCCTCACGGCCTTTTAGCAGGGACCGCGGATTCAGATGACCCAGCTTATGGGCAGACACGGTCGACCCTCAGTCAGGAGCCCCTCCAATACTGGAGTCCTTGGTGGTGTTTGCGTGCATGTCGGCAGGGGACACTGGCCTTCACTCCTAACAGTCCCCTACACCCGAGAGAGGAAACGTGCTGAACCTCAGTTTCGATAAGGATACGGGAGAGTGTTCTCACCCATGTTGTTCAGAGTTTCCAAGGAATGCATACAAGGGTGTCATCATCGATCCACGCACATGCTGGGATGCCGCAGAACACAACCGGGCAGTGCGCCGGGATCTGCAGGGGAGTCATGAGCCTGGGGTACCACAAAAGCCTGGAGAATCCACAGCCCTCAGGCCCCTCAACAAGACGAACAATCAAGCCACTCTTGCAGCCATTGGGCCCATCTGAGGAAAACCTAATATCTAATGGCACATCTTGGGGTGGTTGAATACATACCATCCTGAGTTATCCCCGAACATGATCGGTAACATGGCCCCGCCTCACTTTTTCCAATACTTCTTAGCACCTCCAGTCATCAGAGCACACGAAGATCTTCTTGTTTTTGCCGACGGCGAGGCTTGCCCAGCAACTGCACCTGGGAAGTGGACTGGTGTCCTCAGAGGACATGATCCATACAAACATTTACCTGGGCTTGAGCTCTGAAACTGCTTCCCAAGGACCTCTATCCCTTACCGAGAATTGACTGCATGTCTGATAGTACGACTGCAGGAAGTTAGGCACATACATTGGCCGGTGTGTGAGAGGCTGTATTTCTGTGTTCACGCGTGTGACTGTGACTGAGTACGCAGACGCTCTTGTGGGTTTTTCTGTGTGCCGCTGACTACGCGTCTTGAACTCTGTGTGTCCATGTAGCCCTGTGAAGAGGCGTCCAACATTAAACGCCATAGCTTATACACAACACCCTGTCTAGACCCCCAACTGAAAGGAGAAAGCCCCCTGTCAGCTTCCAGAGGCCGCATGCAAACTTTAACCCCCAGGGGCTGTTGAAATACTCCACGGACTCCCGCTCTCCCACAGCCACGCCTTCTGACCAGAGCACAAAGACTGGATGAGACCTTCCTCCCGGCCGTGGCTGTGACATCTACGTGCAACTCGAGAACCTGCCAGCTACCAGCACATCTGATGTGCACTTGGGGTCACTCCCAGCACTTTCGGAAGCAGGGGAACTCCCATGGGTGACCCGACACCGACCTACAGAATTCTACCGGCAAGATGCAGCCTGAAACCACTCAATGGGCTAAAGAACATCGAACAAAGTGCAACTTCTTTCCAACTAGGCCTAATCTCTTTCCTTTGACCCATGGGAATGCCCACCACAGGAAGCAGTGGGCTTCAGCAGCCATGACCCATGTTGGAACCCCACAGCGGAAACTAGGCCACCTTCCCGGCCATGTCTCAGGCCGCTCGCATCCTGCAAGGTTCGCGGCCCTGACCCCTAAGGAACCGCTCAAACGCTCAACAGCCTCGCCCAACGTGCCCTACTCCAGCCAGCAGGGTGACGCGTCCCTACTGGAAGCCACAGACATCTTCCGAACACGGGAACAGAGAACACCAGGGAAGACAGACCGCAAGCCTGTCTGCTTTGAAGATGCTGATCCCACCTGATGCATCCTGGAAATTCTCCACTGCCACAGTGACACCACTGAGGAACTCAGAGTGATCAAAGGCATGCTCCCCGAGGACCACAGACAGACTTGCAACGGAAGACCTCTGCCATGTGAGGGCACTTGGAAGCCTGAAAGGGAACCGTGGCTGGCCTTGGCAGCGAACCAAGGATGGCAACACTGCCCCCTTCTCTGCCCCGCCAAGGGACTGCTCTGGATAAAGCTCTGGCTATTTGAAAGGCCTGCATGCCACACAGGCCGACCGCGTCATACCCTCCGGCAGAAACACTATCGCTTTGCACATTCCCAAAAGTGGGAAAAGAGCGACCCAAGGGCTTGTTTGCATAACTCACCTACCCCCAAGAAGGCCAGCACAGATGCCTCAGCATGTCCATCTTCTCTATGTCCCGCAAGACACCCGTGGGGAGTCACTCCTCTGGAAACTGGATTGCAACTCTTCACAGGTAACCTACCTCACTGCATCCTCATGAACTGCCAAAGCCATCCCCACCATAGGCAGCTGATGCCAGGCCATCACGAACAAGACACATCCTTGCGAAGCCGAGGCCAGCGCCTGCAACCCAATGATGACAGCCCATCCCACGACATCACACAGGACCTGTCCTCATGATACCTTACCTTTCTCTCCAGGGCAGCAACCACTACGCAGGCTTAAATGCAGCACTCGATCCTCACCCCAGTCCACGATGATCCACTTAGCGCCAACAGTGTGCTGGCAGCTTCAGGGGCAGCAGCGAGGCCTAATCCATCAGCCCCCTTCCACCATCACCAAACTCCATCCCACCCCCGCCCACTGAACCAGCCCCACCGGGCACTCAAGAACCTCACCGCACCAAACACGACAACAGAGAGGGCCACAGGCCTGGCCTGAGGCTCCAGGCTCCAACCAGGGAACCTTGCTCATTTTGGCTTCCAAAATCAACCACCGAAGCGGCATGCACAAAGCGTGATCCTGGTCAAAACACACTTCTCCAAGCTGAAAGCTCACTGGGCCCACACCAGCACACACTCCGACTCTGAAGACTAGCAGGAGAGCCTGCCCCCTTGCATTCCCTCACGGCCTTTTAGCAGGGACCGCGGATTCATAGATGACCCAGCTTATGGGCAGACACGGTCGAACCTCAGTCAGGAGCCCCTCCAAAACTGGAGTCCTTGGTGGTGTTTGCGTGCATGTCGGCAGGGGAAACTGGCCTTCACTCCTAACAGTCCCCTACACCCGAGAGAGGAAACGTGCTGAACCTCAGTTTCGATAAGGATACGGTAGAGTGTTCTCACCCATGTTGTTCAGAGTTTCCAAGGAATGCATACAAGGGTGTCATCATCTATCCAAGCACATGTTGGGGTGCTGCAGAACACAACCGGGCAGTGCGCCGGGCTCTGCAGGGGAGTCATGAGCCTGGGGTACCCCAAAAGCCTGGAGAATCCACAGCCCTCAGGCCACTCAACAAGACGAACAATCAAGCCACTCTTACATCCATTGGGCCCATCTGAGGAAAACCTAATATCTAATGGCACATCCTGGGGTGGTTGAATACCTACCATCCTGAGTTATCCCGGACCATGCTCGGGAACATGGCCCCGCCTCACTTTTTCCAGTTCTTCTTAGCACCTCCAGTCATCAGCGCACAAGAAGATCTTCTTGTTTTTGCTGACGGCGAGGCTTGCCCAGCAACTGCACCTGGGAAGTGGACTGGTGTCCTCAAAGGACATGATGCATACAAACATTTACCTGGGCTTGAGCTCTGAAACTGCTTCCCAAGGACCTCTATCCCTTACCGAGAATTGACTGCATGTCTGATAGTACGACTGCAGGAAGTTAGGCACATACATTGGCCGGTGTGTGAGAGGCTGTATTTCTGTGTTCACGCGTGTGACTGGGACTGCGCACGAAGACGCTCTTGTGGGTTTCTCTGTGTGCCGCTGACTACGCGTCTTGGTCTCTGTGTGTCCCTGTAGACCTGTGAAGAGGCGTCCAACAGTAAACGCCATAGTTTATACACAACACCCTGTCTAGACCCACAACTGAAAGGAGAAAGCCCCCTGTCAGCTTCCAGAGGCCGCATGCAAACTTTAACCCCCAGGGGCTGTTGAAATACTCCACGGACTCCCGCTCTCCCACAGACACGCCTTCTGACCACAGCACAAAGACTGGACAAGACCTGCCTCCCGGCCGTGGGTGTGACATCTACGTGCAACTCGAGAACCTGCCAGCTACCAGCACATCTGATGTGCACTTGGGGTCACTCCCAACATTTTGGAAGCAAGGGAACGCCCATGGTTGACCCGACACCGACCTACAGCGTTCTACTGGCAAGATGCAGCCTGAAAAACTCAAGGGGCTAAAGAACATCGAACAAAGTGCAACTTCTTGCCAACTAGGCCTAATCACTTTCCTTTGACCCGTGGGAATGCCCACCACAGGAAGCAGTGGGCTTCAGCAGCCATGACCCACGTTGGAACCCCACAGCGGAAACTAGGCCACCTTCCCGGCCATGTCTCAGGCAGCTACCATCCTGCATGGTTCGCGGCCCTGACCCCTAAGGAACCGCTCAAACGCTCAACAGCCTCGTCCAACGTGCCCTACTCCAGCCAGCAGGCCGACGCGTCCCTACTGGAAGACACAGACATCTTCCGAACACGGGAACACTGAACACCAGGGAAGACAGACCGCAGGCCTGTCTGCTTTGAAGATGCTGATCCCACCTGATGCATCCTGGAAATTCTCCACTGCCACAGTGACACCACTGAGGAACTCAGAGTGATCAAAGGCATGGTCCCCGAGGACCACAGAAAGACTTGCAACGGAAGACCTCTGCCATGTGAGGGCACTTGGAAGCCTGAAAGGGAAGAGTGGCTGGCTTTGGCAGCGAACCAAGGATGGCAACACTGCCCCCTTCTCTGCCCCGCCAACGGACTGCTCTGGATAAAGCTCTGGCTATTCGAACGGTCTGCATGCCTTACGGGCCGGCCGCGTCATGCCCTCCGGCAGAAACACTATCGCTTTGCACATTCCCAAAAGTGGGAAAAGAGCGACCAAAGGGCTTGTTTGCATAACTCACCTACCCCCAAGAAGGCCGGCACAGATGCCTCAGCATGTCCATCTTCTCTATGTCCCGCAAGACACCCGTGGGGAGTCACTCCTCTGGAAACGGGATTGCAACTCTTCACAGGTAACCTACCTCACTGCATCCTCATGAACTGCCAAAGCCATCCCCACCATAGGCAGCTGATGCCAGGCCATCACGAACAAGACACATCCTTGGGAAGCCGAGGCCAGCGCCTGCAACCCAATGATGACAGCCCATCCCACGACATCACACAGGACCTGTCCTCATGATACCTTACCTTTCTCTCCAGGGCAGCAGCCACTACGCAGGCTTAAATGCAGCACTCGATCCTCACCCCACTCCACGATGATCCACTTAGCGCCAACAGTGTGCTGGCAGCTTCAGGGGCAGCAGCGAGGCCTAATCCATCAGCCCCCTTCCACCATCACCAAACTCCATACCACCCCCGCCCACTGAACCAGCCCCACTGGGCACTCAAGAACCTCACCGCACCAAACACGACAACAGAGAGGGCCACAGGCCTGGCCTGAGGCTCCAGGCTCCAACCAGGGAACCTTGCTCATTTTGGCTTCCAAAATCAACCACCGAAGCGGCATGCACAAAGCGTGATCCTGGTCAAAACACACTTCTCCAAGCTGAATGCTCACTGGGCCCACACCAGCACACACTCCGACACTGAAGACTAGCAGGAGAGCCTGCCCCCTTGCATTCCCTCACGGCCTTTTAGCAGGGACCGCGGATTCATAGATGACCCAGCTTATGGGCAGACACGGTCGACCCTCAGTCAGGAGCCCCTCCAATACTGGAGTCCTTGGTGGTGTTTGCGTGCATGTCGGCAGGGGACACTGGCCTTCACTCCTAACAGTCCCCTACACCCGAGAGAGGAAACGTGCTGAACCTCAGTTTCGATAAGGATACGGTAGAGTGTTCTCACCCATGTTGTTCAGAGTTTCCAAGGAATGCATACAAGGGTGTCATCATCTATCCAAGCACATGTTGGGATGCTGCAGAACACAACCGGGCAGTGCGCCGGGCTCTGCAGGGGAGTCATGAGCCTGGGGTACCACAAAAGCCTGGAGAATCCACAGCCCTCAGGCCACTCAACAAGACGAACAATCAAGCCACTCTTACATCCATTGGGCCCATCTGAGGAAAACCTAATATCTAATGGCACATCCTGGGGTGGTTGAATACCTACCATCCTGAGTTATCCCTGACCATGCTCGGGAAAATGGCCCCGCCTCACTTTTTCCAGTTCTTCTTAGCACCTCCAGTCATCAGGGCACACGAAGATCTTCTTGTTTTTGCCGACGGCAAGGCTTGCCCAGCAACTGCACCTGGGAAGTGGACTGGTGTCCTCAAAGGACATGATCCATACAAACATTTACCTGGGCTTGAGCTCTGAAACTGCTTCCCAAGGACCTCTATCCCTTACCGAGAATTGACTGCATGTCTGATAGTACGACTGCAGGAAGTTAGGCACATACATTGGCCGGTGTGTGAGAGGCTGTATTTCTGTGTTCACGCGTGTGACTGTGACTGCGCACGCAGACGCTCTTGTGGGTTTCTCTGTGTGCCGCTGACTACGCGTCTTGGTCTCTGTGTGTCCCTGTAGCCCTGTGAAGAGGCGTCCAACAGTAAACGCCATAGTTTATACACAACACCCTGTCTAGACCCACAACTGAAAGGAGAAAACCCCCTGTCAGCTTCCAGAGACCGCATGCAAACTTTAACCCCCAGGGGCTATTGAAATACTCCACGGACTCCCGCTCTCCCACAGCCACGCCTTCTGACCACAGCACAAAGACTGGACGAGACCTGCCTCCCGGCCGTGGGTGTGACATCTACGTGCAACTCGAGAACCTGCCAGCTACCAGCACATCTGATGTGCACTTGGGGTCACTCCCAACATTTTGGAAGCAAGGGAACGCCCATGGTTGACCCGACACCGACCTACAGCGTTCTACTGGCATGATGCAGCCTGAAACAACTCAAGGGGCTAAAGAACATCGAACAAAGTGCAACTTCTTGCCAACTAGGCCTAATCACTTTCCTTTGACCCGTGGGAATGCCCACCACAGGAAGCAGTGGGCTTCAGCAGCCATGACCCATGTTGGAACCCCACAGCGGAAACTAGGCCACCTTCCCGGCCATGTCTCAGGCAGCTCCCATCCTGCAAGGTTCGCGGCCCTGACCCCTAAGGAACCGCTCAAACGCACAACAGCCTCGTCCAACCTGCCCTACTCCAGCCAGCAGGCCGACGCGTCCCTACTGGAAGCCACAGACATCTTCCGCACACGGGAACACTGAGCACCGGGGAAGACAGACCGCAGGCCTGTCTGCTTTGAAGATGCTGATCCCACCTGATGCATCCTGGAAATTCTCCACTGCCACAGTGACACCACTGAGGAACTCAGAGTGATCAAAGGCATGGTCCCCGAGGACCACAGAAAGACTTGCAACGGAAGACCTCTGCCATGTGAGGGCACTTGGAAGCCTGAAAGGGAAGAGTGGCTGGCTTTGGCAGCGAACCAAGGATAGCAACACTGCCCCCTTCTCTGCCCCGCCAACGGACTGCTCTGGATAAAGCTCTGGCTATTCGAACGGCCTGCATGCCATACGGGCCGGCCGCGTCATGCCCTCCGGCAGAAACACTATCGCTTTGCACATTCCCAAAAGTGGGAAAAGAGCGACCAAAGGGCTTGTTTGCATAACTCACCTACCCCCAAGAAGGCCGGCACAGATGCCTCAGCATGTCCATCTTCTCTATGTCCCGCAAGACACCCGTGGGGAGTCACTCCTCTGGAAACGGGATTGCAAATCTTCACAGGTAACCTACCTCACTGCATCCTCATGAACTGCCAAAGCCATCCCCACCATAGGCAGCTGATGCCAGGCCATCACGAACAAGACACATCCTTGGGAAGCCGAGGCCAGCGCCTGCAACCCAATGATGACAGCCCATCCCACGACATCACACAGGACCTGTCCTCATGATACCTTACCTTTCTCTCCAGGGCAGCAGCCACTACGCAGGCTTAAATGCAGCACTCGATCCTCAACCCACTCCACGATGATCCACTTAGCGCCAACAGTGTGCTGGCAGCTTCAGGGGCAGCAGCGAGGCCTAATCCATCAGCCCCCTTCCACCATCACCAAACTCCATCCCACCCCCGCCCACTGCTCCAGCCCCACCGGGCACTCAAGAACCTCACCGCACCAAACACGACAACAGTGAGGGCCACAGGCCTGGCCTGAGGCTCCAGGCTCCAACCAGGGAACCTTGCTCATTTTGGCTTCCAAAATCAACCACCGAAGCAGCATGCACAAAGCGTGATCCTGGTCAAAACACACTTCTCCAAGCTGAAAGCTCACTGGGCCCACACCAGCACACACTCCGACTCTGAAGACTAGCAGGAGAGCCTGCCCCCTTGCATTCCCTCACGGCCTTTTAGCAGGGACCGCGGATTCATAGATGACCCAGCTTATGGGCAGACACGGTCGACCCTCAGTCAGGAGCCCCTCCAATACTGGAGTCCTTGGTGGTGTTTGCGTGCATGTCGGCAGGGGACACTGGCCTTCACTCCTAACAGTCCCCTACACCCGAGAGAGGAAACGTGCTGAACCTCAGTTTCGATAAGGATACGGTAGAGTGTTCTCACCCATTTTGTTCAGAGTGTCCAAGGAATGCATACAAGGGTGTCATCATCGATCCAAGCACATGCTGGGATGCTGCAGAACACAACCGGGCAGTGCGCCGGGCTCTGCAGGGGAGTCATGAGCCTGGGGTACCACAAAAGCCTGGAGAATCCACAGCCCTCAGGCCCCTCAACAAGACGAACAATCAAGCCACTCTTGCAGCCATTGGGCCCATCTGAGGAAAACCTAATATCTAATGGCACATCTTGGGGTGGTTGAATACATACCATCCTGAGTTATCCCCGACCATGCTCGGGAACATGGCCCCGCCTCACTTTTTCCAGTTCTTCTTAGCACCTCCAGTCATCAGAGCACACGAAGATCTTCTTGTTTTTGCCGACGGCGAGGCTTGCCCAGCAACTGCACCTGGGAAGTGGACTGGTGTCCTCAGAGGACATGATCCATAAAAACACTTACCTGGGCTTGAGCTCTGAAACTGCTTCCCAAGGACCTCTATCCCTTACCGAGAATTGACTGCATGTCTGATAGTACGACTGCAGGAAGTTAGGCACATACATTGGCCGGTGTGTGAGAGGCTGTATTTCTGTGTTCACGCGTGTGACTGTGACTGAGTACGCAGACACTCTTGTGGGTTTCTCTGTGTGCCACTGACTACGCGTCTTGGTCTCTGTGTGTCCCTGTAGCCCTGTGAAGAGGCGTCCAACAGTAAACGCCATAGCTTATACACAACACCCTGTCTAGACCCCCAACTGAAAGGAGAAAGCCCCCTGTCAGCTTCCAGAGGCCGCATGCAAACTTTAACCCCCAGGGGCTGTTGAAATACTCCACGGACTCCCGCTCTCCCACAGCCACGCCTTCTGACCAGAGCACAAAGACTGGATGAGACCTTCCTCCCGGCCGTGGCTGTGATATCTACGTGCAACTCGAGAACCTGCCAGCTACCAGCACATCTGATGTGCACTTGGGGTCACTCCCAGCACTTTCGGAAGCAGGGGAACTCCCATGGGTGACCCGACACCGACCTACAGCATTCTACTGGCAAGATGCAGCCTGAAACCACTCAATGGGCTAAAGAACATCGAACAAAGTGCAACTTCTTTCCAACTAGGCCTAATCTCTTTCCTTTGACCCGTGGGAATGCCCACCACAGGAAGCAGTGGGCTTCAGCAGCCATGACCCATGTTGGAACCCCACAGCGGAAACTAGGCCACCTTCCCGGCCATATCTCAGGCAGCTCCCATCCTGCAAGGTTCGCGGCCCTGACCCCTAAGGAACCGCTCAAACGCTCAACAGCCTCGCCCAACGTGCCCTACTCCAGCCAGCAGGCCGACGCGTCCCTACTGGAAGCCACAGACATCTTCCGAACACGGGAACACTGAACACCAGGGAAGACAGACCACAAGCCTGTCTGCTTTGAAGATGCTGATCCCACCTGATGCATCCTGGAAATTCTCCACTGCCACAGTGACACCACTGAGGAACTCAGAGTGATCAAAGGCATGGTCCCCGAGGACCACAGACAGACTTGCAACGGAAGACCTCTGCCATGTGAGGGCACTTGTAAGCCTGAAAGGGAACCGTGGCTGGCCTTTGCAGTGCGCCAGGGATGGCAACAGTGCCCCCTTCTCTGCCCCGCCAACGGACTGCTCTGGATAAAGCTCTGGCTATTCGAACGGCCTGCATGCCATACGGGCCGGCCGCGTCATGCCCTCCGGCAGAAACACTATCGCTTTGCACATTCCCAAAAGTGGGAAAAGAGCGACCCAAGGGCTTGTTTGCATAACTCACCTACCCCCAAGAAGGCCGGCACAGATGCCTCAGCATGTCCATCTTCTCTATGTCCCGCAAGACACCCGTGGGGAGTCACTCCTCTGGAAACGGGATTGCAAATCTTCACAGGTAACCTACCTCACTGCATCCTCATGAACTGCCAAAGCCATCCCCACCATAGGCAGCTGATGCCAGGCCATCACGAACAAGACACATCCTTGGGAAGCCGAGGCCAGCGCCTGCAACCCAATGATGACAGCCCATCCCACGACATCACACAGGACCTGTCCTCATGATACCTTACCTTTCTCTCCAGGGCAGCAGCCACTACGCAGGCTTAAATGCAGCACTCGATCCTCACCCCACTCCACGATGATCCACTTAGCGCCAACAGTGTGCTGGCAGCTTCAGGGGCAGCAGCGAGGCCTAATCCATCAGCCCCCTTCCGCCATCACCAAACTCCATCCCACCCCCGCCCACTGCTCCAGCCCCACTCGGCACTCAAGAACTTCACCGCACCAAACACAACAACAGAGAGGGCCACAGGCCTGGCCTGAGGCTCCAGGCTCCAACCAGGGAAACTTGCTCATTTTGGCTTCCAAAATCAACCACCGAAGCGGCATGCACAAAGCGTGATCCTTGTCAAAACACACTTCTCCAAGCTGAAAGCTCACTGGGCCCACACCAGCACACACTCCGACTCTGAAGACTAGCAGGAGAGCCTGCCCCCTTGCATTCCCTCACGGCCTTTTAGCAGGGACCGCGGATTCATAGATGACCCAGCTTATGGGCAGACACGGTCGACCCTCAGTCAGGAGCCCCTCCAATACTGGAGTCCTTGGTGGTGTTTGCGTGCATGTCGGCAGGGGACACTGGCCTTCACTCCTAACAGTCCCCTACACCCGAGAGAGGAAACGTGCTGAACCTCAGTTTCGATAAGGATACGGTAGAGTGTTCTCACCCATGTTGTTCAGAGTTCCCAAGGAATGCATACAAGGGTGTCATCATCTATCCAAGCACATGCTGGGATGCTGCAGAACACAACCGGGCAGTGCGCCGGGCTCTGCAGGGGAGTCATGAGCCTAGGGTACCCCAAAAGCCTGGAGAATCCACAGCCCTCAGGCCACTCAACAAGACGAACAATCAAGCCACTCTTACATCCATTGGGCCCATCTGAGGAAAACCTAATATCTAGTGGCACATCCTGGGGTGGTTGAATACATACCATCCTGAGTTATCCCCGACCATGCTCGGGAACATGGCCCCGCCTCACTTTTTCCAGTTCTTCTTAGCACCTCCAGTCATCAGGGCACACGAAGATCTTCTTGTTTTTGCCGACGGCGAGGCTTGCCCAGCAACTGCACCTGGGAAGTGGACTGGTGTCCTCAAAGGACATGATGCATACAAACATTTACCTGGGCTTGAGCTCTGAAACTGCTTCCCAAGGACCTCTATCCCTTACTGAGAATTGACTGCATGTCTGATAGTACGACTGCAGGAAGTTAGGCACATACATTGGCCGGTGTGTGAGAGGCTGTATTTCTGTGTTCACGCGTGTGACTGTGACTGAGTACGCAGACACTCTTGTGGGTTTCTCTGTGTGCCGCTGACTACGCGTCTTGGTCTCTGTGTGTCCCTGTAGCCCTGTGAAGAGGCGTCCAACAGTAAACGCCATAGCTTATACACAACATCCTGTCTAGACCCCCAACTGAAAGGAGAAAGCCCCCTGTCAGCTTCCAGAGGCCGCATGCAAACTTTAACCCCCAGGGGCTGTTGAAATACTCCACGGACTCCCGCACTCCCACAGTCACGCCTTCTGACCAGAGCACAAAGACTGGATGAGACCTTCCTCCCGGCCGTGGCTGTGATATCTACGTGCAACTCGAGAACCTGCCAGCTACCAGCACATCTGATGTGCACTTGGGGTCACTCCCAGCACTTTCGGAAGCAGGGGAACTCCCATGGGTGACCCGACACCGACCTACAGCATTCTACTGGCAAGATGCAGCCTGAAACCACTCAATGGGCTAAAGAACATCGAACAAAGTGCAACTTCTTTCCAACTAGGCCTAATCTCTTTCCTTTGACCCGTGGGAATGCCCACCACAGGAAGCAGTGGGCTTCAGCAGCCATGACCCATGTTGGAACCCCACAGCGGAAACTAGGCCACCTTCCCGGCCATATCTCAGGCAGCTCCCATCCTGCAAGGTTCGCGGCCCTGACCCCTAAGGAACCGCTCAAACGCTCAACAGCCTCGCCCAACGTGCCCTACTCCAGCCAGCAGGCCGACGCGTCCCTACTGGAAGCCACAGACATCTTCCGAACACGGGAACACTGAACACCAGGGAAGACAGACCACAAGCCTGTCTGCTTTGAAGATGCTGATCCCACCTGATGCATCCTGGAAATTCTCCACTGCCACAGTGACACCACTGAGGAACTCAGAGTGATCAAAGGCATGGTCCCCGAGGACCACAGACAGACTTGCAACGGAAGACCTCTGCCATGTGAGGGCACTTGTAAGCCTGAAAGGGAACCGTGGCTGGCCTTTGCAGTGCGCCAGGGATGGCAACAGTGCCCCCTTCTCTGCCCCGCCAACGGACTGCTCTGGATAAAGCTCTGGCTATTCGAAAGGCCTGCATGCCGCACGGGCCGGCCGCGTCATGCCCTCCGGCAGAAACACTATCGCTTTGCACATTCCCAAAAGTGGGAAAAGAGCGACCCAAGGGCTTGTTTGCATAACTCACCTACCCCCAAGAAGGCCGGCACAGATGCCTCAGCATGTCCATCTTCTCTATGTCCCGCAAGACACCCGTGGGGAGTCACTCCTCTGGAAACGGGATTGCAACTCTTCACAGGTAACCTACCTCACTGCATCCTCATGAACTGCCAAAGCCATCCCCACCATAGGCAGCTGATGCCAGGCCATCACGAACAAGACACATCCTTGGGAAGCCGAGGCCAGCGCCTGCAACCCAATGATGACAGCCCATCCCACGACATCACACAGGACCTGTCCTCATGATACCTTACCTTTCTCTCCAGGGCAGCAGCCACTACGCAGGCTTAAATGCAGCACTCGATCCTCACCCCACTCCACGATGATCCACTTAGCGCCAACAGTGTGCTGGCAGCTTCAGGGGCAGCAGCGAGGCCTAATCCATCAGCCCCCTTCCGCCATCACCAAACTCCATCCCACCCCCGCCCACTGCTCCAGCCCCACTCGGCACTCAAGAACTTCACCGCACCAAACACAACAACAGAGAGGGCCACAGGCCTGGCCTGAGGCTCCAGGCTCCAACCAGGGAAACTTGCTCATTTTGGCTTCCAAAATCAACCACCGAAGCGGCATGCACAAAGCGTAATCCTTGTCAAAACACACTTCTCCAAGCTGAAAGCTCACTGGGCCCACACCAGCACACACTCCGACTCTGAAGACTAGCAGGAGAGCCTGCCCCCTTGCATTCCCTCACGGCCTTTTAGCAGGGACCGCGGATTCATAGATGACCCAGCTTATGGGCAGACACGGTCGACCCTCAGTCAGGAGCCCCTCCAATACTGGAGTCCTTGGTGGTGTTTGCGTGCATGTCGGCAGGGGACACTGGCCTTCACTCCTAACAGTCCCCTACACCCGAGAGAGGAAACGTGCTGAACCTCAGTTTCGATAAGGATACGGTAGAGTGTTCTCACCCATGTTGTTCAGAGTTCCCAAGGAATGCATACAAGGGTGTCATCATCTATCCAAGCACATGCTGGGATGCTGCAGAACACAACCGGGCAGTGCGCCGGGCTCTGCAGGGGAGTCATGAGCCTAGGGTACCCCAAAAGCCTGGAGAATCCACAGCCCTCAGGCCACTCAACAAGACGAACAATCAAGCCACTCTTACATCCATTGGGCCCATCTGAGGAAAACCTAATATCTAGTGGCACATCCTGGGGTGGTTGAATACATACCATCCTGAGTTATCCCCGACCATGCTCGGGAACATGGCCCCGCCTCACTTTTTCCAGTTCTTCTTAGCACCTCCAGTCATCAGGGCACACGAAGATCTTCTTGTTTTTGCCGACGGCGAGGCTTGCCCAGCAACTGCACCTGGGAAGTGGACTGGTGTCCTCAAAGGACATGATCCATACAAACATTTACCTGGGCTTGAGCTCTGAAACTGCTTCCCAAGGACCTCTATCCCTTACTGAGAATTGACTGCATGTCTGATAGTACGACTGCAGGAAGTTAGGCACATACATTGGCCGGTGTGTGAGAGGCTGTATTTCTGTGTTCACGCGTGTGACTGTGACTGCGCACGCAGACGCTCTTGTGGGTTTCTCTGTGTGCCGCTGAATACGCGTCTTGGTCTCTGTGTGTCCCTGTAGCCCTCTGAAGAGGCGTCCAACAGTAAACGCCATAGTTTATACACAACACCCTGTCTAGACCCACAACTGAAAGGAGAAAGCCCCCTGTCAGCTTCCAGAGACCGCATGCAAACTTTAACCCCCAGGGGCTATTGAAATACTCCACGGACTCCCGCTCTCCCACAGCCACGCCTTCTGACCACAGCACAAAGACTGGACGAGACCTGCCTCCCGGCCGTGGGTGTGACATCTACGTGCAACTCGAGAACCTGCCAGCTACCAGCACATCTGATGTGCACTTGGGGTCACTCCCAACATTTTGGAAGCAAGGGAACGCCCATGGTTGACCCGACACCGACCTACAGCGTTCTACTGGCAAGATGCAGCCTGAAACAACTCAAGGGGCTAAAGAACATCGAACAAAGTGCAACTTCTTGCCAACTAGGCCTAATCACTTTCCTTTGACCCGTGGGAATGCCCACCACAGGAAGCAGTGGGCTTCAGCAGCCATGACCCATGTTGGAAGCCCACAAAGGAAACTAGGCCACCTTCCCGGCCATGTCTCAGGCAGATCCCATCCTGCAAGGTTCGCGGCCCTGACCCCTAAGGAACCGCTCAAATGCACAACAGCCTCGTCCAACCTGCCCTACTCCAGCCAGCAGGACGACGCGTCCCTACTGGAAGACACAGACATCTTCCGAACACGGGAACACTGAGCACCAGGGAAGACAGACCGCAGGCCTGTCTGCTTTGAAGATGCTGATCCCACCTGATGCATCCTGGAAATTCTCCACTGCCACAGTGACACCACTGAGGAACTCAGAGTGATCAAAGGCATGGTCCCCGAGGATCACAGAAAGACTTGCAACGGAAGACCTCTGCCATGTGAGGGCACTTGGAAGCCTGAAAGGGAAGAGTGGCTGGCTTTGGCAGCGAACCAAGGATGGCAACACTGCCCCCTTCTCTGCCCCGCCAACGGACTGCTCTGGATAAAGCTCTGGCTATTCGAACGGCCTGCATGCCATACGGGCCGGCCGCGTCATGCCCTCCGGCAGAAACACTATCGCTTTGCACATTCCCAAAAGTGGGAAAGAGCGACCCAAGGGCTTGTTTGCATAACTCACCTACCCCCAAGAAGGCCGGCACAGATGCCTCAGCATGTCCATCTTCTCTATGTCCCGCAAGACACCCGTGGGGAGTCACTCCTCTGGAAACGGGATTGCAAATCTTCACAGGTAACCTACCTCACTGCATCCTCATGAACTGCCAAAGCCATCCCCACCATAGGCAGCTGATGCCAGGCCATCACGAACAAGACACATCCTTGGGAAGCCGAGGCCAGCGCCTGCAACCCAATGATGACAGCCCATCCCACTACATCACACAGGACCTGTCCTCATGATACCTTACCTTTCTCTCCAGGGCAGCAGCCACTATGCAGGCTTAAATGCAGCACTCGATCCTCACCCCACTCCACGATGATCCACTTAGCGCCAACAGTGTGCTGGCAGCTTCAGGGGCAGCAGCGAGGCCTAATCCATCAGCCCCCTTCCACCATCACCAAACTCCATCCCACCCCCGCCCACTGCTCCAGCCCCACCGGGCACTCAAGAACCTCACCGCACCAAACACGACAACAGTGAGGGCCACAGGCCTGGCCTGAGGCTCCAGGCTCCAACCAGGGAACCTTGCTCATTTTGGCTTCCAAAATCAACCACCGAAGCAGCATGCACAAAGCGTGATCCTGGTCAAAACACACTTCTCCAAGCTGAAAGCTCACTGGGCCCACACCAGCACACACTCCGACTCTGAAGACTAGCAGGAGAGCCTGCCGCCTTGCATTCCCTCACGGCCTTTTAGCAGGGACCGCGGATTCATAGATGACCCAGCTTATGGGCAGACACGGTCGACCCTCAGTCAGGAGCCCCTCCAATACTGGAGTCCTTGGTGGTGTTTGCGTGCATGTCGGCAGGGGACACTGGCCTTCACTCCTAACAGTCCCCTACACCCGAGAGAGGAAACGTGCTGAACCTCAGTTTCGATAAGGATACGGTAGAGTGTTCTCACCCATTTTGTTCAGAGTGTCCAAGGAATGCATACAAGGGTGTCATCATCGATCCAAGCACATGCTGGGATGCTGCAGAACACAACCGGGCAGTGCGCCGGGCTCTGCAGGGGAGTCATGAGCCTGGGGTACCACAAAAGCCTGGAGAATCCACAGCCCTCAGGCCCCTCAACAAGACGAACAATCAAGCCACTCTTGCAGCCATTGGGCCCATCTGAGGAAAACCTAATATCTAATGGCACATCTTGGGGTGGTTGAATATATACCATCCTGAGTTATCCCCGACCATGCTCGGGAACATGGCCCCGCCTCACTTTTTCCAGTTCTTCTTAGCACCTCCAGTCATCAGAGCACACGAAGATCTTCTTGTTTTTGCCGACGGCGAGGCTTGCCCAGCAACTGCACCTGGGAAGTGGACTGGTGTCCTCAGAGGACATGATCCATAAAAACACTTACCTGGGCTTGAGCTCTGAAACTGCTTCCCAAGGACCTCTATCCCTTACCGAGAATTGACTGCATGTCTGATAGTACGACTGCAGGAAGTTAGGCACATACATTGGCCGGTGTGTGAGAGGCTGTATTTCTGTGTTCACGCGTGTGACTGTGACTGAGTACGCAGACACTCTTGTGGGTTTCTCTGTGTGCCGCTGACTACGCGTCTTGGTCTCTGTGTGTCCCTGTAGCCCTGTGAAGAGGCGTCCAACAGTAAACGCCATAGCTTATACACAACATCCTGTCTAGACCCCCAACTGAAAGGAGAAAGCCCCCTGTCAGCTTCCAGAGGCCGCATGCAAACTTTAACCCCCAGGGGCTGTTGAAATACTCCACGGACTCCCGCACTCCCACAGTCACGCCTTCTGACCAGAGCACAAAGACTGGATGAGACCTTCCTCCCGGCCGTGGCTGTGATATCTACGTGCAACTCGAGAACCTGCCAGCTACCAGCACATCTGATGTGCACTTGGGGTCACTCCCAGCACTTTCGGAAGCAGGGGAACTCCCATGGGTGACCCGACACCGACCTACAGCATTCTACTGGCAAGATGCAGCCTGAAACCACTCAATGGGCTAAAGAACATCGAACAAAGTGCAACTTCTTTCCAACTAGGCCTAATCTCTTTCCTTTGACCCGTGGGAATGCCCACCACAGGAAGCAGTGGGCTTCAGCAGCCATGACCCATGTTGGAACCCCACAGCGGAAACTAGGCCACCTTCCCGGCCATATCTCAGGCAGCTCCCATCCTGCAAGGTTCGCGGCCCTGACCCCTAAGGAACCGCTCAAACGCTCAACAGCCTCGCCCAACGTGCCCTACTCCAGCCAGCAGGCCGACGCGTCCCTACTGGAAGCCACAGACATCTTCCGAACACGGGAACACTGAACACCAGGGAAGACAGACCACAAGCCTGTCTGCTTTGAAGATGCTGATCCCACCTGATGCATCCTGGAAATTCTCCACTGCCACAGTGACACCACTGAGGAACTCAGAGTGATCAAAGGCATGGTCCCCGAGGACCACAGACAGACTTGCAACGGAAGACCTCTGCCATGTGAGGGCACTTGTAAGCCTGAAAGGGAACCGTGGCTGGCCTTTGCAGTGCGCCAGGGATGGCAACAGTGCCCCCTTCTCTGCCCCGCCAACGGACTGCTCTGGATAAAGCTCTGGCTATTCGAAAGGCCTGCATGCCGCACGGGCCGGCCGCGTCATGCCCTCCGGCAGAAACACTATCGCTTTGCACATTCCCAAAAGTGGGAAAAGAGCGACCCAAGGGCTTGTTTGCATAACTCACCTACCCCCAAGAAGGCCGGCACAGATGCCTCAGCATGTCCATCTTCTCTATGTCCCGCAAGACACCCGTGGGGAGTCACTCCTCTGGAAACGGGATTGCAACTCTTCACAGGTAACCTACCTCACTGCATCCTCATGAACTGCCAAAGCCATCCCCACCATAGGCAGCTGATGCCAGGCCATCACGAACAAGACACATCCTTGGGAAGCCGAGGCCAGCGCCTGCAACCCAATGATGACAGCCCATCCCACGACATCACACAGGACCTGTCCTCATGATACCTTACCTTTCTCTCCAGGGCAGCAGCCACTACGCAGGCTTAAATGCAGCACTCGATCCTCACCCCACTCCACGATGATCCACTTAGCGCCAACAGTGTGCTGGCAGCTTCAGGGGCAGCAGCGAGGCCTAATCCATCAGCCCCCTTCCGCCATCACCAAACTCCATCCCACCCCCGCCCACTGCTCCAGCCCCACTCGGCACTCAAGAACTTCACCGCACCAAACACAACAACAGAGAGGGCCACAGGCCTGGCCTGAGGCTCCAGGCTCCAACCAGGGAAACTTGCTCATTTTGGCTTCCAAAATCAACCACCGAAGCGGCATGCACAAAGCGTAATCCTTGTCAAAACACACTTCTCCAAGCTGAAAGCTCACTGGGCCCACACCAGCACACACTCCGACTCTGAAGACTAGCAGGAGAGCCTGCCCCCTTGCATTCCCTCACGGCCTTTTAGCAGGGACCGCGGATTCATAGATGACCCAGCTTATGGGCAGACACGGTCGACCCTCAGTCAGGAGCCCCTCCAATACTGGAGTCCTTGGTGGTGTTTGCGTGCATGTCGGCAGGGGACACTGGCCTTCACTCCTAACAGTCCCCTACACCCGAGAGAGGAAACGTGCTGAACCTCAGTTTCGATAAGGATACGGTAGAGTGTTCTCACCCATGTTGTTCAGAGTTCCCAAGGAATGCATACAAGGGTGTCATCATCTATCCAAGCACATGCTGGGATGCTGCAGAACACAACCGGGCAGTGCGCCGGGCTCTGCAGGGGAGTCATGAGCCTAGGGTACCCCAAAAGCCTGGAGAATCCACAGCCCTCAGGCCACTCAACAAGACGAACAATCAAGCCACTCTTACATCCATTGGGCCCATCTGAGGAAAACCTAATATCTAGTGGCACATCCTGGGGTGGTTGAATACATACCATCCTGAGTTATCCCCGACCATGCTCGGGAACATGGCCCCGCCTCACTTTTTCCAGTTCTTCTTAGCACCTCCAGTCATCAGGGCACACGAAGATCTTCTTGTTTTTGCCGACGGCGAGGCTTGCCCAGCAACTGCACCTGGGAAGTGGACTGGTGTCCTCAAAGGACATGATCCATACAAACATTTACCTGGGCTTGAGCTCTGAAACTGCTTCCCAAGGACCTCTATCCCTTACTGAGAATTGACTGCATGTCTGATAGTACGACTGCAGGAAGTTAGGCACATACATTGGCCGGTGTGTGAGAGGCTGTATTTCTGTGTTCACGCGTGTGACTGTGACTGCGCACGCAGACGCTCTTGTGGGTTTCTCTGTGTGCCGCTGAATACGCGTCTTGGTCTCTGTGTGTCCCTGTAGCCCTCTGAAGAGGCGTCCAACAGTAAACGCCATAGTTTATACACAACACCCTGTCTAGACCCACAACTGAAAGGAGAAAGCCCCCTGTCAGCTTCCAGAGACCGCATGCAAACTTTAACCCCCAGGGGCTATTGAAATACTCCACGGACTCCCGCTCTCCCACAGCCACGCCTTCTGACCACAGCACAAAGACTGGACGAGACCTGCCTCCCGGCCGTGGGTGTGACATCTACGTGCAACTCGAGAACCTGCCAGCTACCAGCACATCTGATGTGCACTTGGGGTCACTCCCAACATTTTGGAAGCAAGGGAACGCCCATGGTTGACCCGACACCGACCTACAGCGTTCTACTGGCAAGATGCAGCCTGAAACAACTCAAGGGGCTAAAGAACATCGAACAAAGTGCAACTTCTTGCCAACTAGGCCTAATCACTTTCCTTTGACCCGTGGGAATGCCCACCACAGGAAGCAGTGGGCTTCAGCAGCCATGACCCATGTTGGAAGCCCACAGAGGAAACTAGGCCACCTTCCCGGCCATGTCTCAGGCCGCTCGCATCCTGCAAGGTTCGCGGCCCTGACCCCTAAGGAACCGCTCAAATGCACAACAGCCTCGTCCAACCTGCCCTACTCCAGCCAGCAGGACGACGCGTCCCTACTGGAAGACACAGACATCTTCTGAACACGGGAACACTGAGCACCAGGGAAGACAGACCGCAGGCCTGTCTGCTTTGAAGATGCTGATCCCACCTGATGCATCCTGGAAATTCTCCACTGCCACAGTGACACCACTGAGGAACTCAGAGTGATCAAAGGCATGGTCCCCGAGGACCACAGAAAGACTTGCAACGGAAGACCTCTGCCATGTGAGGGCACTTGGAAGCCTGAAAGGGAAGAGTGGCTGGCTTTGGCAGCGAACCAAGGATGGCAACACTGCCCCCTTCTCTGCCCCGCCAACGGACTGCTCTGGATAAAGCTCTGGCTATTCGAACGGCCTGCATGCCATACGGGCCGGCCGCGTCATGCCCTCCGGCAGAAACACTATCGCTTTGCACATTCCCAAAAGTTGGAAAAGAGCGACCAAAGGGCTTGTTTGCATAACTCACCTACCCCCAAGAAGGCCGGCACAGATGCCTCAGCATGTCCATCTTCTCTATGTCCCGCAAGACACCCGTGGGGAGTCACTCCTCTGGAAACGGGATTGCAAATCTTCACAGGTAACCTACCTCACTGCATCCTCATGAACTGCCAAAGCCATCCCCACCATAGGCAGCTGATGCCAGGCCATCACGAACAAGACACATCCTTGGGAAGCCGAGGCCAGCGCCTGCAACCCAATGATGACAGCCCATCCCACGACATCACACAGGACCTGTCCTCATGATACCTTACCTTTCTCTCCAGGGCAGCAGCCACTATGCAGGCTTAAATGCAGCACTCGATCCTCACCCCACTCCACGATGATCCACTTAGCGCCAACAGTGTGCTGGCAGCTTCAGGGGCAGCAGCGAGGCCTAATCCATCAGCCCCCTTCCACCATCACCAAACTCCATCCCACCCCCGCCCACTGCTCCAGCCCCACCGGGCACTCAAGAACCTCACCGCACCAAACACGACAACAGTGAGGGCCACAGGCCTGGCCTGAGGCTCCAGGCTCCAACCAGGGAAACTTGCTCATTTTGGCTTCCAAAATCAACCACCGAAGCAGCATGCACAAAGCGTGATCCTGGTCAAAACACACTTCTCCAAGCTGAAAGCTCACTGGGCCCACACCAGCACACACTCCGACTCTGAAGACTAGCAGGAGAGCCTGCCCCCTTGCATTCCCTCACGGCCTTTTAGCAGGGACCGCGGATTCATAGATGACCCAGCTTATGGGCAGACACGGTCGACCCTCAGTCAGGAGCCCCTCCAATACTGGAGTCCTTGGTGGTGTTTGCGTGCATGTCGGCAGGGGACACTGGCCTTCACTCCTAACAGTCCCCTACACCCGAGAGAGGAAACGTGCTGAACCTCAGTTTCGATAAGGATACGGTAGAGTGTTCTCACCCATTTTGTTCAGAGTGTCCAAGGAATGCATACAAGGGTGTCATCATCGATCCAAGCACATGCTGGGATGCTGCAGAACACAACCGGGCAGTGCGCCGGGCTCTGCAGGGGAGTCATGAGCCTGGGGTACCACAAAAGCCTGGAGAATCCACAGCCCTCAGGCCCCTCAACAAGACGAACAATCAAGCCACTCTTGCAGCCATTGGGCCCATCTGAGGAAAACCTAATATCTAATGGCACATCTTGGGGTGGTTGAATACATACCATCCTGAGTTATCCCCGACCATGCTCGGGAACATGGCCCCGCCTCACTTTTTCCAGTTCTTCTTAGCACCTCCAGTCATCAGAGCACACGAAGATCTTCTTGTTTTTGCCGACGGCGAGGCTTGCCCAGCAACTGCACCTGGGAAGTGGACTGGTGTCCTCAGAGGACATGATCCATAAAAACACTTACCTGGGCTTGAGCTCTGAAACTGCTTCCCAAGGACCTCTATCCCTTACCGAGAATTGACTGCATGTCTAATAGTACGACTGCAGGAAGTTAGGCACACACATTGGCCGGTGTGTGAGAGGCTGTATTTCTGTGTTCACGCGTGTGACTGTGACTGAGTACGCAGACACTCTTGTGGGTTTCTCTGTGTGCCGCTGACTACGCGTCTTGGTCTCTGTGTGTCCCTGTAACCCTGTGAAGAGGCGTCCAACAGTAAACGCCATAGCTTATACACAACACCCTGTCTAGACCCCCAACTGAAAGGAGAAAGCCCCCTGTCAGCTTCCAGAGGCCGCATGCAAACTTTAACCCCCAGGGGCTGTTGAAATACTCCACGGACTCCCGCTCTCCCACAGCCACGCCTTCTGACCAGAGCACAAAGAATGGATGAGACCTTCCTCCCGGCCGTGGCTGTGATATCTACGTGCAACTCGAGAACCTGCCAGCTACCAGCACATCTGATGTGCACTTGGGGTCACTCCCAGCACTTTCGAAGTAGGGGAACTCCCATGGGTGACCCGACACCGACCTACAGCATTCTACTGGCAAGATGCAGCCTGAAACCACTCAATGGGCTAAAGAACATCGAACAAAGTGCAACTTCTTTCCAACTAGGCCTAATCTCTTTCCTTTGACCCGTGGGAATGCCCACCACAGGAAGCAGTGGGCTTCAGCAGCCATGACCCATGTTGGAACCCCACAGCGGAAACTAGGCCACCTTCCCGGCCATATCGCAGGCAGCTCCCATCCTGCAAGGTTCGCGGCCCTGACCCCTAAGGAACCGCTCAAACGCTCAACAGCCTCGCCCAACGTGCCCTACTCCAGCCAGCAGGCCGACGCGTCCCTACTGGAAGCCACAGACATCTTCCGAACACGGGAACACTGAACACCAGGGAAGACAGACCACAAGCCTGTCTGCTTTGAAGATGCTGATCCCACCTGATGCATCCTGGAAATTCTCCACTGCCACAGTGACACCACTGAGGAACTCAGAGTGATCAAAGGCATGGTCCCCGAGGACCACAGACAGACTTGCAACGGAAGACCTCTGCCATGTGAGGGCACTTGGAAGCCTGAAAGGGAACCGTGGCTGGCCTTTGCAGTGCACCAGGGATGGCAACAGTGCCCCCTTCTCTGCCCCGCCAACGGACTGCTCTGGATAAAGCTCTGGCTATTCGAAAGGCCTGCATGCCGCACGGGCCGGCCGCGTCATGCCCTCCGGCAGAAACACTATCGCTTTGCACATTCCCAAAAGTGGGAAAAGAGCGACCCAAGGGCTTGTTTGCATAACTCACCTACCCCCAAGAAGGCCGGCACAGATGCCTCAGCATGTCCATCTTCTCTATGTCCCGCAAGACACCCGTGGGGAGTCACTCCTCTGGAAACGGGATTGCAACTCTTCACAGGTAACCTACCTCACTGCATCCTCATGAACTGCCAAAGCCATCCCCACCATAGGCAGCTGATGCCAGGCCATCACGAACAAGACACATCCTTGGGAAGCCGAGGCCAGCGCCTGCAACTCAATGATGACAGCCCATCCCACGACATCACACAGGACCTGTCCTCATGATACCTTACCTTTCTCTCCAGGGCAGCAGCCACTACGCAGGCTTAAATGCAGCACTCGATCCTCACCCCACTCCACGATGATCCACTTAGCGCCAACAGTGTGCTGGCAGCTTCAGGGGCAGCAGCGAGGCCTAATCCATCAGCCCCCTTCCGCCATCACCAAACTCCATCCCACCCCCGCCCACTGCTCCAGCCCCACTCGGCACTCAAGAACTTCACCGCACCAAACACAACAACAGAGAGGGCCACAGGCCTGGCCTGAGGCTCCAGGCTCCAACCAGGGAAACTTGCTCATTTTGGCTTCCAAAATCAACCACCGAAGCGGCATGCACAAAGCGTGATCCTGGTCAAAACACACTTCTCCAAGCTGAAAGCTCACTGGGCCCACACCAGCACACACTCCGACTCTGAAGACTAGCAGGAGAGCCTGCCCCCTTGCATTCCCTCACGGCCTTTTAGCAGGGACCGCGGATTCATAGATGACCCAGCTTATGGGCAGACACGGTCGACCCTCAGTCAGGAGCCCCTCCAATACTGGAGTCCTTGGTGGTGTTTGCGTGCATGTCGGCAGGGGACACTGGCCTTCACTCCTAACAGTCCCCTACACCCGAGAGAGGAAACGTGCTGAACCTCAGTTTCGATAAGGATACGGTAGAGTGTTCTCACCCATGTTGTTCAGAGTTCCCAAGGAATGCATACAAGGGTGTCATCATCTATCCAAGCACATGCTGGGATGCTGCAGAACACAACCGGGCAGTGCGCCGGGCTCTGCAGGGGAGTCATGAGCCTAGGGTACCCCAAAAGCCTGGAGAATCCACAGCCCTCAGGCCACTCAACAAGACGAACAATCAAGCCACTCTTACATCCATTGGGCCCATCTGAGGAAAACCTAATATCTAGTGGCACATCCTGGGGTGGTTGAATACATACCATCCTGAGTTATCCCCGACCATGCTCGGGAACATGGCCCCGCCTCACTTTTTCCAGTTCTTCTTAGCACCTCCAGTCATCAGGGCACACGAAGATCTTCTTGTTTTTGCCGACGGCGAGGCTTGCCCAGCAACTGCACCTGGGAAGTGGACTGGTGTCCTCAAAGGACATGATCCATACAAACATTTACCTGGGCTTGAGCTCTGAAACTGCTTCCCAAGGACCTCTATCCCTTACCGAGAATTGACTGCATGTCTGATAGTACGACTGCAGGAAGTTAGGCACATACATTGGCCGGTGTGTGAGAGGCTGTATTTCTGTGTTCACGCGTGTGACTGTGACTGAGTACGCAGACGCTCTTGTGGGTTTCTCAGTGTGCCCCTGACTATGCGTCTTCGTCTCTGTGTGTCCCTGTAGCACTGTGAAGAGGCGTCCAACAGTAAACGCCATAGTTTATACACAACACCCTGTCTAGACCCACAACTGAAAGGAGAAAGCCCCCTGTCAGCTTCCAGAGACCGCATGCAAACTTTAACCCCCAGGGGCTATTGAAATACTCCACGGACTCCCGCTCTCCCACAGCCACGCCTTCTGACCACAGCACAAAGACTGGACGAGACCTGCCTCCCGGCCGTGGGTGTGACATCTACGTGCAACTCGAGAACCTGCCAGCTACCAGCACATCTGATGTGCACTTGGGGTCACTCCCAACATTTTGGAAGCAAGGGAACGCCCATGGTTGACCCGACACCGACCTACAGCGTTCTACTGGCAAGATGCAGCCTGAAACAACTCAAGGGGCTAAAGAACATCGAACAAAGTGCAACTTCTTGCCAACTAGGCCTAATCACTTTCCTTTGACCCGTGGGAATGCCCACCACAGGAAGCAGTGGGCTTCAGCAGCCATGACCCATGTTGGAAGCCCACAGAGGAAACTAGGCCACCTTCCCGGCCATGTCTCAGGCAGATCCCATCCTGCAAGGTTCGCGGCCCTGACCCCTAAGGAACCGCTCAAACGCACAACAGCCTCGTCCAACCTGCCCTACTCCAGCCAGCAGGCCGACGCGTCCCTACTGGAAGACACAGACATCTTCCGAACACGGGAACACTGAGCACCAGGGAAGACAGACCGCAGGCCTGTCTGCTTTGAAGATGCTGATCCCACCTGATGCATCCTGGAAATTCTCCACTGCCACAGTGACACCACTGAGGAACTCAGAGTGATCAAAGGCATGGTCCCCGAGGACCACAGAAAGACTTGCAACGGAAGACCTCTGCCATGTGAGGGCACTTGGAAGCCTGAAAGGGAAGAGTGGCTGGCTTTGGCAGCGAACCAAGGATGGCAACACTGCCCCCTTCTCTGCCCCGCCAACGGACTACTCTGGATAAAGCTCTGGCTATTCGAACGGCCTGCATGCCATACGGGCCGGCCGCGTCATGCCCTCCGGCAGAAACACTATCGCTTTGCACATTCCCAAAAGTGGGAAAGAGCGACCCAAGGACTTGTTTGCATAACTCACCTACCCCCAAGAAGGCCGGCACAGATGCCTCAGCATGTCCATCTTCTCTATGTCCCGCAAGACACCCGTGGGGAGTCACTCCTCTGGAAACGGGATTGCAACTCTTCACAGGTAACCTCCTCACTGCATCCTCATGAACTGCCAAAGACATCCCCACCATAGGCAGCTGATGCCAGGCCATCACGAACAAGACACATCCTTGGGAAGCCGAGGCCAGCGCCTGCAACCCAATGATGACAGCCCATCCCACGACATCACACAGGACCTGTCCTCATGATACCTTACCTTTCTCTCCAGGGCAGCAGCCACTACGCAGGCTTAAATGCAGCACTCGATCCTCACCCCACTCCACGATGATCCACTTAGCGCCAACAGTGTGCTGGCAGCTTCAGGGGCAGCAGCGAGGCCTAATCCAGCAGCCCCCTTCCACCATCACCAAACTCCATCCCACCCCCGCCCACTGCTCCAGCCCCACCGGGCATTCAAGAACCTCACCGCACCAAACACGACAACAGAGAGGGCCACAGGCCTGGCCTGAGGCTCCAGGCTCCAACCAGGGAACCTTGCTCATTTTGGCTTCCAAAATCAACCACCGAAGCGGCATGCACAAAGCGTGATCCTGGTCAAAACACACTTCTCCAAGCTGAAAGCTCACTGGGCACACACCAGCACACACTCCGACTCTGAACACTAGCAGGAGAGCCTGCCCCCTTGCATTCCCTCACGGCCTTTTAGCAGGGACCGCGGATTCATAGATGACCCAGCTTATGGGCAGACACGGTCGACCCTCAGTCAGGAGCCCCTCCAATACTGGAGTCCTTGGTGGTGTTTGCGTGCATGTCGGCAGGGGACACTGGCCTTCACTCCTAACAGTCCCCTACACCCGAGAGAGGAAACGTGCTGAACCTCAGTTTCGATAAGGATACGGTAGAGTGTTCTCACCCATGTTGTTCAGAGTTTCCAAGGAATGCATACAAGGGTGTCATCATCTATCCAAGCACATGCTGGGATGCTGCAGAACACAACCGGGCAGTGCGCCGGGCTCTGCAGGGGAGTCATGAGCCTAGGGTACCCCAAAAGCCTGGAGAATCCACAGCCCTCAGGCCACTCAACAAGACGAACAATCAAGCCACTCTTACATCCATTGGGCCCATCTGAGGAAAACCTAATATCTAGTGGCACATCCTGGGGTGGTTGAATACCTACCATCCTGAGTTATCCCCGACCATGCTCGGGAACATGGCCCCGCCTCACTTTTTCCAGTTCTTCTTAGCACCTCCAGTCATCAGGGCACACGAAGATCTTCTTGTTTTTGCCGACGGCGAGGCTTGCCCAGCAACTGCACCTGGGAAGTGGACTGGTGTCCTCAAAGGACGTGATCCATACAAACATTTACCTGGGCTTGAGCTCTGAAACTGCTTCCCAAGGACCTCTATCCCTTACCGAGAATTGACTGCATGTCTGATAGTACGACTGCAGGAAGTTAGGCACATACATTGGCCGGTGTGTGAGAGGCTGTATTTCTGTGTTCACGCGTGTGACTGTGACTGAGTACGCAGACGCTCTTGTGGGTTTCTCAGTGTGCCCCTGACTATGCTTCTTGGTCTCTGTGTGTCCCTGTAGCACTGTGAAGAGGCGTCCAACAGTAAACGCCATAGTTTATACACAACACCCTGTCTAGACCCACAACTGAAAGGAGAAAGCCCCCTGTCAGCTTCCAGAGACCGCATGCAAACTTTAACCCCCAGGGGCTATTGAAATACTCCACGGACTCCCGCTCTCCCACAGCCACGCCTTCTGACCACAGCACAAAGACTGGACGAGACCTGCCTCCCGGCCGTGGGTGTGACATCTACGTGCAACTCGAGAACCTGCCAGCTACCAGCACATCTGATGTGCACTTGGGGTCACTCCCAACATTTTGGAAGCAAGGGAACGCCCATGGTTGACCCGACACCGACCTACAGCGTTCTACGGGCAAGATGCAGCCTGAAACAACTCAAGGGGCTAAAGAACATCGAACAAAGTGCAACTTCTTGCCAACTAGGCCTAATCACTTTCCTTTGACCCGTGGGAATGCCCACCACAGGAAGCAGTGGGCTTCAGCAGCCATGACCCATGTTGGAACCCCACAGAGGAAACTAGGCCACCTTCCCGGCCATGTCTCAGGCAGATCCCATCCTGCAAGTTTCGCGGCCCTGACCCCTAAGGAACCGCTCAAACGCACAACAGCCTCGTCCAACCTGCCCTACTCCAGCCAGCAGGCCGACGCGTCCCTACTGGAAGACACAGACATCTTCCGAACACGGGAACACTGAGCACCAGGGAAGACAGACCGCAGGCCTGTCTGCTTTGAAGATGCTGATCCCACCTGATGCATCCTGGAAATTCTCCACTGCCACAGTGACACCACTGAGGAACTCAGAGTGATCAAAGGCATGGTCCCCGAGGACCACAGAAATACTTGCAACGGAAGACCTCTGCCATGTGAGGGCACTTGGAAGCCTGAAAGGGAAGAGTGGCTGGCTTTGGCAGCGAACCAAGGATGGCAACACTGCCCCCTTCTCTGCCCCTCCAACGGACTACTCTGGATAAAGCTCTGGCTATTCGAACGGCCTGCATGCCATACGGGCCGGCCGCGTCATGCCCTCCGGCAGAAACACTATCGCTTTGCACATTCCCAAAAGTGGGAAAGAGCGACCCAAGGGCTTGTTTGCATAACTCACCTACCGCCAAGAAGGCCGGCACAGATGCCTCAGCATGTCCATCTTCTCTATGTCCCGCAAGACACCCGTGGGGAGTCACTCCTCTGGAAACGGGATTGCAACTCTTCACAGGTAACCTACCTCACTGCATCCTCATGAACTGCCAAAGCCATCCCCACCATAGGCAGCTGATGCCAGGCCATCACGAACAAGACACATCCTTGGGAAGCCGAGGCCAGCGCCTGCAACCCAATGATGACAGCCCATCCCACGACATCACACAGGACCTGTCCTCATGATACCTTACCTTTCTCTCCAGGGCAGCAGCCACTACGCAGGCTTAAATGCAGCACTCGATCCTCACCCCACTCCACGATGATCCACTTAGCGCCAACAGTGTGCTGGCAGCTTCAGGGGCAGCAGCGAGGCCTAATCCATCAGCCCCCTTCCACCATCACCAAACTCCATCCCACCCCCGCCCACTGCTCCAGCCCCACCGGGCACTCAAGAACCTCACCGCACCAAACACGACAACAGAGAGGGCCACAGGCCTGGCCTGAGGCTCCAGGCTCCAACCAGGGAACCTTGCTCATTTTGGCTTCCAAAATCAACCACCGAAGCGGCATGCACAAAGCGTGATCCTGGTCAAAACACACTTCTCCAAGCTGAAAGCTCACTGGGCACACACCAGCACACACTCCGACTCTGAAGACTAGCAGGAGAGCCTGCCCCCTTGCATTCCCTCACGGCCTTTTAGCAGGGACCGCGGATTCATAGATGACCCAGCTTATGGGCAGACACGGTCGACCCTCAGTCAGGAGCCCCTCCAATACTGGAGTCCTTGGTGGTGTTTGCGTGCATGTCGGCAGGGGACACTGGCCTTCACTCCTAACAGTCCCCTACACCCGAGAGAGGAAACGTGCTGAACATCAGTTTCGATAAGGATACGGTAGAGTGTTCTCACCCATTTTGTTCAGAGTGTCCAAGGAATGCATACAAGGGTGTCATCATCGATCCAAGCACATGCTGGGATGCTGCAGAACACAACCGGGCAGTGCGCCGGGCTCTGCAGGGGAGTAATGAGCCTGGGGTACCACAAAAGCCTGGAGAATCCACAGCCCTCAGGCCCCTCAACAAGACGAACAATCAAGCCACTCTTGCAGCCATTGGGCCCATCTGAGGAAAACCTAATATCTAGTGGCACATCCTGGGGTGGTTGAATACATACCATCCTGAGTTATCCCCGACCATGCTCGGGAACATGGCCCCGCCTCACTTTTTCCAGTTCTTCTTAGCACCTCCAGTCATCAGGGCACACGAAGATCTTCTTGTTTTTGCCGACGGCGAGGCTTGCCCAGCAACTGCACCTGGGAAGTGGACTGGTGTCCTCAGAGGACATGATCCATAAAAACACTTACCTGGGCTTGAGCTCTGAAACTGCTTCCCAAGGACCTCTATCCCTTACCGAGAATTGACTGCATGTCTGATAGTACGACTGCAGGAAGTTTGGCACATACATTGGCCGGTGTGTGAGAGGCTGTATTTCTGTGTTCACGCGTGTGACTGTGACTGAGTACGCAGACACTCTTGTGGGTTTCTCTGTGTGCCGCTGACTACGCGTCTTGGTCTCTGTGTGTCCCTGTAGCCCTGTGAAGAGGCGTCCAACAGTAAACGCCATAGCTTATACACAACACCCTGTCTAGACCCCCAACTGAAAGGAGAAAGCCCCCTGTCAGCTTCCAGAGGCCGCATGCAAACTTTAACCCCCAGGGGCTGTTGAAATACTCCACGGACTCCCGCTCTCCCACAGCCACGCCTTCTGACCAGAGCACAAAGACTGGACGAGACCTGCCTCCCGACGTAGGTGTGACATCTACGTGCAACTCGAGAACCTGCCAGCTACCAGCACATCTGATGTGCACTTGGGGTCACTCCCAGCACTTTCGGAAGCAGGGGAACTCCCATGGGTGACCCGACACCGACCTACAGCATTCTACTGGCAAGATGCAGCCTGAAACCACTCAATGGGCTAAAGAACATCGAACAAAGTGCAACTTCTTTCCAACTAGGCCTAATCTCTTTCCTTTGACCCGTGGGAATGCCCACCACAGGAAGCAGTGGGCTTTAGCAGCCATGACCCATGTTGGAACCCCACAGCGGAAACTAGGCCACCTTCCCGGCCATATCTCAGGCAGCTCCCATCCTGCAAGGTTCGCGGCCCTGACCCCTAAGGAACCGCTCAAACGCTCAACAGCCTCGCCCAACGTGCCCTACTCCAGCCAGCAGGCCGACGCGTCCCTACTGGAAGCCACAGACATCTTCCGAACACGGGAACACTGAACACCAGGGAAGACAGACCACAAGCCTGTCTGCTTTGAAGATGCTGATCCCACCTGATGCATCCTGGAAATTCTCCACTGCCACAGTGACACCACTGAGGAACTCAGAGTGATCAAAGGCATGGTCCCCGAGGACCACAGACAGACTTGCAACGGAAGACCTCTGCCATGTGAGGGCACTTGGAAGCCTGAAAGGGAACCGTGGCTGGCCTTTGCAGTGCACCAGGGATGGCAACAGTGCCCCCTTCTCTGCCCCGCCAACGGACTGCTCTGGATAAAGCTCTGGCTATTCGAAAGGCCTGCATGCCGCACGGGCCGGCCGCGTCATGCCCTCCGGCAGAAACACTATCGCTTTGCACATTCCCAAAAGTGGGAAAAGAGCGACCCAAGGGCTTGTTTGCATAACTCACCTACCCCCACGAAGGCCGGCACAGATGCCTCAGCATGTCCAT
Organism: Eschrichtius robustus; assembly: GCF_028021215.1. NCBI lineage: Eukaryota > Metazoa > Chordata > Mammalia > Artiodactyla > Eschrichtiidae > Eschrichtius > Eschrichtius robustus. The sequence goes on along the minus strand of NC_090824.1, from coordinate 143,029,338 downwards.
CTTCTCTATGTCCCGCAAGACACCCGTGGGGAGTCACTCCTCTGGAAACGGGATTGCAACTCTTCACAGGTAACCTACCTCACTGCATCCTCATGAACTGCCAAAGCCATCCCCACCATAGGCAGCTGATGCCAGGCCATCACGAACAAGACACATCCTTGGGAAGCCGAGGCCAGCGCCTGCAACCCAATGATGACAGCCCATCCCACGACATCACACAGGACCTGTCCTCATGATACCTTACCTTTCTCTCCAGGGCAGCAGCCACTACGCAGGCTTAAATGCAGCACTCGATCCTCACCCCACTCCACGATGATCCACTTAGCGCCAACAGTGTGCTGGCAGCTTCAGGGGCAGCAGCGAGGCCTAATCCATCAGCCCCCTTCCGCCATCACCAAACTCCATCCCACCCCCGCCCACTGCTCCAGCCCCACTCGGCACTCAAGAACTTCACCGCACCAAACATAACAACAGAGAGGGCCACAGGCCTGGCCTGAGGCTCCAGGCTCCAACCAGGGAAACTTGCTCATTTTGGCTTCCAAAATCAACCACCGAAGCGGCATGCACAAAGCGTGATCCTGGTCAAAACACACTTCTCCAAGCTGAAAGCTCACTGGGCCCACACCAGCACACACTCCGACTCTGAACACTAGCAGGAGAGCCTGCCCCCTTGCATTCCCTCACGGCCTTTTAGCAGGGACCGCGGATTCATAGATGACCCAGCTTATGGGCAGACACGGTCGACCCTCAGTCAGGAGCCCCTCCAATACTGGAGTCCTTGGTGGTGTTTGCGTGCATGTCGGCAGGGGACACTGGCCTTCACTCCTAACAGTCCCCTACACCCGAGAGAGGAAACGTGCTGAACCTCAGTTTCGATAAGGATACGGTAGAGTGTTCTCACCCATGTTGTTCAGAGTTCCCAAGGAATGCATACAAGGGTGTCATCATCTATCCAAGCACATGCTGGGATGCTGCAGAACACAACCGGGCAGTGCGCCGGGCTCTGCAGGGGAGTCATGAGCCTAGGGTACCCCAAAAGCCTGGAGAATCCACAGCCCTCAGGCCACTCAACAAGACGAACAATCAAGCCACTCTTACATCCATTGGGCCCATCTGAGGAAAACCTAATATCTAGTGGCACATCCTGGGGTGGTTGAATACATACCATCCTGAGTTATCCCCGACCATGCTCGGGAACATGGCCCCGCCTCACTTTTTCCAGTTCTTCTTAGCACCTCCAGTCATCAGGGCACACGAAGATCTTCTTGTTTTTGCCGACGGCGAGGCTTGCCCAGCAACTGCACCTGGGAAGTGGACTGGTGTCCTCAAAGGACATGATCCATACAAACATTTACCTGGGCTTGAGCTCTGAAACTGCTTCCCAAGGACCTCTATCCCTTACTGAGAATTGACTGCATGTCTGATAGTACGACTGCAGGAAGTTAGGCACATACATTGGCCGGTGTGTGAGAGGCTGTATTTCTGTGTTCACGCGTGTGACTGTGACTGCGCACGCAGACGCTCTTGTGGGTTTCTCTGTGTGCCGCTGAATACGCGTCTTGGTCTCTGTGTGTCCCTGTAGCCCTCTGAAGAGGCGTCCAACAGTAAACGCCATAGTTTATACACAACACCCTGTCTAGACCCACAACTGAAAGGAGAAAGCCCCCTGTCAGCTTCCAGAGACCGCATGCAAACTTTAACCCCCAGGGGCTATTGAAATACTCCACGGACTCCCGCTCTCCCACAGCCACGCCTTCTGACCACAGCACAAAGACTGGACGAGACCTGCCTCCCGGCCGTGGGTGTGACATCTACGTGCAACTCGAGAACCTGCCAGCTACCAGCACATCTGATGTGCACTTGGGGTCACTCCCAGCACTTTCGGAAGCAGGGGAACTCCCATGGGTGACCCGACACCGACCTACAGCATTCTACTGGCAAGATGCAGCCTGAAACCACTCAATGGGCTAAAGAACATCGAACAAAGTGCAACTTCTTTCCAACTAGGCCTAATCTCTTTCCTTTGACCCGTGGGAATGCCCACCACAGGAAGCAGTGGGCTTTAGCAGCCATGACCCATGTTGGAACCCCACAGCGGAAACTAGGCCACCTTCCCGGCCATATCTCAGGCAGCTCCCATCCTGCAAGGTTCGCGGCCCTGACCCCTAAGGAACCGCTCAAACGCTCAACAGCCTCGCCCAACGTGCCCTACTCCAGCCAGCAGGCCGACGCGTCCCTACTGGAAGCCACAGACATCTTCCGAACACGGGAACACTGAACACCAGGGAAGACAGACCACAAGCCTGTCTGCTTTGAAGATGCTGATCCCACCTGATGCATCCTGGAAATTCTCCACTGCCACAGTGACACCACTGAGGAACTCAGAGTGATCAAAGGCATGGTCCCCGAGGACCACAGACAGACTTGCAACGGAAGACCTCTGCCATGTGAGGGCACTTGGAAGCCTGAAAGGGAACCGTGGCTGGCCTTTGCAGTGCACCAGGGATGGCAACAGTGCCCCCTTCTCTGCCCCGCCAACGGACTGCTCTGGATAAAGCTCTGGCTATTCGAAAGGCCTGCATGCCGCACGGGCCGGCCGCGTCATGCCCTCCGGCAGAAACACTATCGCTTTGCACATTCCCAAAAGTGGGAAAAGAGCGACCCAAGGGCTTGTTTGCATAACTCACCTACCCCCACGAAGGCCGGCACAGATGCCTCAGCATGTCCATCTTCTCTATGTCCCGCAAGACACCCGTGGGGAGTCACTCCTCTGGAAACGGGATTGCAACTCTTCACAGGTAACCTACCTCACTGCATCCTCATGAACTGCCAAAGCCATCCCCACCATAGGCAGCTGATGCCAGGCCATCACGAACAAGACACATCCTTGGGAAGCCGAGGCCAGCGCCTGCAACCCAATGATGACAGCCCATCCCACGACATCACACAGGACCTGTCCTCATGATACCTTACCTTTCTCTCCAGGGCAGCAGCCACTACGCAGGCTTAAATGCAGCACTCGATCCTCACCCCACTCCACGATGATCCACTTAGCGCCAACAGTGTGCTGGCAGCTTCAGGGGCAGCAGCGAGGCCTAATCCATCAGCCCCCTTCCGCCATCACCAAACTCCATCCCACCCCCGCCCACTGCTCCAGCCCCACTCGGCACTCAAGAACTTCACCGCACCAAACATAACAACAGAGAGGGCCACAGGCCTGGCCTGAGGCTCCAGGCTCCAACCAGGGAAACTTGCTCATTTTGGCTTCCAAAATCAACCACCGAAGCGGCATGCACAAAGCGTGATCCTGGTCAAAACACACTTCTCCAAGCTGAAAGCTCACTGGGCCCACACCAGCACACACTCCGACTCTGAACACTAGCAGGAGATCCTGCCCCCTTGCATTCCCTCACGGCCTTTTAGCAGGGACCGCGGATTCATAGATGACCCAGCTTATGGGCAGACACGGTCGACCCTCAGTCAGGAGCCCCTCCAATACTGGAGTCCTTGGTGGTGTTTGCGTGCATGTCGGCAGGGGACACTGGCCTTCACTCCTAACAGTCCCCTACACCCGAGAGAGGAAACGTGCTGAACCTCAGTTTCGATAAGGATACGGTAGAGTGTTCTCACCCATGTTGTTCAGAGTTCCCAAGGAATGCATACAAGGGTGTCATCATCTATCCAAGCACATGCTGGGATGCTGCAGAACACAACCGGGCAGTGCGCCGGGCTCTGCAGGGGAGTCATGAGCCTAGGGTACCCCAAAAGCCTGGAGAATCCACAGCCCTCAGGCCACTCAACAAGACGAACAATCAAGCCACTCTTACATCCATTGGGCCCATCTGAGGAAAACCTAATATCTAGTGGCACATCCTGGGGTGGTTGAATACATACCATCCTGAGTTATCCCCGACCATGCTCGGGAACATGGCCCCGCCTCACTTTTTCCAGTTCTTCTTAGCACCTCCAGTCATCAGGGCACACGAAGATCTTCTTGTTTTTGCCGACGGCGAGGCTTGCCCAGCAACTGCACCTGGGAAGTGGACTGGTGTCCTCAAAGGACATGATCCATACAAACATTTACCTGGGCTTGAGCTCTGAAACTGCTTCCCAAGGACCTCTATCCCTTACTGAGAATTGACTGCATGTCTGATAGTACGACTGCAGGAAGTTAGGCACATACATTGGCCGGTGTGTGAGAGGCTGTATTTCTGTGTTCACGCGTGTGACTGTGACTGCGCACGCAGACGCTCTTGTGGGTTTCTCTGTGTGCCGCTGAATACGCGTCTTGGTCTCTGTGTGTCCCTGTAGCCCTCTGAAGAGGCGTCCAACAGTAAACGCCATAGTTTATACACAACACCCTGTCTAGACCCACAACTGAAAGGAGAAAGCCCCCTGTCAGCTTCCAGAGACCGCATGCAAACTTTAACCCCCAGGGGCTATTGAAATACTCCACGGACTCCCGCTCTCCCACAGCCACGCCTTCTGACCACAGCACAAAGACTGGACGAGACCTGCCTCCCGGCCGTGGGTGTGACATCTACGTGCAACTCGAGAACCTGCCAGCTACCAGCACATCTGATGTGCACTTGGGGTCACTCCCAACATTTTGGAAGCAAGGGAACGCCCATGGTTGACCCGACACCGACCTACAGCGTTCTACTGGCAAGATGCAGCCTGAAACAACTCAAGGGGCTAAAGAACATCGAACAAAGTGCAACTTCTTGCCAACTAGGCCTAATCACTTTCCTTTGACCCGTGGGAATGCCCACCACAGGAAGCAGTGGGCTTCAGCAGCCATGACCCATGTTGGAAGCCCACAGAGGAAACTAGGCCACCTTCCCGGCCATGTCTCAGGCCGCTCGCATCCTGCAAGGTTCGCGGCCCTGACCCCTAAGGAACCGCTCAAATGCACAACAGCCTCGTCCAACCTGCCCTACTCCAGCCAGCAGGACGACGCGTCCCTACTGGAAGACACAGACATCTTCTGAACACGGGAACACTGAGCACCAGGGAAGACAGACCGCAGGCCTGTCTGCTTTGAAGATGCTGATCCCACCTGATGCATCCTGGAAATTCTCCACTGCCACAGTGACACCACTGAGGAACTCAGAGTGATCAAAGGCATGGTCCCCGAGGACCACAGAAAGACTTGCAACGGAAGACCTCTGCCATGTGAGGGCACTTGGAAGCCTGAAAGGGAAGAGTGGCTGGCTTTGGCAGCGAACCAAGGATGGCAACACTGCCCCCTTCTCTGCCCCGCCAACGGACTGCTCTGGATAAAGCTCTGGCTATTCGAACGGCCTGCATGCCATACGGGCCGGCCGCGTCATGCCCTCCGGCAGAAACACTATCGCTTTGCACATTCCCAAAAGTGGGAAAAGAGCGACCAAAGGGCTTGTTTGCATAACTCACCTACCCCCAAGAAGGCCGGCACAGATGCCTCAGCATGTCCATCTTCTCTATGTCCCGCAAGACACCCGTGGGGAGTCACTCCTCTGGAAACGGGATTGCAAATCTTCACAGGTAACCTACCTCACTGCATCCTCATGAACTGCCAAAGCCATCCCCACCATAGGCAGCTGATGCCAGGCCATCACGAACAAGACACATCCTTGGGAAGCCGAGGCCAGCGCCTGCAACCCAATGATGACAGCCCATCCCACGACATCACACAGGACCTGTCCTCATGATACCTTACCTTTCTCTCCAGGGCAGCAGCCACTATGCAGGCTTAAATGCAGCACTCGATCCTCACCCCACTCCACGATGATCCACTTAGCGCCAACAGTGTGCTGGCAGCTTCAGGGGCAGCAGCGAGGCCTAATCCATCAGCCCCCTTCCACCATCACCAAACTCCATCCCACCCCCGCCCACTGCTCCAGCCCCACCGGGCACTCAAGAACCTCACCGCACCAAACACGACAACAGTGAGGGCCACAGGCCTGGCCTGAGGCTCCAGGCTCCAACCAGGGAAACTTGCTCATTTTGGCTTCCAAAATCAACCACCGAAGCAGCATGCACAAAGCGTGATCCTGGTCAAAACACACTTCTCCAAGCTGAAAGCTCACTGGGCCCACACCAGCACACACTCCGACTCTGAAGACTAGCAGGAGAGCCTGCCCCCTTGCATTCCCTCACGGCCTTTTAGCAGGGACCGCGGATTCATAGATGACCCAGCTTATGGGCAGACACGGTCGACCCTCAGTCAGGAGCCCCTCCAATACTGGAGTCCTTGGTGGTGTTTGCGTGCATGTCGGCAGGGGACACTGGCCTTCACTCCTAACAGTCCCCTACACCCGAGAGAGGAAACGTGCTGAACCTCAGTTTCGATAAGGATACGGTAGAGTGTTCTCACCCATTTTGTTCAGAGTGTCCAAGGAATGCATACAAGGGTGTCATCATCGATCCAAGCACATGCTGGGATGCTGCAGAACACAACCGGGCAGTGCGCCGGGCTCTGCAGGGGAGTCATGAGCCTGGGGTACCACAAAAGCCTGGAGAATCCACAGCCCTCAGGCCCCTCAACAAGACGAACAATCAAGCCACTCTTGCAGCCATTGGGCCCATCTGAGGAAAACCTAATATCTAATGGCACATCTTGGGGTGGTTGAATACATACCATCCTGAGTTATCCCCGACCATGCTCGGGAACATGGCCCCGCCTCACTTTTTCCAGTTCTTCTTAGCACCTCCAGTCATCAGAGCACACGAAGATCTTCTTGTTTTTGCCGACGGCGAGGCTTGCCCAGCAACTGCACCTGGGAAGTGGACTGGTGTCCTCAGAGGACATGATCCATAAAAACACTTACCTGGGCTTGAGCTCTGAAACTGCTTCCCAAGGACCTCTATCCCTTACCGAGAATTGACTGCATGTCTGATAGTACGACTGCAGGAAGTTAGGCACACACATTGGCCGGTGTGTGAGAGGCTGTATTTCTGTGTTCACGCGTGTGACTGTGACTGAGTACGCAGACACTCTTGTGGGTTTCTCTGTGTGCCGCTGACTACGCGTCTTGGTCTCTGTGTGTCCCTGTAGCCCTGTGAAGAGGCGTCCAACAGTAAACGCCATAGCTTATACACAACACCCTGTCTAGACCCCCAACTGAAAGGAGAAAGCCCCCTGTCAGCTTCCAGAGGCCGCATGCAAACTTTAACCCCCAGGGGCTGTTGAAATACTCCACGGACTCCCGCTCTCCCACAGCCACGCCTTCTGACCAGAGCACAAAGAATGGATGAGACCTTCCTCCCGGCCGTGGCTGTGATATCTACGTGCAACTCGAGAACCTGCCAGCTACCAGCACATCTGATGTGCACTTGGGGTCACTCCCAGCACTTTCGAAGTAGGGGAACTCCCATGGGTGACCCGACACCGACCTACAGCATTCTACTGGCAAGATGCAGCCTGAAACCACTCAATGGGCTAAAGAACATCGAACAAAGTGCAACTTCTTTCCAACTAGGCCTAATCTCTTTCCTTTGACCCGTGGGAATGCCCACCACAGGAAGCAGTGGGCTTCAGCAGCCATGACCCATGTTGGAACCCCACAGCGGAAACTAGGCCACCTTCCCGGCCATATCGCAGGCAGCTCCCATCCTGCAAGGTTCGCGGCCCTGACCCCTAAGGAACCGCTCAAACGCTCAACAGCCTCGCCCAACGTGCCCTACTCCAGCCAGCAGGCCGACGCGTCCCTACTGGAAGCCACAGACATCTTCCGAACACGGGAACACTGAACACCAGGGAAGACAGACCACAAGCCTGTCTGCTTTGAAGATGCTGATCCCACCTGATGCATCCTGGAAATTCTCCACTGCCACAGTGACACCACTGAGGAACTCAGAGTGATCAAAGGCATGGTCCCCGAGGACCACAGACAGACTTGCAACGGAAGACCTCTGCCATGTGAGGGCACTTGGAAGCCTGAAAGGGAACCGTGGCTGGCCTTTGCAGTGCACCAGGGATGGCAACAGTGCCCCCTTCTCTGCCCCGCCAACGGACTGCTCTGGATAAAGCTCTGGCTATTCGAAAGGCCTGCATGCCGCACGGGCCGGCCGCGTCATGCCCTCCGGCAGAAACACTATCGCTTTGCACATTCCCAAAAGTGGGAAAAGAGCGACCCAAGGGCTTGTTTGCATAACTCACCTACCCCCAAGAAGGCCGGCACAGATGCCTCAGCATGTCCATCTTCTCTATGTCCCGCAAGACACCCGTGGGGAGTCACTCCTCTGGAAACGGGATTGCAACTCTTCACAGGTAACCTACCTCACTGCATCCTCATGAACTGCCAAAGCCATCCCCACCATAGGCAGCTGATGCCAGGCCATCACGAACAAGACACATCCTTGGGAAGCCGAGGCCAGCGCCTGCAACTCAATGATGACAGCCCATCCCACGACATCACACAGGACCTGTCCTCATGATACCTTACCTTTCTCTCCAGGGCAGCAGCCACTACGCAGGCTTAAATGCAGCACTCGATCCTCACCCCACTCCACGATGATCCACTTAGCGCCAACAGTGTGCTGGCAGCTTCAGGGGCAGCAGCGAGGCCTAATCCATCAGCCCCCTTCCGCCATCACCAAACTCCATCCCACCCCCGCCCACTGCTCCAGCCCCACTCGGCACTCAAGAACTTCACCGCACCAAACACAACAACAGAGAGGGCCACAGGCCTGGCCTGAGGCTCCAGGCTCCAACCAGGGAAACTTGCTCATTTTGGCTTCCAAAATCAACCACCGAAGCGGCATGCACAAAGCGTGATCCTGGTCAAAACACACTTCTCCAAGCTGAAAGCTCACTGGGCCCACACCAGCACACACTCCGACTCTGAAGACTAGCAGGAGAGCCTGCCCCCTTGCATTCCCTCACGGCCTTTTAGCAGGGACCGCGGATTCATAGATGACCCAGCTTATGGGCAGACACGGTCGACCCTCAGTCAGGAGCCCCTCCAATACTGGAGTCCTTGGTGGTGTTTGCGTGCATGTCGGCAGGGGACACTGGCCTTCACTCCTAACAGTCCCCTACACCCGAGAGAGGAAACGTGCTGAACCTCAGTTTCGATAAGGATACGGTAGAGTGTTCTCACCCATGTTGTTCAGAGTTCCCAAGGAATGCATACAAGGGTGTCATCATCTATCCAAGCACATGCTGGGATGCTGCAGAACACAACCGGGCAGTGCGCCGGGCTCTGCAGGGGAGTCATGAGCCTAGGGTACCCCAAAAGCCTGGAGAATCCACAGCCCTCAGGCCACTCAACAAGACGAACAATCAAGCCACTCTTACATCCATTGGGCCCATCTGAGGAAAACCTAATATCTAGTGGCACATCCTGGGGTGGTTGAATACATACCATCCTGAGTTATCCCCGACCATGCTCGGGAACATGGCCCCGCCTCACTTTTTCCAGTTCTTCTTAGCACCTCCAGTCATCAGGGCACACGAAGATCTTCTTGTTTTTGCCGACGGCGAGGCTTGCCCAGCAACTGCACCTGGGAAGTGGACTGGTGTCCTCAAAGGACATGATCCATACAAACATTTACCTGGGCTTGAGCTCTGAAACTGCTTCCCAAGGACCTCTATCCCTTACCGAGAATTGACTGCATGTCTGATAGTACGACTGCAGGAAGTTAGGCACATACATTGGCCGGTGTGTGAGAGGCTGTATTTCTGTGTTCACGCGTGTGACTGTGACTGAGTACGCAGACGCTCTTGTGGGTTTCTCAGTGTGCCCCTGACTATGCGTCTTCGTCTCTGTGTGTCCCTGTAGCACTGTGAAGAGGCGTCCAACAGTAAACGCCATAGTTTATACACAACACCCTGTCTAGACCCACAACTGAAAGGAGAAAGCCCCCTGTCAGCTTCCAGAGACCGCATGCAAACTTTAACCCCCAGGGGCTATTGAAATACTCCACGGACTCCCGCTCTCCCACAGCCACGCCTTCTGACCACAGCACAAAGACTGGACGAGACCTGCCTCCCGGCCGTGGGTGTGACATCTACGTGCAACTCGAGAACCTGCCAGCTACCAGCACATCTGATGTGCACTTGGGGTCACTCCCAACATTTTGGAAGCAAGGGAACGCCCATGGTTGACCCGACACCGACCTACAGCGTTCTACTGGCAAGATGCAGCCTGAAACAACTCAAGGGGCTAAAGAACATCGAACAAAGTGCAACTTCTTGCCAACTAGGCCTAATCACTTTCCTTTGACCCGTGGGAATGCCCACCACAGGAAGCAGTGGGCTTCAGCAGCCATGACCCATGTTGGAAGCCCACAGAGGAAACTAGGCCACCTTCCCGGCCATGTCTCAGGCAGATCCCATCCTGCAAGGTTCGCGGCCCTGACCCCTAAGGAACCGCTCAAACGCACAACAGCCTCGTCCAACCTGCCCTACTCCAGCCAGCAGGCCGACGCGTCCCTACTGGAAGACACAGACATCTTCCGAACACGGGAACACTGAGCACCAGGGAAGACAGACCGCAGGCCTGTCTGCTTTGAAGATGCTGATCCCACCTGATGCATCCTGGAAATTCTCCACTGCCACAGTGACACCACTGAGGAACTCAGAGTGATCAAAGGCATGGTCCCCGAGGACCACAGAAAGACTTGCAACGGAAGACCTCTGCCATGTGAGGGCACTTGGAAGCCTGAAAGGGAAGAGTGGCTGGCTTTGGCAGCGAACCAAGGATGGCAACACTGCCCCCTTCTCTGCCCCGCCAACGGACTACTCTGGATAAAGCTCTGGCTATTCGAACGGCCTGCATGCCATACGGGCCGGCCGCGTCATGCCCTCCGGCAGAAACACTATCGCTTTGCACATTCCCAAAAGTGGGAAAGAGCGACCCAAGGACTTGTTTGCATAACTCACCTACCCCCAAGAAGGCCGGCACAGATGCCTCAGCATGTCCATCTTCTCTATGTCCCGCAAGACACCCGTGGGGAGTCACTCCTCTGGAAACGGGATTGCAACTCTTCACAGGTAACCTACCTCACTGCATCCTCATGAACTGCCAAAGACATCCCCACCATAGGCAGCTGATGCCAGGCCATCACGAACAAGACACATCCTTGGGAAGCCGAGGCCAGCGCCTGCAACCCAATGATGACAGCCCATCCCACGACATCACACAGGACCTGTCCTCATGATACCTTACCTTTCTCTCCAGGGCAGCAGCCACTACGCAGGCTTAAATGCAGCACTCGATCCTCACCCCACTCCACGATGATCCACTTAGCGCCAACAGTGTGCTGGCAGCTTCAGGGGCAGCAGCGAGGCCTAATCCAGCAGCCCCCTTCCACCATCACCAAACTCCATCCCACCCCCGCCCACTGCTCCAGCCCCACCGGGCATTCAAGAACCTCACCGCACCAAACACGACAACAGAGAGGGCCACAGGCCTGGCCTGAGGCTCCAGGCTCCAACCAGGGAACCTTGCTCATTTTGGCTTCCAAAATCAACCACCGAAGCGGCATGCACAAAGCGTGATCCTGGTCAAAACACACTTCTCCAAGCTGAAAGCTCACTGGGCACACACCAGCACACACTCCGACTCTGAACACTAGCAGGAGAGCCTGCCCCCTTGCATTCCCTCACGGCCTTTTAGCAGGGACCGCGGATTCATAGATGACCCAGCTTATGGGCAGACACGGTCGACCCTCAGTCAGGAGCCCCTCCAATACTGGAGTCCTTGGTGGTGTTTGCGTGCATGTCGGCAGGGGACACTGGCCTTCACTCCTAACAGTCCCCTACACCCGAGAGAGGAAACGTGCTGAACCTCAGTTTCGATAAGGATACGGTAGAGTGTTCTCACCCATGTTGTTCAGAGTTTCCAAGGAATGCATACAAGGGTGTCATCATCTATCCAAGCACATGCTGGGATGCTGCAGAACACAACCGGGCAGTGCGCCGGGCTCTGCAGGGGAGTCATGAGCCTAGGGTACCCCAAAAGCCTGGAGAATCCACAGCCCTCAGGCCACTCAACAAGACGAACAATCAAGCCACTCTTACATCCATTGGGCCCATCTGAGGAAAACCTAATATCTAGTGGCACATCCTGGGGTGGTTGAATACCTACCATCCTGAGTTATCCCCGACCATGCTCGGGAACATGGCCCCGCCTCACTTTTTCCAGTTCTTCTTAGCACCTCCAGTCATCAGGGCACACGAAGATCTTCTTGTTTTTGCCGACGGCGAGGCTTGCCCAGCAACTGCACCTGGGAAGTGGACTGGTGTCCTCAAAGGACGTGATCCATACAAACATTTACCTGGGCTTGAGCTCTGAAACTGCTTCCCAAGGACCTCTATCCCTTACCGAGAATTGACTGCATGTCTGATAGTACGACTGCAGGAAGTTAGGCACATACATTGGCCGGTGTGTGAGAGGCTGTATTTCTGTGTTCACGCGTGTGACTGTGACTGAGTACGCAGACGCTCTTGTGGGTTTCTCAGTGTGCCCCTGACTATGCTTCTTGGTCTCTGTGTGTCCCTGTAGCACTGTGAAGAGGCGTCCAACAGTAAACGCCATAGTTTATACACAACACCCTGTCTAGACCCACAACTGAAAGGAGAAAGCCCCCTGTCAGCTTCCAGAGACCGCATGCAAACTTTAACCCCCAGGGGCTATTGAAATACTCCACGGACTCCCGCTCTCCCACAGCCACGCCTTCTGACCACAGCACAAAGACTGGACGAGACCTGCCTCCCGGCCGTGGGTGTGACATCTACGTGCAACTCGAGAACCTGCCAGCTACCAGCACATCTGATGTGCACTTGGGGTCACTCCCAACATTTTGGAAGCAAGGGAACGCCCATGGTTGACCCGACACCGACCTACAGCGTTCTACGGGCAAGATGCAGCCTGAAACAACTCAAGGGGCTAAAGAACATCGAACAAAGTGCAACTTCTTGCCAACTAGGCCTAATCACTTTCCTTTGACCCGTGGGAATGCCCACCACAGGAAGCAGTGGGCTTCAGCAGCCATGACCCATGTTGGAACCCCACAGAGGAAACTAGGCCACCTTCCCGGCCATGTCTCAGGCAGATCCCATCCTGCAAGTTTCGCGGCCCTGACCCCTAAGGAACCGCTCAAACGCACAACAGCCTCGTCCAACCTGCCCTACTCCAGCCAGCAGGCCGACGCGTCCCTACTGGAAGACACAGACATCTTCCGAACACGGGAACACTGAGCACCAGGGAAGACAGACCGCAGGCCTGTCTGCTTTGAAGATGCTGATCCCACCTGATGCATCCTGGAAATTCTCCACTGCCACAGTGACACCACTGAGGAACTCAGAGTGATCAAAGGCATGGTCCCCGAGGACCACAGAAATACTTGCAACGGAAGACCTCTGCCATGTGAGGGCACTTGGAAGCCTGAAAGGGAAGAGTGGCTGGCTTTGGCAGCGAACCAAGGATGGCAACACTGCCCCCTTCTCTGCCCCTCCAACGGACTACTCTGGATAAAGCTCTGGCTATTCGAACGGCCTGCATGCCATACGGGCCGGCCGCGTCATGCCCTCCGGCAGAAACACTATCGCTTTGCACATTCCCAAAAGTGGGAAAGAGCGACCCAAGGGCTTGTTTGCATAACTCACCTACCGCCAAGAAGGCCGGCACAGATGCCTCAGCATGTCCATCTTCTCTATGTCCCGCAAGACACCCGTGGGGAGTCACTCCTCTGGAAACGGGATTGCAACTCTTCACAGGTAACCTACCTCACTGCATCCTCATGAACTGCCAAAGCCATCCCCACCATAGGCAGCTGATGCCAGGCCATCACGAACAAGACACATCCTTGGGAAGCCGAGGCCAGCGCCTGCAACCCAATGATGACAGCCCATCCCACGACATCACACAGGACCTGTCCTCATGATACCTTACCTTTCTCTCCAGGGCAGCAGCCACTACGCAGGCTTAAATGCAGCACTCGATCCTCACCCCACTCCACGATGATCCACTTAGCGCCAACAGTGTGCTGGCAGCTTCAGGGGCAGCAGCGAGGCCTAATCCATCAGCCCCCTTCCACCATCACCAAACTCCATCCCACCCCCGCCCACTGCTCCAGCCCCACCGGGCACTCAAGAACCTCACCGCACCAAACACGACAACAGAGAGGGCCACAGGCCTGGCCTGAGGCTCCAGGCTCCAACCAGGGAACCTTGCTCATTTTGGCTTCCAAAATCAACCACCGAAGCGGCATGCACAAAGCGTGATCCTGGTCAAAACACACTTCTCCAAGCTGAAAGCTCACTGGGCACACACCAGCACACACTCCGACTCTGAAGACTAGCAGGAGAGCCTGCCCCCTTGCATTCCCTCACGGCCTTTTAGCAGGGACCGCGGATTCATAGATGACCCAGCTTATGGGCAGACACGGTCGACCCTCAGTCAGGAGCCCCTCCAATACTGGAGTCCTTGGTGGTGTTTGCGTGCATGTCGGCAGGGGACACTGGCCTTCACTCCTAACAGTCCCCTACACCCGAGAGAGGAAACGTGCTGAACATCAGTTTCGATAAGGATACGGTAGAGTGTTCTCACCCATTTTGTTCAGAGTGTCCAAGGAATGCATACAAGGGTGTCATCATCGATCCAAGCACATGCTGGGATGCTGCAGAACACAACCGGGCAGTGCGCCGGGCTCTGCAGGGGAGTAATGAGCCTGGGGTACCACAAAAGCCTGGAGAATCCACAGCCCTCAGGCCCCTCAACAAGACGAACAATCAAGCCACTCTTGCAGCCATTGGGCCCATCTGAGGAAAACCTAATATCTAGTGGCACATCCTGGGGTGGTTGAATACATACCATCCTGAGTTATCCCCGACCATGCTCGGGAACATGGCCCCGCCTCACTTTTTCCAGTTCTTCTTAGCACCTCCAGTCATCAGGGCACACGAAGATCTTCTTGTTTTTGCCGACGGCGAGGCTTGCCCAGCAACTGCACCTGGGAAGTGGACTGGTGTCCTCAGAGGACATGATCCATAAAAACACTTACCTGGGCTTGAGCTCTGAAACTGCTTCCCAAGGACCTCTATCCCTTACCGAGAATTGACTGCATGTCTGATAGTACGACTGCAGGAAGTTTGGCACATACATTGGCCGGTGTGTGAGAGGCTGTATTTCTGTGTTCACGCGTGTGACTGTGACTGAGTACGCAGACACTCTTGTGGGTTTCTCTGTGTGCCGCTGACTACGCGTCTTGGTCTCTGTGTGTCCCTGTAGCCCTGTGAAGAGGCGTCCAACAGTAAACGCCATAGCTTATACACAACACCCTGTCTAGACCCCCAACTGAAAGGAGAAAGCCCCCTGTCAGCTTCCAGAGGCCGCATGCAAACTTTAACCCCCAGGGGCTGTTGAAATACTCCACGGACTCCCGCTCTCCCACAGCCACGCCTTCTGACCAGAGCACAAAGACTGGACGAGACCTGCCTCCCGACGTAGGTGTGACATCTACGTGCAACTCGAGAACCTGCCAGCTACCAGCACATCTGATGTGCACTTGGGGTCACTCCCAGCACTTTCGGAAGCAGGGGAACTCCCATGGGTGACCCGACACCGACCTACAGCATTCTACTGGCAAGATGCAGCCTGAAACCACTCAATGGGCTAAAGAACATCGAACAAAGTGCAACTTCTTTCCAACTAGGCCTAATCTCTTTCCTTTGACCCGTGGGAATGCCCACCACAGGAAGCAGTGGGCTTTAGCAGCCATGACCCATGTTGGAACCCCACAGCGGAAACTAGGCCACCTTCCCGGCCATATCTCAGGCAGCTCCCATCCTGCAAGGTTCGCGGCCCTGACCCCTAAGGAACCGCTCAAACGCTCAACAGCCTCGCCCAACGTGCCCTACTCCAGCCAGCAGGCCGACGCGTCCCTACTGGAAGCCACAGACATCTTCCGAACACGGGAACACTGAACACCAGGGAAGACAGACCACAAGCCTGTCTGCTTTGAAGATGCTGATCCCACCTGATGCATCCTGGAAATTCTCCACTGCCACAGTGACACCACTGAGGAACTCAGAGTGATCAAAGGCATGGTCCCCGAGGACCACAGACAGACTTGCAACGGAAGACCTCTGCCATGTGAGGGCACTTGGAAGCCTGAAAGGGAACCGTGGCTGGCCTTTGCAGTGCACCAGGGATGGCAACAGTGCCCCCTTCTCTGCCCCGCCAACGGACTGCTCTGGATAAAGCTCTGGCTATTCGAAAGGCCTGCATGCCGCACGGGCCGGCCGCGTCATGCCCTCCGGCAGAAACACTATCGCTTTGCACATTCCCAAAAGTGGGAAAAGAGCGACCCAAGGGCTTGTTTGCATAACTCACCTACCCCCACGAAGGCCGGCACAGATGCCTCAGCATGTCCATCTTCTCTATGTCCCGCAAGACACCCGTGGGGAGTCACTCCTCTGGAAACGGGATTGCAACTCTTCACAGGTAACCTACCTCACTGCATCCTCATGAACTGCCAAAGCCATCCCCACCATAGGCAGCTGATGCCAGGCCATCACGAACAAGACACATCCTTGGGAAGCCGAGGCCAGCGCCTGCAACCCAATGATGACAGCCCATCCCACGACATCACACAGGACCTGTCCTCATGATACCTTACCTTTCTCTCCAGGGCAGCAGCCACTACGCAGGCTTAAATGCAGCACTCGATCCTCACCCCACTCCACGATGATCCACTTAGCGCCAACAGTGTGCTGGCAGCTTCAGGGGCAGCAGCGAGGCCTAATCCATCAGCCCCCTTCCGCCATCACCAAACTCCATCCCACCCCCGCCCACTGCTCCAGCCCCACTCGGCACTCAAGAACTTCACCGCACCAAACATAACAACAGAGAGGGCCACAGGCCTGGCCTGAGGCTCCAGGCTCCAACCAGGGAAACTTGCTCATTTTGGCTTCCAAAATCAACCACCGAAGCGGCATGCACAAAGCGTGATCCTGGTCAAAACACACTTCTCCAAGCTGAAAGCTCACTGGGCACACACCAGCACACACTCCGACTCTGAAGACTAGCAGGAGAGCCTGCCCCCTTGCATTCCCTCACGGCCTTTTAGCAGGGACCGCGGATTCATAGATGACCCAGCTTATGGGCAGACACGGTCGACCCTCAGTCAGGAGCCCCTCCAATACTGGAGTCCTTGGTGGTGTTTGCGTGCATGTCGGCAGGGGACACTGGCCTTCACTCCTAACAGTCCCCTACACCCGAGAGAGGAAACGTGCTGAACATCAGTTTCGATAAGGATACGGTAGAGTGTTCTCACCCATTTTGTTCAGAGTGTCCAAGGAATGCATACAAGGGTGTCATCATCGATCCAAGCACATGCTGGGATGCTGCAGAACACAACCGGGCAGTGCGCCGGGCTCTGCAGGGGAGTAATGAGCCTGGGGTACCACAAAAGCCTGGAGAATCCACAGCCCTCAGGCCCCTCAACAAGACGAACAATCAAGCCACTCTTGCAGCCATTGGGCCCATCTGAGGAAAACCTAATATCTAGTGGCACATCCTGGGGTGGTTGAATACATACCATCCTGAGTTATCCCCGACCATGCTCGGGAACATGGCCCCGCCTCACTTTTTCCAGTTCTTCTTAGCACCTCCAGTCATCAGGGCACACGAAGATCTTCTTGTTTTTGCCGACGGCGAGGCTTGCCCAGCAACTGCACCTGGGAAGTGGACTGGTGTCCTCAGAGGACATGATCCATAAAAACACTTACCTGGGCTTGAGCTCTGAAACTGCTTCCCAAGGACCTCTATCCCTTACCGAGAATTGACTGCATGTCTGATAGTACGACTGCAGGAAGTTTGGCACATACATTGGCCGGTGTGTGAGAGGCTGTATTTCTGTGTTCACGCGTGTGACTGTGACTGAGTACGCAGACACTCTTGTGGGTTTCTCTGTGTGCCGCTGACTACGCGTCTTGGTCTCTGTGTGTCCCTGTAGCCCTGTGAAGAGGCGTCCAACAGTAAACGCCATAGCTTATACACAACACCCTGTCTAGACCCCCAACTGAAAGGAGAAAGCCCCCTGTCAGCTTCCAGAGGCCGCATGCAAACTTTAACCCCCAGGGGCTGTTGAAATACTCCACGGACTCCCGCTCTCCCACAGCCACGCCTTCTGACCAGAGCACAAAGACTGGACGAGACCTGCCTCCCGACGTAGGTGTGACATCTACGTGCAACTCGAGAACCTGCCAGCTACCAGCACATCTGATGTGCACTTGGGGTCACTCCCAGCACTTTCGGAAGCAGGGGAACTCCCATGGGTGACCCGACACCGACCTACAGCATTCTACTGGCAAGATGCAGCCTGAAACCACTCAATGGGCTAAAGAACATCGAACAAAGTGCAACTTCTTTCCAACTAGGCCTAATCTCTTTCCTTTGACCCGTGGGAATGCCCACCACAGGAAGCAGTGGGCTTTAGCAGCCATGACCCATGTTGGAACCCCACAGCGGAAACTAGGCCACCTTCCCGGCCATATCTCAGGCAGCTCCCATCCTGCAAGGTTCGCGGCCCTGACCCCTAAGGAACCGCTCAAACGCTCAACAGCCTCGCCCAACGTGCCCTACTCCAGCCAGCAGGCCGACGCGTCCCTACTGGAAGCCACAGACATCTTCCGAACACGGGAACACTGAACACCAGGGAAGACAGACCACAAGCCTGTCTGCTTTGAAGATGCTGATCCCACCTGATGCATCCTGGAAATTCTCCACTGCCACAGTGACACCACTGAGGAACTCAGAGTGATCAAAGGCATGGTCCCCGAGGACCACAGACAGACTTGCAACGGAAGACCTCTGCCATGTGAGGGCACTTGGAAGCCTGAAAGGGAACCGTGGCTGGCCTTTGCAGTGCACCAGGGATGGCAACAGTGCCTCCTTCTCTGCCCCGCCAACGGACTGCTCTGGATAAAGCTCTGGCTATTCGAAAGGCCTGCATGCCGCACGGGCCGGCCGCGTCATGCCCTCCGGCAGAAACACTATCGCTTTGCACATTCCCAAAAGTGGGAAAAGAGCGACCCAAGGGCTTGTTTGCATAACTCACCTACCCCCACGAAGGCCGGCACAGATGCCTCAGCATGTCCATCTTCTCTATGTCCCGCAAGACACCCGTGGGGAGTCACTCCTCTGGAAACGGGATTGCAACTCTTCACAGGTAACCTACCTCACTGCATCCTCATGAACTGCCAAAGCCATCCCCACCATAGGCAGCTGATGCCAGGCCATCACGAACAAGACACATCCTTGGGAAGCCGAGGCCAGCGCCTGCAACCCAATGATGACAGCCCATCCCACGACATCACACAGGACCTGTCCTCATGATACCTTACCTTTCTCTCCAGGGCAGCAGCCACTACGCAGGCTTAAATGCAGCACTCGATCCTCACCCCACTCCACGATGATCCACTTAGCGCCAACAGTGTGCTGGCAGCTTCAGGGGCAGCAGCGAGGCCTAATCCATCAGCCCCCTTCCGCCATCACCAAACTCCATCCCACCCCCGCCCACTGCTCCAGCCCCACTCGGCACTCAAGAACTTCACCGCACCAAACATAACAACAGAGAGGGCCACAGGCCTGGCCTGAGGCTCCAGGCTCCAACCAGGGAAACTTGCTCATTTTGGCTTCCAAAATCAACCACCGAAGCGGCATGCACAAAGCGTGATCCTGGTCAAAACACACTTCTCCAAGCTGAAAGCTCACTGGGCCCACACCAGCACACACTCCGACTCTGAACACTAGCAGGAGAGCCTGCCCCCTTGCATTCCCTCACGGCCTTTTAGCAGGGACCGCGGATTCATAGATGACCCAGCTTATGGGCAGACACGGTCGACCCTCAGTCAGGAGCCCCTCCAATACTGGAGTCCTTGGTGGTGTTTGCGTGCATGTCGGCAGGGGACACTGGCCTTCACTCCTAACAGTCCCCTACACCCGAGAGAGGAAACGTGCTGAACCTCAGTTTCGATAAGGATACGGTAGAGTGTTCTCACCCATGTTGTTCAGAGTTCCCAAGGAATGCATACAAGGGTGTCATCATCTATCCAAGCACATGCTGGGATGCTGCAGAACACAACCGGGCAGTGCGCCGGGCTCTGCAGGGGAGTCATGAGCCTAGGGTACCCCAAAAGCCTGGAGAATCCACAGCCCTCAGGCCACTCAACAAGACGAACAATCAAGCCACTCTTACATCCATTGGGCCCATCTGAGGAAAACCTAATATCTAGTGGCACATCCTGGGGTGGTTGAATACATACCATCCTGAGTTATCCCCGACCATGCTCGGGAACATGGCCCCGCCTCACTTTTTCCAGTTCTTCTTAGCACCTCCAGTCATCAGGGCACACGAAGATCTTCTTGTTTTTGCCGACGGCGAGGCTTGCCCAGCAACTGCACCTGGGAAGTGGACTGGTGTCCTCAAAGGACATGATCCATACAAACATTTACCTGGGCTTGAGCTCTGAAACTGCTTCCCAAGGACCTCTATCCCTTACTGAGAATTGACTGCATGTCTGATAGTACGACTGCAGGAAGTTAGGCACATACATTGGCCGGTGTGTGAGAGGCTGTATTTCTGTGTTCACGCGTGTGACTGTGACTGCGCACGCAGACGCTCTTGTGGGTTTCTCTGTGTGCCGCTGAATACGCGTCTTGGTCTCTGTGTGTCCCTGTAGCCCTCTGAAGAGGCGTCCAACAGTAAACGCCATAGTTTATACACAACACCCTGTCTAGACCCACAACTGAAAGGAGAAAGCCCCCTGTCAGCTTCCAGAGACCGCATGCAAACTTTAACCCCCAGGGGCTATTGAAATACTCCACGGACTCCCGCTCTCCCACAGCCACGCCTTCTGACCACAGCACAAAGACTGGACGAGACCTGCCTCCCGGCCGTGGGTGTGACATCTACGTGCAACTCGAGAACCTGCCAGCTACCAGCACATCTGATGTGCACTTGGGGTCACTCCCAGCACTTTCGGAAGCAGGGGAACTCCCATGGGTGACCCGACACCGACCTACAGCATTCTACTGGCAAGATGCAGCCTGAAACCACTCAATGGGCTAAAGAACATCGAACAAAGTGCAACTTCTTTCCAACTAGGCCTAATCTCTTTCCTTTGACCCGTGGGAATGCCCACCACAGGAAGCAGTGGGCTTTAGCAGCCATGACCCATGTTGGAACCCCACAGCGGAAACTAGGCCACCTTCCCGGCCATATCTCAGGCAGCTCCCATCCTGCAAGGTTCGCGGCCCTGACCCCTAAGGAACCGCTCAAACGCTCAACAGCCTCGCCCAACGTGCCCTACTCCAGCCAGCAGGCCGACGCGTCCCTACTGGAAGCCACAGACATCTTCCGAACACGGGAACACTGAACACCAGGGAAGACAGACCACAAGCCTGTCTGCTTTGAAGATGCTGATCCCACCTGATGCATCCTGGAAATTCTCCACTGCCACAGTGACACCACTGAGGAACTCAGAGTGATCAAAGGCATGGTCCCCGAGGACCACAGACAGACTTGCAACGGAAGACCTCTGCCATGTGAGGGCACTTGGAAGCCTGAAAGGGAACCGTGGCTGGCCTTTGCAGTGCACCAGGGATGGCAACAGTGCCCCCTTCTCTGCCCCGCCAACGGACTGCTCTGGATAAAGCTCTGGCTATTCGAAAGGCCTGCATGCCGCACGGGCCGGCCGCGTCATGCCCTCCGGCAGAAACACTATCGCTTTGCACATTCCCAAAAGTGGGAAAAGAGCGACCCAAGGGCTTGTTTGCATAACTCACCTACCCCCACGAAGGCCGGCACAGATGCCTCAGCATGTCCATCTTCTCTATGTCCCGCAAGACACCCGTGGGGAGTCACTCCTCTGGAAACGGGATTGCAACTCTTCACAGGTAACCTACCTCACTGCATCCTCATGAACTGCCAAAGCCATCCCCACCATAGGCAGCTGATGCCAGGCCATCACGAACAAGACACATCCTTGGGAAGCCGAGGCCAGCGCCTGCAACCCAATGATGACAGCCCATCCCACGACATCACACAGGACCTGTCCTCATGATACCTTACCTTTCTCTCCAGGGCAGCAGCCACTACGCAGGCTTAAATGCAGCACTCGATCCTCACCCCACTCCACGATGATCCACTTAGCGCCAACAGTGTGCTGGCAGCTTCAGGGGCAGCAGCGAGGCCTAATCCATCAGCCCCCTTCCGCCATCACCAAACTCCATCCCACCCCCGCCCACTGCTCCAGCCCCACTCGGCACTCAAGAACTTCACCGCACCAAACATAACAACAGAGAGGGCCACAGGCCTGGCCTGAGGCTCCAGGCTCCAACCAGGGAAACTTGCTCATTTTGGCTTCCAAAATCAACCACCAAAGCGGCATGCACAAAGCGTGATCCTGGTCAAAACACACTTCTCCAAGCTGAAAGCTCACTGGGCCCACACCAGCACACACTCCGACTCTGAACACTAGCAGGAGAGCCTGCCCCCTTGCATTCCCTCACGGCCTTTTAGCAGGGACCGCGGATTCATAGATGACCCAGCTTATGGGCAGACACGGTCGACCCTCAGTCAGGAGCCCCTCCAATACTGGAGTCCTTGGTGGTGTTTGCGTGCATGTCGGCAGGGGACACTGGCCTTCACTCCTAACAGTCCCCTACACCCGAGAGAGGAAACGTGCTGAACCTCAGTTTCGATAAGGATACGGTAGAGTGTTCTCACCCATGTTGTTCAGAGTTCCCAAGGAATGCATACAAGGGTGTCATCATCTATCCAAGCACATGCTGGGATGCTGCAGAACACAACCGGGCAGTGCGCCGGGCTCTGCAGGGGAGTCATGAGCCTAGGGTACCCCAAAAGCCTGGAGAATCCACAGCCCTCAGGCCACTCAACAAGACGAACAATCAAGCCACTCTTACATCCATTGGGCCCATCTGAGGAAAACCTAATATCTAGTGGCACATCCTGGGGTGGTTGAATACATACCATCCTGAGTTATCCCCGACCATGCTCGGGAACATGGCCCCGCCTCACTTTTTCCAGTTCTTCTTAGCACCTCCAGTCATCAGGGCACACGAAGATCTTCTTGTTTTTGCCGACGGCGAGGCTTGCCCAGCAACTGCACCTGGGAAGTGGACTGGTGTCCTCAAAGGACATGATCCATACAAACATTTACCTGGGCTTGAGCTCTGAAACTGCTTCCCAAGGACCTCTATCCCTTACTGAGAATTGACTGCATGTCTGATAGTACGACTGCAGGAAGTTAGGCACATACATTGGCCGGTGTGTGAGAGGCTGTATTTCTGTGTTCACGCGTGTGACTGTGACTGCGCACGCAGACGCTCTTGTGGGTTTCTCTGTGTGCCGCTGAATACGCGTCTTGGTCTCTGTGTGTCCCTGTAGCCCTCTGAAGAGGCGTCCAACAGTAAACGCCATAGTTTATACACAACACCCTGTCTAGACCCACAACTGAAAGGAGAAAGCCCCCTGTCAGCTTCCAGAGACCGCATGCAAACTTTAACCCCCAGGGGCTATTGAAATACTCCACGGACTCCCGCTCTCCCACAGCCACGCCTTCTGACCACAGCACAAAGACTGGACGAGACCTGCCTCCCGGCCGTGGGTGTGACATCTACGTGCAACTCGAGAACCTGCCAGCTACCAGCACATCTGATGTGCACTTGGGGTCACTCCCAACATTTTGGAAGCAAGGGAACGCCCATGGTTGACCCGACACCGACCTACAGCGTTCTACTGGCAAGATGCAGCCTGAAACAACTCAAGGGGCTAAAGAACATCGAACAAAGTGCAACTTCTTGCCAACTAGGCCTAATCACTTTCCTTTGACCCGTGGGAATGCCCACCACAGGAAGCAGTGGGCTTCAGCAGCCATGACCCATGTTGGAAGCCCACAGAGGAAACTAGGCCACCTTCCCGGCCATGTCTCAGGCCGCTCGCATCCTGCAAGGTTCGCGGCCCTGACCCCTAAGGAACCGCTCAAATGCACAACAGCCTCGTCCAACCTGCCCTACTCCAGCCAGCAGGACGACGCGTCCCTACTGGAAGACACAGACATCTTCTGAACACGGGAACACTGAGCACCAGGGAAGACAGACCGCAGGCCTGTCTGCTTTGAAGATGCTGATCCCACCTGATGCATCCTGGAAATTCTCCACTGCCACAGTGACACCACTGAGGAACTCAGAGTGATCAAAGGCATGGTCCCCGAGGACCACAGAAAGACTTGCAACGGAAGACCTCTGCCATGTGAGGGCACTTGGAAGCCTGAAAGGGAAGAGTGGCTGGCTTTGGCAGCGAACCAAGGATGGCAACACTGCCCCCTTCTCTGCCCCGCCAACGGACTGCTCTGGATAAAGCTCTGGCTATTCGAACGGCCTGCATGCCATACGGGCCGGCCGCGTCATGCCCTCCGGCAGAAACACTATCGCTTTGCACATTCCCAAAAGTGGGAAAAGAGCGACCAAAGGGCTTGTTTGCATAACTCACCTACCCCCAAGAAGGCCGGCACAGATGCCTCAGCATGTCCATCTTCTCTATGTCCCGCAAGACACCCGTGGGGAGTCACTCCTCTGGAAACGGGATTGCAAATCTTCACAGGTAACCTACCTCACTGCATCCTCATGAACTGCCAAAGCCATCCCCACCATAGGCAGCTGATGCCAGGCCATCACGAACAAGACACATCCTTGGGAAGCCGAGGCCAGCGCCTGCAACCCAATGATGACAGCCCATCCCACGACATCACACAGGACCTGTCCTCATGATACCTTACCTTTCTCTCCAGGGCAGCAGCCACTATGCAGGCTTAAATGCAGCACTCGATCCTCACCCCACTCCACGATGATCCACTTAGCGCCAACAGTGTGCTGGCAGCTTCAGGGGCAGCAGCGAGGCCTAATCCATCAGCCCCCTTCCACCATCACCAAACTCCATCCCACCCCCGCCCACTGCTCCAGCCCCACCGGGCACTCAAGAACCTCACCGCACCAAACACGACAACAGTGAGGGCCACAGGCCTGGCCTGAGGCTCCAGGCTCCAACCAGGGAAACTTGCTCATTTTGGCTTCCAAAATCAACCACCGAAGCAGCATGCACAAAGCGTGATCCTGGTCAAAACACACTTCTCCAAGCTGAAAGCTCACTGGGCCCACACCAGCACACACTCCGACTCTGAAGACTAGCAGGAGAGCCTGCCCCCTTGCATTCCCTCACGGCCTTTTAGCAGGGACCGCGGATTCATAGATGACCCAGCTTATGGGCAGACACGGTCGACCCTCAGTCAGGAGCCCCTCCAATACTGGAGTCCTTGGTGGTGTTTGCGTGCATGTCGGCAGGGGACACTGGCCTTCACTCCTAACAGTCCCCTACACCCGAGAGAGGAAACGTGCTGAACCTCAGTTTCGATAAGGATACGGTAGAGTGTTCTCACCCATTTTGTTCAGAGTGTCCAAGGAATGCATACAAGGGTGTCATCATCGATCCAAGCACATGCTGGGATGCTGCAGAACACAACCGGGCAGTGCGCCGGGCTCTGCAGGGGAGTCATGAGCCTGGGGTACCACAAAAGCCTGGAGAATCCACAGCCCTCAGGCCCCTCAACAAGACGAACAATCAAGCCACTCTTGCAGCCATTGGGCCCATCTGAGGAAAACCTAATATCTAATGGCACATCTTGGGGTGGTTGAATACATACCATCCTGAGTTATCCCCGACCATGCTCGGGAACATGGCCCCGCCTCACTTTTTCCAGTTCTTCTTAGCACCTCCAGTCATCAGAGCACACGAAGATCTTCTTGTTTTTGCCGACGGCGAGGCTTGCCCAGCAACTGCACCTGGGAAGTGGACTGGTGTCCTCAGAGGACATGATCCATAAAAACACTTACCTGGGCTTGAGCTCTGAAACTGCTTCCCAAGGACCTCTATCCCTTACCGAGAATTGACTGCATGTCTAATAGTACGACTGCAGGAAGTTAGGCACACACATTGGCCGGTGTGTGAGAGGCTGTATTTCTGTGTTCACGCGTGTGACTGTGACTGAGTACGCAGACACTCTTGTGGGTTTCTCTGTGTGCCGCTGACTACGCGTCTTGGTCTCTGTGTGTCCCTGTAGCCCTGTGAAGAGGCGTCCAACAGTAAACGCCATAGCTTATACACAACACCCTGTCTAGACCCCCAACTGAAAGGAGAAAGCCCCCTGTCAGCTTCCAGAGGCCGCATGCAAACTTTAACCCCCAGGGGCTGTTGAAATACTCCACGGACTCCCGCTCTCCCACAGCCACGCCTTCTGACCAGAGCACAAAGAATGGATGAGACCTTCCTCCCGGCCGTGGCTGTGATATCTACGTGCAACTCGAGAACCTGCCAGCTACCAGCACATCTGATGTGCACTTGGGGTCACTCCCAGCACTTTCGAAGTAGGGGAACTCCCATGGGTGACCCGACACCGACCTACAGCATTCTACTGGCAAGATGCAGCCTGAAACCACTCAATGGGCTAAAGAACATCGAACAAAGTGCAACTTCTTTCCAACTAGGCCTAATCTCTTTCCTTTGACCCGTGGGAATGCCCACCACAGGAAGCAGTGGGCTTCAGCAGCCATGACCCATGTTGGAACCCCACAGCGGAAACTAGGCCACCTTCCCGGCCATATCGCAGGCAGCTCCCATCCTGCAAGGTTCGCGGCCCTGACCCCTAAGGAACCGCTCAAACGCTCAACAGCCTCGCCCAACGTGCCCTACTCCAGCCAGCAGGCCGACGCGTCCCTACTGGAAGCCACAGACATCTTCCGAACACGGGAACACTGAACACCAGGGAAGACAGACCACAAGCCTGTCTGCTTTGAAGATGCTGATCCCACCTGATGCATCCTGGAAATTCTCCACTGCCACAGTGACAC
The DNA here is from genome assembly GCF_028021215.1 of Eschrichtius robustus. Lineage (NCBI taxonomy): Eukaryota > Metazoa > Chordata > Mammalia > Artiodactyla > Eschrichtiidae > Eschrichtius > Eschrichtius robustus. The sequence goes on along the minus strand of NC_090824.1, from coordinate 143,002,417 downwards.
CACTGAGGAACTCAGAGTGATCAAAGGCATGGTCCCCGAGGACCACAGACAGACTTGCAACGGAAGACCTCTGCCATGTGAGGGCACTTGGAAGCCTGAAAGGGAACCGTGGCTGGCCTTTGCAGTGCACCAGGGATGGCAACAGTGCCCCCTTCTCTGCCCCGCCAACGGACTGCTCTGGATAAAGCTCTGGCTATTCGAAAGGCCTGCATGCCGCACGGGCCGGCCGCGTCATGCCCTCCGGCAGAAACACTATCGCTTTGCACATTCCCAAAAGTGGGAAAAGAGCGACCCAAGGGCTTGTTTGCATAACTCACCTACCCCCAAGAAGGCCGGCACAGATGCCTCAGCATGTCCATCTTCTCTATGTCCCGCAAGACACCCGTGGGGAGTCACTCCTCTGGAAACGGGATTGCAACTCTTCACAGGTAACCTACCTCACTGCATCCTCATGAACTGCCAAAGCCATCCCCACCATAGGCAGCTGATGCCAGGCCATCACGAACAAGACACATCCTTGGGAAGCCGAGGCCAGCGCCTGCAACTCAATGATGACAGCCCATCCCACGACATCACACAGGACCTGTCCTCATGATACCTTACCTTTCTCTCCAGGGCAGCAGCCACTACGCAGGCTTAAATGCAGCACTCGATCCTCACCCCACTCCACGATGATCCACTTAGCGCCAACAGTGTGCTGGCAGCTTCAGGGGCAGCAGCGAGGCCTAATCCATCAGCCCCCTTCCGCCATCACCAAACTCCATCCCACCCCCGCCCACTGCTCCAGCCCCACTCGGCACTCAAGAACTTCACCGCACCAAACACAACAACAGAGAGGGCCACAGGCCTGGCCTGAGGCTCCAGGCTCCAACCAGGGAAACTTGCTCATTTTGGCTTCCAAAATCAACCACCGAAGCGGCATGCACAAAGCGTGATCCTGGTCAAAACACACTTCTCCAAGCTGAAAGCTCACTGGGCCCACACCAGCACACACTCCGACTCTGAAGACTAGCAGGAGAGCCTGCCCCCTTGCATTCCCTCACGGCCTTTTAGCAGGGACCGCGGATTCATAGATGACCCAGCTTATGGGCAGACACGGTCGACCCTCAGTCAGGAGCCCCTCCAATACTGGAGTCCTTGGTGGTGTTTGCGTGCATGTCGGCAGGGGACACTGGCCTTCACTCCTAACAGTCCCCTACACCCGAGAGAGGAAACGTGCTGAACCTCAGTTTCGATAAGGATACGGTAGAGTGTTCTCACCCATGTTGTTCAGAGTTCCCAAGGAATGCATACAAGGGTGTCATCATCTATCCAAGCACATGCTGGGATGCTGCAGAACACAACCGGGCAGTGCGCCGGGCTCTGCAGGGGAGTCATGAGCCTAGGGTACCCCAAAAGCCTGGAGAATCCACAGCCCTCAGGCCACTCAACAAGACGAACAATCAAGCCACTCTTACATCCATTGGGCCCATCTGAGGAAAACCTAATATCTAGTGGCACATCCTGGGGTGGTTGAATACATACCATCCTGAGTTATCCCCGACCATGCTCGGGAACATGGCCCCGCCTCACTTTTTCCAGTTCTTCTTAGCACCTCCAGTCATCAGGGCACACGAAGATCTTCTTGTTTTTGCCGACGGCGAGGCTTGCCCAGCAACTGCACCTGGGAAGTGGACTGGTGTCCTCAAAGGACATGATCCATACAAACATTTACCTGGGCTTGAGCTCTGAAACTGCTTCCCAAGGACCTCTATCCCTTACCGAGAATTGACTGCATGTCTGATAGTACGACTGCAGGAAGTTAGGCACATACATTGGCCGGTGTGTGAGAGGCTGTATTTCTGTGTTCACGCGTGTGACTGTGACTGAGTACGCAGACGCTCTTGTGGGTTTCTCAGTGTGCCCCTGACTATGCGTCTTCGTCTCTGTGTGTCCCTGTAGCACTGTGAAGAGGCGTCCAACAGTAAACGCCATAGTTTATACACAACACCCTGTCTAGACCCACAACTGAAAGGAGAAAGCCCCCTGTCAGCTTCCAGAGACCGCATGCAAACTTTAACCCCCAGGGGCTATTGAAATACTCCACGGACTCCCGCTCTCCCACAGCCACGCCTTCTGACCACAGCACAAAGACTGGACGAGACCTGCCTCCCGGCCGTGGGTGTGACATCTACGTGCAACTCGAGAACCTGCCAGCTACCAGCACATCTGATGTGCACTTGGGGTCACTCCCAACATTTTGGAAGCAAGGGAACGCCCATGGTTGACCCGACACCGACCTACAGCGTTCTACTGGCAAGATGCAGCCTGAAACAACTCAAGGGGCTAAAGAACATCGAACAAAGTGCAACTTCTTGCCAACTAGGCCTAATCACTTTCCTTTGACCCGTGGGAATGCCCACCACAGGAAGCAGTGGGCTTCAGCAGCCATGACCCATGTTGGAAGCCCACAGAGGAAACTAGGCCACCTTCCCGGCCATGTCTCAGGCAGATCCCATCCTGCAAGGTTCGCGGCCCTGACCCCTAAGGAACCGCTCAAACGCACAACAGCCTCGTCCAACCTGCCCTACTCCAGCCAGCAGGCCGACGCGTCCCTACTGGAAGACACAGACATCTTCCGAACACGGGAACACTGAGCACCAGGGAAGACAGACCGCAGGCCTGTCTGCTTTGAAGATGCTGATCCCACCTGATGCATCCTGGAAATTCTCCACTGCCACAGTGACACCACTGAGGAACTCAGAGTGATCAAAGGCATGGTCCCCGAGGACCACAGAAAGACTTGCAACGGAAGACCTCTGCCATGTGAGGGCACTTGGAAGCCTGAAAGGGAAGAGTGGCTGGCTTTGGCAGCGAACCAAGGATGGCAACACTGCCCCCTTCTCTGCCCCGCCAACGGACTACTCTGGATAAAGCTCTGGCTATTCGAACGGCCTGCATGCCATACGGGCCGGCCGCGTCATGCCCTCCGGCAGAAACACTATCGCTTTGCACATTCCCAAAAGTGGGAAAGAGCGACCCAAGGACTTGTTTGCATAACTCACCTACCCCCAAGAAGGCCGGCACAGATGCCTCAGCATGTCCATCTTCTCTATGTCCCGCAAGACACCCGTGGGGAGTCACTCCTCTGGAAACGGGATTGCAACTCTTCACAGGTAACCTACCTCACTGCATCCTCATGAACTGCCAAAGACATCCCCACCATAGGCAGCTGATGCCAGGCCATCACGAACAAGACACATCCTTGGGAAGCCGAGGCCAGCGCCTGCAACCCAATGATGACAGCCCATCCCACGACATCACACAGGACCTGTCCTCATGATACCTTACCTTTCTCTCCAGGGCAGCAGCCACTACGCAGGCTTAAATGCAGCACTCGATCCTCACCCCACTCCACGATGATCCACTTAGCGCCAACAGTGTGCTGGCAGCTTCAGGGGCAGCAGCGAGGCCTAATCCAGCAGCCCCCTTCCACCATCACCAAACTCCATCCCACCCCCGCCCACTGCTCCAGCCCCACCGGGCATTCAAGAACCTCACCGCACCAAACACGACAACAGAGAGGGCCACAGGCCTGGCCTGAGGCTCCAGGCTCCAACCAGGGAACCTTGCTCATTTTGGCTTCCAAAATCAACCACCGAAGCGGCATGCACAAAGCGTGATCCTGGTCAAAACACACTTCTCCAAGCTGAAAGCTCACTGGGCACACACCAGCACACACTCCGACTCTGAACACTAGCAGGAGAGCCTGCCCCCTTGCATTCCCTCACGGCCTTTTAGCAGGGACCGCGGATTCATAGATGACCCAGCTTATGGGCAGACACGGTCGACCCTCAGTCAGGAGCCCCTCCAATACTGGAGTCCTTGGTGGTGTTTGCGTGCATGTCGGCAGGGGACACTGGCCTTCACTCCTAACAGTCCCCTACACCCGAGAGAGGAAACGTGCTGAACCTCAGTTTCGATAAGGATACGGTAGAGTGTTCTCACCCATGTTGTTCAGAGTTTCCAAGGAATGCATACAAGGGTGTCATCATCTATCCAAGCACATGCTGGGATGCTGCAGAACACAACCGGGCAGTGCGCCGGGCTCTGCAGGGGAGTCATGAGCCTAGGGTACCCCCAAAGCCTGGAGAATCCACAGCCCTCAGGCCACTCAACAAGACGAACAATCAAGCCACTCTTACATCCATTGGGCCCATCTGAGGAAAACCTAATATCTAGTGGCACATCCTGGGGTGGTTGAATACCTACCATCCTGAGTTATCCCCGACCATGCTCGGGAACATGGCCCCGCCTCACTTTTTCCAGTTCTTCTTAGCACCTCCAGTCATCAGGGCACACGAAGATCTTCTTGTTTTTGCCGACGGCGAGGCTTGCCCAGCAACTGCACCTGGGAAGTGGACTGGTGTCCTCAAAGGACGTGATCCATACAAACATTTACCTGGGCTTGAGCTCTGAAACTGCTTCCCAAGGACCTCTATCCCTTACCGAGAATTGACTGCATGTCTGATAGTACGACTGCAGGAAGTTAGGCACATACATTGGCCGGTGTGTGAGAGGCTGTATTTCTGTGTTCACGCGTGTGACTGTGACTGAGTACGCAGACGCTCTTGTGGGTTTCTCAGTGTGCCCCTGACTATGCTTCTTGGTCTCTGTGTGTCCCTGTAGCACTGTGAAGAGGCGTCCAACAGTAAACGCCATAGTTTATACACAACACCCTGTCTAGACCCACAACTGAAAGGAGAAAGCCCCCTGTCAGCTTCCAGAGACCGCATGCAAACTTTAACCCCCAGGGGCTATTGAAATACTCCACGGACTCCCGCTCTCCCACAGCCACGCCTTCTGACCACAGCACAAAGACTGGACGAGACCTGCCTCCCGGCCGTGGGTGTGACATCTACGTGCAACTCGAGAACCTGCCAGCTACCAGCACATCTGATGTGCACTTGGGGTCACTCCCAACATTTTGGAAGCAAGGGAACGCCCATGGTTGACCCGACACCGACCTACAGCGTTCTACGGGCAAGATGCAGCCTGAAACAACTCAAGGGGCTAAAGAACATCGAACAAAGTGCAACTTCTTGCCAACTAGGCCTAATCACTTTCCTTTGACCCGTGGGAATGCCCACCACAGGAAGCAGTGGGCTTCAGCAGCCATGACCCATGTTGGAACCCCACAGAGGAAACTAGGCCACCTTCCCGGCCATGTCTCAGGCAGATCCCATCCTGCAAGTTTCGCGGCCCTGACCCCTAAGGAACCGCTCAAACGCACAACAGCCTCGTCCAACCTGCCCTACTCCAGCCAGCAGGCCGACGCGTCCCTACTGGAAGACACAGACATCTTCCGAACACGGGAACACTGAGCACCAGGGAAGACAGACCGCAGGCCTGTCTGCTTTGAAGATGCTGATCCCACCTGATGCATCCTGGAAATTCTCCACTGCCACAGTGACACCACTGAGGAACTCAGAGTGATCAAAGGCATGGTCCCCGAGGACCACAGAAATACTTGCAACGGAAGACCTCTGCCATGTGAGGGCACTTGGAAGCCTGAAAGGGAAGAGTGGCTGGCTTTGGCAGCGAACCAAGGATGGCAACACTGCCCCCTTCTCTGCCCCTCCAACGGACTACTCTGGATAAAGCTCTGGCTATTCGAACGGCCTGCATGCCATACGGGCCGGCCGCGTCATGCCCTCCGGCAGAAACACTATCGCTTTGCACATTCCCAAAAGTGGGAAAGAGCGACCCAAGGGCTTGTTTGCATAACTCACCTACCGCCAAGAAGGCCGGCACAGATGCCTCAGCATGTCCATCTTCTCTATGTCCCGCAAGACACCCGTGGGGAGTCACTCCTCTGGAAACGGGATTGCAACTCTTCACAGGTAACCTACCTCACTGCATCCTCATGAACTGCCAAAGCCATCCCCACCATAGGCAGCTGATGCCAGGCCATCACGAACAAGACACATCCTTGGGAAGCCGAGGCCAGCGCCTGCAACCCAATGATGACAGCCCATCCCACGACATCACACAGGACCTGTCCTCATGATACCTTACCTTTCTCTCCAGGGCAGCAGCCACTACGCAGGCTTAAATGCAGCACTCGATCCTCACCCCACTCCACGATGATCCACTTAGCGCCAACAGTGTGCTGGCAGCTTCAGGGGCAGCAGCGAGGCCTAATCCATCAGCCCCCTTCCACCATCACCAAACTCCATCCCACCCCCGCCCACTGCTCCAGCCCCACCGGGCACTCAAGAACCTCACCGCACCAAACACGACAACAGAGAGGGCCACAGGCCTGGCCTGAGGCTCCAGGCTCCAACCAGGGAACCTTGCTCATTTTGGCTTCCAAAATCAACCACCGAAGCGGCATGCACAAAGCGTGATCCTGGTCAAAACACACTTCTCCAAGCTGAAAGCTCACTGGGCACACACCAGCACACACTCCGACTCTGAAGACTAGCAGGAGAGCCTGCCCCCTTGCATTCCCTCACGGCCTTTTAGCAGGGACCGCGGATTCATAGATGACCCAGCTTATGGGCAGACACGGTCGACCCTCAGTCAGGAGCCCCTCCAATACTGGAGTCCTTGGTGGTGTTTGCGTGCATGTCGGCAGGGGACACTGGCCTTCACTCCTAACAGTCCCCTACACCCGAGAGAGGAAACGTGCTGAACATCAGTTTCGATAAGGATACGGTAGAGTGTTCTCACCCATTTTGTTCAGAGTGTCCAAGGAATGCATACAAGGGTGTCATCATCGATCCAAGCACATGCTGGGATGCTGCAGAACACAACCGGGCAGTGCGCCGGGCTCTGCAGGGGAGTCATGAGCCTGGGGTACCACAAAAGCCTGGAGAATCCACAGCCCTCAGGCCCCTCAACAAGACGAACAATCAAGCCACTCTTGCAGCCATTGGGCCCATCTGAGGAAAACCTAATATCTAGTGGCACATCCTGGGGTGGTTGAATACATACCATCCTGAGTTATCCCCGACCATGCTCGGGAACATGGCCCCGCCTCACTTTTTCCAGTTCTTCTTAGCACCTCCAGTCATCAGGGCACACGAAGATCTTCTTGTTTTTGCCGACGGCGAGGCTTGCCCAGCAACTGCACCTGGGAAGTGGACTGGTGTCCTCAGAGGACATGATCCATAAAAACACTTACCTGGGCTTGAGCTCTGAAACTGCTTCCCAAGGACCTCTATCCCTTACCGAGAATTGACTGCATGTCTGATAGTACGACTGCAGGAAGTTTGGCACATACATTGGCCGGTGTGTGAGAGGCTGTATTTCTGTGTTCACGCGTGTGACTGTGACTGAGTACGCAGACACTCTTGTGGGTTTCTCTGTGTGCCGCTGACTACGCGTCTTGGTCTCTGTGTGTCCCTGTAGCCCTGTGAAGAGGCGTCCAACAGTAAACGCCATAGCTTATACACAACACCCTGTCTAGACCCCCAACTGAAAGGAGAAAGCCCCCTGTCAGCTTCCAGAGGCCGCATGCAAACTTTAACCCCCAGGGGCTGTTGAAATACTCCACGGACTCCCGCTCTCCCACAGCCACGCCTTCTGACCAGAGCACAAAGACTGGACGAGACCTGCCTCCCGACGTAGGTGTGACATCTACGTGCAACTCGAGAACCTGCCAGCTACCAGCACATCTGATGTGCACTTGGGGTCACTCCCAGCACTTTCGGAAGCAGGGGAACTCCCATGGGTGACCCGACACCGACCTACAGCATTCTACTGGCAAGATGCAGCCTGAAACCACTCAATGGGCTAAAGAACATCGAACAAAGTGCAACTTCTTTCCAACTAGGCCTAATCTCTTTCCTTTGACCCGTGGGAATGCCCACCACAGGAAGCAGTGGGCTTTAGCAGCCATGACCCATGTTGGAACCCCACAGCGGAAACTAGGCCACCTTCCCGGCCATATCTCAGGCAGCTCCCATCCTGCAAGGTTCGCGGCCCTGACCCCTAAGGAACCGCTCAAACGCTCAACAGCCTCGCCCAACGTGCCCTACTCCAGCCAGCAGGCCGACGCGTCCCTACTGGAAGCCACAGACATCTTCCGAACACGGGAACACTGAACACCAGGGAAGACAGACCACAAGCCTGTCTGCTTTGAAGATGCTGATCCCACCTGATGCATCCTGGAAATTCTCCACTGCCACAGTGACACCACTGAGGAACTCAGAGTGATCAAAGGCATGGTCCCCGAGGACCACAGACAGACTTGCAACGGAAGACCTCTGCCATGTGAGGGCACTTGGAAGCCTGAAAGGGAACCGTGGCTGGCCTTTGCAGTGCACCAGGGATGGCAACAGTGCCCCCTTCTCTGCCCCGCCAACGGACTGCTCTGGATAAAGCTCTGGCTATTCGAAAGGCCTGCATGCCGCACGGGCCGGCCGCGTCATGCCCTCCGGCAGAAACACTATCGCTTTGCACATTCCCAAAAGTGGGAAAAGAGCGACCCAAGGGCTTGTTTGCATAACTCACCTACCCCCACGAAGGCCGGCACAGATGCCTCAGCATGTCCATCTTCTCTATGTCCCGCAAGACACCCGTGGGGAGTCACTCCTCTGGAAACGGGATTGCAACTCTTCACAGGTAACCTACCTCACTGCATCCTCATGAACTGCCAAAGCCATCCCCACCATAGGCAGCTGATGCCAGGCCATCACGAACAAGACACATCCTTGGGAAGCCGAGGCCAGCGCCTGCAACCCAATGATGACAGCCCATCCCACGACATCACACAGGACCTGTCCTCATGATACCTTACCTTTCTCTCCAGGGCAGCAGCCACTACGCAGGCTTAAATGCAGCACTCGATCCTCACCCCACTCCACGATGATCCACTTAGCGCCAACAGTGTGCTGGCAGCTTCAGGGGCAGCAGCGAGGCCTAATCCATCAGCCCCCTTCCGCCATCACCAAACTCCATCCCACCCCCGCCCACTGCTCCAGCCCCACTCGGCACTCAAGAACTTCACCGCACCAAACATAACAACAGAGAGGGCCACAGGCCTGGCCTGAGGCTCCAGGCTCCAACCAGGGAAACTTGCTCATTTTGGCTTCCAAAATCAACCACCGAAGCGGCATGCACAAAGCGTGATCCTGGTCAAAACACACTTCTCCAAGCTGAAAGCTCACTGGGCCCACACCAGCACACACTCCGACTCTGAACACTAGCAGGAGAGCCTGCCCCCTTGCATTCCCTCACGGCCTTTTAGCAGGGACCGCGGATTCATAGATGACCCAGCTTATGGGCAGACACGGTCGACCCTCAGTCAGGAGCCCCTCCAATACTGGAGTCCTTGGTGGTGTTTGCGTGCATGTCGGCAGGGGACACTGGCCTTCACTCCTAACAGTCCCCTACACCCGAGAGAGGAAACGTGCTGAACCTCAGTTTCGATAAGGATACGGTAGAGTGTTCTCACCCATGTTGTTCAGAGTTCCCAAGGAATGCATACAAGGGTGTCATCATCTATCCAAGCACATGCTGGGATGCTGCAGAACACAACCGGGCAGTGCGCCGGGCTCTGCAGGGGAGTCATGAGCCTAGGGTACCCCAAAAGCCTGGAGAATCCACAGCCCTCAGGCCACTCAACAAGACGAACAATCAAGCCACTCTTACATCCATTGGGCCCATCTGAGGAAAACCTAATATCTAGTGGCACATCCTGGGGTGGTTGAATACATACCATCCTGAGTTATCCCCGACCATGCTCGGGAACATGGCCCCGCCTCACTTTTTCCAGTTCTTCTTAGCACCTCCAGTCATCAGGGCACACGAAGATCTTCTTGTTTTTGCCGACGGCGAGGCTTGCCCAGCAACTGCACCTGGGTAGTGGACTGGTGTCCTCAAAGGACATGATCCATACAAACATTTACCTGGGCTTGAGCTCTGAAACTGCTTCCCAAGGACCTCTATCCCTTACTGAGAATTGACTGCATGTCTGATAGTACGACTGCAGGAAGTTAGGCACATACATTGGCCGGTGTGTGAGAGGCTGTATTTCTGTGTTCACGCGTGTGAATGTGACTGCGCACGCAGACGCTCTTGTGGGTTTCTCTGTGTGCCGCTGAATACGCGTCTTGGTCTCTGTGTGTCCCTGTAGCCCTGTGAAGAGGCGTCCAACAGTAAACGCCATAGTTTATACACAACACCCTGTCTAGACCCACAACTGAAAGGAGAAAGCCCCCTGTCAGCTTCCAGAGACCGCATGCAAACTTTAACCCCCAGGGGCTATTGAAATACTCCACGGACTCCCGCTCTCCCACAGCCACGCCTTCTGACCACAGCACAAAGACTGGACGAGACCTGCCTCCCGGCCGTGGGTGTGACATCTACGTGCAATTCGAGAACCTGCCAGCTACCAGCACATCTGATGTGCACTTGGGGTCACTCCCAACATTTTGGAAGCAAGGGAACGCCCATGGTTGACCCGACACCGACCTACAGCGTTCTACTGGCAAGATGCAGCCTGAAACAACTCAAGGGGCTAAAGAACATCGAACAAAGTGCAACTTCTTGCCAACTAGGCCTAATCACTTTCCTTTGACCCGTGGGAATGCCCACCACAGGAAGCAGTGGGCTTCAGCAGCCATGACCCATGTTGGAACCCCACAGCGGAAACTAGGCCACCTTCCCGGCCATGTCTCAGGCAGCTCCCATCCTGCAAGGTTCGCGGCCCTGACCCCTAAGGAACCGCTCAAACGCACAACAGCCTCGTCCAACCTGCCCTACTCCAGCCAGCAGGCCGACGCGTCCCTACTGGAAGACACAGACATCTTCCGAACACGGGAACACTGAGCACCAGGGAAGACAGACCGCAGGCCTGTCTGCTTTGAAGATGCTGATCCCACCTGATGCATCCTGGAAATTCTCCACTGCCACAGTGACACCACTGAGGAACTCAGAGTGATCAAAGGCATGGTCCCCGAGGACCACAGAAAGACTTGCAACGGAAGACCTCTGCCATGTGAGGGCACTTGGAAGCCTGAAAGGGAAGAGTGGCTGGCTTTGGCAGCGAACCAAGGATGGCAACACTGCCCCCTTCTCTGCCCCGCCAACGGACTGCTCTGGATAAAGCTCTGGCTATTCGAACGGCCTGCATGCCATACGGGCCGGCCGCGTCATGCCCTCCGGCAGAAACACTATCGCTTTGCACATTCCCAAAAGTGGGAAAAGAGCGACCAAAGGGCTTGTTTGCATAACTCACCTACCCCCAAGAAGGCCGGCACAGATGCCTCAGCATGTCCATCTTCTCTATGTCCCGCAAGACACCCGTGGAGAGTCACTCCTCTGGAAACGGGATTGCAACTCTTCACAGGTAACCTACCTCACTGCATCCCCATGAACTGCCAAAGATATCCCCACCATAGGCAGCTGATGCCAGGCCATCACGAACAAGACACATCCTTGGGAAGCCGAGGCCAGCGCCTGCAACCCAATGATGACAGCCCATCCCACGACATCACACAGGACCTGTCCTCATGATACCTTACCTTTCTCTCCAGGGCAGCAGCCACTACGCAGGCTTAAATGCAGCACTCGATCCTCACCCCACTCCACGATGATCCACTTAGCGCCAACAGTGTGCTGGCAGCTTCAGGGGCAGCAGCGAGGCCTAATCCATCAGCCCCCTTCCACCATCACCAAACTCCATCCCACCCCCGCCCACTGCTCCAGCCCCACCGGGCACTCAAGAACCTCACCGCACCAAACACGACAACAGTGAGGGCCACAGGCCTGGCCTGAGGCTCCAGGCTCCAACCAGGGAAGCTTGCTCATTTTGGCTTCCAAAATCAACCACCGAAGCAGCATGCACAAAGCGTGATCCTGGTCAAAACACACTTCTCCAAGCTGAAAGCTCACTGGGCCCACACCAGCACACACTCCGACTCTGAAGACTAGCAGGAGAGCCTGTCCCCTTGCATTCCCTCACGGCCTTTTAGCAGGGACCGCGGATTCATAGATGACCCAGCTTATGGGCAGACACGGTCGACCCTCAGTCAGGAGCCCCTCCAATACTGGAGTCCTTGGTGGTGTTTGCGGGCATGTCGGCAGGGGACACTGGCCTTCACTCCTAACAGTCCCCTACACCCGAGAGAGGAAACGTGCTGAACCTCAGTTTCGATAAGGATACGGTAGAGTGTTCTCACCCATTTTGTTCAGAGTGTCCAAGGAATGCATACAAGGGTGTCATCATCGATCCAAGCACATGCTGGGATGCTGCAGAACACAACCGGGCAGTGCGCCGGGCTCTGCAGGGGAGTCATGAGCCTGGGGTACCACAAAAGCCTGGAGAATCCACAGCCCTCAGGCCCCTCAACAAGACGAACAATCAAGCCACTCTTGCAGCCATTGGGCCCATCTGAGGAAAACCTAATATCTAATGGCACATCTTGGGGTGGTTGAATACATACCATCCTGAGTTATCCCCGACCATGCTCGGGAACATGGCCCCGCCTCACTTTTTCCAGTTCTTCTTAGCACCTCCAGTCATCAGAGCACACGAAGATCTTCTTGTTTTTGCCGACGGCGAGGCTTGCCCAGCAACTGCACCTGGGAAGTGGACTGGTGTCCTCAGAGGACATGATCCATAAAAACACTTACCTGGGCTTGAGCTCTGAAACTGCTTCCCAAGGACCTCTATCCCTTACCGAGAATTGACTGCATGTCTGATAGTACGACTGCAGGAAGTTAGGCACATACATTGGCCGGTGTGTGAGAGGCTGTATTTCTGTGTTCACGCGTGTGACTGTGACTGAGTACGCAGACACTCTTGTGGGTTTCTCTGTGTGCCGCTGACTACGCGTCTTGGTCTCTGTGTGTCCCTGTAGCCCTGTGAAGAGGCGTCCAACAGTAAACGCCATAGCTTATACACAACACACTGTCTAGACCCCCAACTGAAAGGAGAAAGCCCCCTGTCAGCTTCCAGAGGCCGCATGCAAACTTTAACCCCCAGGGGCTGTTGAAATACTCCACGGACTCCCGCTCTCCCACAGCCACGCCTTCTGACCAGAGCACAAAGACTGGATGAGACCTTCCTCCCGGCCGTGGCTGTGATATCTACGTGCAACTCGAGAACCTGCCAGCTACCAGCACATCTGATGTGCACTTGGGGTCACTCCCAGCACTTTTGGAAGCAGGGGAACTCCCATGGGTGAACCGACACCGACCTACAGCATTCTACTGGCAAGATGCAGCCTGAAACCACTCAATGGGCTAAAGAACATCGAACAAAGTGCAACTTCTTTCCAACTAGGCCTAATCTCTTTCCTTTGACCCGTGGGAATGCCCACCACAGGAAGCAGTGGGCTTCAGCAGCCATGACCCATGTTGGAACCCCACAGCGGAAACTAGGCCACCTTCCCGGCCATATCTCAGGCAGCTCCCATCCTGCAAGGTTCGCGGCCCTGACCCCTAAGGAACCGCTCAAACGCTCAACAGCCTCGCCCAACGTGCCCTACTCCAGCCAGCAGGCCGACGCGTCCCTACTGGAAGCCACAGACATCTTCCGAACACGGGAACACTGAACACCAGGGAAGACAGACCACAAGCCTGTCTGCTTTGAAGATGCTGATCCCACCTGATGCATCCTGGAAATTCTCCACTGCCACAGTGACACCACTGAGGAACTCAGAGTGATCAAAGGCATGGTCCCCGAGGACCACAGACAGACTTGCAACGGAAGACCTCTGCCATGTGAGGGCACTTGGAAGCCTGAAAGGGAACCGTGGCTGGCCTTTGCAGTGCACCAGGGATGGCAACAGTGCCCCCTTCTCTGCCCCGCCAACGGACTGCTCTGGATAAAGCTCTGGCTATTCGAAAGGCCTGCATGCCGCACGGGCCGGCCGCGTCATGCCCTCCGGCAGAAACACTATCGCTTTGCACATTCCCAAAAGTGGGAAAAGAGCGACCCAAGGGCTTGTTTGCATAACTCACCTACCCCCACGAAGGCCGGCACAGATGCCTCAGCATGTCCATCTTCTCTATGTCCCGCAAGACACCCGTGGGGAGTCACTCCTCTGGAAACGGGATTGCAACTCTTCACAGGTAACCTACCTCACTGCATCCTCATGAACTGCCAAAGCCATCCCCACCATAGGCAGCTGATGCCAGGCCATCACGAACAAGACACATCCTTGGGAAGCCGAGGCCAGCGCCTGCAACCCAATGATGACAGCCCATCCCACGACATCACACAGGACCTGTCCTCATGATACCTTACCTTTCTCTCCAGGGCAGCAGCCACTACGCAGGCTTAAATGCAGCACTCGATCCTCACCCCACTCCACGATGATCCACTTAGCGCCAACAGTGTGCTGGCAGCTTCAGGGGCAGCAGCGAGGCCTAATCCATCAGCCCCCTTCCGCCATCACCAAACTCCATCCCACCCCCGCCCACTGCTCCAGCCCCACTCGGCACTCAAGAACTTCACCGCACCAAACATAACAACAGAGAGGGCCACAGGCCTGGCCTGAGGCTCCAGGCTCCAACCAGGGAAACTTGCTCATTTTGGCTTCCAAAATCAACCACCGAAGCGGCATGCACAAAGCGTGATCCTGGTCAAAACACACTTCTCCAAGCTGAAAGCTCACTGGGCCCACACCAGCACACACTCCGACTCTGAACACTAGCAGGAGAGCCTGCCCCCTTGCATTCCCTCACGGCCTTTTAGCAGGGACCGCGGATTCATAGATGACCCAGCTTATGGGCAGACACGGTCGACCCTCAGTCAGGAGCCCCTCCAATACTGGAGTCCTTGGTGGTGTTTGCGTGCATGTCGGCAGGGGACACTGGCCTTCACTCCTAACAGTCCCCTACACCCGAGAGAGGAAACGTGCTGAACCTCAGTTTCGATAAGGATACGGTAGAGTGTTCTCACCCATGTTGTTCAGAGTTCCCAAGGAATGCATACAAGGGTGTCATCATCTATCCAAGCACATGCTGGGATGCTGCAGAACACAACCGGGCAGTGCGCCGGGCTCTGCAGGGGAGTCATGAGCCTAGGGTACCCCAAAAGCCTGGAGAATCCACAGCCCTCAGGCCACTCAACAAGACGAACAATCAAGCCACTCTTACATCCATTGGGCCCATCTGAGGAAAACCTAATATCTAGTGGCACATCCTGGGGTGGTTGAATACATACCATCCTGAGTTATCCCCGACCATGCTCGGGAACATGGCCCCGCCTCACTTTTTCCAGTTCTTCTTAGCACCTCCAGTCATCAGGGCACACGAAGATCTTCTTGTTTTTGCCGACGGCGAGGCTTGCCCAGCAACTGCACCTGGGTAGTGGACTGGTGTCCTCAAAGGACATGATCCATACAAACATTTACCTGGGCTTGAGCTCTGAAACTGCTTCCCAAGGACCTCTATCCCTTACTGAGAATTGACTGCATGTCTGATAGTACGACTGCAGGAAGTTAGGCACATACATTGGCCGGTGTGTGAGAGGCTGTATTTCTGTGTTCACGCGTGTGAATGTGACTGCGCACGCAGACGCTCTTGTGGGTTTCTCTGTGTGCCGCTGAATACGCGTCTTGGTCTCTGTGTGTCCCTGTAGCCCTGTGAAGAGGCGTCCAACAGTAAACGCCATAGTTTATACACAACACCCTGTCTAGACCCACAACTGAAAGGAGAAAGCCCCCTGTCAGCTTCCAGAGACCGCATGCAAACTTTAACCCCCAGGGGCTATTGAAATACTCCACGGACTCCCGCTCTCCCACAGCCACGCCTTCTGACCACAGCACAAAGACTGGACGAGACCTGCCTCCCGGCCGTGGGTGTGACATCTACGTGCAATTCGAGAACCTGCCAGCTACCAGCACATCTGATGTGCACTTGGGGTCACTCCCAACATTTTGGAAGCAAGGGAACGCCCATGGTTGACCCGACACCGACCTACAGCGTTCTACTGGCAAGATGCAGCCTGAAACAACTCAAGGGGCTAAAGAACATCGAACAAAGTGCAACTTCTTGCCAACTAGGCCTAATCACTTTCCTTTGACCCGTGGGAATGCCCACCACAGGAAGCAGTGGGCTTCAGCAGCCATGACCCATGTTGGAACCCCACAGCGGAAACTAGGCCACCTTCCCGGCCATGTCTCAGGCAGCTCCCATCCTGCAAGGTTCGCGGCCCTGACCCCTAAGGAACCGCTCAAACGCACAACAGCCTCGTCCAACCTGCCCTACTCCAGCCAGCAGGCCGACGCGTCCCTACTGGAAGACACAGACATCTTCCGAACACGGGAACACTGAGCACCAGGGAAGACAGACCGCAGGCCTGTCTGCTTTGAAGATGCTGATCCCACCTGATGCATCCTGGAAATTCTCCACTGCCACAGTGACACCACTGAGGAACTCAGAGTGATCAAAGGCATGGTCCCCGAGGACCACAGAAAGACTTGCAACGGAAGACCTCTGCCATGTGAGGGCACTTGGAAGCCTGAAAGGGAAGAGTGGCTGGCTTTGGCAGCGAACCAAGGATGGCAACACTGCCCCCTTCTCTGCCCCGCCAACGGACTGCTCTGGATAAAGCTCTGGCTATTCGAACGGCCTGCATGCCATACGGGCCGGCCGCGTCATGCCCTCCGGCAGAAACACTATCGCTTTGCACATTCCCAAAAGTGGGAAAAGAGCGACCAAAGGGCTTGTTTGCATAACTCACCTACCCCCAAGAAGGCCGGCACAGATGCCTCAGCATGTCCATCTTCTCTATGTCCCGCAAGACACCCGTGGAGAGTCACTCCTCTGGAAACGGGATTGCAACTCTTCACAGGTAACCTACCTCACTGCATCCCCATGAACTGCCAAAGATATCCCCACCATAGGCAGCTGATGCCAGGCCATCACGAACAAGACACATCCTTGGGAAGCCGAGGCCAGCGCCTGCAACCCAATGATGACAGCCCATCCCACGACATCACACAGGACCTGTCCTCATGATACCTTACCTTTCTCTCCAGGGCAGCAGCCACTACGCAGGCTTAAATGCAGCACTCGATCCTCACCCCACTCCACGATGATCCACTTAGCGCCAACAGTGTGCTGGCAGCTTCAGGGGCAGCAGCGAGGCCTAATCCATCAGCCCCCTTCCACCATCACCAAACTCCATCCCACCCCCGCCCACTGCTCCAGCCCCACCGGGCACTCAAGAACCTCACCGCACCAAACACGACAACAGTGAGGGCCACAGGCCTGGCCTGAGGCTCCAGGCTCCAACCAGGGAAGCTTGCTCATTTTGGCTTCCAAAATCAACCACCGAAGCAGCATGCACAAAGCGTGATCCTGGTCAAAACACACTTCTCCAAGCTGAAAGCTCACTGGGCCCACACCTGCACACACTCCGACTCTGAAGACTAGCAGGAGAGCCTGTCCCCTTGCATTCCCTCACGGCCTTTTAGCAGGGACCGCGGATTCATAGATGACCCAGCTTATGGGCAGACACGGTCGACCCTCAGTCAGGAGCCCCTCCAATACTGGAGTCCTTGGTGGTGTTTGCGGGCATGTCGGCAGGGGACACTGGCCTTCACTCCTAACAGTCCCCTACACCCGAGAGAGGAAACGTGCTGAACCTCAGTTTCGATAAGGATACGGTAGAGTGTTCTCACCCATCTTGTTCAGAGTGTCCAAGGAATGCATACAAGGGTGTCATCATCGATCCAAGCACATGCTGGGATGCTGCAGAACACAACCGGGCAGTGCGCCGGGCTCTGCAGGGGAGTCATGAGCCTGGGGTACCACAAAAGCCTGGAGAATCCACAGCCCTCAGGCCCCTCAACAAGACGAACAATCAAGCCACTCTTGCAGCCATTGGGCCCATCTGAGGAAAACCTAATATCTAATGGCACATCTTGGGGTGGTTGAATACATACCATCCTGAGTTATCCCCGACCATGCTCGGGAACATGGCCCCGCCTCACTTTTTCCAGTTCTTCTTAGCACCTCCAGTCATCAGAGCACACGAAGATCTTCTTGTTTTTGCCGACGGCGAGGCTTGCCCAGCAACTGCACCTGGGAAGTGGACTGGTGTCCTCAGAGGACATGATCCATAAAAACACTTACCTGGGCTTGAGCTCTGAAACTGCTTCCCAAGGACCTCTATCCCTTACCGAGAATTGACTGCATGTCTGATAGTACGACTGCAGGAAGTTAGGCACATACATTGGCCGGTGTGTGAGAGGCTGTATTTCTGTGTTCACGCGTGTGACTGTGACTGAGTACGCAGACACTCTTGTGGGTTTCTCTGTGTGCCGCTGACTACGCGTCTTGGTCTCTGTGTGTCCCTGTAGCCCTGTGAAGAGGCGTCCAACAGTAAACGCCATAGCTTATACACAACACCCTGTCTAGACCCCCAACTGAAAGGAGAAAGCCCCCTGTCAGCTTCCAGAGGCCGCATGCAAACTTTAACCCCCAGGGGCTGTTGAAATACTCCACGGACTCCCGCTCTCCCACAGCCACGCCTTCTGACCAGAGCACAAAGACTGGATGAGACCTTCCTCCCGGCCGTGGCTGTGATATCTACGTGCAACTCGAGAACCTGCCAGCTACCAGCACATCTGATGTGCACTTGGGGTCACTCCCAGCACTTTCGGAAGCAGGGGAACTCCCATGGGTGAACCGACACCGACCTACAGCATTCTACTGGCAAGATGCAGCCTGAAACCACTCAATGGGCTAAAGAACATCGAACAAAGTGCAACTTCTTTCCAACTAGGCCTAATCTCTTTCCTTTGACCCGTGGGAATGCCCACCACAGGAAGCAGTGGGCTTCAGCAGCCATGACCCATGTTGGAACCCCACAGCGGAAACTAGGCCACCTTCCCGGCCATATCTCAGGCAGCTCCCATCCTGCAAGGTTCGCGGCCCTGACCCCTAAGGAACCGCTCAAACGCTCAACAGCCTCGCCCAACGTGCCCTACTCCAGCCAGCAGGCCGACGCGTCCCTACTGGAAGCCACAGACATCTTCCGAACACGGGAACACTGAACACCAGGGAAGACAGACCACAAGCCTGTCTGCTTTGAAGATGCTGATCCCACCTGATGCATCCTGGAAATTCTCCACTGCCACAGTGACACCACTGAGGAACTCAGAGTGATCAAAGGCATGGTCCCCGAGGACCACAGACAGACTTGCAACGGAAGACCTCTGCCATGTGAGGGCACTTGGAAGCCTGAAAGGGAACCGTGGCTGGCCTTTGCAGTGCACCAGGGATGGCAACAGTGCCCCCTTCTCTGCCCCGCCAACGGACTGCTCTGGATAAAGCTCTGGCTATTCGAAAGGCCTGCATGCCGCACGGGCCGGCCGCGTCATGCCCTCCGGCAGAAACACTATCGCTTTGCACATTCCCAAAAGTGGGAAAAGAGCGACCCAAGGGCTTGTTTGCATAACTCACCTACCCCCAAGAAGGCCGGCACAGATGCCTCAGCATGTCCATCTTCTCTATGTCCCGCAAGACACCCGTGGGGAGTCACTCCTCTGGAAACGGGATTGCAACTCTTCACAGGTAACCTACCTCACTGCATCCTCATGAACTGCCAAAGCCATCCCCACCATAGGCAGCTGATGCCAGGCCATCACGAACAAGACACATCCTTGGGAAGCCGAGGCCAGCGCCTGCAACCCAATGATGACAGCCCATCCCACGACATCACACAGGACCTGTCCTCATGATACCTTACCTTTCTCTCCAGGGCAGCAGCCACTACGCAGGCTTAAATGCAGCACTCGATCCTCACCCCACTCCACGATGATCCACTTAGCGCCAACAGTGTGCTGGCAGCTTCAGGGGCAGCAGCGAGGCCTAATCCATCAGCCCCCTTCCGCCATCACCAAACTCCATCCCACCCCCGCCCACTGCTCCAGCCCCACCGGGCACTCAAGAACTTCACCGCACCAAACACAAAAACAGAGAGGGCCACAGGCCTGGCCTGAGGCTCCAGGCTCCAACCAGGGAAACTTGCTCATTTTGGCTTCCAAAATCAACCACCGAAGCGGCATGCACAAAGCGTGATCCTGGTCAAAACACACTTCTCCAAGCTGAAAGCTCACTGGGCCCACACCAGCACACACTCCGACTCTGAACACTAGCAGGAGAGCCTGCCCCCTTGCATTCCCTCACGGCCTTTTAGCAGGGACCGCGGATTCATAGATGACCCAGCTTATGGGCAGACACGGTCGACCCTCAGTCAGGAGCCCCTCCAATACTGGAGTCCTTGGTGGTGTTTGCGTGCATGTCGGCAGGGGGCACTGGCCTTCACTCCTAACAGTCCCCTACACCCGAGAGAGGAAACGTGCTGAACCTCAGTTTCGATAAGGATACGGTAGAGTGTTCTCACCCATGTTGTTCAGAGTTCCCAAGGAATGAATACAAGGGTGTCATCATCTATCCAAGCACATGCTGGGATGCTGCAGAACACAACCGGGCAGTGCGCCGGGCTCTGCAGGGGAGTCATGAGCCTAGGGTACCCCAAAAGCCTGGAGAATCCACAGCCCTCAGGCCACTCAACAAGACGAACAATCAAGCCACTCTTACATCCATTGGGCCCATCTGAGTAAAACCTAATATCTAGTGGCACATCCTGGGGTGGTTGAATACATACCATCCTGAGTTATCCCCGACCATGCTCGGGAACATGGCCCCGCCTCACTTTTTCCAGTTCTTCTTAGCACCTCCAGTCATCAGGGCACACGAAGATCTTCTTGTTTTTGCCGACGGCGAGGCTTGCCCAGCAACTGCACCTGGGAAGTGGACTGGTGTCCTCAAAGGACATGATCCATACAAACATTTACCTGGGCTTGAGCTCTGAAACTGCTTCCCAAGGACCTCTATCCCTTACTGAGAATTGACTGCATGTCTGATAGTACGACTGCAGGAAGTTAGGCACATACATTGGCCGGTGTGTGAGAGGCTGTATTTCTGTGTTCACGCGTGTGACTGTGACTGAGTACGCAGACGCTCTTGTGGGTTTCTCAGTGTGCCCCTGACTATGCGTCTTCGTCTCTGTGTGTCCCTGTAGCACTGTGAAGAGGCGTCCAACAGTAAACGCCATAGTTTATACACAACACCCTGTCTAGACCCACAACTGAAAGGAGAAAGCCCCCTGTCAGCTTCCAGAGACCGCATGCAAACTTTAACCCCCAGGGGCTATTGAAATACTCCACGGACTCCCGCTCTCCCACAGCCACGCCTTCTGACCACAGCACAAAGACTGGACGAGACCTGCCTCCCGGCCGTGGGTGTGACATCTACGTGCAACTCGAGAACCTGCCAGCTACCAGCACATCTGATGTGCACTTGGGGTCACTCCCAACATTTTGGAAGCAAGGGAACGCCCATGGTTGACCCGACACCGACCTACAGCGTTCTACTGGCAAGATGCAGCCTGAAACAACTCAAGGGGCTAAAGAACATCGAACAAAGTGCAACTTCTTGCCAACTAGGCCTAATCACTTTCCTTTGACCCGTGGGAATGCCCACCACAGGAAGCAGTGGGCTTCAGCAGCCATGACCCATGTTGGAACCCCACAGAGGAAACTAGGCCACCTTCCCGGCCTTGTCTCAGGCAGATCCCATCCTGCAAGGTTCGCGGCCCTGACCCCTAAGGAACCGCTCAAACGCACAACAGCCTCGTCCAACCTGCCCTACTCCAGCCAGCAGGCCGACGCGTCCCTACTGGAAGACACAGACATCTTCCGAACACGGGAACACTGAGCACCAGGGAAGACAGACCGCAGGCCTGTCTGCTTTGAAGATGCTGATCCCACCTGATGCATCCTGGAAATTCTCCACTGCCACAGTGACACCACTGAGGAACTCAGAGTGATCAAAGGCATGGTCCCCGAGGACCACAGAAAGACTTGCAACGGAAGACCTCTGCCATGTGAGGGCACTTGGAAGCCTGAAAGGGAAGAGTGGCTGGCTTTGGCAGCGAACCAAGGATGGCAACACTGCCCCCTTCTCTGCCCCGCCAACGGACTACTCTGGATAAAGCTCTGGCTATTCGAACGGCCTGCATGCCATACGGGCCGGCCGCGTCATGCCCTCCGGCAGAAACACTATCGCTTTGCACATTCCCAAAAGTGGGAAAGAGCGACCCAAGGGCTTGTTTGCATAACTCACCTACCCCCAAGAAGGCCGGCAGAGATGCCTCAGCATGTCCATCTTCTCTATGTCCCGCAAGACACCCGTGGGGAGTCACTCCTCTGGAAACGGGATTGCAACTCTTCACAGGTAACATACCTCACTGCATCCTCATGAACTGCCAAAGACATCCCCACCATAGGCAGCTGATGCCAGGCCATCACGAACAAGACACATCCTTGGGAAGCCGAGGCCAGCGCCTGCAACCCAATGATGACAGCCCATCCCACGACATCACACAGGACCTGTCCTCATGATACCTTACCTTTCTCTCCAGGGCAGCAGCCACTACGCAGGCTTAAATGCAGCACTCGATCCTCACCCCACTCCACGATGATCCACTTAGCGCCAACAGTGTGCTGGCAGCTTCAGGGGCAGCAGCGAGGCCTAATCCATCAGCCCCCTTCCACCATCACCAAACTCCATCCCACCCCCGCCCACTGCTCCAGCCCCACCGGGCACTCAAGAACCTCACCGCACCAAACACGACAACAGAGAGGGCCACAGGCCTGGCCTGAGGCTCCAGGCTCCAACCAGGGAACCTTGCTCATTTTGGCTTCCAAAATCAACCACCGAAGCGGCATGCACAAAGCGTGATCCTGGTCAAAACACACTTCTCCAAGCTGAAAGCTCACTGGGCACACACCAGCACACACTCCGACTCTGAACACTAGCAGGAGAGCCTGCCCCCTTGCATTCCCTCACGGCCTTTTAGCAGGGACCGCGGATTCATAGATGACCCAGCTTATGGGCAGACACGGTCGACCCTCAGTCAGGAGCCCCTCCAATACTGGAGTCCTTGGTGGTGTTTGCGTGCATGTCGGCAGGGGACACTGGCCTTCACTCCTAACAGTCCCCTACACCCGAGAGAGGAAACGTGCTGAACCTCAGTTTCGATAAGGATACGGTAGAGTGTTCTCACCCATGTTGTTCAGAGTTTCCAAGGAATGCATACAAGGGTGTCATCATCTATCCAAGCACATGCTGGGATGCTGCAGAACACACCCGGGCAGTGCGCCGGGCTCTGCAGGGGAGTCATGAGCCTAGGGTACCCCAAAAGCCTGGAGAATCCACAGCCCTCAGGCCACTCAACAAGACGAACAATCAAGCCACTCTTACATCCATTTGGCCCATCTGAGGAAAACCTAATATCTAGTGGCACATCCTGGGGTGGTTGAATACCTACCATCCTGAGTTATCCCCGACCATGCTCCGGAACATGGCCCCGCCTCACTTTTTCCAGTTCTTCTTAGCACCTCCAGTCATCAGGGCACACGAAGATCTTCTTGTTTTTGCGGACGGCGAGGCTTGCCCAGCAACTGCACCTGGGAAGTGGACTGGTGTCCTCAAAGGACGTGATCCATACAAACATTTACCTGGGCTTGAGCTCTGAAACTGCTTCCCAAGGACCTCTATCCCTTACCGAGAATTGACTGCATGTCTGATAGTACGACTGCAGGAAGTTAGGCACATACATTGGCCGGTGTGTGAGAGGCTGTATTTCTGTGTTCACGCGTGTGACTGTGACTGAGTACGCAGACGCTCTTGTGGGTTTCTCAGTGTGCCCCTGACTATGCTTCTTGGTCTCTGTGTGTCCCTGTAGCACTGTGAAGAGGCGTCCAACAGTAAACGCCATAGTTTATACACAACACCCTGTCTAGACCCACAACTGAAAGGAGAAAGCCCCCTGTCAGCTTCCAGAGACCGCATGCAAACTTTAACCCCCAGGGGCTATTGAAATACTCCACGGACTCCCGCTCTCCCACAGCCACGCCTTCTGACCACAGCACAAAGACTGGACGAGACCTGCCTCCCGGCCGTGGGTGTGACATCTACGTGCAACTCGAGAACCTGCCAGCTACCAGCACATCTGATGTGCACTTGGGGTCACTCCCAACATTTTGGAAGCAAGGGAACGCCCATGGTTGACCCGACACCGACCTACAGCGTTCTACTGGCAAGATGCAGCCTGAAACAACTCAAGGGGCTAAAGAACATCGAACAAAGTGCAACTTCTTGCCAACTAGGCCTAATCACTTTCCTTTGACCCGTGGGAATGCCCACCACAGGAAGCAGTGGGCTTCAGCAGCCATGACCCATGTTGGAACACCACAGAGGAAACTAGGCCACCTTCCCGGCCTTGTCTCAGGCAGATCCCATCCTGCAAGGTTCGCGGCCCTGACCCCTAAGGAACCGCTCAAACGCACAACAGCCTCGTCCAACGTGCCCTACTCCAGCCAGCAGGCCGACGCGTCCCTACTGGAAGACACAGACATCTTCCGAACACGGGAACACTGAGCACCAGGGAAGACAGACCGCAGGCCTGTCTGCTTTGAAGATGCTGATCCCACCTGATGCATCCTGGAAATTCTCCACTGCCACAGTGACACCACTGAGGAACTCAGAGTGATCAAAGGCATGGTCCCCGAGGACCACAAAAGACTTGCAACGGAAGACCTCTGCCATGTGAGGGCACTTGGAAGCCTGAAAGGGAAGAGTGGCTGGCTTTGGCAGCGAACCAAGGATGGCAACACTGCCCCCTTCTCTGCCCCGCCAACGGACTACTCTGGATAAAGCTCTGGCTATTCGAACGGCCTGCATGCCATACGGGCCGGCCGCGTCATGCCCTCCGGCAGAAACACTATCGCTTTGCACATTCCCAAAAGTGGGAAAGAGCGACCCAAGGGCTTGTTTGCATAACTCACCTACCCCCAAGAAGGCCG
Organism: Eschrichtius robustus; assembly: GCF_028021215.1. Taxonomy (NCBI): domain Eukaryota; kingdom Metazoa; phylum Chordata; class Mammalia; order Artiodactyla; family Eschrichtiidae; genus Eschrichtius; species Eschrichtius robustus. The sequence goes on along the minus strand of NC_090824.1, from coordinate 142,977,533 downwards.
GCACAGATGCCTCAGCATGTCCATCTTCTCTATGTCCCGCAAGACACCCGTGGGGAGTCACTCCTCTGGAAACGGGATTGCAACTCTTCACAGGTAACCTACCTCACTGCATCCTCATGAACTGCCAAAGACATCCCCACCATAGGCAGCTGATGCCAGGCCATCACGAACAAGACACAACCTTGGGAAGCCGAGGCCAGCGCCTGCAACCCAATGATGACAGCCCATCCCACGACATCACACAGGACCTGTCCTCATGATACCTTACCTTTCTCTCCAGGGCAGCAGCCACTACGCAGGCTTAAATGCAGCACTCGATCCTCACCCCACTCCACGATGATCCACTTAGCGCCAACAGTGTGCTGGCAGCTTCAGGGGCAGCAGCGAGGCCTAATCCATCAGCCCCCTTCCACCATCACCAAACTCCATCCCACCCCCGCCCACTGCTCCAGCCCCACCGGGCACTCAAGAACCTCACCGCACCAAACACGACAACAGAGAGGGCCACAGGCCTGGCCTGAGGCTCCAGGCTCCAACCAGGGAACCTTGCTCATTTTGGCTTCCAAAATCAACCACCGAAGCGGCATGCACAAAGCGTGATCCTGGTCAAAACACACTTCTCCAAGCTGAAAGCTCACTGGGCACACACCAGCACACACTCCGACTCTGAACACTAGCAGGAGAGCCTGCCCCCTTGCATTCCCTCACGGCCTTTTAGCAGGGACCGCGGATTCATAGATGACCCAGCTTATGGGCAGACACGGTCGACCCTCAGTCAGGAGCCCCTCCAATACTGGAGTCCTTGGTGGTGTTTGCGTGCATGTCGGCAGGGGACACTGGCCTTCACTCCTAACAGTCCCCTACACCCGAGAGAGGAAACGTGCTGAACCTCAGTTTCGATAAGGATACGGTAGAGTGTTCTCACCCATGTTGTTCAGAGTTCCCAAGGAATGCATACAAGGGTGTCATCATCTATCCAAGCACATGCTGGGATGCTGCAGAACACAACCGGGCAGTGCGCCGGGCTCTGCAGGGGAGTCATGAGCCTAGGGTACCCCAAAAGCCTGGAGAATCCACAGCCCTCAGGCCACTCAACAAGACGAACAATCAAGCCACTCTTACATCCATTGGGCCCATCTGAGGAAAACCTAATATCTAGTGGCACATCATGGGGTGGTTGAATACCTACCATCCTGAGTTATCCCCGACCATGCTCGGGAACATGGCCCCGCCTCACTTTTTCCAGTTCTTCTTAGCACCTCCAGTCATCAGGGCACACGAAGATCTTCTTGTTTTTGCCGACGGCGAGGCTTGCCCAGCAACTGCACCTGGGAAGTGGACTGGTGTCCTCAAAGGACGTGATCCATACAAACATTTACCTGGGCTTGAGCTCTGAAACTGCTTCCCAAGGACCTCTATCCCTTACCGAGAATTGACTGCATGTCTGATAGTACGACTGCAGGAAGTTAGGCACATACATTGGCCGGTGTGTGAGAGGCTGTATTTCTGTGTTCACGCGTGTGACTGTGACTGAGTACGCAGACGCCCTTGTGAGTTTCTCAGTGTGCCCCTGACTATGCTTCTTGGTCTCTGTGTGTCCCTGTAGCACTGTGAAGAGGCGTCCAACAGTAAACGCCATAGTTTATACACAACACCCTGTCTAGACCCACAACTGAAAGGAGAAAGCCCCCTGTCAGCTTCCAGAGACCGCATGCAAACTTTAACCCCCAGGGGCTATTGAAATACTCCACGGACTCCCGCTCTCCCACAGCCACGCCTTCTGACCACAGCACAAAGACTGGACGAGACCTGCCTCCCGGCCGTGGGTGTGACATCTACGTGCAACTCGAGAACCTGCCAGCTACCAGCACATCTGATGTGCACTTGGGGTCACTCCCAACATTTTGGAAGCAAGGGAACGCCCATGGTTGACCCGACACCGACCTACAGCGTTCTACTGACAAGATGCAGCCTGAAACAACTCAAGGGGCTAAAGAACATCGAACAAAGTGCAACTTCTTGCCAACTAGGCCTAATCACTTTCCTTTGACCCGTGGGAATGCCCACCACAGGAGGCAGTGGGCTTCAGCAGCCATGAACCATGTTGGAACCCCACAGCGGAAACTAGGCCACCTTCCCGGCCATGTCTCAGGCAGCTCCCATCCTGCAAGGTTCGCGGCCCTGACCCCTAAGGAACCGCTCAAACGCACAACAGCCTCGTCCAACCTGCCCTACTCTAGCCAGCAGGCCGACGCGTCCCTACTGGAAGACACAGACATCTTCCGAACACGGGAACACTGAGCACCAGGGAAGACAGACCGCAGGCCTGTCTGCTTTGAAGATGCTGATCCCACCTGATGCATCCTGGAAATTCTCCACTGCCACAGTGACACCACTGAGGAACTCAGAGTGATCAAAGGCATGGTCCCCGAGGACCACAGAAAGACTTGCAACGGAAGACCTCTGCCATGTGAGGGCACTTGGAAGCCTGAAAGGGAAGAGTGGCTGGCTTTAGCAGCGAACCAAGGATGGCAACACTGCCCCCTTCTCTGCCCCGCCAACGGACTGCTCTGGATAAAGCTCTGGCTATTCGAACGGCCTGCATGCCATACGGGCCGGCCGCGTCATGCCCTCCGGCAGAAACACTATCGCTTTGCACATTCCCAAAAGTGGGAAAAGAGCGACCCAAGGGCTTGTTTGCATAACTCACCTACCCCCAAGAAGGCCGGCACAGATGCCTCAGCATGTCCATCTTCTCTATGTCCCGCAAGACACCCGTGGGGAGTCACTCCTCTGGAAACGGGATTGCAACTCTTCACAGGTAACCTACCTCACTGCATCCTCATGAACTGCCACAGCCATCCCCACCATAGGCAGCTGATGCCAGGCCATCACGAACAAGACACATCCTTGGGAAGCCGAGGCCAGCGCCTGCAACCCAATGATGACAGCCCATCCCACGACATCACACAGGACCTGTCCTCATGATACCTTACCTTTCTCTCCAGGGCAGCAGCCACTACGCAGGCTTAAATGCAGCACTCGATCCTCACTCCACTCCACGATGATCCACTTAGCGCCAACAGTGTGCTGGCAGCTTCAGGGGCAGCAGCGAGGCCTAATCCATCAGCCCCCTTCCACCATCACCAAACTCCATCCCACCCCCGCCCACTGCTCCAGCCCCACCGGGCACTCAAGAACCTCACCGCACCAAACACGACAACAGAGAGGGCCACAGGCCTGGCCTGAGGCTCCAGGCTCCAACCAGGGAAGCTTGCTCATTTTGGCTTCCAAAATCAACCACCGAAGCGGCATGCACAAAGCGTGATCCTGGTCAAAACACACTTCTCCAAGCTGAAAGCTCACTGGGCCTACACCAGCACACACTCCGACTCTGAACACTAGCAGGAGAGCCTGCCCCCTTGCATTCCCTCACGGCCTTTTAGCAGGGACCGCGGATTCATAGATGACCCAGCTTATGGGCAGACACGGTCGACCCTCAGTCAGGAGCCCCTCCAATACTGGAGTCCTTGGTGGTGTTTGCGTGCATGTCGGCAGGGGACACTGGCCTTCACTCCTAACAGTCCCCTACACCCGAGAGAGGAAACGTGCTGAACCTCAGTTTCGATAAGGATACGGTAGAGTGTTCTCACCCATTTTGTTCAGAGTTTCCAAGGAATGCATACAAGGGTGTCATCATCGACCCAAGCACATGCTGGGATGCTGCAGAACACAACCGGGCAGTGCGCCGGGCTCTGCAGGGGAGTCATGAGCCTGGGGTACCACAAAAGCCTGGAGAATCCACAGCCCTCAGGCCCCTCAACAAGACGAACAATCAAGCCACTCTTGCAGCCATTTGGCCCATCTGAGGAAAACCTAATATCTAATAGCACATCTTGGGGTGGTTGAATACATACCATCCTGAGTTATCCCCGACCATGCTCGGGAACATGGCCCCGCCTCACTTTTTCCAGTTCTTCTTAGCACCTCCAGTCATCAGGGCACACGAAGATCTTCTTGTTTTTGCCGACGGCGAGGCTTGCCCAGCAACTGCACCTGGGAAGTGGACTGGTGTCCTCAGAGGACATGATCCATAAAAACACTTACCTGGGCTTGAGCTCTGAAACTGCTTCCCAAGGACCTCTATCCCTTACCGAGAATTGACTGCATGTCTGATAGTACGACTGCAGGAAGTTAGGCACATACATTGGCCGGTGTGTGAGAGGCTGTATTTCTGTGTTCACGCGTGTGACTGTGACTGACTACGCAGACGCTCTTGTGGGTTTCTCTGTGTGCCGCTGACTACGCGTCTTGGTCTCTGTGTGTCCCTGTAGCCCTGTGAAGAGGCGTCCAACAGTAAACGCCATAGCTTATACACAACACCCTGTCTAGACCCCCAACTGAAAGGAGAAAGCCCCCTGTCAGCTTCCAGAGGCCGCATGCAAACTTTAACCCCCAGGGGCTGTTGAAATACTCCACGGACTCCCGCTCTCCCACAGCCACGCCTTCTGACCAGAGCACAAAGACTGGATGAGACCTTCCTCCCGGCCGTGGCTGTGACATCTACGTGCAACTCGAGAACCTGCCAGCTACCAGCACATCTGATGTGCACTTGGGGTCACTCCCAGCACTTTCGGAAGCAGGGGAACTCCCATGGGTGAACCGACACTGACCTACAGCATTCTACTGGCAAGATGCAGCCTGAAACCACTCAATGGGCTAAAGAACATCGAACAAAGTGCAACTTCTTTCCAACTAGGCCTAATCTCTTTCCTTTGACCCGTGGGAATGCCCACCACAGGAAGCAGTGGGCTTCAGCAGCCATGACCCATGTTGGAACCCCACAGCGTAAACTAGGCCACCTTCCCGGCCATATCTCAGGCAGCTCCCATCCTGCAAGGTTCGCGGCCCTGACCCCTAAGGAACCGCTCAAACACTCAACAGCCTCGCCCAACGTGCCCTACTCCAGCCAGCAGGGCGACGCGTCCCTACAGGAAGCCACAGACATCTTCCGAACACGGGAACACTGAACACCAGGGAAGACAGACCACAAGCCTGTCTGCTTTGAAGATGCTGATCCCACCTGATGCATCCTGGAAATTCTCCACTGCCACAGTGACACCACTGAGGAACTCAGAGTGATCAAAGGCATGGTCCCCGAGGACCACAGACAGACTTGCAACGGAAGACCTCTGCCATGTGAGGGCACTTGGAAGCCTGAAAGGGAACCGTGGCTGGCCTTTGCAGTGCACCAGGGATGGCAACAGTGCCCCCTTCTCTGCCCCGCCAACGGACTGCTCTGGATAAAGCTCTGGCTATTCGAACGGCCTGCATGCCGCACGGGCCGGCCGCGTCATGCCCTCCGGCAGAAACACTATCGCTTTGCACATTCCCAAAAGTGGGAAAAGAGCGACCCAAGGGCTTGTTTGCATAACTCACCTACCCCCAAGAAGGCCGGCACAGATGCCTCAGCATGTCCGTCTTCTCTATGTCCCGCAAGACACCCATGGGGAGTCACTCCACTGGAAACGGGATTGCAACTCTTCACAGGTAACCTACCTCACTGCATCCTCATGAACTGCCAAAGCCATCCCCACCATAGGCAGCTGATGCCAGGCCATCACGAACAAGACACATCCTTGGGAAGCCGAGGCCAGTGCCTGCAACCCAATGATGACAGCCCATCCCACGATATCACACAGGACCTGTCCCATGATACCTTACCTTTCTCTCCAGGGCAGCAGCCACTACACAGGCTTAAATGCAGCACTCGATCCTCACCCCACTCCACGATGATCCACTTAGCGCCAACAGTGTGCTGGCAGCTTCAGGGGCAGCAGCGAGGCCTAATCCATCAGCCCCCTTCCGCCATCACCAAACTCCATCCCACCCCCGCCCACTGCTCCAGCCCCACCGGGCACTCAAGAACCTCACCGCACCAAACACGACAACAGAGAGGGCCACAGGCCTGGCCAGAGGCTCCAGGCTCCAACCAGGGAACCTTGCTCATTTTGGTTTCCAAAATCAACCACCGAAGCGGCATGCACAAAGCGTGATCCTGGTCAAAACACACTTCTCCAAGCTGAAAGCTCACTGGGCACACACCAGCACACACTCCGACTCTGAACACTAGCAGGAGAGCCTGCCCCCTTGCATTCCCTCACGGCCTTTTAGCAGGGACCGCGGATTCATAGATGACCCAGCTTATGGGCAGACACGGTCGATCCTCAGTCAGGAGCCCCTCCAATACTGGAGTCCTTGGTGGTGTTTGCGTGCATGTCGGCAGGGGACACTGGCCTTCACTCCTAACAGTCCCCTACACCCGAGAGAGGAAACGTGCTGAACCTCATTTTCGTTAAGGATACGGTAGAGTGTTCTCACCCATGTTGTTCAGAGTTTCCAAGGAATGCATACAAGGGTGTCATCATCTATCCAAGCACATACTGGGATGCTGCAGATCACAACCGGGCAGTGCGCCGGGCTCTGCAGGGGAGTCATGAGCCTGGGGTACCCTAAAAGCCTGGAGAATCCACGGCCCTCAGGCCACTCAACAAGACGAACAATCAAGCCACTCTTACATCCATTGGGCCCATCTGAGGAAAACCTAATATCTAATGGCACATCCTGGGGTGGTTGAATACCTACCATCCTGAGTTTTCCCCGACCATGCTCGGGAACATGGCCCCGCCTCACTTTTTCCAGTTCTTCTTAGCACCTCCAGTCATCAGGGCACACGAAGATCTTCTTGTTTTTGCCGACGGCGAGGCTTGCCCAGCAACTGCACCTGGGAAGTGGACTGGTGTCCTCAAAGGACGTGATCCATACAAACATTTACCTGGGCTTGAGCTCTGAAACTGCTTCCCAAGGACCTCTATCCCTTACCGAGAATTGACTGCATGTCTGATAGTACGACTGCAGGAAGTTAGGCACATACATTGGCCGGTGTGTGAGAGGCTGTATTTCTGTGTTCACGCGTGTGACTGTGACTGAGTACGCAGACGCTCTTGTGGGTTTCTCAGTGTGCCCCTGACTATGCTTCTTGGTCGCTGTGTGTCCCTGTAGCACTGTGAAGAGGCGTCCAACAGTAAACGCCATAGTTTATACACAACACCCTGTCTAGACCCACAACTGAAAGGAGAAAGCCCCCTGTCAGCTTCCAGAGACCGCATGCAAACTTTAACCCCCAGGGGCTATTGAAATACTCCACGGACTCCCGCTCTCCCACAGCCACGCCTTCTGACCACAGCACAAAGACTGGACGAGACATGCCTCCCGGCCGTGGGTGTGACATCTACGTGCAACTCGAGAACCTGCCAGCTACCAGCACATCTGATGTGCACTTGGGGTCACTCCCAACATTTTGGAAGCAAGGGAACGCCCATGGTTGACCCGACACCGACCTACAGCGTTCTACTGGCAAGATGCAGCCTGAAACAACTCAAGGGGCTAAAGAACATCGAACAAAGTGCAACTTCTTGCCAACTAGGCCTAATCACTTTCCTTTGACCCGTGGGAATGCCCACCACAGGAAGCAGTGGGCTTCAGCAGCCATGACCCATGTTGGAACCCCACAGAGGAAACTAGGCCACCTTCCCGGCCTTGTCTCAGGCAGATCCCATCCTGCAAGGTTCGCGGCCCTGACCCCTAAGGAACCGCTCAAACGCACAACAGCCTCGTCCAACCTGCCCTACTCCAGCCAGCAGGCCGACGCGTCCCTACTGGAAGACACAGACATCTTCCGAACACGGGAACACTGAGCACCAGGGAAGACAGACCGCAGGCCTGTCTGCTTTGAAGATGCTGATCCCACCTGATGCATCCTGGAAATTCTCCACTGCCACAGTGACACCACTGAGGAACTCAGAGTGATCAAAGGCATGGTCCCCGAGGACCACAGAAAGACTTGCAACGGAAGACCTCTGCCATGTGAGGGCACTTGGAAGCCTGAAAGGGAAGAGTGGCTGGCTTTGGCAGCGAACCAAGGATGGCAACACTGCCCCCTTCTCTGCCCCGCCAACGGACTACTCTGGATAAAGCTCTGGCTATTCGAACGGCCTGCATGCCATACGGGCCGGCCGCGTCATGCCCTCCGGCAGAAACACTATCGCTTTGCACATTCCCAAAAGTGGGAAAAGAGCGACCCAAGGGCTTGTTTGCATAACTCACCTACCCCCAAGAAGGCCGGCACAGATGCCTCAGCATGTCCGTCTTCTCTATGTCCCGCAAGACACCCATGGGGAGTCACTCCACTGGAAACGGGATTGCAACTCTTCACAGGTAACCTACCTCACTGCATCCTCATGAACTACCAAAGCCATCCCCACCATAGGCAGCTGATGCCAGGCCATCACGAACAAGACACATCCTTGGGAAGCCGAGGCCAGCGCCTGCAACCCAATGATGACAGCCCATCCCACGACATCACACAGGACCTGTCCTCATGATACCTTACCTTTCTCTCCAGGGCAGCAGCCACTACGCAGGCTTAAATGCAGCACTCGATCCTCACCCCACTCCACGATGATCCACTTAGCGCCAACAGTGTGCTGGCAGCTTCAGGGGCAGCAGCGAGGCCTAATCCATCAGCCCCCTTCCACCATCACCAAACTCCATCCCACCCCCGCCCACTGCTCCAGCCCCACCGGGCACTCAAGAACCTCACCGCACCAAACACGACAACAGAGAGGGCCACAGGCCTGGCCTGAGGCTCCAGGCTCCAACCAGGGAACCTTGCTCATTTTGGCTTCCAAAATCAACCACCGAAGCGGCATGCACAAAGCGTGATCCTGGTCAAAACACACTTCTCCAAGCTGAAAGCTCACTGGGCACACACCAGCACACACTCCGACTCTGAACACTAGCAGGAGAGCCTGCCCCCTTGCATTCCCTCACGGCCTTTTAGCAGGGACCGCGGATTCATAGATGACCCAGCTTATGGGCAGACACGGTCGACCCTCAGTCAGGAGCCCCTCCAATACTGGAGTCCTTGGTGGTGTTTGCGTGCATGTCGGCAGGGGACACTGGCCTTCACTCCTAACAGTCCCCTACACCCGAGAGAGGAAACGTGCTGAACCTCAGTTTCGATAAGGATACGGTAGAGTGTTCTCACCCATGTTGTTCAGAGTTTCCAAGGAATGCATACAAGGGTGTCATCATCTATCCAAGCACATGCTGGGATGCTGCAGAACACAACCGGGCAGTGCGCCGGGCTCTGCAGGGGAGTCATGAGCCTAGGGTACCCCAAAAGCCTGGAGAATCCACAGCCCTCAGGCCACTCAACAAGACGAACAATCAAGCCACTCTTACATCCATTGGGCCCATCTGAGGAAAACCTAATATCTAGTGGCACATCATGGGGTGGTTGAATACCTACCATCCTGAGTTATCCCCGACCATGCTCGGGAACATGGCCCCGCCTCACTTTTTCCAGTTCTTCTTAGCACCTCCAGTCATCAGGGCACACGAAGATCTTCTTGTTTTTGCCGACGGCGAGGCTTGCCCAGCAACTGCACCTGGGAAGTGGACTGGTGTCCTCAAAGGACGTGATCCATACAAACATTTACCTGGGCTTGAGCTCTGAAACTGCTTCCCAAGGACCTCTATCCCTTACCGAGAATTGACTGCATGTCTGATAGTACGACTGCAGGAAGTTAGGCACATACATTGGCCGGTGTGTGAGAGGCTGTATTTCTGTGTTCACGCGTGTGACTGTGACTGAGTACGCAGACGCCCTTGTGAGTTTCTCAGTGTGCCCCTGACTATGCTTCTTGGTCTCTGTGTGTCCCTGTAGCACTGTGAAGAGGCGTCCAACAGTAAACGCCATAGTTTATACACAACACCCTGTCTAGACCCACAACTGAAAGGAGAAAGCCCCCTGTCAGCTTCCAGAGACCGCATGCAAACTTTAACCCCCAGGGGCTATTGAAATACTCCACGGACTCCCGCTCTCCCACAGCCACGCCTTCTGACCACAGCACAAAGACTGGACGAGACCTGCCTCCCGGCCGTGGGTGTGACATCTACGTGCAACTCGAGAACCTGCCAGCTACCAGCACATCTGATGTGCACTTGGGGTCACTCCCAACATTTTGGAAGCAAGGGAACGCCCATGGTTGACCCGACACCGACCTACAGCGTTCTACTGACAAGATGCAGCCTGAAACAACTCAAGGGGCTAAAGAACATCGAACAAAGTGCAACTTCTTGCCAACTAGGCCTAATCACTTTCCTTTGACCCGTGGGAATGCCCACCACAGGAGGCAGTGGGCTTCAGCAGCCATGAACCATGTTGGAACCCCACAGCGGAAACTAGGCCACCTTCCCGGCCATGTCTCAGGCAGCTCCCATCCTGCAAGGTTCGCGGCCCTGACCCCTAAGGAACCGCTCAAACGCACAACAGCCTCGTCCAACCTGCCCTACTCTAGCCAGCAGGCCGACGCGTCCCTACTGGAAGACACAGACATCTTCCGAACACGGGAACACTGAGCACCAGGGAAGACAGACCGCAGGCCTGTCTGCTTTGAAGATGCTGATCCCACCTGATGCATCCTGGAAATTCTCCACTGCCACAGTGACACCACTGAGGAACTCAGAGTGATCAAAGGCATGGTCCCCGAGGACCACAGAAAGACTTGCAACGGAAGACCTCTGCCATGTGAGGGCACTTGGAAGCCTGAAAGGGAAGAGTGGCTGGCTTTAGCAGCGAACCAAGGATGGCAACACTGCCCCCTTCTCTGCCCCGCCAACGGACTGCTCTGGATAAAGCTCTGGCTATTCGAACGGCCTGCATGCCATACGGGCCGGCCGCGTCATGCCCTCCGGCAGAAACACTATCGCTTTGCACATTCCCAAAAGTGGGAAAAGAGCGACCCAAGGGCTTGTTTGCATAACTCACCTACCCCCAAGAAGGCCGGCACAGATGCCTCAGCATGTCCATCTTCTCTATGTCCCGCAAGACACCCGTGGGGAGTCACTCCTCTGGAAACGGGATTGCAACTCTTCACAGGTAACCTACCTCACTGCATCCTCATGAACTGCCACAGCCATCCCCACCATAGGCAGCTGATGCCAGGCCATCACGAACAAGACACATCCTTGGGAAGCCGAGGCCAGCGCCTGCAACCCAATGATGACAGCCCATCCCACGACATCACACAGGACCTGTCCTCATGATACCTTACCTTTCTCTCCAGGGCAGCAGCCACTACGCAGGCTTAAATGCAGCACTCGATCCTCACTCCACTCCACGATGATCCACTTAGCGCCAACAGTGTGCTGGCAGCTTCAGGGGCAGCAGCGAGGCCTAATCCATCAGCCCCCTTCCACCATCACCAAACTCCATCCCACCCCCGCCCACTGCTCCAGCCCCACCGGGCACTCAAGAACCTCACCGCACCAAACACGACAACAGAGAGGGCCACAGGCCTGGCCTGAGGCTCCAGGCTCCAACCAGGGAAGCTTGCTCATTTTGGCTTCCAAAATCAACCACCGAAGCGGCATGCACAAAGCGTGATCCTGGTCAAAACACACTTCTCCAAGCTGAAAGCTCACTGGGCCTACACCAGCACACACTCCGACTCTGAACACTAGCAGGAGAGCCTGCCCCCTTGCATTCCCTCACGGCCTTTTAGCAGGGACCGCGGATTCATAGATGACCCAGCTTATGGGCAGACACGGTCGACCCTCAGTCAGGAGCCCCTCCAATACTGGAGTCCTTGGTGGTGTTTGCGTGCATGTCGGCAGGGGACACTGGCCTTCACTCCTAACAGTCCCCTACACCCGAGAGAGGAAACGTGCTGAACCTCAGTTTCGATAAGGATACGGTAGAGTGTTCTCACCCATTTTGTTCAGAGTTTCCAAGGAATGCATACAAGGGTGTCATCATCGACCCAAGCACATGCTGGGATGCTGCAGAACACAACCGGGCAGTGCGCCGGGCTCTGCAGGGGAGTCATGAGCCTGGGGTACCACAAAAGCCTGGAGAATCCACAGCCCTCAGGCCCCTCAACAAGACGAACAATCAAGCCACTCTTGCAGCCATTTGGCCCATCTGAGGAAAACCTAATATCTAATAGCACATCTTGGGGTGGTTGAATACATACCATCCTGAGTTATCCCCGACCATGCTCGGGAACATGGCCCCGCCTCACTTTTTCCAGTTCTTCTTAGCACCTCCAGTCATCAGGGCACACGAAGATCTTCTTGTTTTTGCCGACGGCGAGGCTTGCCCAGCAACTGCACCTGGGAAGTGGACTGGTGTCCTCAGAGGACATGATCCATAAAAACACTTACCTGGGCTTGAGCTCTGAAACTGCTTCCCAAGGACCTCTATCCCTTACCGAGAATTGACTGCATGTCTGATAGTACGACTGCAGGAAGTTAGGCACATACATTGGCCGGTGTGTGAGAGGCTGTATTTCTGTGTTCACGCGTGTGACTGTGACTGACTACGCAGACGCTCTTGTGGGTTTCTCTGTGTGCCGCTGACTACGCGTCTTGGTCTCTGTGTGTCCCTGTAGCCCTGTGAAGAGGCGTCCAACATTAAACGCCATAGCTTATACACAACACCCTGTCTAGACCCCCAACTGAAAGGAGAAAGCCCCCTGTCAGCTTCCAGAGGCCGCATGCAAACTTTAACCCCCAGGGGCTGTTGAAATACTCCACGGACTCCCGCTCTCCCACAGCCACGCCTTCTGACCAGAGCACAAAGACTGGATGAGACCTTCCTCCCGGCCGTGGCTGTGACATCTACGTGCAACTCGAGAACCTGCCAGCTACCAGCACATCTGATGTGCACTTGGGGTCACTCCCAGCACTTTCGGAAGCAGGGGAACTCCCATGGGTGAACCGACACCGACCTACAGCATTCTACTGGCAAGATGCAGCCTGAAACCACTCAATGGGCTAAAGAACATCGAACAAAGTGCAACTTCTTTCCAACTAGGCCTAATCTCTTTCCTTTGACCCGTGGGAATGCCCACCACAGGAAGCAGTGGGCTTCAGCAGCCATGACCCATGTTGGAACCCCACAGCGTAAACTAGGCCACCTTCCCGGCCATATCTCAGGCAGCTCCCATCCTGCAAGGTTCGCGGCCCTGACCCCTAAGGAACCGCTCAAACACTCAACAGCCTCGCCCAACGTGCCCTACTCCAGCCAGCAGGGCGACGCGTCCCTACTGGAAGCCACAGACATCTTCCGAACACGGGAACACTGAACACCAGGGAAGACAGACCACAAGCCTGTCTGCTTTGAAGATGCTGATCCCACCTGATGCATCCTGGAAATTCTCCACTGCCACAGTGACACCACTGAGGAACTCAGAGTGATCAAAGGCATGGTCCCCGAGGACCACAGACAGACTTGCAACGGAAGACCTCTGCCATGTGAGGGCACTTGGAAGCCTGAAAGGGAACCGTGGCTGGCCTTTGCAGTGCACCAGGGATGGCAACACTGCCCCCTTCTCTGCCCCGCCAACGGACTGCTCTGGATAAAGCTCTGGCTATTCGAAAGGCCTGCATGCCGCACGGGCCGGCCGCGTCATGCCCTCCGGCAGAAACACTATCGCTTTGCACATTCCCAAAAGTGGGAAAAGAGCGACCCAAGGGCTTGTTTGCATAACTCACCTACCCCCAAGAAGGCCGGCACAGATGCCTCAGCATGTCCGTCTTCTCTATGTCCCGCAAGACACCCATGGTGAGTCACTCCACTGGAAACGGGATTGCAACTCTTCACAGGTAACCTACCTCACTGCATCCTCATGAACTGCCAAAGCCATCCCCACCATAGGCAGCTGATGCCAGGCCATCACGAACAAGACACATCCTTGGGAAGCCGAGGCCAGCGCCTGCAACCCAATGATGACAGCCCATCCCACGATATCACACAGGACCTGTCCCATGATACCTTACCTTTCTCTCCAGGGCAGCAGCCACTACACAGGCTTAAATGCAGCACTCGATCCTCACCCCACTCCACGATGATCCACTTAGCGCCAACAGTGTGCTGGCAGCTTCAGGGGCAGCAGCGAGGCCTAATCCATCAGCCCCCTTCCGCCATCACCAAACTCCATCCCACCCCCGCCCACTGCTCCAGCCCCACCGGGCACTCAAGAACCTCACCGCACCAAACACGACAACAGAGAGGGCCACAGGCCTGGCCAGAGGCTCCAGGCTCCAACCAGGGAACCTTGCTCATTTTGGTTTCCAAAATCAACCACCGAAGCGGCATGCACAAAGCGTGATCCTGGTCAAAACACACTTCTCCAAGCTGAAAGCTCACTGGGCACACACCAGCACACACTCCGACTCTGAACACTAGCAGGAGAGCCTGCCCCCTTGCATTCCCTCACGGCCTTTTAGCAGGGACCGCGGATTCATAGATGACCCAGCTTATGGGCAGACACGGTCGACCCTCAGTCAGGAGCCCCTCCAATACTGGAGTCCTTGGTGGTGTTTGCGTGCATGTCGGCAGGGGACACTGGCCTTCACTCCTAACAGTCCCCTACACCCGAGAGAGGAAACGTGCTGAACCTCATTTTCGTTAAGGATACGGTAGAGTGTTCTCACCCATGTTGTTCAGAGTTTCCAAGGAATGCATACAAGGGTGTCATCATCTATCCAAGCACATGCTGGGATGCTGCAGATCACAACCGGGCAGTGCGCCGGGCTCTGCAGGGGAGTCATGAGCCTGGGGTACCCTAAAAGCCTGGAGAATCCACGGCCCTCAGGCCACTCAACAAGACGAACAATCAAGCCACTCTTACATCCATTGGGCCCATCTGAGGAAAACCTAATATCTAATGGCACATCCTGGGGTGGTTGAATACCTACCATCCTGAGTTTTCCCCGACCATGCTCGGGAACATGGCCCCGCCTCACTTTTTCCAGTTCTTCTTAGCACCTCCAGTCATCAGGGCACACGAAGATCTTCTTGTTTTTGCCGACGGCGAGGCTTGCCCAGCAACTGCACCTGGGAAGTGGACTGGTGTCCTCAAAGGACGTGATCCATACAAACATTTACCTGGGCTTGAGCTCTGAAACTGCTTCCCAAGGACCTCTATCCCTTACCGAGAATTGACTGCATGTCTGATAGTACGACTGCAGGAAGTTAGGCACATACATTGGCCGGTGTGTGAGAGGCTGTATTTCTGTGTTCACGCGTGTGACTGTGACTGAGTACGCAGACGCTCTTGTGGGTTTCTCAGTGTGCCCCTGACTATGCTTCTTGGTCGCTGTGTGTCCCTGTAGCACTGTGAAGAGGCGTCCAACAGTAAACGCCATAGTTTATACACAACACCCTGTCTAGACCCACAACTGAAAGGAGAAAGCCCCCTGTCAGCTTCCAGGGACCGCATGCAAACTTTAACCCCCAGGGGCTATTGAAATACTCCACGGACTCCCGCTCTCCCACAGCCACGCCTTCTGACCACAGCACAAAGACTGGACGAGACATGCCTCCCGGCCGTGGGTGTGACATCTACGTGCAACTCGAGAACCTGCCAGCTACCAGCACATCTGATGTGCACTTGGGGTCACTCCCAACATTTTGGAAGCAAGGGAACGCCCATGGTTGACCCGACACCGACCTACAGCGTTCTACTGGCAAGATGCAGCCTGAAACAACTCAAGGGGCTAAAGAACATCGAACAAAGTGCAACTTCTTGCCAACTAGGCCTAATCACTTTCCTTTGACCCGTGGGAATGCCCACCACAGGAAGCAGTGGGCTTCAGCAGCCATGACCCATGTTGGAACCCCACAGAGGAAACTAGGCCACCTTCCCGGCCTTGTCTCAGGCAGATCCCATCCTGCAAGGTTCGCGGCCCTGACCCCTAAGGAACCGCTCAAACGCACAACAGCCTCGTCCAACCTGCCCTACTCCAGCCAGCAGGCCGACGCGTCCCTACTGGAAGACACAGACATCTTCCGAACACGGGAACACTGAGCACCAGGGAAGACAGACCGCAGGCCTGTCTGCTTTGAAGATGCTGATCCCACCTGATGCATCCTGGAAATTCTCCACTGCCACAGTGACACCACTGAGGAACTCAGAGTGATCAAAGGCATGGTCCCCGAGGACCACAGAAAGACTTGCAACGGAAGACCTCTGCCATGTGAGGGCACTTGGAAGCCTGAAAGGGAAGAGTGGCTGGCTTTGGCAGCGAACCAAGGATGGCAACACTGCCCCCTTCTCTGCCCCGCCAACGGACTGCTCTGGATAAAGCTCTGGCTATTCGAACGGCCTGCATGCCATACGGGCCGGCCGCGTCATGCCCTCCGGCAGAAACACTATCGCTTTGCACATTCCCAAAAGTGGGAAAAGAGCGACCAAAGGGCTTGTTTGCATAACACACCTACCCCCAAGAAGGCCGGCACAGATGCCTCAGAATGTCAATCTTCTCTATGTCCCGCAAGACACCCGTGGAGAGTCACTCCTCTGGAAACGGGATTGCAACTCTTCACAGGTAACCTACCTCACTGCATCCCCATGAACTGCCAAAGCCATCCCCACCATAGGCAGCTGATGCCAGGCCATCACGAACAAGACACATCCTTGGGAAGCCGAGGCCAGCGCCTGCAACCCAATGATGACAGCCCATCCCACGACATCACACAGGACCTGTCCTCATGATACCTTACATTTCTCTCCAGGGCAGCAGCCACTACGCAGGCTTAAATGCAGCACTCGATCCTCACCCCACTCCACGATGATCCACTTAGCGCCAACAGTGTGCTGGCAGCTTCAGGGGCAGCAGCGAGGCCTAATCCATCAGCCCCCTTCCACCATCACCAAACTCCATCCCACCCCCGCCCACTGCTCCAGCCCCACCGGGCACTCAAGAACCTCACCGCACCAAACACGACAACAGTGAGGGCCACAGGCCTGGCCTGAGGCTCCAGGCTCCAACCAGGGAAGCTTGCTCATTTTGGCTTCCAAAATCAACCACCGAAGCAGCATGCACAAAGCGTGATCCTGGTCAAAACACACTTCTCCAAGCTGAAAGCTCACTGGGCACACACCAGCACACACTCCGACTCTGAACACTAGCAGGAGAGCCTGCCCCCTTGCATTCCCTCACGGCCTTTTAGCAGGGACCGCGGATTCATAGATGACCCAGCTTATGGGCAGACACGGTCGACCCTCAGTCAGGAGCCCCTCCAATACTGGAGTCCTTGGTGGTGTTTGCGTGCATGTCGGCAGGGGACACTGGCCTTCACTCCTAACAGTCCCCTACACCCGAGAGAGGAAACGTGCTGAACCTCATTTTCGTTAAGGATACGGTAGAGTGTTCTCACCCATGTTGTTCAGAGTTTCCAAGGAATGCATACAAGGGTGTCATCATCTATCCAAGCACATGCTGGGATGCTGCAGAACACAACCGGGCAGTGCGCCGGGCTCTGCAGGGGAGTCATGAGCCTGGGGTACCCTAAAAGCCTGGAGAATCCACGGCCCTCAGGCCACTCAACAAGACGAACAATCAAGCCACTCTTACATCCATTGGGCCCATCTGAGGAAAACCTAATATCTAATGGCACATCCTGGGGTGGTTGAATACCTACCATCCTGAGTTTTCCCCGACCATGCTCGGGAACATGGCCCCGCCTCACTTTTTCCAGTTCTTCTTAGCACCTCCAGTCATCAGGGCACACGAAGATCTTCTTGTTTTTGCCGACGGCGAGGCTTGCCCAGCAACTGCACCTGGGAAGTGGACTGGTGTCCTCAAAGGACGTGATCCATACAAACATTTACCTGGGCTTGAGCTCTGAAACTGCTTCCCAAGGACCTCTATCCCTTACCGAGAATTGACTGCATGTCTGATAGTACGACTGCAGGAAGTTAGGCACATACATTGGCCGGTGTGTGAG
Source organism: Eschrichtius robustus (assembly GCF_028021215.1). Classification (NCBI taxonomy): domain Eukaryota; kingdom Metazoa; phylum Chordata; class Mammalia; order Artiodactyla; family Eschrichtiidae; genus Eschrichtius; species Eschrichtius robustus. Next base: position 142,959,670 of record NC_090824.1, on the reverse strand, counting down.
AGGCTGTATTTCTGTGTTCACGCGTGTGACTGTGACTGAGTACGCAGACGCTCTTGTGGGTTTCTCAGTGTGCCCCTGACTATGCTTCTTGGTCGCTGTGTGTCCCTGTAGCACTGTGAAGAGGCGTCCAACAGTAAACGCCATAGTTTATACACAACACCCTGTCTAGACCCACAACTGAAAGGAGAAAGCCCCCTGTCAGCTTCCAGGGACCGCATGCAAACTTTAACCCCCAGGGGCTATTGAAATACTCCACGGACTCCCGCTCTCCCACAGCCACGCCTTCTGACCACAGCACAAAGACTGGACGAGACATGCCTCCCGGCCGTGGGTGTGACATCTACGTGCAACTCGAGAACCTGCCAGCTACCAGCACATCTGATGTGCACTTGGGGTCACTCCCAACATTTTGGAAGCAAGGGAACGCCCATGGTTGACCCGACACCGACCTACAGCGTTCTACTGGCAAGATGCAGCCTGAAACAACTCAAGGGGCTAAAGAACATCGAACAAAGTGCAACTTCTTGCCAACTAGGCCTAATCACTTTCCTTTGACCCGTGGGAATGCCCACCACAGGAAGCAGTGGGCTTCAGCAGCCATGACCCATGTTGGAACCCCACAGAGGAAACTAGGCCACCTTCCCGGCCTTGTCTCAGGCAGATCCCATCCTGCAAGGTTCGCGGCCCTGACCCCTAAGGAACCGCTCAAACGCACAACAGCCTCGTCCAACCTGCCCTACTCCAGCCAGCAGGCCGACGCGTCCCTACTGGAAGACACAGACATCTTCCGAACACGGGAACACTGAGCACCAGGGAAGACAGACCGCAGGCCTGTCTGCTTTGAAGATGCTGATCCCACCTGATGCATCCTGGAAATTCTCCACTGCCACAGTGACACCACTGAGGAACTCAGAGTGATCAAAGGCATGGTCCCCGAGGACCACAGAAAGACTTGCAACGGAAGACCTCTGCCATGTGAGGGCACTTGGAAGCCTGAAAGGGAAGAGTGGCTGGCTTTGGCAGCGAACCAAGGATGGCAACACTGCCCCCTTCTCTGCCCCGCCAACGGACTGCTCTGGATAAAGCTCTGGCTATTCGAACGGCCTGCATGCCATACGGGCCGGCCGCGTCATGCCCTCCGGCAGAAACACTATCGCTTTGCACATTCCCAAAAGTGGGAAAAGAGCGACCAAAGGGCTTGTTTGCATAACACACCTACCCCCAAGAAGGCCGGCACAGATGCCTCAGAATGTCAATCTTCTCTATGTCCCGCAAGACACCCGTGGAGAGTCACTCCTCTGGAAACGGGATTGCAACTCTTCACAGGTAACCTACCTCACTGCATCCCCATGAACTGCCAAAGCCATCCCCACCATAGGCAGCTGATGCCAGGCCATCACGAACAAGACACATCCTTGGGAAGCCGAGGCCAGCGCCTGCAACCCAATGATGACAGCCCATCCCACGACATCACACAGGACCTGTCCTCATGATACCTTACATTTCTCTCCAGGGCAGCAGCCACTACGCAGGCTTAAATGCAGCACTCGCTCCTCACCCCACTCCACGATGATCCACTTAGCGCCAACAGTGTGCTGGCAGCTTCAGGGGCAGCAGCGAGGCCTAATCCATCAGCCCCCTTCCACCATCACCAAACTCCATCCCACCCCCGCCCACTGCTCCAGCCCCACCGGGCACTCAAGAACCTCACCGCACCAAACACGACAACAGTGAGGGCCACAGGCCTGGCCTGAGGCTCCAGGCTCCAACCAGGGAAGCTTGCTCATTTTGGCTTCCAAAATCAACCACCGAAGCAGCATGCACAAAGCGTGATCCTGGTCAAAACACACTTCTCCAAGCTGAAAGCTCACTGGGCCCACACCAGCACACACTCCGACTCTGAAGACTAGCAGGAGAGCCTGTCCCCTTGCATTCCCTCACGGCCTTTTAGCAGGGACCGCGGATTCATAGATGACCCAGCTTATGGGCAGACACGGTCGACCCTCAGTCAGGAGCCCCTCCAATACTGGAGTCCTTGGTGGTGTTTGCGGGCATGTCGGCAGGGGACACTGGCCTTCACTCCTAACAGTCCCCTACACCCGAGAGAGGAAACGTGCTGAACCTCAGTTTCGATAAGGATACGGTAGAGTGTTCTCACCCATCTTGTTCAGAGTGTCCAAGGAATGCATACAAGGGTGTCATCATCGATCCAAGCACATGCTGGGATGCTGCAGAACACAACCGGGCAGTGCGCCGGGCTCTGCAGGGGAGTCATGAGCCTGGGGTACCACAAAAGCCTGGAGAATCCACAGCCCTCAGGCCCCTCAACAAGACGAACAATCAAGCCACTCTTGCAGCCATTGGGCCCATCTGAGGAAAACCTAATATCTAATGGCACATCTTGGGGTGGTTGAATACATACCATCCTGAGTTATCCCCGACCATGCTCGGGACCATGGCCCCGCCTCACTTTTTCCAGTTCTTCTTAGCACCTCCAGTCATCAGAGCACACGAAGATCTTCTTGTTTTTGCCGACGGCGAGGCTTGCCCAGCAACTGCACCTGGGAAGTGGACTGGTGTCCTCAGAGGACATGATCCATAAAAACACTTACCTGGGCTTGAGCTCTGAAACTGCTTCCCAAGGACCTCTATCCCTTACCGAGAATTGACTGCATGTCTGATAGTACGACTGCAGGAAGTTAGGCACATACATTGGCCGGTGTGTGAGAGGCTGTATTTCTGTGTTCACGCGTGTGACTGTGACTGAGTACGCAGACACTCTTGTGGGTTTCTCTGTGTGCCGCTGACTACGCGTCTTGGTCTCTGTGTGTCCCTGTAGCCCTGTGAAGAGGCGTCCAACAGTAAACGCCATAGCTTATACACAACACCCTGTCTAGACCCCCAACTGAAAGGAGAAAGCCCCCTGTCAGCTTCCAGAGGCCGCATGCAAACTTTAACCCCCAGGGGCTGTTGAAATACTCCACGGACTCCCGCTCTCCCACAGCCACGCCTTCTGACCAGAGCACAAAGACTGGATGAGACCTTCCTCCCGGCCGTGGCTGTGATATCTACGTGCAACTCGAGAACCTGCCAGCTACCAGCACATCTGATGTGCACTTGGGGTCACTCCCAGCACTTTCGGAAGCAGGGGATCTCCCATGGGTGACCCGACACCGACCTACAGCATTCTACTGGCAAGATGCAGCCTGAAACCACTCAATGGGCTAAAGAACATTGAACAAAGTGCAACTTCTTTCCAACTAGGCCTAATCTCTTTCCTTTGACCCGTGGGAATGCCCACCACAGGAAGCAGTGGGCTTCAGCAGCCATGACCCATGTTGGAACCCCACAGCGGAAACTAGGCCACCTTCCCGGCCATATCTCAGGCAGCTCCCATCCTGCAATGTTCGCGGCCCTGACCCCTAAGGAACCGCTCAAACGCTCAACAGCCTCGCCCAACGTGCCCTACTCCAGCCAGCAGGCCGACGCGTCCCTACTGGAAGCCACAGACATCTTCCGAACACGGGAACACTGAACACCAGGGAAGACAGACCACAAGCCTGTCTGCTTTGAAGATGCTGATCCCACCTGATGCATCCTGGAAATTCTCCACTGCCACAGTGACACCACTGAGGAACTCAGAGTGATCAAAGGCATGGTCCCCGAGGACCACAGACAGACTTGCAACGGAAGACCTCTGCCATGTGAGGGCACTTGGAAGCCTGAAAGGGAACCGTGGCTGGCCTTTGCAGTGCACCAGGGATGGCAACACTGCCCCCTTCTCTGCCCCGCCAACGGACTGCTCTGGATAAAGCTCTGGCTATTCGAAAGGCCTGCATGCCGCACGGGCCGGCCGCGTCATGCCCTCCGGCAGAAACACTATCGCTTTGCACATTCCCAAAAGTGGGAAAAGAGCGACCCAAGGGCTTGTTTGCATAACTCACCTACCCCCAAGAAGGCCGGCACAGATGCCTCAGCATGTCCATCTTCTCTATGTCCCGCAAGACACCCGTGGGGAGTCACTCCTCTGGAAACGGGATTGCAACTCTTCACAGGTAACCTACCTCACTGCATCCTCATGAACTGCCAAAGCCATCCCCACCATAGGCAGCTGATGCCAGGCCATCACGAACAAGACACATCCTTGGGAAGCCGAGGCCAGCGCCTGCAACCCAATGATGACAGCCCATCCCACGACATCACACAGGACCTGTCCTCATGATACCTTACCTTTCTCTCCAGGGCAGCAGCCACTACGCAGGCTTAAATGCAGCACTCGATCCTCACCCCACTCCACGATGATCCACTTAGCGCCAACAGTGTGCTGGCAGCTTCAGGGGCAGCAGCGAGGCCTAATCCATCAGCCCCCTTCCGCCATCACCAAACTCCATCCCACCCCCGCCCACTGCTCCAGCCCCACTCGGCACTCAAGAACTTCACCGCACCAAACACAAAAACAGAGAGGGCCACAGGCCTGGCCTGAGGCTCCAGGCTCCAACCAGGGAAACTTGCTCATTTTGGCTTCCAAAATCAACCACCGAAGCGGCATGCACAAAGCGTGATCCTGGTCAAAACACACTTCTCCAAGCTGAAAGCTCACTGGGCCCACACCAGCACACACTCCGACTCTGAACACTAGCAGGAGAGCCTGCCCCCTTGCATTCCCTCACGGCCTTTTAGCAGGGACCGCGGATTCATAGATGACCCAGCTTATGGGCAGACACGGTCGACCCTCAGTCAGGAGCCCCTCCAATACTGGAGTCCTTGGTGGTGTTTGCGTGCATGTCGGCAGGGGGCACTGGCCTTCACTCCTAACAGTCCCCTACACCCGAGAGAGGAAACGTGCTGAACCTCATTTTCGTTAAGGATACGGTAGAGTGTTCTCACCCATGTTGTTCAGAGTTCCCAAGGAATGAATACAAGGGTGTCATCATCTATCCAAGCACATGCTGGGATGCTGCAGAACACAACCGGGCAGTGCGCCGGGCTCTGCAGGGGAGTCATGAGCCTAGGGTACCCCAAAAGCCTGGAGAATCCACAGCCCTCAGGCCACTCAACAAGACGAACAATCAAGCCACTCTTACATCCATTGGGCCCATCTGAGGAAAACCTAATATCTAGTGGCACATCCTGGGGTGGTTGAATACATACCATCCTGAGTTATCCCCGACCATGCTCGGGAACATGGCCCCGCCTCACTTTTTCCAGTTCTTCTTAGCACCTCCAGTCATCAGGGCACACGAAGATCTTCTTGTTTTTGCCGACGGCGAGGCTTGCCCAGCAACTGCACCTGGGAAGTGGACTGGTGTCCTCAAAGGACATGATCCATACAAACATTTACCTGGGCTTGAGCTCTGAAACTGCTTCCCAAGGACCTCTATCCCTTACTGAGAATTGACTGCATGTCTGATAGTACGACTGCAGGAAGTTAGGCACATACATTGGCCGGTGTGTGAGAGGCTGTATTTCTGTGTTCACGCGTGTGACTGTGACTGAGTACGCAGACGCTCTTGTGGGTTTCTCAGTGTGCCCCTGACTATGCGTCTTCGTCTCTGTGTGTCCCTGTAGCACTGTGAAGAGGCGTCTAACAGTAAACGCCATAGTTTATACACAACACCCTGTCTAGACCCACAACTGAAAGGAGAAAGCCCCCTGTCAGCTTCCAGAGACCGCATGCAAACTTTAACCCCCAGGGGCTATTGAAATACTCCACGGACTCCCGCTCTCCCACAGCCACGCCTTCTGACCACAGCACAAAGACTGGACGAGACCTGCCTCCCGGCCGTGGGTGTGACATCTACGTGCAACTCGAGAACCTGCCAGCTACCAGCACATCTGATGTGCACTTGGGGTCACTCCCAACATTTTGGAAGCAAGGGAACGCCCATGGTTGACCCGACACCGACCTACAGCGTTCTACTGGCAAGATGCAGCCTGAAACAACTCAAGGGGCTAAAGAACATCGAACAAAGTGCAACTTCTTGCCAACTAGGCCTAATCACTTTCCTTTGACCCGTGGGAATGCCCACCACAGGAAGCAGTGGGCTTCAGCAGCCATGACCCATGTTGGAACCCCACAGAGGAAACTAGGCCACCTTCCCGGCCTTGTCTCAGGCAGATCCCATCCTGCAAGGTTCGCGGCCCTGACCCCTAAGGAACCGCTCAAACGCACAACAGCCTCGTCCAACGTGCCCTACTCCAGCCAGCAGGCCGACGCGTCCCTACTGGAAGACACAGACATCTTCCGAACACGGGAACACTGAGCACCAGGGAAGACAGACCGCAGGCCTGTCTGCTTTGAAGATGCTGATCCCACCTGATGCATCCTGGAAATTCTCCACTGCCACAGTGACACCACTGAGGAACTCAGAGTGATCAAAGGCATGGTCCCCGAGGACCACAGAAAGACTTGCAACGGAAGACCTCTGCCATGTGAGGGCACTTGGAAGCCTGAAAGGGAAGAGTGGCTGGCTTTGGCAGCGAACCAAGGATGGCAACACTGCCCCCTTCTCTGCCCCGCCAACGGACTACTCTGGATAAAGCTCTGGCTATTCGAACGGCCTGCATGCCATACGGGCCGGCCGCGTCATGCCCTCCGGCAGAAACACTATCGCTTTGCACATTCCCAAAAGTGGGAAAGAGCGACCCAAGGGCTTGTTTGCATAACTCACCTACCCCCAAGAAGGCCGGCACAGATGCCTCAGCATGTCCATCTTCTCTATGTCCCGCAAGACACCCGTGGGGAGTCACTCCTCTGGAAACGGGATTGCAACTCTTCACAGGTAACCTACCTCACTGCATCCTCATGAACTGCCAAAGACATCCCCACCATAGGCAGCTGATGCCAGGCCATCACGAACAAGACACATCCTTGGGAAGCCGAGGCCAGCGCCTGCAACCCAATGATGACAGCCCATCCCACGACATCACACAGGACCTGTCCTCATGATACCTTACCTTTCTCTCCAGGGCAGCAGCCACTACGCAGGCTTAAATGCAGCACTCGATCCTCACCCCACTCCACGATGATCCACTTAGCGCCAACAGTGTGCTGGCAGCTTCAGGGGCAGCAGCGAGGCCTAATCCATCAGCCCCCTTCCACCATCACCAAACTCCATCCCACCCCCGCCCACTGCTCCAGCCCCACCGGGCACTCAAGAACCTCACCGCACCAAACACGACAACAGAGAGGGCCACAGGCCTGGCCTGAGGCTCCAGGCTCCAACCAGGGAACCTTGCTCATTTTGGCTTCCAAAATCAACCACCGAAGCGGCATGCACAAAGCGTGATCCTGGTCAAAACACTTCTCCAAGCTGAAAGCTCACTGGGCACACACCAGCACACACTCCGACTCTGAACACTAGCAGGAGAGCCTGCCCCCTTGCATTCCCTCACGGCATTTTAGCAGGGACCGCGGATTCATAGATGACCCAGCTTATGGGCAGACACGGTCGACCCTCAGTCAGGAGCCCCTCCAATACTGGAGTCCTTGGTGGTGTTTGCGTGCATGTCGGCAGGGGACACTGGCCTTCACTCCTAACAGTCCCCTACACCCGAGAGAGGAAACGTGCTGAACCTCAGTTTCGATAAGGATACGGTAGAGTGTTCTCACCCATGTTGTTCAGAGTTTCCAAGGAATGCATACAAGGGTGTCATCATCTATCCAAGCACATGCTGGGATGCTGCAGAACACAACCGGGCAGTGCGCCGGGCTCTGCAGGGGAGTCATGAGCCTAGGGTACCCCAAAAGCCTGGAGAATCCACAGCCCTCAGGCCACTCAACAAGACGAACAATCAAGCCACTCTTACATCCATTGGGCCCATCTGAGGAAAACCTAATATCTAGTGGCACATCCTGGGGTGGTTGAATACCTACCATCCTGAGTTATCCCCGACCATGCTCGGGAACATGGCCCCGCCTCACTTTTTCCAGTTCTTCTTAGCACCTCCAGTCATCAGGGCACACGAAGATCTTCTTGTTTTTGCCGACGGCGAGGCTTGCCCAGCAACTGCACCTGGGAAGTGGACTGGTGTCCTCAAAGGACGTGATCCATACAAACATTTACCTGGGCTTGAGCTCTGAAACTGCTTCCCAAGGACCTCTATCCCTTACCGAGAATTGACTGCATGTCTGATAGTACGACTGCAGGAAGTTAGGCACATACATTGGCCGGTGTGTGAGAGGCTGTATTTCTGTGTTCACGCGTGTGACTGTGACTGAGTACGCAGACGCTCTTGTGAGTTTCTCAGTGTGCCCCTGACTATGCTTCTTGGTCTCTGTGTGTCCCTGTAGCACTGTGAAGAGGCGTCCAACAGTAAACGCCATAGTTTATACACAACACCCTGTCTAGACCCACAACTGAATGGAGAAAGCCCCCTGTCAGCTTCCAGAGACCGCATGCAAACTTTAACCCCCAGGGGCTATTGAAATACTCCACGGACTCCCGCTCTCCCACAGCCACGCCTTCTGACCACAGCACAAAGACTGGACGAGACCTGCCTCCCGGCCGTGGGTGTGACATCTACGTGCAACTCGAGAACCTGCCAGCTACCAGCACATCTGATGTGCACTTGGGGTCACTCCCAACATTTTGGAAGCAAGGGAACGCCCATGGTTGACCCGACACCGACCTACAGCGTTCTACTGACAAGATGCAGCCTGAAACAACTCAAGGGGCTAAAGAACATCGAACAAAGTGCAACTTCTTGCCAACTAGGCCTAATCACTTTCCTTTGACCCGTGGGAATGCCCACCACAGGAAGCAGTGGGCTTCAGCAGCCATGACCCATGTTGGAACCCCACAGCGGAAACTAGGCCACCTTCCCGGCCATGTCTCAGGCAGCTCCCATCCTGCAAGGTTCGCGGCCCTGACCCCTAAGGAACCGCTCAAACGCACAACAGCCTCGTCCAACCTGCCCTACTCCAGCCAGCAGGCCGACGCGTCCCTACTGGAAGACACAGACATCTTCCGAACACGGGAACACTGAGCACCAGGGAAGACAGACCGCAGGCCTGTCTGCTTTGAAGATGCTGATCCCACCTGATGCATCCTGGAAATTCTCCACTGCCACAGTGACACCACTGAGGAACTCAGAGTGATCAAAGGCATGGTCCCCGAGGACCACAGAAAGACTTGCAACGGAAGACCTCTGCCATGTGAGGGCACTTGGAAGCCTGAAAGGGAAGAGTGGCTGGCTTTAGCAGCGAACCAAGGATGGCAACACTGCCCCCTTCTCTGCCCCGCCAACGGACTGCTCTGGATAAAGCTCTGGCTATTCGAACGGCCTGCATGCCATACGGGCCGGCCGCGTCATGCCCTCCGGCAGAAACACTATCGCTTTGCACATTCCCAAAAGTGGGAAAAGAGCGACCCAAGGGCTTGTTTGCATAACTCACCTACCCCCAAGAAGGCCGGCACAGATGCCTCAGCATGTCCATCTTCTCTATGTCCCGCAAGACACCCGTGGGGAGTCACTCCTCTGGAAACGGGATTGCAACTCTTCACAGGTAACCTACCTCACTGCATCCTCATGAACTGCCACAGCCATCCCCACCATAGGCAGCTGATGCCAGGCCATCACGAACAAGACACATCCTTGGGAAGCCGAGGCCAGCGCCTGCAACCCAATGATGACAGCCCATCCCACGACATCACACAGGACCTGTCCTCATGATACCTTACCTTTCTCTCCAGGGCAGCAGCCACTACGCAGGCTTAAATGCAGCACTCGATCCTCACCCCACTCCACGATGATCCACTTAGCGCCAACAGTGTGCTGGCAGCTTCAGGGGCAGCAGCGAGGCCTAATCCATCAGCCCCCTTCCACCATCACCAAACTCCATCCCAACCCCGCCCACTGCTCCAGCCCCACCGGGCACTCAAGAACCTCACCGCACCAAACACGACAACAGAGAGGGCCACAGGCCTGGCCTGAGGCTCCAGGCTCCAACCAGGGAAGCTTGCTCATTTTGGCTTCCAAAATCAACCACCGAAGCGGCATGCACAAAGCGTGATCCTGGTCAAAACACACTTCTCCAAGCTGAAAGCTCACTGGGCCTACACCAGCACACACTCCGACTCTGAACACTAGCAGGAGAGCCTGCCCCCTTGCATTCCCTCACGGCCTTTTAGCAGGGACCGCGGATTCATAGATGACCCAGCTTATGGGCAGACACGGTCGACCCTCAGTCAGGAGCCCCTCCAATACTGGAGTCCTTGGTGGTGTTTGCGTGCATGTCGGCAGGGGACACTGGCCTTCACTCCTAACAGTCCCCTACACCCGAGAGAGGAAACGTGCTGAACCTCAGTTTCGATAAGGATACGGTAGAGTGTTCTCACCCATTTTGTTCAGAGTTTCCAAGGAATGCATACAAGGGTGTCATCATCGACCCAAGCACATGCTGGGATGCTGCAGAACACAACCGGGCAGTGCGCCGGGCTCTGCAGGGGAGTCATGAGCCTGGGGTACCACAAAAGCCTGGAGAATCCACAGCCCTCAGGCCACTCAACAAGACGAACAATCAAGCCACTCTTACATCCATTGGGCCCATCTGAGGAAAACCTAATATCTAGTGGCACATCTTGGGGTGGTTGAATACATACCATCCTGAGTTATCCCCGACCATGCTCGGGAACATGGCCCCGCCTCACTTTTTCCAGTTCTTCTTAGCACCTCCAGTCATCAGGGCACACGAAGATCTTCTTGTTTTTGCCGACGGCGAGGCTTGCCCAGCAACTGCACCTGGGAAGTGGACTGGTGTCCTCAGAGGACATGATCCATAAAAACACTTACCTGGGCTTGAGCTCTGAAACTGCTTCCCAAGGACCTCTATCCCTTACCGAGAATTGACTGCATGTCTGATAGTACGACTGCAGGAATTTAGGCACATACATTGGCCGGTGTGTGAGAGGCTGTATTTCTGTGTTCACGCGTGTGACTGTGACTGACTACGCAGACGCTCTTGTGGGTTTCTCTGTGTGCCGCTGACTACGCGTCTTGGTCTCTGTGTGTCCCTGTAGCCCTGTGAAGAGGCGTCCAACAGTAAACGCCATAGCTTATACACAACACCCTGTCTAGACCCCCAACTGAAAGGAGAAAGCCCCCTGTCAGCTTCCAGAGGCCGCATGCAAACTTTAACCCCCAGGGGCTGTTGAAATACTCCACGGACTCCCGCTCTCCCACAGCCACGCCTTCTGACCAGAGCACAAAGACTGGATGAGACCTTCCTCCCGGCCGTGGGTGTGACATCTACGTGCAACTCGAGAACCTGCCAGCTACCAGCACATCTGATGTGCACTTGGGGTCACTCCCAGCACTTTCGGAAGCAGGGGAACTCCCATGGGTGAACCGACACCGACCTACAGCATTCTACTGGCAAGATGCAGCCTGAAACCACTCAATGGGCTAAAGAACATCGAACAAAGTGCAACTTCTTTCCAACTAGGCCTAATCTCTTTCCTTTGACCCGTGGGAATGCCCACCACAGGAAGCAGTGGGCTTCAGCAGCCATGACCCATGTTGGAACCCCACAGCGTAAACTAGGCCACCTTCCCGGCCATATCTCAGGCAGCTCCCATCCTGCAAGGTTCGCGGCCCTGACCCCTAAGGAACCGCTCAAACACTCAACAGCCTCGCCCAACGTGCCCTACTCCAGCCAGCAGGGCGACGCGTCCCTACTGGAAGCCACAGACATCTTCCGAACACGGGAACACTGAACACCAGGGAAGACAGACCACAAGCCTGTCTGCTTTGAAGATGCTGATCCCACCTGATGCATCCTGGAAATTCTCCACTGCCACAGTGACACCACTGAGGAACTCAGAGTGATCAAAGGCATGGTCCCCGAGGACCACAGACAGACTTGCAACGGAAGACCTCTGCCATGTGAGGGCACTTGGAAGCCTGAAAGGGAACCGTGGCTGGCCTTTGCAGTGCACCAGGGATGGCAACACTGCCCCCTTCTCTGCCCCGCCAACGGACTGCTCTGGATAAAGCTCTGGCTATTCGAAAGGCCTGCATGCCGCACGGGCCGGCCGCGTCATGCCCTCCGGCAGAAACACTATCGCTTTGCACATTCCCAAAAGTGGGAAAAGAGCGACCCAAGGGCTTGTTTGCATAACTCACCTACCCCCAAGAAGGCCGGCACAGATGCCTCAGCATGTCCGTCTTCTCTATGTCCCGCAAGACACCCATGGGGAGTCACTCCACTGGAAACGGGATTGCAACTCTTCACAGGTAACCTACCTCACTGCATCCTCATGAACTGCCAAAGCCATCCCCACCATAGGCAGCTGATGCCAGGCCATCACGAACAAGACACATCCTTGGGAAGCCGAGGCCAGCGCCTGCAACCCAATGATGACAGCCCATCCCACGATATCACACAGGACCTGTCCCATGATACCTTACCTTTCTCTCCAGGGCAGCAGCCACTACACAGGCTTAAATGCAGCACTCGATCCTCACCCCACTCCACGATGATCCACTTAGCGCCAACAGTGTGCTGGCAGCTTCAGGGGCAGCAGCGAGGCCTAATCCATCAGCCCCCTTCCGCCATCACCAAACTCCATCCCACCCCCGCCCACTGCTCCAGCCCCACCGGGCACTCAAGAACCTCACCGCACCAAACACAACAACAGAGAGGGCCACAGGCCTGGCCTGAGGCTCCAGGCTCCAACCAGGGAACCTTGCTCATTTTGGTTTCCAAAATCAACCACCGAAGCGGCATGCACAAAGCGTGATCCTGGTCAAAACACACTTCTCCAAGCTGAAAGCTCACTGGGCACACACCAGCACACACTCCGACTCTGAACACTAGCAGGAGAGCCTGCCCCCTTGCATTCCCTCACGGCCTTTTAGCAGGGACCGCGGATTCATAGATGACCCAGCTTATGGGCAGACACGGTCGACCCTCAGTCAGGAGCCCCTCCAATACTGGAGTCCTTGGTGGTGTTTGCGTGCATGTCGGCAGGGGACACTGGCCTTCACTCCTAACAGTCCCCTACACCCGAGAGAGGAAACGTGCTGAACCTCATTTTCGTTAAGGATACGGTAGAGTGTTCTCACCCATGTTGTTCAGAGTTTCCAAGGAATGCATACAAGGGTGTCATCATCTATCCAAGCACATGCTGGGATGCTGCAGAACACAACCGGGCAGTGCGCCGGGCTCTGCAGGGGAGTCATGAGCCTGGGGTACCCTAAAAGCCTGGAGAATCCACGGCCCTCAGGCCACTCAACAAGACGAACAATCAAGCCACTCTTACATCCATTGGGCCCATCTGAGGAAAACCTAATATCTAATGGCACATCCTGGGGTGGTTGAATACCTACCATCCTGAGTTTTCCCCGACCATGCTCGGGAACATGGCCCCGCCTCACTTTTTCCAGTTCTTCTTAGCACCTCCAGTCATCAGGGCACACGAAGATCTTCTTGTTTTTGCCGACGGCGAGGCTTGCCCAGCAACTGCACCTGGGAAGTGGACTGGTGTCCTCAAAGGACGTGATCCATACAAACATTTACCTGGGCTTGAGCTCTGAAACTGCTTCCCAAGGACCTCTATCCCTTACCGAGAATTGACTGCATGTCTGATAGTACGACTGCAGGAAGTTAGGCACATACATTGGCCGGTGTGTGAGAGGCTGTATTTCTGTGTTCACGCGTGTGACTGTGACTGAGTACGCAGACGCTCTTGTGGGTTTCTCAGTGTGCCCCTGACTATGCTTCTTGGTCGCTGTGTGTCCCTGTAGCACTGTGAAGAGGCGTCCAACAGTAAACGCCATAGTTTATACACAACACCCTGTCTAGACCCACAACTGAAAGGAGAAAGCCCCCTGTCAGCTTCCAGAGACCGCATGCAAACTTTAACCCCCAGGGGCTATTGAAATACTCCACGGACTCCCGCTCTCCCACAGCCACGCCTTCTGACCACAGCACAAAGACTGGACGAGACATGCCTCCCGGCCGTGGGTGTGACATCTACGTGCAACTCGAGAACCTGCCAGCTACCAGCACATCTGATGTGCACTTGGGGTCACTCCCAACATTTTGGAAGCAAGGGAACGCCCATGGTTGACCCGACACCGACCTACAGCGTTCTACTGGCAAGATGCAGCCTGAAACAACTCAAGGGGCTAAAGAACATCGAACAAAGTGCAACTTCTTGCCAACTAGGCCTAATCACTTTCCTTTGACCCGTGGGAATGCCCACCACAGGAAGCAGTGGGCTTCAGCAGCCATGACCCATGTTGGAACCCCACAGAGGAAACTAGGCCACCTTCCCGGCCTTGTCTCAGGCAGATCCCATCCTGCAAGGTTCGCGGCCCTGACCCCTAAGGAACCGCTCAAACGCACAACAGCCTCGTCCAACCTGCCCTACTCCAGCCAGCAGGCCGACGCGTCCCTACTGGAAGACACAGACATCTTCCGAACACGGGAACACTGAGCACCAGGGAAGACAGACCGCAGGCCTGTCTGCTTTGAAGATGCTGATCCCACCTGATGCATCCTGGAAATTCTCCACTGCCACAGTGACACCACTGAGGAACTCAGAGTGATCAAAGGCATGGTCCCCGAGGACCACAGAAAGACTTGCAACGGAAGACCTCTGCCATGTGAGGGCACTTGGAAGCCTGAAAGGGAAGAGTGGCTGGCTTTGGCAGCGAACCAAGGATGGCAACACTGCCCCCTTCTCTGCCCCGCCAACGGACTACTCTGGATAAAGCTCTGGCTATTCGAACGGCCTGCATGCCATACGGGCCGGCCGCGTCATGCCCTCCGGCAGAAACACTATCGCTTTGCACATTCCCAAAAGTGGGAAAAGAGCGACCCAAGGGCTTGTTTGCATAACTCACCTACCCCCAAGAAGGCCGGCACAGATGCCTCAGCATGTCCGTCTTCTCTATGTCCCGCAAGACACCCATGGGGAGTCACTCCACTGGAAACGGGATTGCAACTCTTCACAGGTAACCTACCTCACTGCATCCTCATGAACTGCCAAAGCCATCCCCACCATAGGCAGCTGATGCCAGGCCATCACGAACAAGACACATCCTTGGGAAGCCGAGGCCAGCGCCTGCAACCCAATGATGACAGCCCATCCCACGATATCACACAGGACCTGTCCCATGATACCTTACCTTTCTCTCCAGGGCAGCAGCCACTACACAGGCTTAAATGCAGCACTCGATCCTCACCCCACTCCACGATGATCCACTTAGCGCCAACAGTGTGCTGGCAGCTTCAGGGGCAGCAGCGAGGCCTAATCCATCAGCCCCCTTCCGCCATCACCAAACTCCATCCCACCCCCGCCCACTGCTCCAGCCCCACCGGGCACTCAAGAACCTCACCGCACCAAACACAACAACAGAGAGGGCCACAGGCCTGGCCTGAGGCTCCAGGCTCCAACCAGGGAACCTTGCTCATTTTGGTTTCCAAAATCAACCACCGAAGCGGCATGCACAAAGCGTGATCCTGGTCAAAACACACTTCTCCAAGCTGAAAGCTCACTGGGCACACACCAGCACACACTCCGACTCTGAACACTAGCAGGAGAGCCTGCCCCCTTGCATTCCCTCACGGCCTTTTAGCAGGGACCGCGGATTCATAGATGACCCAGCTTATGGGCAGACACGGTCGACCCTCAGTCAGGAGCCCCTCCAATACTGGAGTCCTTGGTGGTGTTTGCGTGCATGTCGGCAGGGGACACTGGCCTTCACTCCTAACAGTCCCCTACACCCGAGAGAGGAAACGTGCTGAACCTCATTTTCGTTAAGGATACGGTAGAGTGTTCTCACCCATGTTGTTCAGAGTTTCCAAGGAATGCATACAAGGGTGTCATCATCTATCCAAGCACATGCTGGGATGCTGCAGAACACAACCGGGCAGTGCGCCGGGCTCTGCAGGGGAGTCATGAGCCTGGGGTACCCTAAAAGCCTGGAGAATCCACGGCCCTCAGGCCACTCAACAAGACGAACAATCAAGCCACTCTTACATCCATTGGGCCCATCTGAGGAAAACCTAATATCTAATGGCACATCCTGGGGTGGTTGAATACCTACCATCCTGAGTTTTCCCCGACCATGCTCGGGAACATGGCCCCGCCTCACTTTTTCCAGTTCTTCTTAGCACCTCCAGTCATCAGGGCACACGAAGATCTTCTTGTTTTTGCCGACGGCGAGGCTTGCCCAGCAACTGCACCTGGGAAGTGGACTGGTGTCCTCAAAGGACGTGATCCATACAAACATTTACCTGGGCTTGAGCTCTGAAACTGCTTCCCAAGGACCTCTATCCCTTACCGAGAATTGACTGCATGTCTGATAGTACGACTGCAGGAAGTTAGGCACATACATTGGCCGGTGTGTGAGAGGCTGTATTTCTGTGTTCACGCGTGTGACTGTGACTGAGTACGCAGACGCTCTTGTGGGTTTCTCAGTGTGCCCCTGACTATGCTTCTTGGTCGCTGTGTGTCCCTGTAGCACTGTGAAGAGGCGTCCAACAGTAAACGCCATAGTTTATACACAACACCCTGTCTAGACCCACAACTGAAAGGAGAAAGCCCCCTGTCAGCTTCCAGAGACCGCATGCAAACTTTAACCCCCAGGGGCTATTGAAATACTCCACGGACTCCCGCTCTCCCACAGCCACGCCTTCTGACCACAGCACAAAGACTGGACGAGACAAGCCTCCCGGCCGTGGGTGTGACATCTACGTGCAACTCGAGAACCTGCCAGCTACCAGCACATCTGATGTGCACTTGGGGTCACTCCCAACATTTTGGAAGCAAGGGAACGCCCATGGTTGACCCGACACCGACCTACAGCGTTCTACTGGCAAGATGCAGCCTGAAACAACTCAAGGGGCTAAAGAACATCAAACAAAGTGCAACTTCTTGCCAACTAGGCCTAATCACTTTCCTTTGACCCGTGGGAATGCCCACCACAGGAAGCAGTGGGCTTCAGCAGCCATGACCCATGTTGGAACCCCACAGAGGAAACTAGGCCACCTTCCCGGCCTTGTCTCAGGCAGATCCCATCCTGCAAGGTTCGCGGCCCTGACCCCTAAGGAACCGCTCAAACGCACAACAGCCTCGTCCAACCTGCCCTACTCCAGCCAGCAGGCCGACGCGTCCCTACTGGAAGACACAGACATCTTCCGAACACGGGAACACTGAGCACCAGGGAAGACAGACCGCAGGCCTGTCTGCTTTGAAGATGCTGATCCCACCTGATGCATCCTGGAAATTCTCCACTGCCACAGTGACACCACTGAGGAACTCAGAGTGATCAAAGGCATGGTCCCCGAGGACCACAGAAAGACTTGCAACGGAAGACCTCTGCCATGTGAGGGCACTTGGAAGCCTGAAAGGGAAGAGTGGCTGGCTTTGGCAGCGAACCAAGGATGGCAACACTGCCCCCTTCTCTGCCCCGCCAACGGACTACTCTGGATAAAGCTCTGGCTATTCGAACGGCCTGCATGCCATACGGGCCGGCCGCGTCATGCCCTCCGGCAGAAACACTATCGCTTTGCACATTCCCAAAAGTGGGAAAGAGCGACCCAAGGGCTTGTTTGCATAACTCACCTACCCCCAAGAAGGCCGGCACAGATGCCTCAGCATGTCCATCTTCTCTATGTCCCGCAAGACACCCGTGGGGAGTCACTCCTCTGGAAACGGGATTGCAACTCTTCACAGGTAACCTACCTCACTGCATCCTCATGAACTGCCAAAGCCATCCCCACCATAGGCAGCTGATGCCACGCCATCACGAACAAGACACATCCTTGGGAAGCCGAGGCCAGCGCCTGCAACCCAATGATGACAGCCCATCCCACGACATCACACAGGACCTGTCCTCATGATACCTTACCTTTCTCTCCAGGGCAGCAGCCACTACGCAGGCTTAAATGCAGCACTCGATCCTCACCCCACTCCACGATGATCCACTTAGCGCCAACAGTGTGCTGGCAGCTTCAGGGGCAGCAGCGAGGCCTAATCCATCAGCCCCCTTCCACCATCACCAAACTCCATCCCACCCCCGCCCACTGCTCCAGCCCCACCGGGCACTCAAGAACCTCACCGCACGAAACACGACAACAGAGAGGGCCACAGGCCTGGCCTGAGGCTCCAGGCTCCAACCAGGGAACCTTGCTCATTTTGGCTTCCAAAATCAACCACCGAAGCGGCATGCACAAAGCGTGATCCTGGTCAAAACACACTTCTCCAAGCTGAAAGCTCACTGGGCACACACCAGCACACACTCCAACTCTGAAGACTAGCAGGAGAGCCTGCCCCCTTGCATTCCCTCACGGCCTTTTAGCAGAGACCGCGGATTCATAGATGACCCAGCTTATGGGCAGACACGGTCGACCCTCATTCAGGAGCCCCTCCAATACTGGAGTCCTTGGTGGTGTTTGCGTGCATGTCGGCAGGGGACACTGGTGTTCACTCCTAACAGTCCCCTACACCCGAGAGAGGAAACGTGCTGAACCTCAGTTTCGATAAGGATACGGTAGAGTGTTCTCACCCATGTTGTTCAGAGTTTCCAAGGAATGCATACAAGGGTGTCATCATCTATCCAAGCACATGCTGGGATGCTGCAGAACACAACCGGGCAGTGCGCCGGGCTCTGCAGGGGAGTCATGAGCCTAGGGTACCCCAAAAGCCTGGAGAATCCACAGCCCTCAGGCCACTCAACAAGACGAACAATCAAGCCACTCTTACATCCATTGGGCCCATCTGAGGAAAACCTAATATCTAGTGGCACATCCTGGGGTGGTTGAATACCTACCATCCTGAGTTATCCCCGACCATGCTCGGGAACATGGCCCCGCCTCACTTTTTCCAGTTCTTCTTAGCACCTCCAGTCATCAGGGCACACGAAGATCTTCTTGTTTTTGCCGACGGCGAGGCTTGCCCAGCAACTGCACCTGGGAAGTGGACTGGTGTCCTCAAAGGACGTGATCCATACAAACATTTACCTGGGCTTGAGCTCTGAAACTGCTTCCCAAGGACCTCTATCCCTTACCGAGAATTGACTGCATGTCTGATAGTACGACTGCAGGAAGTTAGGCACATACATTGGCCGGTGTGTGAGAGGCTGTATTTCTGTGTTCACGCGTGTGACTGTGACTGAGTACGCAGACGCTCTTGTGGGTTTCTCAGTGTGCCCCTGACTATGCTTCTTGGTCTCTGTGTGTCCCTGTAGCACTGTGAAGAGGCGTCCAACAGTAAACGCCATAGTTTATACACAACACCCTGTCTAGACCCACAACTGAAAGGAGAAAGCCCCCTGTCAGCTTCCAGAGACCGCATGCAAACTTTAACCCCCAGGGGCTATTGAAATACTCCACGGACTCCCGCTCTCCCACAGCCACGCCTTCTGACCACAGAACAAAGACTGGACGAGACCTGCCTCCCGGCCGTGGGTGTGACATCTACGTGCAACTCGAGAACCTGCCAGCTACCAGCACATCTGATGTGCACTTGGGGTCACTCCCAACATTTTGGAAGCAAGGGAACGCCCATGGTTGACCCGACACCGACCTACAGCGTTCTACTGGCAAGATGCAGCCTGAAACAACTCAAGGGGCTAAAGAACATCGAACAAAGTGCAACTTCTTGCCAACTAGGCCTAATCACTTTCCTTTGACCCGTGGGAATGCCCACCACAGGAGGCAGTGGGCTTCAGCAGCCATGACCCATGTTGGAACCCCACAGAGGAAACTAGGCCACCTTCCCGGCCTTGTCTCAGGCAGATCCCATCCTGCAAGGTTCGCGGCCCTGACCCCTAAGGAACCGCTCAAACGCACAACAGCCTCGTCCAACCTGCCCTACTCCAGCCAGCAGGCCGACGCGTCCCTACTGGAAGACACAGACATCTTCCGAACACGGGAACACTGAGCACCAGGGAAGACAGACCGCAGGCCTGTCTGCTTTGAAGATGCTGATCCCACCTGATGCATCCTGGAAATTCTCCACTGCCACAGTGACACCACTGAGGAACTCAGAGTGATCAAAGGCATGGTCCCCGAGGACCACAGAAAGACTTGCAACGGAAGACCTCTGCCATGTGAGGGCACTTGGAAGCCTGAAAGGGAAGAGTGGCTGGCTTTGGCAGCGAACCAAGGATGGCAACACTGCCCCCTTCTCTGCCCCGCCAACGGACTACTCTGGATAAAGCTCTGGCTATTCGAACGGCCTGCATGCCATACGGGCCGGCCGCGTCATGCCCTCCGGCAGAAACACTATCGCTTTGCACATTCCCAAAAGTGGGAAAAGAGCGACCCAAGGGCTTGTTTGCATAACTCACCTACCCCCAAGAAGGCCGGCACAGATGCCTCAGCATGTCCGTCTTCTCTATGTCCCGCAAGACACCCATGGGGAGTCACTCCACTGGAAACGGGATTGCAACTCTTCACAGGTAACCTACCTCACTGCATCCTCATGAACTGCCAAAGCCATCCCCACCATAGGCAGCTGATGCCAGGCCATCACGAACAAGACACATCCTTGGGAAGCCGAGGCCAGCGCCTGCAACCCAATGATGACAGCCCATCCCACGATATCACACAGGACCTGTCCCATGATACCTTACCTTTCTCTCCAGGGCAGCAGCCACTACACAGGCTTAAATGCAGCACTCGATCCTCACCCCACTCCACGATGATCCACTTAGCGCCAACAGTGTGCTGGCAGCTTCAGGGGCAGCAGCGAGGCCTAATCCATCAGCCCCCTTCCGCCATCACCAAACTCCATCCCACCCCCGCCCACTGCTCCAGCCCCACCGGGCACTCAAGAACCTCACCGCACCAAACACAACAACAGAGAGGGCCACAGGCCTGGCCTGAGGCTCCAGGCTCCAACCAGGGAACCTTGCTCATTTTGGTTTCCAAAATCAACCACCGAAGCGGCATGCACAAAGCGTGATCCTGGTCAAAACACACTTCTCCAAGCTGAAAGCTCACTGGGCACACACCAGCACACACTCCGACTCTGAACACTAGCAGGAGAGCCTGCCCCCTTGCATTCCCTCACGGCCTTTTAGCAGGGACCGCGGATTCATAGATGACCCAGCTTATGGGCAGACACGGTCGACCCTCAGTCAGGAGCCCCTCCAATACTGGAGTCCTTGGTGGTGTTTGCGTGCATGTCGGCAGGGGACACTGGCCTTCACTCCTAACAGTCCCCTACACCCGAGAGAGGAAACGTGCTGAACCTCATTTTCGTTAAGGATACGGTAGAGTGTTCTCACCCATGTTGTTCAGAGTTTCCAAGGAATGCATACAAGGGTGTCATCATCTATCCAAGCACATGCTGGGATGCTGCAGAACACAACCGGGCAGTGCGCCGGGCTCTGCAGGGGAGTCATGAGCCTGGGGTACCCTAAAAGCCTGGAGAATCCACGGCCCTCAGGCCACTCAACAAGACGAACAATCAAGCCACTCTTACATCCATTGGGCCCATCTGAGGAAAACCTAATATCTAATGGCACATCCTGGGGTGGTTGAATACCTACCATCCTGAGTTTTCCCCGACCATGCTCGGGAACATGGCCCCGCCTCACTTTTTCCAGTTCTTCTTAGCACCTCCAGTCATCAGGGCACACGAAGATCTTCTTGTTTTTGCCGACGGCGAGGCTTGCCCAGCAACTGCACCTGGGAAGTGGACTGGTGTCCTCAAAGGACGTGATCCATACAAACATTTACCTGGGCTTGAGCTCTGAAACTGCTTCCCAAGGACCTCTATCCCTTACCGAGAATTGACTGCATGTCTGATAGTACGACTGCAGGAAGTTAGGCACATACATTGGCCGGTGTGTGAGAGGCTGTATTTCTGTGTTCACGCGTGTGACTGTGACTGAGTACGCAGACGCTCTTGTGGGTTTCTCAGTGTGCCCCTGACTATGCTTCTTGGTCGCTGTGTGTCCCTGTAGCACTGTGAAGAGGCGTCCAACAGTAAACGCCATAGTTTATACACAACACCCTGTCTAGACCCACAACTGAAAGGAGAAAGCCCCCTGTCAGCTTCCAGAGACCGCATGCAAACTTTAACCCCCAGGGGCTATTGAAATACTCCACGGACTCCCGCTCTCCCACAGCCACGCCTTCTGACCACAGCACAAAGACTGGACGAGACATGCCTCCCGGCCGTGGGTGTGACATCTACGTGCAACTCGAGAACCTGCCAGCTACCAGCACATCTGATGTGCACTTGGGGTCACTCCCAACATTTTGGAAGCAAGGGAACGCCCATGGTTGACCCGACACCGACCTACAGCGTTCTACTGGCAAGATGCAGCCTGAAACAACTCAAGGGGCTAAAGAACATCGAACAAAGTGCAACTTCTTGCCAACTAGGCCTAATCACTTTCCTTTGACCCGTGGGAATGCCCACCACAGGAAGCAGTGGGCTTCAGCAGCCATGACCCATGTTGGAACCCCACAGAGGAAACTAGGCCACCTTCCCGGCCTTGTCTCAGGCAGATCCCATCCTGCAAGGTTCGCGGCCCTGACCCCTAAGGAACCGCTCAAACGCACAACAGCCTCGTCCAACCTGCCCTACTCCAGCCAGCAGGCCGACGCGTCCCTACTGGAAGACACAGACATCTTCCGAACACGGGAACACTGAGCACCAGGGAAGACAGACCGCAGGCCTGTCTGCTTTGAAGATGCTGATCCCACCTGATGCATCCTGGAAATTCTCCACTGCCACAGTGACACCACTGAGGAACTCAGAGTGATCAAAGGCATGGTCCCCGAGGACCACAGAAAGACTTGCAACGGAAGACCTCTGCCATGTGAGGGCACTTGGAAGCCTGAAAGGGAAGAGTGGCTGGCTTTGGCAGCGAACCAAGGATGGCAACACTGCCCCCTTCTCTGCCCCGCCAACGGACTACTCTGGATAAAGCTCTGGCTATTCGAACGGCCTGCATGCCATACGGGCCGGCCGCGTCATGCCCTCCGGCAGAAACACTATCGCTTTGCACATTCCCAAAAGTGGGAAAGAGCGACCCAAGGGCTTGTTTGCATAACTCACCTACCCCCAAGAAGGCCGGCACAGATGCCTCAGCATGTCCATCTTCTCTATGTCCCGCAAGACACCCGTGGGGAGTCACTCCTCTGGAAACGGGATTGCAACTCTTCACAGGTAACCTACCTCACTGCATCCTCATGAACTGCCAAAGCCATCCCCACCATAGGCAGCTGATGCCACGCCATCACGAACAAGACACATCCTTGGGAAGCCGAGGCCAGCGCCTGCAACCCAATGATGACAGCCCATCCCACGACATCACACAGGACCTGTCCTCATGATACCTTACCTTTCTCTCCAGGGCAGCAGCCACTACGCAGGCTTAAATGCAGCACTCGATCCTCACCCCACTCCACGATGATCCACTTAGCGCCAACAGTGTGCTGGCAGCTTCAGGGGCAGCAGCGAGGCCTAATCCATCAGCCCCCTTCCACCATCACCAAACTCCATCCCACCCCCGCCCACTGCTCCAGCCCCACCGGGCACTCAAGAACCTCACCGCACGAAACACGACAACAGAGAGGGCCACAGGCCTGGCCTGAGGCTCCAGGCTCCAACCAGGGAACCTTGCTCATTTTGGCTTCCAAAATCAACCACCGAAGCGGCATGCACAAAGCGTGATCCTGGTCAAAACACACTTCTCCAAGCTGAAAGCTCACTGGGCACACACCAGCACACACTCCAACTCTGAAGACTAGCAGGAGAGCCTGCCCCCTTGCATTCCCTCACGGCCTTTTAGCAGAGACCGCGGATTCATAGATGACCCAGCTTATGGGCAGACACGGTCGACCCTCATTCAGGAGCCCCTCCAATACTGGAGTCCTTGGTGGTGTTTGCGTGCATGTCGGCAGGGGACACTGGTGTTCACTCCTAACAGTCCCCTACACCCGAGAGAGGAAACGTGCTGAACCTCAGTTTCGATAAGGATACGGTAGAGTGTTCTCACCCATGTTGTTCAGAGTTTCCAAGGAATGCATACAAGGGTGTCATCATCTATCCAAGCACATGCTGGGATGCTGCAGAACACAACCGGGCAGTGCGCCGGGCTCTGCAGGGGAGTCATGAGCCTAGGGTACCCCAAAAGCCTGGAGAATCCACAGCCCTCAGGCCACTCAACAAGACGAACAATCAAGCCACTCTTACATCCATTGGGCCCATCTGAGGAAAACCTAATATCTAGTGGCACATCCTGGGGTGGTTGAATACCTACCATCCTGAGTTATCCCCGACCATGCTCGGGAACATGGCCCCGCCTCACTTTTTCCAGTTCTTCTTAGCACCTCCAGTCATCAGGGCACACGAAGATCTTCTTGTTTTTGCCGACGGCGAGGCTTGCCCAGCAACTGCACCTGGGAAGTGGACTGGTGTCCTCAAAGGACGTGATCCATACAAACATTTACCTGGGCTTGAGCTCTGAAACTGCTTCCCAAGGACCTCTATCCCTTACCGAGAATTGACTGCATGTCTGATAGTACGACTGCAGGAAGTTAGGCACATACATTGGCCGGTGTGTGAGAGGCTGTATTTCTGTGTTCACGCGTGTGACTGTGACTGAGTACGCAGACGCTCTTGTGGGTTTCTCAGTGTGCCCCTGACTATGCTTCTTGGTCTCTGTGTGTCCCTGTAGCACTGTGAAGAGGCGTCCAACAGTAAACGCCATAGTTTATACACAACACCCTGTCTAGACCCACAACTGAAAGGAGAAAGCCCCCTGTCAGCTTCCAGAGACCGCATGCAAACTTTAACCCCCAGGGGCTATTGAAATACTCCACGGACTCCCGCTCTCCCACAGCCACGCCTTCTGACCACAGAACAAAGACTGGACGAGACCTGCCTCCCGGCCGTGGGTGTGACATCTACGTGCAACTCGAGAACCTGCCAGCTACCAGCACATCTGATGTGCACTTGGGGTCACTCCCAACATTTTGGAAGCAAGGGAACGCCCATGGTTGACCCGACACCGACCTACAGCGTTCTACTGGCAAGATGCAGCCTGAAACAACTCAAGGGGCTAAAGAACATCGAACAAAGTGCAACTTCTTGCCAACTAGGCCTAATCACTTTCCTTTGACCCGTGGGAATGCCCACCACAGGAGGCAGTGGGCTTCAGCAGCCATGACCCATGTTGGAACCCCACAGCGGAAACTAGGCCACCTTCCCGGCCATGTCTCAGGCAGCTCCCATCCTGCAAGGTTCGCGGCCCTGACCCCTAAGGAACCGCTCAAACGCACAACAGCCTCGTCCAACCTGCCCTACTCCAGCCAGCAGGCCGACGCGTCCCTACTGGAAGACACAGACATCTTCCGAACACGGGAACACTGAGCACCAGGGAAGACAGACCGCAGGCCTGTCTGCTTTGAAGATGCTGATCCCACCTGATGCATCCTGGAAATTCTCCACTGCCACAGTGACACCACTGAGGAACTCAGAGTGATCAAAGGCATGGTCCCCGAGGACCACAGAAAGACTTGCAACGGAAGACCTCTGCCATGTGAGGGCACTTGGAAGCCTGAAAGGGAAGAGTGGCTGGCTTTGGCAGCGAACCAAGGATGGCAACACTGCCCCCTTCTCTGCCCCGCCAACGGACTGCTCTGGATAAAGCTCTGGCTATTCGAACGGCCTGCATGCCATACGGGCCGGCCGCGTCATGCCCTCCGGCAGAAACACTATCGCTTTGCACATTCCCAAAAGTGGGAAAAGAGCGACCCAAGGGCTTGTTTGCATAACTCACCTACCCCCAAGAAGGCCGGCACAGATGCCTCAGCATGTCCATCTTCTCTATGTCCCGCAAGACACCCGTGGGGAGTCACTCCTCTGGAAACGGGATTGCAACTCTTCACAGGTAACCTACCTCACTGCATCCTCATGAACTGCCACAGCCATCCCCACCATAGGCAGCTGATGCCAGGCCATCACGAACAAGACACATCCTTGGGAAGCCGAGGCCAGCGCCTGCAACCCAATGATGACAGCCCATCCCACGACATCACACAGGACCTGTCCTCATGATACCTTACCTTTCTCTCCAGGGCAGCAGCCACTACGCAGGCTTAAATGCAGCACTCGATCCTCACTCCACTCCACGATGATCCACTTAGCGCCAACAGTGTGCTGGCAGCTTCACGGGCAGCAGCGAGGCCTAATCCATCAGCCCCCTTCCGCCATCACCAAACTCCATCCCACCCCCGCCCACGGCTCCAGCCCCACCGGGCACTCAAGAACCTCACCGCACCAAACACGACAACAGAGAGGGCCACAGGCCTGGCCTGAGGCTCCAGGCTCCAACCAGGGAAGCTTGCTCATTTTGGCTTCCAAAATCAACCACCGAAGCGGCATGCACAAAGCGTGATCCTGGTCAAAACACACTTCTCCAAGCTGAAAACTCACTGGGCCCACACCAGCACACACTCCGACTCTGAACACTAGCAGGAGAGCCTGCCCCCTTGCATTCCCTCACGGCCTTTTAGCAGGGACCGCGGATTCATAGATGACCCAGCTTATGGGCAGACACGGTCGACCCTCAGTCAGGAGCCCCTCCAATACTGGAGTCCTTGGTGGTGTTTGCGTGCATGTCGGCAGGGGACACTGGCCTTCACTCCTAACAGTCCCCTACACCCGAGAGAGGAAACGTGCTGAACCTCAGTTTCGATAAGGATACGGTAGAGTGTTCTCACCCATGTTGTTCAGAGTTTCCAAGGAATGCATACAAGGGTGTCATCATCTATCCAAGCACATGCTGGGATGCTGCAGAACACAACCGGGCAGTGCGCCGGGCTCTGCAGGGGAGTCATGAGCCTAGGGTACCCCAAAAGCCTGGAGAATCCACAGCCCTCAGGCCACTCAACAAGACGAACAATCAAGCCACTCTTACATCCATTGGGCCCATCTGAGGAAAACCTAATATCTAGTGGCACATCCTGGGGTGGTTGAATACCTACCATCCTGAGTTATCCCCGACCATGCTCGGGAACATGGCCCCGCCTCACTTTTTCCAGTTCTTCTTAGCACCTCCAGTCATCAGGGCACACGAAGATCTTCTTGTTTTTGCCGACGGCGAGGCTTGCCCAGCAACTGCACCTGGGAAGTGGACTGGTGTCCTCAAAGGACGTGATCCATACAAACATTTACCTGGGCTTGAGCTCTGAAACTGCTTCCCAAGGACCTCTATCCCTTACCGAGAATTGACTGCATGTCTGATAGTACGACTGCAGGAAGTTAGGCACATACATTGGCCGGTGTGTGAGAGGCTGTATTTCTGTGTTCACGCGTGTGACTGTGACTGAGTACGCAGACGCTCTTGTGAGTTTCTCAGTGTACCCCTGACTATGCTTCTTGGTCTCTGTGTGTCCCTGTAGCACTGTGAAGAGGCGTCCAACAGTAAACGCCATAGTTTATACACAACACCCTGTCTAGACCCACAACTGAAAGGAGAAAGCCCCCTGTCAGCTTCCAGAGACCGCATGCAAACTTTAACCCCCAGGGGCTATTGAAATACTCCACGGACTCCCGCTCTCCCACAGCCACGCCTTCTGACCACAGCACAAAGACTGGACGAGACCTGCCTCCCGGCCGTGGGTGTGACATCTACGTGCAACTCGAGAACCTGCCAGCTACCAGCACATCTGATGTGCACTTGGGGTCACTCCCAACATTTTGGAAGCAAGGGAACGCCCATGGTTGACCCGACACCGACCTACAGCGTTCTACTGGCAAGATGCAGCCTGAAACAACTCAAGGGGCTAAAGAACATCGAACAAAGTGCAACTTCTTGCCAACTAGGCCTAATCACTTTCCTTTGACCCGTGGGAATGCCCACCACAGGAGGCAGTGGGCTTCAGCAGCCATGACCCATGTTGGAACCCCACAGCGGAAACTAGGCCACCTTCCCGGCCATGTCTCAGGCAGCTCCCATCCTGCAAGGTTCGCGGCCCTGACCCCTAAGGAACCGCTCAAACGCACAACAGCCTCGTCCAACCTGCCCTACTCCAGCCAGCAGGCCGACGCGTCCCTACTGGAAGACACAGACATCTTCCGAACACGGGAACACTGAGCACCAGGGAAGACAGACCGCAGGCCTGTCTGCTTTGAAGATGCTGATCCCACCTGATGCATCCTGGAAATTCTCCACTGCCACAGTGACACCACTGAGGAACTCAGAGTGATCAAAGGCATGGTCCCCGAGGACCACAGAAAGACTTGCAACGGAAGACCTCTGCCATGTGAGGGCACTTGGAAGCCTGAAAGGGAAGAGTGGCTGGCTTTGGCAGCGAACCAAGGATGGCAACACTGCCCCCTTCTCTGCCCCGCCAACGGACTGCTCTGGATAAAGCTCTGGCTATTCGAACGGCCTGCATGCCATACGGACCGGCCGCGTCATGCCCTCTGGCAGAAACACTATCGCTTTGCACATTCCCAAAAGTGGGAAAAGAGCGACCCAAGGGCTTGTTTGCATAACTCACCTACCCCCAAGAAGGCCGGCACAGATGCCTCAGCATGTCCATCTTCTCTATGTCCCGCAAGACACCCGTGGGGAGTCACTCCTCTGGAAACGGGATTGCAACTCTTCACAGGTAACCTACCTCACTGCATCCTCATGAACTGCCAAAGCCATCCCCACCATAGGCAGCTGATGCCAGGCCATCACGAACAAGACACATCCTTGGGAAGCCGAGCCAGCGCCTGCAACCCAATGATGACAGCCCATCCCACGACATCACACAGGACCTGTCCTCATGATACCTTACCTTTCTCTCCAGGGCAGCAGCCACTACGCAGGCTTAAATGCAGCACTCGATCCTCACTCCACTCCACGATGATCCACTTAGCGCCAACAGTGTGCTGGCAGCTTCAGGGGCAGCAGCGAGGCCTAATCCATCAGCCCCCTTCCACCATCACCAAACTCCATCCCACCCCCGCCCACTGCTCCAGCCCCACCGGGCACTCAAGAACCTCACCGCACCAAACACGACAACAGAGAGGGCCACAGGCCTGGCCTGAGGCTCCAGGCTCCAACCAGGGAAGCTTGCTCATTTTGGCTTCCAAAATCAACCACCGAAGCGGCATGCACAAAGCGTGATCCTGGTCAAAACACACTTCTCCAAGCTGAAAGCTCACTGGGCCTACACCACCACACACTCCGACTCTGAACACTAGCAGGAGAGCCTGCCCCCTTGCATTCCCTCACGGCCTTTTAGCAGGGACCGCGGATTCATAGATGACCCAGCTTATGGGCAGACACGGTCGACCCACAGTCAGGAGCCCCTCCAATACTGGAGTCCTTGGTGGTGTTTGCGTGCATGTCGGCAGGGGACACTGGCCTTCACTCCTAACAGTCCCCTACACCCGAGAGAGGAAACGTGCTGAACCTCAGTTTCGATAAGGATACGGTAGAGTGTTCTCACCCATTTTGTTCAGAGTTTCCAAGGAATGCATACAAGGGTGTCATCATCGACCCAAGCACATGCTGGGATGCTGCAGAACACAACCGGGCAGTGCGCCGGGCTCTGCAGGGGAGTCATGAGCCTGGGGTACCACAAAAGCCTGGAGAATCCACAGCCCTCAGGCCCCTCAACAAGACGAACAATCAAGCCACTCTTGCAGCCATTTGGCCCATCTGAGGAAAACCTAATATCTAATAGCACATCTTGGGGTGGTTGAATACATACCATCCTGAGTTATCCCCGACCATGCTCGGGAACATGGCCCCGCCTCACTTTTTCCAGTTCTTCTTAGCACCTCCAGTCATCAGGGCACACGAAGATCTTCTTGTTTTTGCCGACGGCGAGGCTTGCCCAGCAACTGCACCTGGGAAGTGGACTGGTGTCCTCAGAGGACATGATCCATAAAAACACTTACCTGGGCTTGAGCTCTGAAACTGCTTCCCAAGGACCTCTATCCCTTACCGAGAATTGACTGCATGTCTGATAGTACGACTGCAGGAAGTTAGGCACATACATTGGCCGGTGTGTGAGAGGCTGTATTTCTGTGTTCACGCGTGTGACTGTGACTGACTACGCAGACGCTCTTGTGGGTTTCTCTGTGTGCCGCTGACTACGCGTCTTGGTCTCTGTGTGTCCCTGTAGCCCTGTGAAGAGGCGTCCAACAGTAAACGCCATAGCTTATACACAACACCCTGTCTAGACCCCCAACTGAAAGGAGAAAGCCCCCTGTCAGCTTCCAGAGGCCGCATGCAAACTTTAACCCCCAGGGGCTGTTGAAATACTCCACGGACTCCCGCTCTCCCACAGCCACGCCTTCTGACCAGAGCACAAAGACTGGATGAGACCTTCCTCCCGGCCGTGGCTGTGACATCTACGTGCAACTCGAGAACCTGCCAGCTACCAGCACATCTGATGTGCACTTGGGGTCACTCCCAGCACTTTCGGAAGCAGGGGAACTCCCATGGGTGAACCGACACCGACCTACAGCATTCAACTGGCAAGATGCAGCCTGAAACCACTCAATGGGCTAAAGAACATCGAACAAAGTGCAACTTCTTTCCAACTAGGCCTAATCTCTTTCCTTTGACCCGTGGGAATGCCCACCACAGGAAGCAGTGGGCTTCAGCAGCCATGACCCATGTTGGAACCCCACAGCGTAAACTAGGCCACCTTCCCGGCCATATCTCAGGCAGCTCCCATCCTGCAAGGTTCGCGGCCCTGACCCCTAAGGAACCGCTCAAACACTCAACAGCCTCGCCCAACGTGCCCTACTCCAGCCAGCAGGGCGACGCGTCCCTACTGGAAGCCACAGACATCTTCCGAACACGGGAACACTGAACACCAGGGAAGACAGACCACAAGCCTGTCTGCTTTGAAGATGCTGATCCCACCTGATGCATCCTGGAAATTCTCCACTGCCACAGTGACACCACTGAGGAACTCAGAGTGATCAAAGGCATGGTCCCCGAGGACCACAGACAGACTTGCAACGGAAGACCTCTGCCATGTGTGGGCACTTGGAAGCCTGAAAGGGAACCGTGGCTGGCCTTTGCAGTGCACCAGGGATGGCAACAGTGCCCCCTTCTCTTCCCCGCCAACGGACTGCTCTGGATAAAGCTCTGGCTATTCGAAAGGCCTGCATGCCGCACGGGCCGGCCGCGTCATGCCCTCCGGCAGAAACACTATCGCTTTGCACATTCCCAAAAGTGGGAAAAGAGCGACCCAAGGGCTTGTTTGCATAACTCACCTACCCCCAAGAAGGCCGGCACAGATGCCTCAGCATGTCCGTCTTCTCTATGTCCCGCAAGACACCCATGGGGAGTCACTCCACTGGAAACGGGATTGCAACTCTTCACAGGTAACCTACCTCACTGCATCCTCATGAACTGCCAAAGCCATCCCCACCATAGGCAGCTGATGCCAGGCCATCACGAACAAGACACATCCTTGGGAAGCCGAGGCCAGCGCCTGCAACCCAATGATGACAGCCCATCCCACGATATCACACAGGACCTGTCCCATGATACCTTACCTTTCTCTCCAGGGCAGCAGCCACTACACAGGCTTAAATGCAGCACTCGATCCTCACCCCACTCCACGATGATCCACTTAGCGCCAACAGTGTGCTGGCAGCTTCAGGGGCAGCAGCGAGGCCTAATCCATCAGCCCCCTTCCACCATCACCAAACTCCATCCCACCCCCGCCCACTGCTCCAGCCCCACCGGGCACTCAAGAACCTCACCGCACCAAACACAACAACAGAGAGGGCCACAGGCCTGGCCTGAGGCTCCAGGCTCCAACCAGGGAACCTTGCTCATTTTGGTTTCCAAAATCAACCACCGAAGCGGCATGCACAAAGCGTGATCCTGGTCAAAACACACTTCTCCAAGCTGAAAGCTCACTGGGCACACACCAGCACACACTCCGACTCTGAACACTAGCAGGAGAGCCTGCCCCCTTGCATTCCCTCACGGCCTTTTAGCAGGGACCGCGGATTCATAGATGACCCAGCTTATGGGCAGACACGGTCGACCCTCAGTCAGGAGCCCCTCCAATACTGGAGTCCTTGGTGGTGTTTGCGTGCATGTCGGCAGGGGACACTGGCCTTCACTCCTAACAGTCCCCTACACCCGAGAGAGGAAACGTGCTGAACCTCATTTTCGTTAAGGATACGGTAGAGTGTTCTCACCCATGTTGTTCAGAGTTTCCAAGGAATGCATACAAGGGTGTCATCATCTATCCAAGCACATGCTGGGATGCTGCAGAACACAACCGGGCAGTGCGCCGGGCGCTGCAGGGGAGTCATGAGCCTGGGGTACCCTAAAAGCCTGGAGAATCCACGGCCCTCAGGCCACTCAACAAGACGAACAATCAAGCCATTCTTACATCCATTGGGCCCATCTGAGGAAAACCTAATATCTAATGGCACATCCTGGGGTGGTTGAATACCTACCATCCTGAGTTATCCCCGACCATGCTCGGGAACATGGCCCCGCCTCACTTTTTCCAGTTCTTCTTAGCACCTCCAGTCATCAGGGCACACGAAGATCTTCTTGTTTTTGCCGACGGCGAGGCTTGCCCAGCAACTGCACCTGGGAAGTGGACTGGTGTCCTCAAAGGACGTGATCCATACAAACATTTACCTGGGCTTGAGCTCTGAAACTGCTTCCCAAGGACCTCTATCCCTTACCGAGAATTGACTGCATGTCTGATAGTACGACTGCAGGAAGTTAGGCACATACATTGGCCGGTGTGTGAGAGGCTGTATTTCTGTGTTCACGCGTGTGACTGTGACTGAGTACGCAGACGCTCTTGTGAGTTTCTTAGTGTGCCCCTGACTATGCTTCTTGGTCTCTGTGTGTCCCTGTAGCACTGTGAAGAGGCGTCCAACAGTAAACGCCATAGTTTATACACAACACCCTGTCTAGACCCACAACTGAAAGGAGAAAGCCCCCTGTCAGCTTCCAGAGACCGCATGCAAACTTTAACCCCCAGGGGCTATTGAAATACTCCACGGACTCCCGCTCTCCCACAGCCACGCCTTCTGACCACAGCACAAAGACTGGACGAGACCTGCCTCCCGGCCGTGGGTGTGACATCTACGTGCAACTCGAGAACCTGCCAGCTACCAGCACATCTGATGTGCACTTGGGGTCACTCCCAACATTTTGGAAGCAAGGGAACGCCCATGGTTGACCCGACACCGACCTACAGCGTTCTACTGGCAAGATGCAGCCTGAAACAACTCAAGGGGCTAAAGAACATCGAACAAAGTGCAACTTCTTGCCAACTAGGCCTAATCACTTTCCTTTGACCCGTGGGAATGCCCACCACAGGAGGCAGTGGGCTTCAGCAGCCATGACCCATGTTGGAACCCCACAGCGGAAACTAGGCCACCTTCCCGGCCATGTCTCAGGCAGCTCCCATCCTGCAAGGTTCGCGGCCCTGACCCCTAAGGAACCGCTCAAACGCACAACAGCCTCGTCCAACCTGCCCTACTCCAGCCAGCAGGCCGACGCGTCCCTACTGGAAGACACAGACATCTTCCGAACACGGGAACACTGAGCACCAGGGAAGACAGACCGCAGGCCTGTCTGCTTTGAAGATGCTGATCCCACCTGATGCATCCTGGAAATTCTCCACTGCCACAGTGACACCACTGAGGAACTCAGAGTGATCAAAGGCATGGTCCCCGAGGACCACAGAAAGACTTGCAACGGAAGACCTCTGCCATGTGAGGGCACTTGGAAGCCTGAAAGGGAAGAGTGGCTGGCTTTGGCAGCGAACCAAGGATGGCAACACTGCCCCCTTCTCTGCCCCGCCAACGGACTGCTCTGGATAAAGCTCTGGCTATTCGAACGGCCTGCATGCCATACGGGCCGGCCGCGTCATGCCCTCCGGCAGAAACACTATCGCTTTGCACATTCCCAAAAGTGGGAAAAGAGCGACCCAAGGGCTTGTTTGCATAACTCACCTACCCCCAAGAAGGCCGGCACAGATGCCTCAGCATGTCCATCTTCTCTATGTCCCGCAAGACACCCGTGGGGAGTCACTCCTCTGGAAACGGGATTGCAACTCTTCACAGGTAACCTACCTCACTGCATCCTCATGAACTGCCACAGCCATCCCCACCATAGGCAGCTGATGCCAGGCCATCACGAACAAGACACATCCTTGGGAAGCCGAGGCCAGCGCCTGCAACCCAATGATGACAGCCCATCCCACGACATCACACAGGACCTGTCCTCATGATACCTTACCTTTCTCTCCAGGGCAGCAGCCACTACGCAGGCTTAAATGCAGCACTCGATCCTCACTCCACTCCACGATGATCCACTTAGCGCCAACAGTGTGCTGGCAGCTTCAGGGGCAGCAGCGAGGCCTAATCCATCAGCCCCCTTCCACCATCACCAAACTCCATCCCACCCCCGCCCACTGCTCCAGCCCCACCGGGCACTCAAGAACCTCACCGCACCAAACACGACAACAGAGAGGGCCACAGGCCTGGCCTGAGGCTCCAGGCTCCAACCAGGGAAGCTTGCTCATTTTGGCTTCCAAAATCAACCACCGAAGCGGCATGCACAAAGCGTGATCCTGGTCAAAACACACTTCTCCAAGCTGAAAACTCACTGGGCCCACACCAGCACACACTCCGACTCTGAACACTAGCAGGAGAGCCTGCCCCCTTGCATTCCCTCACGGCCTTTTAGCAGGGACCGCGGATTCATAGATGACCCAGCTTATGGGCAGACACGGTCGACCCTCAGTCAGGAGCCCCTCCAATACTGGAGTCCTTGGTGGTGTTTGCGTGCATCTCGGCAGGGGACACTGGCCTTCACTCCTAACAGTCCCCTACACCCGAGAGAGGAAACGTGCTGAACCTCAGTTTCGATAAGGATACGGTAGAGTGTTCTCACCCATTTTGTTCAGAGTTTCCAAGGAATGCATACAAGGGTGTCATCATCGACCCAAGCACATGCTGGGATGCTGCAGAACACAACCGGGCAGTGCGCCGGGCTCTGCAGGGGAGTCATGAGCCTGGGGTACCACAAGAGTCTGGAGAATCCACAGCCCTCAGGCCCCTCAACAAGACGAACAATCAAGCCACTCTTGCAGCCATTTGGCCCATCTGAGGAAAACCTAATATCTAATAGCACATCTTGGGGTGGTTGAATACATACCATCCTGAGTTATCCCCGACCATGCTCGGGAACATGGCCCCGCCTCACTTTTTCCAGTTCTTCTTAGCACCTCCAGTCATCAGGGCACACGAAGATCTTCTTGTTTTTGCCGACGGCGAGGCTTGCCCAGCAACTGCACCTGGGAAGTGGACTGGTGTCCTCAAAGGACATGATCCATACAATCATTTACCTGGGCTTGAGCTCTGAAACTGCTTCCCAAGGACCTCTATCCCTTACCGAGAATTGACTGCATGTCTGATAGTACGACTGCAGGAAGTTAGGCACATACATTGGCCGGTGTGTGAGAGGCTGTATTTCTGTGTTCACGCGTGTGACTGTGACTGACTACGCAGACGCTCTTGTGGGTTTCTCTGTGTGCCGCTGACTACGCGTCTTGGTCTCTGTGTGTCCCTGTAGCCCTGTGACGAGGCGTCCAACAGTAAACGCCATAGCTTATACACAACACCCTGTCTAGACCCCCAACTGAAAGGAGAAAGCCCCCTGTCAGCTTCCAGAGGCCGCATGCAAACTTTAACCCCCAGGGGCTGTTGAAATACTCCACGGACTCCCGCTCTCCCACAGCCACGCCTTCTGACCAGAGCACAAAGACTGGATGAGACCTTCCTCCCGGCCGTGGCTGTGACATCTACGTGCAACTCGAGAACCTGCCAGCTACCAGCACATCTGATGTGCACTTGGGGTCACTCCCAGCACTTTCGGAAGCAGGGGAACTCCCATGGGTGAACCGACACCGACCTACAGCATTCTACTGGCAAGATGCAGCCTGAAACCACTCAATGGGCTAAAGAACATCGAACAAAGTGCAACTTCTTTCCAACTAGGCCTAATCTCTTTCCTTTGACCCGTGGGAATGCCCACCACAGGAAGCAGTGGGCTTCAGCAGCCATGACCCATGTTGGACCCCACAGCGTAAACTAGGCCACCTTCCCGGCCATATCTCAGGCAGCTCCCATCCTGCAAGGTTCGCGGCCCTGACCCCTAAGGAACCGCTCAAACGCTCAACAGCATCGCCCAACGTGCCCTACTCCAGCCAGCAGGGCGACGCGTCCCTACTGGAAGCCACAGACATCTTCCGAACACGGGAACACTGAACACCAGGGAAGACAGACCACAAGCCTGTCTGCTTTGAAGATGCTGATCCCACCTGATGCATCCTGGAAATTCTCCATTGCCACAGTGACACCACTGAGGAACTCAGAGTGATCAAAGGCATGGTCCCCGAGGACCACAGACAGACTTGCAACGGAAGACCTCTGCCATGTGAGGGCACTTGGAAGCCTGAAAGGGAACCGTGGCTGGCCTTTGCAGTGCACCAGGGATGGTAACAGTGCCCCCTTCTCTGCCCCGCCAACGGACTGCTCTGGATAAAGCTCTGGCTATTCGAAAGGTCTGCATGCCGCACGGGCCGGCCGCGTCATGCCCTCCGGCAGAAACACTATCGCTTTGCACATTCCCAAAAGTGGGAAAAGAGCGACCCAAGGGCTTGTTTGCATAACTCACCTACCCCCAAGAAGGCCGGCACAGATGCCTCAGCATGTCCGTCTTCTCTATGTCCCGCAAGACACCCGTGGGGAGTCACTCCTCTGGAAACTGGATTGCAACTCTTCACAGGTAACCTACCTCACTGCATCCTCATGAACTGCCAAAGCCATCCCCACCATAGGCAGCTGATGCCAGGCCATCACGAACAAGACACATCCTTGGGAAGCCGAGGCCAGCGCCTGCAACCCAATGATGACAGCCCATCCCAGGATATCACACAGGACCTGTCCCATGATACCTTACCTTTCTCTCCAGGGCAGCAGCCACTACACAGGCTTAAATGCAGCACTCGATCCTCACCCCACTCCACGATGATCCACTTAGCGCCAACAGTGTGCTGGCAGCTTCAGGGGCAGCAGCGAGGCCTAATCCATCAGCCCCCTTCCGCCATCACCAAACTCCATCCCACCCCCGCCCACTGCTCCAGCCCCACCGGGCACTCAAGGACCTCACCGCACCAAACACAACAACAGAGAGGGCCACAGGCCTGGCCTGAGGCTCCAGGCTCCAACCAGGGAACCTTGCTCATTTTGGTTTCCAAAATCAACCACCGAAGCGGCATGCACAAAGCGTGATCCTGGTCAAAACACACTTCTCCAAGCTGAAAGCTCACTGGGCACACACCAGCACACACTCCGACTCTGAACACTAGCAGGAGAGCCTGCCCCCTTGCATTCCCTCACGGCCTTTTAGCAGGGACCGCGGATTCATAGATGACCCAGCTTATGGGCAGACACGGTCGACCCTCAGTCAGGAGCCCCTCCAATACTGGAGTCCTTGGTGGTGTTTGCGTGCATGTCGGCAGGGGACACTGGCCTTCACTCCTAACAGTCCCCTACACCCGAGATAGGAAACGTGCTGAACCTCATTTTCGTTAAGTATACGGTAGAGTGTTCTCACCCATGTTGTTCAGAGTTTCCAAAGAATGCATACAAGGGTGTCATCATCTATCCAAGCACATGCTGGGATGCTGCAGAACACAACCGGGCAGTGCGCCGGGCTCTGCAGGGGAGTCATGAGCCTGGGGTACCCTAAAAGCCTGGAGAATCCACGGCCCTCAGGCCACTCAACAAGACGAACAATCAAGCCACTCTTACATCCATTGGGCCCATCTGAGGAAAACCTAATATCTAATGGCACATCCTGGGGTGGTTGAATACCTACCATCCTGAGTTATCCCCGACCATGCTCGGGAACATGGCCCCGCCTCACTTTTTCCAGTTCTTCTTAGCACCTCCAGTCATCAGGGCACACGAAGATCTTCTTGTTTTTGCCGACCGCGAGGCTTGCCCAGCAACTGCACCTGGGAAGTGGACTGGTGTCCTCAAAGGACATGATCCATACAAACATTTACCTGGGCTTGAGCTCTGAAACTGCTTCCCAAGGACCTCTATCCCTTACCGAGAATTGACTGCATGTCTGATAGTACGACTGCAGGAAGTTAGGCACATACATTGGCCGGTGTGTGAGAGGCTGTATTTCTGTGTTCACGCGTGTGACTGTGACTGAGTACGCAGACGCTCTTGTGGGTTTCTCAGTGTGCCCCTGACTATGCGTCTTGGACTCTGTGTGTCCCTGTAGCACTGTGAAGAGGCGTCCAACAGTAAACGCCATAGTTTATACACAGCACCCTGTCTAGACCCCCAACTGAAAGGAGAAAGCCCCCTGTCAGCTTCCAGAGACCGCATGCAAACTTTAACCCCCAGGGGCTGTTGAAATACTCCACGGACTCCCGCTCTCCCACAGCCACGCCTTCTGACCACAGCACAAAGACTGCACGAGACCTCCCTCCCGGCCGTGCGTGTGACATCTACGTGCAACTCGAGAACCTGCCAGCTACCAGCACATCTGATGTGCACTTGGGGTCACTCCCAACATTTTGCAAGCAAGGGAACGCCCATGGTTGACCCGACACCGACCTACAGCGTTCTACTGGCAAGATGCAGCCTGAAACAACTCAAGGGGCTAAAGAACATCGAACAAAGTGCAACTTCTTGCCAACTAGGCCTAATCACTTTCCTTTGACCCGTGGGAATGCCCACCACAGGAAGCAGTGGGCTTCAGCAGCCATGACCCATGTTGGAACCCCACAGCGGAAACTAGGCCACCTTCCCGGCCATGTCTCAGGCAGATCCCATCCTGCAAGGTTCGCGGCCCTGACCCCTAAGGAACCGCTCAAACGCTCAACAGCCTCGTCCAACGTGCCCTACTCCAGCCAGCAGGCCGACGCATCCCTACTGGAAGCCACAGACATCTTCCGAACACGGGAACACTGAACACCAGGGAAGACAGACCGCAGGCCTGTCTTCTTTGAAGATGCTGATCCCACCTGATGCATCCTCGAAATTCTCCACTGCCACAGTGACACCACTGAGGAACTCAGAGTGATCAAAGGCATGGTCCCCGAGGACCACAGAAAGACTTGCAACGGAAGACCTCTGCCATGTGAGGGCACTTGGAAGCCTGAAAGGGAAGAGTGGCTGGCTTTGGCAGCGAACCAAGGATGGCAACACTGCCCCCTTCTCTGCCCCGCCAACGGACTGCTCTGGATAAAGCTCTGGCTATTCGAACGGCCTGCATGCCATACGGGCCGGCCGCGTCATGCCCTCCGGCAGAAACACTATCGCTTTGCACATTCCCAAAAGTGGGAAAAGAGCGACCAAAGGGCTTGTTTGCATAACTCACCTACCCCCAAGAAGGCCGGCACAGATGCCTCAGCATGTCCATCTTCTCTATGTCCCGCAAGACACCCGTGGGGAGTCACTCCTCTGGAAACGGGATTGCAACTCTTCACAGGTAACCTACATCACTGCATCCTTATGAACTGCCAAAGCCATCCCCACCATAGGCAGCTGATGCCAGGCCATCACGAACAAGACACATCCTTGGGAAGCCGAGGCCAGCGCCTGCAACCCAATGATGACAGCCCATCCCACGACATCACACAGGACCTGTCCTCATGATACCTTACCTTTCTCTCCAGGGCAGCAGCCACTACGCAGGCTTAAATGCAGCACTCGATCCTCACCCCACTCCACGATGATCCACTTAGCGCCAACAGTGTGCTGGCAGCTTCAGGGGCAGCAGCGAGGCCTAATCCATCAGCCCCCTTCCGCCATCACCAAACTCCATCCCACCCCCGCCCACTGCTCCAGCCCCACCGGGCACTCAAGAACCTCACCGCACCAAACACGACAACAGAGAGGACCACAGGCCTGGCCTGAGGCTCCAGGCTCCAACCAGGGAACCTTACTCATTTTGGCTTCCAAAATCAACCACCGAAGCGGCATGCACAAAGCGTGATGCTGGTCAAAACACACTTCTCCAAGCTGAAAGCTCACTGGGCCCACACCAGCACACACTCCGACTCTGAACACTAGCAGGAGAGCCTGCCCCCTTGCATTCCCTCACGGCCTTTTAGCAGGGACCGCGGATTCATAGATGACCCAGCTTATGGGCAGACACGGTCGACCCTCAGTCAGGAGCCCCTCCAATACTGGAGTCCTTGGTGGTGTTTGCGTGCATGTCGGCAGGGGACACTGGCCTTCAATCCTAACAGTCCCCTACACCCGAGAGAGGAAACATGCTGAACCTCAGTTTCGATAAGGATACGGTAGAGTGTTCTCACCCATGTTGTTCAGAGTTTCCAAGGAATGCATACAAGGGTGTCATCATCTATCCAAGCTCATGCTGGGATGCTGCAGAACACAACCGGGCAGTGCGCCGGGCTCTGCAGGGGAGTCATGAGCCTAGGGTACCCCAAAAGCCTGGAGAATCCACAGCCCTCAGGCCACTCAACAAGACGAACAATCAAGCCACTCTTACATCCATTGGGCCCATCTGAGGAAAACCTAATATCTAGTGGCACATCCTGGGTGGTTGAATACCTACCATCCTGAGTTATCCCCGACCATGCTCGGGAACATGGCCCCGCCTCACTTTTTCCAGTTCTTCTTAGCACCTCTAGTCATCAGGGCACACGAAGATCTTCTTGTTTTTGCCGACGGCGAGGCTTGCCCAGCAACTGCACCTGGGAAGTGGACTGGTGTCCTCAAAGGACATGATCCATACAAACATTTACCTGGGCTTGAGCTCTGAAACTGCTTCCCAAGGACCTCTATCCGTTACCGAGAATTGACTGCATGTCTGATAGTACGACTGCAGGAAGTTAGGCACATACATTGGCCAGTGTGTGAGAGGCTGTATTTCTGTGTTCACGCGTGTGACTGTGACTGAGTACGCAGACGCTCTTGTGGGTTTCTCAGTGTGCCCCTGACTATGCGTCTTGGTCTCTGTGTGTCCCTGTAGCACTGTAAAGAGGCGTCCAACAGTAAACGCCATACTTTATACACAACACCCTGTCTAGACCCACAACTTAAAGGAGAAAGCCCCCTGTCAGCTTCCAGAGACCGCATGCAAACTTTAACCCCCAGGGGCTATTGAAATACTCCACGGACTCCCGCTCTCCCACAGCCACGCCTTCTGACCACAGCACAAAGACTGGACGAGACCTGCCTCCCTGCCGTGGGTGTGACATCTACGTGCAACTCGAGAACCTGCCAGCTACCAGCACATCTGATGTGCACTTGGGGTCACTCCCAACATTTTGGAAGCAAGGGAACGCCCATGGTTGACCCGACACCGACCTACAGCGTTCTACTGGCAAGATGCAGCCTGAAACAACTCAAGGGGCTAAAGAACATCGAACAAAGTGCAACTTCTTGCCAACTAGGCCTAATCACTTTCCTTTGACCCGTGGGAATGCCCACCACAGGAAGCAGTGGGCTTCAGCAGCCATGACCCATGTTGGAACCCCACAGAGGAAACTAGGCCACCTTCCCGGCCATGTCTCAGGCAGATACCATCCTGCAAGGTTCGCGGCCCTGACCCCTAAGGAACCGCTCAAACGCTCAACAGCCTCGTCCAACCTGCCCTACTCCAGCCAGCAGGCCGACGCGTCCCTACTGGAAGACACAGACATCTTCCGAACACGGGAACACTGAGCACCAGGGAAGACAGACCGCAGGCCTGTCTGCTTTGAAGATGCTGATCCCACCTGATGTATCCTGGAAATTCTCCACTGCCACAGTGACACCACTGAGGAACTCAGAGTGATCAAAGGCATGGTCCCCGAGGACCACAGAAAGACTTGCAACGGAAGACCTCTGCCATGTGAGGGCACTTGGAAGCCTGAAAGGGAAGAGTGGCTGGCTTTGGCAGCGAACCAAGGATGGCAACACTGCCCCCTTCTCTGCCCTGCCAACGGACTGCTCTGGATAAACCTCTGGCTATTCGAACGGCCTGCATGCCATACGGGCCGGCCGCGTCATGCCCTCCGGCAGAAACAATATCGCTTTGCACATTCCCAAAAGTGGGAAAAGAGCGACCCAAGGGCTTGTTTGCATAACTCACCTACCCCCAAGAAGGCCGGCACAGATGCCTCAGCATGTCCTTCTTCTCTATGTCCCGCAAGACACCCGTGGGGAGTCACTCCTCTGGAAACGGGATTGCAACTCTTCACAGGTAACCTACCTCACTGCATCCTCATGAACTGCCAAAGCCATCCCCACCATAGGCAGCTGATGCCAGGCCATCACGAACAAGACACATCCTTGGGAAGCCGAGGCCAGCGCCTGCAACCCAATGATGACAGCCCATCCCACGACATCACACAGGACCTGTCCTCATGATACCTTACCTTTCTCTCCAGGGCAGCAGCCACTACGCAGGCTTAAATGCAGCACTCGATCCTCACCCCACTCCACGATGATCCACTTAGCGCCAACAGTGTGCTGGCAGCTTCAGGAGCAGCAGCGAGGCCTAATCCATCAGCCCCCTTCCGCCATCACCAAACTCCATCCCACCCCCGCCCACTGCTCCAGCCCCACCGGGCACTCAAGAACCTCACCGCACCAAACACGACAACAGAGAGGGCCACAGGCCTGGCCTGAGGCTCCAGGCTCCAACCAGGGAACCTTGCTCATTTTGGCTTCCAAAATCAACCACCGAAGCGGCATGCACAAAGCGTGATCCTGGTCAAAACACACTTCTCCAAGCTGAAAGCTCACTGGGCCCACACCAGCACACACTACGACTCTGAAGACTAGCAGGAGAGCCAGCCCCCTTGCATTCCCTCACGGCCTTTTAGCAGGGACCGCGGATTCATAGATGACCCAGCTTATGGGCAGACACGGTCGACCCTCAGTAAGGAGCCCCTCCAATACTGGAGTCCTTGGTGGTGTTTGCGTGCATGTCGGCAGGGCACACTGGCCTTCACTCCTAACAGTCCCCTACACCCGAGAGAGGAAACGTGCTGAACCTCAGTTTCGATAAGGATACGGTAGAGTGTTCTCACCCATTTTGTTCAGAGTTTCCAAGGAATGCATACAAGGGTGTCATCATCGATCCAAGCACATGCTGGGATGCTGCAGAACACAACCGGGCAGTGCGCCGGGCTCTGCAGGGGAGTCATGAGCCTGGGGTACCACAAAAGCCTGGAGAATCCACAGCCCTCAGGCCCCTCAACAAGACGAACAATCAAGCCACTCTTGCAGCCATTGGGCCCATCTGAGGAAAACCTAATATCTAATGGCACATCTTGGGGTGGTTGAATACATACCATCCTGAGTTATCCCCGACCATGCTCGGGAACATGGCCCCGCCTCACTTTTTCCAGTTCTTCTTAGCACCTCCAGTCATCAGAGCACACGAAGATCTTCTTGTTTTTGCCGACGGCGAGGCTTGCCCAGCAACTGCACCTGGGAAGTGGACTGGTGTCCTCAGAGGACATGATCCATACAAACATTTACCTGGGCTTGAGCTCTGAAACTGCTTCC
Source organism: Eschrichtius robustus (assembly GCF_028021215.1). Classification (NCBI taxonomy): domain Eukaryota; kingdom Metazoa; phylum Chordata; class Mammalia; order Artiodactyla; family Eschrichtiidae; genus Eschrichtius; species Eschrichtius robustus. The sequence continues at coordinate 142,916,120 of NC_090824.1, read as the reverse complement.
CAAGGACCTCTATCCCTTACCGAGAATTGACTGCATGTCTGATAGTACGACTGCAGGAAGTTAGGCACATACATTGGCCGGTGTGTGAGAGGCTGTATTTCTGTGTTCACGCGTGTGACTGTGACTGACTACGCAGACGCTCTTGTGGGTTTCTCTGTGTGCCGCTGACTACGCGTCTTGGTCTCTGTGTGTCCCTGTAGCCCTGTGAAGAGGCGTCCAACAGTAAACGCCATAGCTTATACACAACACCCTGTCTAGACCCCCAACTGAAAGGAGAAAGCCCCCTGTCAGCTTCCAGAGGCCGCATGCAAACTTTAACCCCCAGGGGCTGTTGAAATACTCCACGGACTCCCGCTCTCCCACAGCCACGCCTTCTGACCACAGCACAAAGACTGGACGAGACCTGCCTCCCGGCCGTGGGTGTGACATCTACGTGCAACTCGAGAACCTGCCAGCTACCAGCACATCTGATGTGCACTTGGGGTCACTCCCAACATTTTGGAAGCAAGGGAACGCCCATGGGTGACCCGACACCGACCTACAGCATTCTACTGGCAAGATGCAGCCTGAAACAACTCAAGGGGCTAAAGAACATCGAACAAAGTGCAACTTCTTGCCAACTAGGCCTAATCACTTTCCTTTGACCCGTGGGAATGCCCACCACAGGAAGCAGTGGGCTTCAGCAGCCATGACCCATGTTGGAACCCCACAGCGGAAACTAGGCCACCTTCCCGGCCATGTCTCAGGCAGCTCCCATCCTGCAAGGTTCGCGTCCCTGACCTCTAAAGAACCGCTCAAACGCTCAACAGCCTCGCCCAACGTGCCCTACTCCAGCCAGCAGGCCGACGCGTCCCTACTGGAAGCCACAGACATCTTCCGAACACGGGAACACTGAACACCAGGGAAGACAGACCACAAGCCTGTCTGCTTTGAAGATGCTGATCCCACCTGATGCATCCTGGAAATTCTCCACTGCCACAGTGACACCACTGAGGAACTCAGAGTGATCAAAGGCATGGTCCCCGAGGACCACAGACAGACTTGCAACGGAAGACCTCTGCCATGTGAGGGCACTTGGAAGCCTGAAAGGGAACCGTGGCTGGCCTTTGCAGTGCACCAGGGATGGCAACAGTGCCCCCTTCTCTGCCCCGCCAACGGACTGCTCTGGATAAAGCTCTGGCTATTCGAAAGGCCTGCATGCCGCACGGGCCGGCCGCGTCATGCCCTCCGGCAGAAACACTATCGCTTTGCACATTCCCAAAAGTGGGAAAAGAGCGACCCAAGGGCTTGTTTGCATAACTCACCTACCCCCAAGAAGGCCGGCACAGATGCCTCAGCATGTCCATCTTCTCTATGTCCCGCAAGACACCTGTGGGGAGTCACTCCTCTGGAAACGGGATTGCAACTCTTCACAGGTAACCTACCTCACTGCATCCTCATGAACTGCCAAAGCCATCCCCACCATAGGCAGCTGATGCCAGGCCATCACGAACAAGACACATCCTTGGGAAGCCGAGGCCAGCGCCTGCAACCCAATGATGACAGCCCATCCCACGACATCACACAGGACCTGTCCTCATGATACCTTACCTTTCTCTCCAGGGCAGCAGCCACTACGCAGGCTTAAATGCAGCACTCGATCCTCACCCCACTCCACGATGATCCACTTAGCGCCAACAGTGTGCTGGCAGCTTCAGGGGCAGCAGCGAGGCCTAATCCATCAGCCCCCTTCCACCATCACCAAACTCCATCCCACCCCCGCCCACTGCTCCAGCCCCACTCGGCACTCAAGAACTTCACCGCACCAAACACAACAACAGAGAGGGCCACAGGCCTGGCCTGAGGCTCCAGGCTCCAACCAGGGAAACTTGCTCATTTTGGCTTCCAAAATCAACCACCGAAGCGGCATGCACAAAGCGTGATCCTGGTCAAAACACACTTCTCCAAGCTGAAAGCTCACTGGGCCCACACCAGCACACACTCCGACTCTGAACACTAGCAGGAGAGCCTGCCCCCTTGCATTCCCTCACGGCCTTTTAGCAGGGACCGCGGATTCATAGATGACCCAGCTTATGGGCAGACACGGTCGACCCTCAGTCAGGAGCCCCTCCAATACTGGAGTCCTTGGTGGTGTTTGCGTGCATGTCGGCAGGGGACACTGGCCTTCACTCCTAACAGTCCCCTACACCCGAGAGAGGAAACGTGCTGAACCTCAGTTTCGATAAGGATACGGTAGAGTGTTCTCACCCATGTTGTTCAGAGTTCCCAAGGAATGCATACAAGTGTGTCATCATCTATCCAAGCACATGCTGGGATGCTGCAGAACACAACCGGGCAGTGCGCCGGGCTCTGCAGGGGAGTCATGAGCCTAGGGTACCCCAAAAGCCTGGAGAATCCACAGCCCTCAGGCCACTCAACAAGACGAACAATCAAGCCACTCTTACATCCATTGGGCCCATCTGAGGAAAACCTAATATCTAGTGGCACATCCTGGGGTGGTTGAATACATACCATCCTGAGTTATCCCCGACCATGCTCGGGAACATGGCCCCGCCTCACTTTTTCCAGTTCTTCTTAGCACCTCCAGTCATCAGGGCACACGAAGATCTTCTTGTTTTTGCCGACGGCGAGGCTTGCCCAGCAACTGCACCTGGGAAGTGGACTGGTGTCCTCAAAGGACGTGATCCATACAAACATTTACCTGGGCTTGAGCTCTGAAACTGCTTCCCAAGGACCTCTATCCCTTACCGAGAATTGACTGCATGTCTGATAGTACGACTGCAGGAAGTTAGGCACATACATTGGCCGGTGTGTGAGAGGCTGTATTTCTGTGTTCACGCGTGTGACTGTGACTGAGTACGCAGACGCTCTTGTGGGTTTCTCAGTGTGCCCCTGACTATGCGTCTTCGTCTCTGTGTGTCCCTGTAGCACTGTGAAGAGGCGTCCAACAGTAAACGCCATAGTTTATACACAACACCCTGTCTAGACCCACAACTGAAAGGAGAAAGCCCCCTGTCAGCTTCCAGAGACCGCATGCAAACTTTAACCCCCAGGGGCTATTGAAATACTCCATGGACTCCCGCTCTCCCACAGCCACGCCTTCTGACCAGAGCACAAAGACTGGACGAGACATGCCTCCCGGCCGTGGGTGTGACATCTACGTGCAACTCGAGAACCTGCCAGCTACCAGCACATCTGATGTGCACTTGGGGTCACTCCCAACATTTTGGAAGCAAGGGAACGCCCATGGTTGACCCGACACCGACCTACAGCGTTCTACTGGCAAGATGCAGCCTGAAACAACTCAAGGGGCTAAAGAACATCGAACAAAGTGCAACTTCTTGCCAACTAGGCCTAATCACTTTCCTTTGACCCGTGGGAATGCCCACCACAGGAAGCAGTGGGCTTCAGCAGCCATGACCCATGTTGGAACCCCACAGAGGAAACTAGGCCACCTTCCCGGCCATGTCTCAGGCAGATCCCATCCTGCAAGGTTCGCGGCCCTGACCCCTAAGGAACCGCTCAAACGCACAACAGCCTCGTCCAACCTGCCCTACTCCAGCCAGCAGGCCGACGCGTCCCTACTGGAAGACACAGACATCTTCCGAACACGGGAACACTGAGCACCAGGGAAGACAGACCGCAGGCCTGTCTGCTTTGAAGATGCTGATCCCACCTGATGCATCCTGGAAATTCTCCACTGCCACAGTGACACCACTGAGGAACTCAGAGTGATCAAAGGCATGGTCCCCGAGGACCACAGAAAGACTTGCAACGGAAGACCTCTGCCATGTGAGGGCACTTGGAAGCCTGAAAGGGAAGAGTGGCTGGCTTTGGCAGCGAACCAAGGATGGCAACACTGCCCCCTTCTCTGCCCCGCCAACGGACTACTCTGGATAAAGCTCTGGCTATTCGAACGGCCTGCATGCCATACGGGCCGGCCGCGTCATGCCCTCCGGCAGAAACACTATCGCTTTGCACATTCCCAAAAGTGGGAAAGAGCGACCCAAGGGCTTGTTTGCATAACTCACCTACCCCCAAGAAGGCCGGCACAGATGCCTCAGCATGTCCATCTTCTCTATGTCCCGCAAGACACCCGTGGGGAGTCACTCCTCTGGAAACGGGATTGCAACTCTTCACAGGTAACCTACCTCACTGCATCCTCATGAACTGCCAAAGACATCCCCACCATAGGCAGCTGATGCCAGGCCATCACGAACAAGACACATCCTTGGGAAGCCGAGGCCAGCGCCTGCAACCCAATGATGACAGCCCATCCCACGACATCACACAGGACCTGTCCTCATGATACCTTACCTTTCTCTCCAGGGCAGCAGCCACTACGCAGGCTTAAATGCAGCACTCGATCCTCACCCCACTCCACGATGATCCACTTAGCGCCAACAGTGTGCTGGCAGCTTCAGGGGCAGCAGCGAGGCCTAATCCATCAGCCCCCTTCCACCATCACCAAACTCCATCCCACCCCCGCCCACTGCTCCAGCCCCACCGGGCACTCAAGAACCTCACCGCACCAAACACGACAACAGAGAGGGCCACAGGCCTGGCCTGAGGCTCCAGGCTCCAACCAGGGAACCTTGCTCATTTTGGCTTCCAAAATCAACCACCGAAGCGGCATGCACAAAGCGTGATCCTGGTCAAAACACACTTCTCCAAGCTGAAAGCTCACTGGGCCCACACCAGCACACACTCCGACTCTGAAGACTAGCAGGAGAGCCTGCCCCCTTGCATTCCCTCACGGCCTTTTAGCAGGGACCGCGGATTCATAGATGACCCAGCTTATGGGCAGACACGGTCGACCCTCAGTCAGGAGCCCCTCCAATACTGGAGTCCTTGGTGGTGTTTGCGTGCATGTCGGCAGGGGACACTGGCGTTCACTCCTAACAGTCCCCTACACCCGAGAGAGGAAACGCGCTGAACCTCAGTTTCGATAAGGATACGGTAGAGTGTTCTCACCCATGTTGTTCAGAGTTTCCAAGGAATGCATACAAGGGTGTCATCATCTATCCAAGCACATGCTGGGATGCTGCAGAACACAACCGGGCAGTGCGCCGGGCTCTGCAGGGGAGGCATGAGCCTAGGGTACCCCAAAAGCCTGGAGAATCCACAGCCCTCAGGCCACTCAACAAGACGAACAATCAAGCCACTCTTACATCCATTGGGCCCATCTGAGGAAAACCTAATATCTAGTGGCACATCCTGGGGTGGTTGAATACCTACCATCCTGAGTTATCCCCGACCATGCTCGGGAACATGGCCCCGCCTCACTTTTTCCAGTTCTTCTTAGCACCTCCAGTCATCAGGGCACACGAAGATCTTCTTGTTTTTGCCGACGGCGAGGCTTGCCCAGCAACTGCACCTGGGAAGTGGACTGGTGTCCTCAAAGGACGTGATCCATACAAACATTTACCTGGGCTTGAGCTCTGAAACTGCTTCCCAAGGACCTCTATCCCTTACCGAGAATTGACTGCATGTCTGATAGTACGACTGCAGGAAGTTAGGCACATACATTGGCCGGTGTGTGAGAGGCTGTATTTCTGTGTTCACGCGTGTGACTGTGACTGAGTACGCAGACGCTCTTGTGGGTTTCTCAGTGTGCCCCTGACTATGCTTCTTGGTCTCTGTGTGTCCCTGTAGCACTGTGAAGAGGCGTCCAACAGTAAACGCCATAGTTTATACACAACACCCTGTCTAGACCCACAACTGAAAGGAGAAAGCCCCCTGTCAGCTTCCAGAGACCGCATGCAAACTTTAACCCCCAGGGGCTATTGAAATACTCCACGGACTCCCGCTCTCCCACAGCCACGCCTTCTGACCACAGCACAAAGACTGGACGAGACCTGCCTCCCGGCCGTGGGTGTGACATCTACGTGCAACTCGAGAACCTGCCAGCTACCAGCACATCTGATGTGCACTTGGGGTCACTCCCAACATTTTGGAAGCAAGGGAACGCCAATGGTTGACCCGACACCGACCTACAGCGTTCTACTGGCAAGATGCAGCCTGAAACAACTCAAGGGGCTAAAGAACATCGAACAAAGTGCAACTTCTTGCCAACTAGGCCTAATCACTTTCCTTTGACCCGTGGGAATGCCCACCACAGGAGGCAGTGGGCTTCAGCAGCCATGACCCATGTTGGAACCCCACAGCGGAAACTAGGCCACCTTCCCGGCCATGTCTCAGGCAGCTCCCATCCTGCAAGGTTCGCGGCCCTGACCCCTAAGGAACCGCTCAAACGCACAACAGCCTCGTCCAACCTGCCCTACTCCAGCCAGCAGGCCGACGCGTCCCTACTGGAAGACACAGACATCTTCCGAACACGGGAACACTGAGCACCAGGGAAGACAGACCGCAGGCCTGTCTGCTTTGAAGATGCTGATCCCACCTGATGCATCCTGGAAATTCTCCACTGCCACAGTGACACCACTGAGGAACTCAGAGTGATCAAAGGCATGGTCCCCGAGGACCACAGAAAGACTTGCAACGGAAGACCTCTGCCATGTGAGGGCACTTGGAAGCCTGAAAGGGAAGAGTGGCTGGCTTTGGCAGCGAACCAAGGATGGCAACACTGCCCCCTTCTCTGCCCCGCCAACGGACTGCTCTGGATAAAGCTCTGGCTATTCGAACGGCCTGCATGCCATACGGGCCGGCCGCGTCATGCCCTCCGGCAGAAACACTATCGCTTTGCACATTCCCAAAAGTGGGAAAAGAGCGACCCAAGGGCTTGTTTGCATAACTCACCTACCCCCAAGAAGGCCGGCACAGATGCCTCAGCATGTCCATCTTCTCTATGTCCCGCAAGACACCCGTGGGGAGTCACTCCTCTGGAAACGGGATTGCAACTCTTCACAGGTAACCTACCTCACTGCATCCTCATGAACTGCCAAAGACATCCCCACCATAGGCAGCTGATGCCAGGCCATCACGAACAAGACACATCCTTGGGAAGCCGAGGCCAGCGCCTGCAACCCAATGATGACAGCCCATCCCACGACATCACACAGGACCTGTCCTCATGATACCTTACCTTTCTCTCCAGGGCAGCAGCCACTACGCAGGCTTAAATGCAGCACTCGATCCTCACTCCACTCCACGATGATCCACTTAGCGCCAACAGTGTGCTGGCAGCTTCAGGGGCAGCAGCGAGGCCTAATCCATCAGCCCCCTTCCACCATCACCAAACTCCATCGCACCCCCGCCCACTGCTCCAGCCCCACCGGGCACTCAAGAACCTCACCGCACCAAACACGACAACAGAGAGGGCCACAGGCCTGGCCTGAGGCTCCAGGCTCCAACCAGGGAAGCTTGCTCATTTTGGCTTCCAAAATCAACCACCGAAGCGGCATGCACAAAGCGTGATCCTGGTCAAAACACACTTCTCCAAGCTGAAAACTCACTGGGCCCACACCAGCACACACTCCGACTCTGAACACTAGCAGGAGAGCCTGCCCCCTTGCATTCCCTCACGGCCTTTTAGCAGGGACCGCGGATTCGTAGATGACCCAGCTTATGGGCAGACACGGTCGACCCTCAGTCAGGAGCCCCTCCAATACTGGAGTCCTTGGTGGTGTTTGCGTGCATGTCGGCAGGGGAAACTGGCGTTCACTCCTAACAGTCCCCTACACCCGAGAGAGGAAACGTGCTGAACCTCAGTTTCGATAAGGATACGGTAGAGTGTTCTCACCCATGTTGTTCAGAGTTTCCAAGGAATGCATACAAGGGTGTCATCATCTATCCAAGCACATGCTGGGATGCTGCAGAACACAACCGGGCAGTGCGCCGGGCTCTGCAGGGGAGTCATGAGCCTAGGGTACCCCCAAAGCCTGGAGAATCCACAGCCCTCAGGCCACTCAACAAGACGAACAATCAAGCCACTCTTACATCCATTGGGCCCATCTGAGGAAAACCTAATATCTAGTGGCACATCCTGGGGTGGTTGAATACCTACCATCCTGAGTTATCCCCGACCATGCTCGGGAACATGGCCCCGCCTCACTTTTTCCAGTTCTTCTTAGCACCTCCAGTCATCAGGGCACACGAAGATCTTCTTGTTTTTGCCGACGGCGAGGCTTGCCCAGCAACTGCACCTGGGAAGTGGACTGGTGTCCTCAAAGGACGTGATCCATACAAACATTTACCTGGGCTTGAGCTCTGAAACTGCTTCCCAAGGACCTCTATCCCTTACCGAGAATTGACTGCATGTCTGATAGTACGACTGCAGGAAGTTAGGCACATACATTGGCCGGTGTGTGAGAGGCTGTATTTCTGTGTTCACGCGTGTGACTGTGACTGAGTACGCAGACGCTCTTGTGAGTTTCTCAGTGTGCCCCTGACTATGCTTCTTGGTCTCTGTGTGTCCCTGTAGCACTGTGAAGAGGCGTCCAACAGTAAACGCCATAGTTTATACACAACACCCTGTCTAGACCCACAACTGAAAGGAGAAAGCCCCCTGTCAGCTTCCAGAGACCGCATGCAAACTTTAACCCCCAGGGGCTATTGAAATACTCCACGGACTCCCGCTCTCCCACAGCCACGCCTTCTGACCACAGCACAAAGACTGGACGAGACCTGCCTCCCGGCCGTGGGTGTGACATCTACGTGCAACTCGAGAACCTGCCAGCTACCAGCACATCTGATGTGCACTTGGGGTCACTCCCAACATTTTGGAAGCAAGGGAACGCCAATGGTTGACCCGACACCGACCTACAGCGTTCTACTGGCAAGATGCAGCCTGAAACAACTCAAGGGGCTAAAGAACATCGAACAAAGTGCAACTTCTTGCCAACTAGGCCTAATCACTTTCCTTTGACCCGTGGGAATGCCCACCACAGGAGGCAGTGGGCTTCAGCAGCCATGACCCATGTTGGAACCCCACAGCGGAAACTAGGCCACCTTCCCGGCCATGTCTCAGGCAGCTCCCATCCTGCAAGGTTCGCGGCCCTGACCCCTAAGGAACCGCTCAAACGCACAACAGCCTCGTCCAACCTGCCCTACTCCAGCCAGCAGGCCGACGCGTCCCTACTGGAAGACACAGACATCTTCCGAACACGGGAACACTGAGCACCAGGGAAGACAGACCGCAGGCCTGTCTGCTTTGAAGATGCTGATCCCACCTGATGCATCCTGGAAATTCTCCACTGCCACAGTGACACCACTGAGGAACTCAGAGTGATCAAAGGCATGGTCCCCGAGGACCACAGAAAGACTTGCAACGGAAGACCTCTGCCATGTGAGGGCACTTGGAAGCCTGAAAGGGAAGAGTGGCTGGCTTTGGCATGGAACCAAGGATGGCAACACTGCCCCCTTCTCTGCCCCGCCAACGGACTGCTCTGGATAAAGCTCTGGCTATTCGAACGGCCTGCATGCCATACGGGCCGGCCGCGTCAAGCCCTCCGGCAGAAACACTATCGCTTTGCACATTCCCAAAAGTGGGAAAAGAGCGACCCAAGGGCTTGTTTGCATAACTCACCTACCCCCAAGAAGGCCGGCACAGATGCCTCAGCATGTCCATCTTCTCTATGTCCCGCAAGACACCCGTGGGGAGTCACTCCTCTGGAAACGGGATTGCAACTCTTCACAGGTAACCTACCTCACTGCATCCTCATGAACTGCCAAAGCCATCCCCACCATAGGCAGCTGATGCCAGGCCATCACGAACAAGACACATCCTTGGGAAGCCGAGGCCAGCGCCTGCAACCCAATGATGACAGCCCATCCCACGACATCACACAGGACCTGTCCTCATGATACCTTACCTTTCTCTCCAGGGCAGCAGCCACTACGCAGGCTTAAATGCAGCACTCGATCCTCACTCCACTCCACGATGATCCACTTAGCGCCAACAGTGTGCTGGCAGCTTCAGGGGCAGCAGCGAGGCCTAATCCATCAGCCCCCTTCCACCATCACCAAACTCCATCCCACCCCCGCCCACTGCTCCAGCCCCACCGGGCACTCAAGAACCTCACCGCACCAAACACGACAACAGAGAGGGCCACAGGCCTGGCCTGAGGCTCCAGGCTCCAACCAGGGAAGCTTGCTCATTTTGGCTTCCAAAATCAACCACCGAAGCGGCATGCACAAAGCGTGATCCTGGTCAAAACACACTTCTCCAAGCTGAAAGCTCACTGGGCCCACACCAGCACACACTCCGACTCTGAACACTAGCAGGAGAGCCTGCCCCCTTGCATTCCCTCACGGCCTTTTAGCAGGGACCGCGGATTCATAGATGACCCAGCTTATGGGCAGACACGGTCGACCCTCAGTCAGGAGCCCCTCCAATACTGGAGTCCTTGGTGGTGTTTGCGTGCATGTCGGCAGGGGACACTGGCGTTCACTCCTAACAGTCCCCTACACCCGAGAGAGGAAACGTGCTGAACCTCAGTTTCGATAAGGATACGGTAGAGTGTTCTCACCCATGTTGTTCAGAGTTTCCAAGGAATGCATACAAGGGTGTCATCATCTATCCAAGCACATGCTGGGATGCTGCAGAACACAACCGGGCAGTGCGCCGGGCTCTGCAGGGGAGTCATGAGCCTAGGGTACCCCAAAAGCCTGGAGAATCCACAGCCCTCAGGCCACTCAACAAGACGAACAATCAAGCCACTCTTACATCCATTGGGCCCATCTGAGGAAAACCTAATATCTAGTGGCACATCCTGGGGTGGTTGAATACCTACCATCCTGAGTTATCCCCGACCATGCTCGGGAACATGGCCCCGCCTCACTTTTTCCAGTTCTTCTTAGCACCTCCAGTCATCAGGGCACACGAAGATCTTCTTGTTTTTGCCGACGGCGAGGCTTGCCCAGCAACTGCACCTGGGAAGTGGACTGGTGTCCTCAAAGGACGTGATCCATACAAACATTTACCTGGGCTTGAGCTCTGAAACTGCTTCCCAAGGACCTCTATCCCTTACCGAGAATTGACTGCATGTCTGATAGTACGACTGCAGGAAGTTAGGCACATACATTGGCCGGTGTGTGAGAGGCTGTATTTCTGTGTTCACGCGTGTGACTGTGACTGAGTACGCAGACGCTCTTGTGGGTTTCTCAGTGTGCCCCTGACTATGCGTCTTGGACTCTGTGTGTCCCTGTAGCACTGTGAAGAGGCGTCCAACAGTAAACGCCATAGTTTATACACAGCACCCTGTCTAGACCCCCAACTGAAAGGAGAAAGCCCCCTGTCAGCTTCCAGAGACCGCATGCAAACTTTAACCCCCAGGGGCTGTTGAAATACTCCACGGACTCCCGCTCTCCCACAGCCACGCCTTCTGACCAGAGCACAAAGACTGCACGAGACCTCCCTCCCGGCCGTGCGTGTGACATCTACGTGCAACTCGAGAACCTGCCAGCTACCAGCACATCTGATGTGCACTTGGGGTCACTCCCAACATTTTGCAAGCAAGGGAACGCCCATGGTTGACCCGACACCGACCTACAGCGTTCTACTGGCAAGATGCAGCCTGAAACAACTCAAGGGGCTAAAGAACATCGAACAAAGTGCAACTTCTTGCCAACTAGGCCTAATCACTTTCCTTTGACCCGTGGGAATGCCCACCACAGGAAGCAGTGGGCTTCAGCAGCCATGACCCATGTTGGAACCCCACAGCGGAAACTAGGCCACCTTCCCGGCCATGTCTCAGGCAGATCCCATCCTGCAAGGTTCGCGGCCCTGACCCCTAAGGAACCGCTCAAACGCTCAACAGCCTCGTCCAACGTGCCCTACTCCAGCCAGCAGGCCGACGCATCCCTACTGGAAGCCACAGACATCTTCCGAACACGGGAACACTGAACACCAGGGAAGACAGACCGCAGGCCTGTCTTCTTTGAAGATGCTGATCCCACCTGATGCATCCTCGAAATTCTCCACTGCCACAGTGACACCACTGAGGAACTCAGAGTGATCAAAGGCATGGTCCCCGAGGACCACAGAAAGACTTGCAACGGAAGACCTCTGCCATGTGAGGGCACTTGGAAGCCTGAAAGGGAAGAGTGGCTGGCTTTGGCAGCGAACCAAGGATGGCAACACTGCCCCCTTCTCTGCCCCGCCAACGGACTGCTCTGGATAAAGCTCTGGCTATTCGAACGGCCTGCATGCCATACGGGCCGGCCGCGTCATGCCCTCCGGCAGAAACACTATCGCTTTGCACATTCCCAAAAGTGGGAAAAGAGCGACCAAAGGGCTTGTTTGCATAACTCACCTACCCCCAAGAAGGCCGGCACAGATGCCTCAGCATGTCCATCTTCTCTATGTCCCGCAAGACACCCGTGGGGAGTCACTCCTCTGGAAACGGGATTGCAACTCTTCACAGGTAACCTACATCACTGCATCCTTATGAACTGCCAAAGCCATCCCCACCATAGGCAGCTGATGCCAGGCCATCACGAACAAGACACATCCTTGGGAAGCCGAGGCCAGCGCCTGCAACCCAATGATGACAGCCCATCCCACGACATCACACAGGACCTGTCCTCATGATACCTTACCTTTCTCTCTAGGGCAGCAGCCACTACGCAGGCTTAAATGCAGCACTCGATCCTCACCCCACTCCACGATGATCCACTTAGCGCCAACAGTGTGCTGGCAGCTTCAGGGGCAGCAGCGAGGCCTAATCCATCAGCCCCCTTCCGCCATCACCAAACTCCATCCCACCCCCGCCCACTGCTCCAGCCCCACCGGGCACTCAAGAACCTCACCGCACCAAACACGACAACAGAGAGGACCACAGGCCTGGCCTGAGGCTCCAGGCTCCAACCAGGGAACCTTACTCATTTTGGCTTCCAAAATCAACCACCGAAGCGGCATGCACAAAGCGTGATGCTGGTCAAAACACACTTCTCCAAGCTGAAAGCTCACTGGGCCCACACCAGCACACACTCCGACTCTGAACACTAGCAGGAGAGCCTGCCCCCTTGCATTCCCTCACGGCCTTTTAGCAGGGACCGCGGATTCATAGATGACCCAGCTTATGGGCAGACACGGTCGACCCTCAGTCAGGAGCCCCTCCAATACTGGAGTCCTTGGTGGTGTTTGCGTGCATGTTGGCAGGGGACACTGGCCTTCAATCCTAACAGTCCCCTACACCCGAGAGAGGAAACATGCTGAACCTCAGTTTCGATAAGGATACGGTAGAGTGTTCTCACCCATGTTGTTCAGAGTTTCCAAGGAATGCATACAAGGGTGTCATCATCTATCCAAGCTCATGCTGGGATGCTGCAGAACACAACCGGGCAGTGCGCCGGGCTCTGCAGGGGAGTCATGAGCCTAGGGTACCCCAAAAGCCTGGAGAATCCACAGCCCTCAGGCCACTCAACAAGACGAACAATCAAGCCACTCTTACATCCATTGGGCCCATCTGAGGAAAACCTAATATCTAGTGGCACATCCTGGGGTGGTTGAATACCTACCATCCTGAGTTATCCCCGACCATGCTCGGGAACATGGCCCCGCCTCACTTTTTCCAGTTCTTCTTAGCACCTCCAGTCATCAGGGCACACGAAGATCTTCTTGTTTTTGCCGACGGCGAGGCTTGCCCAGCAACTGCACCTGGGAAGTGGTCTGGTGTCCTCAAAGGACATGATCCATACAAACATTTACCTGGGCTTGAGCTCTGAAACTGCTTCCCAAGGACCTCTATCCGTTACCGAGAATTGACTGCATGTCTGATAGTACGACTGCAGGAAGTTAGGCACATACATTGGCCAGTGTGGGAGAGGCTGTATTTCTGTGTTCACGCGTGTGACTGTGACTGAGTACGCAGACGCTCTTGTGGGTTTCTCAGTGTGCCCCTGACTATGCGTCTTGGTCTCTGTGTGTCCCTGTAGCACTGTAAAGAGGCGTCCAACAGTAAACGCCATAGTTTATACACAACACCCTGTCTAGACCCACAACTTAAAGGAGAAAGCCCCCTGTCAGCTTCCAGAGACCGCATGCAAACTTTAACCCCCAGGGGCTATTGAAATACTCCACGGACTCCCGCTCTCCCACAGCCACGCCTTCTGACCACAGCACAAAGACTGGACGAGACCTGCCTCCCTGCCGTGGGTGTGACATCTACGTGCAACTCGAGAACCTGCCAGCTACCAGCACATCTGATGTGCACTTGGGGTCACTCCCAACATTTTGGAAGCAAGGGAACGCCCATGGTTGACCCGACACCGACCTACAGCGTTCTACTGGCAAGATGCAGCCTGAAACAACTCAAGGGGCTAAAGAACATCGAACAAAGTGCAACTTCTTGCCAACTAGGCCTAATCACTTTCCTTTGACCCGTGGGAATGCCCACCACAGGAAGCAGTGGGCTTCAGCAGCCATGACCCATGTTGGAACCCCACAGAGGAAACTAGGCCACCTTCCCGGCCATGTCTCAGGCAGATACCATCCTGCAAGGTTCGCGGCCCTGACCCCTAAGGAACCGCTCAAACGCTCAACAGCCTCGTCCAACCTGCCCTACTCCAGCCAGCAGGCCGACGCGTCCCTACTGGAAGACACAGACATCTTCCGAACACGGGAACACTGAGCACCAGGGAAGACAGACCGCAGGCCTGTCTGCTTTGAAGATGCTGATCCCACCTGATGTATCCTGGAAATTCTCCACTGCCACAGTGACACCACTGAGGAACTCAGAGTGATCAAAGGCATGGTCCCCGAGGACCACAGAAAGACTTGCAACGGAAGACCTCTGCCATGTGAGGGCACTTGGAAGCCTGAAAGGGAAGAGTGGCTGGCTTTGGCAGCGAACCAAGGATGGCAACACTGCCCCCTTCTCTGCCCTGCCAACGGACTGCTCTGGATAAACCTCTGGCTATTCGAACGGCCTGCATGCCATACGGGCCGGCCGCGTCATGCCCTCCGGCAGAAACAATATCGCTTTGCACATTCCCAAAAGTGGGAAAAGAGCGACCCAAGGGCTTGTTTGCATAACTCACCTACCCCCAAGAAGGCCGGCACAGATGCCTCAGCATGTCCATCTTCTCTATGTCCCGCAAGACACCCGTGGGGAGTCACTCCTCTGGAAACGGGATTGCAACTCTTCACAGGTAACCTACCTCACTGCATCCTCATGAACTGCCAAAGCCATCCCCACCATAGGCAGCTGATGCCAGGCCATCACGAACAAGACACATCCTTGGGAAGCCGAGGCCAGCGCCTGCAACCCAATGATGACAGCCCATCCCACGACATCACACAGGACCTGTCCTCATGATACCTTACCTTTCTCTCCAGGGCAGCAGCCACTACGCAGGCTTAAATGCAGCACTCGATCCTCACCCCACTCCACGATGATCCACTTAGCGCCAACAGTGTGCTGGCAGCTTCAGGAGCAGCAGCGAGGCCTAATCCATCAGCCCCCTTCCGCCATCACCAAACTCCATCCCACCCCCGCCCACTGCTCCAGCCCCACCGGGCACTCAAGAACCTCACCGCACCAAACACGACAACAGAGAGGGCCACAGGCCTGGCCTGAGGCTCCAGGCTCCAACCAGGGAACCTTGCTCATTTTGGCTTCCAAAATCAACCACCGAAGCGGCATGCACAAAGCGTGATCCTGGTCAAAACACACTTCTCCAAGCTGAAAGCTCACTGGGCCCACACCAGCACACACTACGACTCTGAAGACTAGCAGGAGAGCCAGCCCCCTTGCATTCCCTCACGGCCTTTTAGCAGGGACCGCGGATTCATAGATGACCCAGCTTATGGGCAGACACGGTCGACCCTCAGTAAGGAGCCCCTCCAATACTGGAGTCCTTGGTGGTGTTTGCGTGCATGTCGGCAGGGCACACTGGCCTTCACTCCTAACAGTCCCCTACACCCGAGAGAGGAAACGTGCTGAACCTCAGTTTCGATAAGGATACGGTAGAGTGTTCTCACCCATTTTGTTCAGAGTTTCCAAGGAATGCATACAAGGGTGTCATCATCGATCCAAGCACATGCTGGGATTCTGCAGAACACAACCGGGCAGTGCGCCGGGCTCTGCAGGGGAGTCATGAGCCTGGGGTACCACAAAAGCCTGGAGAATCCACAGCCCTCAGGCCCCTCAACAAGACGAACAATCAAGCCACTCTTGCAGCCATTGGGCCCATCTGAGGAAAACCTAATATCTAATGGCACATCTTGGGGTGGTTGAATACATACCATCCTGAGTTATCCCCGACCATGCTCGGGAACATGGCCCCGCCTCACTTTTTCCAGTTCTTCTTAGCACCTCCAGTCATCAGAGCACACGAAGATCTTCTTGTTTTTGCCGACGGCGAGGCTTGCCCAGCAACTGCACCTGGGAAGTGGACTGGTGTCCTCAGAGGACATGATCCATACAAACATTTACCTGGGCTTGAGCTCTGAAACTGCTTCCCAAGGACCTCTATCCCTTACCGAGAATTGACTGCATGTCTGATAGTACGACTGCAGGAAGTTAGGCACATACATTGGCCGGTGTGTGAGAGGCTGTATTTCTGTGTTCACGCGTGTGACTGTGACTGACTACGCAGACGCTCTTGTGGGTTTCTCTGTGTGCCGCTGACTACGCGTCTTGGTCTCTGTGTGTCCCTGTAGCCCTGTGAAGAGGCGTCCAACAGTAAACGCCATAGCTTATACACAACACCCTGTCTAGACCCCCAACTGAAAGGAGAAAGCCCCCTGTCAGCTTCCAGAGGCCGCATGCAAACTTTAACCCCCAGGGGCTGTTGAAATACTCCACGGACTCCCGCTCTCCCACAGCCACGCCTTCTGACCACAGCACAAAGACTGGACGAGACCTGCCTCCCGGCCGTGGGTGTGACATCTACGTGCAACTCGAGAACCTGCCAGCTACCAGCACATCTGATGTGCACTTGGGGTCACTCCCAACATTTTGGAAGCAAGGGAACGCCCATGGGTGACCCGACACCGACCTACAGCATTCTACTGGCAAGATGCAGCCTGAAACAACTCAAGGGGCTAAAGAACATCGAACAAAGTGCAACTTCTTGCCAACTAGGCCTAATCACTTTCCTTTGACCCGTGGGAATGCCCACCACAGGAAGCAGTGGGCTTCAGCAGCCATGACCCATGTTGGAACCCCACAGCGGAAACTAGGCCACCTTCCCGGCCATGTCTCAGGCAGCTCCCATCCTGCAAGGTTCGCGTCCCTGACCTCTAAAGAACCGCTCAAACGCTCAACAGCCTCGCCCAACGTGCCCTACTCCAGCCAGCAGGCCGACGCGTCCCTACTGGAAGCCACAGACATCTTCCGAACACGGGAACACTGAACACCAGGGAAGACAGACCACAAGCCTGTCTGCTTTGAAGATGCTGATCCCACCTGATGCATCCTGGAAATTCTCCACTGCCACAGTGACACCACTGAGGAACTCAGAGTGATCAAAGGCATGGTCCCCGAGGACCACAGACAGACTTGCAACGGAAGACCTCTGCCATGTGAGGGCACTTGGAAGCCTGAAAGGGAACCGTGGCTGGCCTTTGCAGTGCACCAGGGATGGCAACAGTGCCCCCTTCTCTGCCCCGCCAACGGACTGCTCTGGATAAAGCTCTGGCTATTCGAAAGGCCTGCATGCCGCACGGGCCGGCCGCGTCATGCCCTCCGGCAGAAACACTATCGCTTTGCACATTCCCAAAAGTGGGAAAAGAGCGACCCAAGGGCTTGTTTGCATAACTCACCTACCCCCAAGAAGGCCGGCACAGATGCCTCAGCATGTCCATCTTCTCTATGTCCCGCAAGACACCTGTGGGGAGTCACTCCTCTGGAAACGGGATTGCAACTCTTCACAGGTAACCTACCTCACTGCATCCTCATGAACTGCCAAAGCCATCCCCACCATAGGCAGCTGATGCCAGGCCATCACGAACAAGACACATCCTTGGGAAGCCGAGGCCAGCGCCTGCAACCCAATGATGACAGCCCATCCCACGACATCACACAGGACCTGTCCTCATGATACCTTACCTTTCTCTCCAGGGCAGCAGCCACTACGCAGGCTTAAATGCAGCACTCGATCCTCACCCCACTCCACGATGATCCACTTAGCGCCAACAGTGTGCTGGCAGCTTCAGGGGCAGCAGCGAGGCCTAATCCATCAGCCCCCTTCCACCATCACCAAACTCCATCCCACCCCCGCCCACTGCTCCAGCCCCACTCGGCACTCAAGAACTTCACCGCACCAAACACAACAACAGAGAGGGCCACAGGCCTGGCCTGAGGCTCCAGGCTCCAACCAGGGAAACTTGCTCATTTTGGCTTCCAAAATCAACCACCGAAGCGGCATGCACAAAGCGTGATCCTGGTCAAAACACACTTCTCCAAGCTGAAAGCTCACTGGGCCCACACCAGCACACACTCCGACTCTGAACACTAGCAGGAGAGCCTGCCCCCTTGCATTCCCTCACGGCCTTTTAGCAGGGACCGCGGATTCATAGATGACCCAGCTTATGGGCAGACACGGTCGACCCTCAGTCAGGAGCCCCTCCAATACTGGAGTCCTTGGTGGTGTTTGCGTGCATGTCGGCAGGGGACACTGGCCTTCACTCCTAACAGTCCCCTACACCCGAGAGAGGAAACGTGCTGAACCTCAGTTTCGATAAGGATACGGTAGAGTGTTCTCACCCATGTTGTTCAGAGTTCCCAAGGAATGCATACAAGTGTGTCATCATCTATCCAAGCACATGCTGGGATGCTGCAGAACACAACCGGGCAGTGCGCCGGGCTCTGCAGGGGAGTCATGAGCCTAGGGTACCCCAAAAGCCTGGAGAATCCACAGCCCTCAGGCCACTCAACAAGACGAACAATCAAGCCACTCTTACATCCATTGGGCCCATCTGAGGAAAACCTAATATCTAGTGGCACATCCTGGGGTGGTTGAATACATACCATCCTGAGTTATCCCCGACCATGCTCGGGAACATGGCCCCGCCTCACTTTTTCCAGTTCTTCTTAGCACCTCCAGTCATCAGGGCACACGAAGATCTTCTTGTTTTTGCCGACGGCGAGGCTTGCCCAGCAACTGCACCTGGGAAGTGGACTGGTGTCCTCAAAAGACATGATCCATACAAACATTTACCTGGGCTTGAGCTCTAAAACTGCTTCCCAAGGACCTCTATCCCTTACCGAGAATTGACTGCATGTCTGATAGTACGACTGCAGGAAGTTAGGCACATACATTGGCCGGTGTGTGAGAGGCTGTATTTCTGTGTTCACGCGTGTGACTGTGACTGAGTACGCAGACGCTCTTGTGGGTTTCTCAGTGTGCCCCTGACTATGCGTCTTCGTCTCTGTGTGTCCCTGTAGCACTGTGAAGAGGCGTCCAACAGTAAACGCCATAGTTTATACACAACACCCTGTCTAGACCCACAACTGAAAGGAGAAAGCCCCCTGTCAGCTTCCAGAGACCGCATGCAAACTTTAACCCCCAGGGGCTATTGAAATACTCCATGGACTCCCGCTCTCCCACAGCCACGCCTTCTGACCAGAGCACAAAGACTGGACGAGACATGCCTCCCGGCCGTGGGTGTGACATCTACGTGCAACTCGAGAACCTGCCAGCTACCAGCACATCTGATGTGCACTTGGGGTCACTCCCAACATTTTGGAAGCAAGGGAACGCCCATGGTTGACCCGACACCGACCTACAGCGTTCTACTGGCAAGATGCAGCCTGAAACAACTCAAGGGGCTAAAGAACATCGAACAAAGTGCAACTTCTTGCCAACTAGGCCTAATCACTTTCCTTTGACCCGTGGGAATGCCCACCACAGGAAGCAGTGGGCTTCAGCAGCCATGACCCATGTTGGAACCCCACAGAGGAAACTAGGCCACCTTCCCGGCCATGTCTCAGGCAGATCCCATCCTGCAAGGTTCGCGGCCCTGACCCCTAAGGAACCGCTCAAACGCACAACAGCCTCGTCCAACCTGCCCTACTCCAGCCAGCAGGCCGACGCGTCCCTACTGGAAGACACAGACATCTTCCGAACACGGGAACACTGAGCACCAGGGAAGACAGACCGCAGGCCTGTCTGCTTTGAAGATGCTGATCCCACCTGATGCATCCTGGAAATTCTCCACTGCCACAGTGACACCACTGAGGAACTCAGAGTGATCAAAGGCATGGTCCCCGAGGACCACAGAAAGACTTGCAACGGAAGACCTCTGCCATGTGAGGGCACTTGGAAGCCTGAAAGGGAAGAGTGGCTGGCTTTGGCAGCGAACCAAGGATGGCAACACTGCCCCCTTCTCTGCCCCGCCAACGGACTACTCTGGATAAAGCTCTGGCTATTCGAACGGCCTGCATGCCATATGGGCCGGCCGCGTCATGCCCTCCGGCAGAAACACTATCGCTTTGCACATTCCCAAAAGTGGGAAAGAGCGACCCAAGGGCTTGTTTGCATAACTCACCTACCCCCAAGAAGGCCGGCACAGATGCCTCAGCATGTCCATCTTCTCTATGTCCCGCAAGACACCCGTGGGGAGTCACTCCTCTGGAAACGGGATTGCAACTCTTCACAGGTAACCTACCTCACTGCATCCTCATGAACTGCCAAAGACATCCCCACCATAGGCAGCTGATGCCAGGCCATCACGAACAAGACACATCCTTGGGAAGCCGAGGCCAGCGCCTGCAACCCAATGATGACAGCCCATCCCACGACATCACACAGGACCTGTCCTCATGATACCTTACCTTTCTCTCCAGGGCAGCAGCCACTACGCAGGCTTAAATGCAGCACTCGATCCTCACCCCACTCCACGATGATCCACTTAGCGCCAACAGTGTGCTGGCAGCTTCAGGGGCAGCAGCGAGGCCTAATCCATCAGCCCCCTTCCACCATCACCAAACTCCATCCCACCCCCGCCCACTGCTCCAGCCCCACCGGGCACTCAAGAACCTCACCGCACCAAACACGACAACAGAGAGGGCCACAGGCCTGGCCTGAGGCTCCAGGCTCCAACCAGGGAACCTTGCTCATTTTGGCTTCCAAAATCAACCACCGAAGCGGCATGCACAAAGCGTGATCCTGGTCAAAACACACTTCTCCAAGCTGAAAGCTCACTGGGCCCACACCAGCACACACTCCGACTCTGAAGACTAGCAGGAGAGCCTGCCCCCTTGCATTCCCTCACGGCCTTTTAGCAGGGACCGCGGATTCATAGATGACCCAGCTTATGGGCAGACACGGTCGACCCTCAGTCAGGAGCCCCTCCAATACTGGAGTCCTTGGTGGTGTTTGCGTGCATGTCGGCAGGGGACACTGGCGTTCACTCCTAACAGTCCCCTACACCCGAGAGAGGAAACGTGCCGAACCTCAGTTTCGATAAGGATACGGTAGAGTGTTCTCACCCATGTTGTTCAGAGTTTCCAAGGAATGCATACAAGGGTGTCATCATCTATCCAAGCACATGCTGGGATGCTGCAGAACACAACCGGGCAGTGCGCCGGGCTCTGCAGGGGAGGCATGAGCCTAGGGTACCCCAAAAGCCTGGAGAATCCACAGCCCTCAGGCCACTCAACAAGACGAACAATCAAGCCACTCTTACATCCATTGGGCCCATCTGAGGAAAACCTAATATCTAGTGGCACATCCTGGGGTGGTTGAATACCTACCATCCTGAGTTATCCCCGACCATGCTCGGGAACATGGCCCCGCCTCACTTTTTCCAGTTCTTCTTAGCACCTCCAGTCATCAGGGCACACGAAGATCTTCTTGTTTTTGCCGACGGCGAGGCTTGCCCAGCAACTGCACCTGGGAAGTGGACTGGTGTCCTCAAAGGACGTGATCCATACAAACATTTACCTGGGCTTGAGCTCTGAAACTGCTTCCCAAGGACCTCTATCCCTTACCGAGAATTGACTGCATGTCTGATAGTACGACTGCAGGAAGTTAGGCACATACATTGGCCGGTGTGTGAGAGGCTGTATTTCTGTGTTCACGCGTGTGACTGTGACTGAGTACGCAGACGCTCTTGTGGGTTTCTCAGTGTGCCCCTGAGTATGCTTCTTGGTCTCTGTGTGTCCCTGTAGCACTGTGAAGAGGCGTCCAACAGTAAACGCCATAGTTTATACACAACACCCTGTCTAGACCCACAACTGAAAGGAGAAAGCCCCCTGTCAGCTTCCAGAGACCGCATGCAAACTTTAACCCCCAGGGGCTATTGAAATACTCCACGGACTCCCGCTCTCCCACAGCCACGCCTTCTGACCACAGCACAAAGACTGGACGAGACCTGCCTCCCGGCCGTGGGTGTGACATCTACGTGCAACTCGAGAACCTGCCAGCTACCAGCACATCTGATGTGCACTTGGGGTCACTCCCAACATTTTGGAAGCAAGGGAACGCCCATGGTTGACCCGACACCGACCTACAGCGTTCTACTGGCAAGATGCAGCCTGAAACAACTCAAGGGGCTAAAGAACATCGAACAAAGTGCAACTTCTTGCCAACTAGGCCTAATCACTTTCCTTTGACCCGTGGGAATGCCCACCACAGGAGGCAGTGGGCTTCAGCAGCCATGACCCATGTTGGAACCCCACAGCGGAAACTAGGCCACCTTCCCGGCCATGTCTCAGGCAGCTCCCATCCTGCAAGGTTCGCGGCCCTGACCCCTAAGGAACCGCTCAAACGCACAACAGCCTCGTCCAACCTGCCCTACTCCAGCCAGCAGGCCGACGCGTCCCTACTGGAAGACACAGACATCTTCCGAACACGGGAACACTGAGCACCAGGGAAGACAGACCGCAGGCCTGTCTGCTTTGAAGATGCTGATCCCACCTGATGCATCCTGGAAATTCTCCACTGCCACAGTGACACCACTGAGGAACTCAGAGTGATCAAAGGCATGGTCCCCGAGGACCACAGAAAGACTTGCAACGGAAGACCTCTGCCATGTGAGGGCACTTGGAAGCCTGAAAGGGAAGAGTGGCTGGCTTTGGCAGCGAACCAAGGATGGCAACACTGCCCCCTTCTCTGCCCCGCCAACGGACTGCTCTGGATAAAGCTCTGGCTATTCGAACGGCCTGCATGCCATACGGGCCGGCCGCGTCATGCCCTCCGGCAGAAACACTATCGCTTTGCACATTCCCAAAAGTGGGAAAAGAGCGACCCAAGGGCTTGTTTGCATAACTCACCTACCCCCAAGAAGGCCGGCACAGATGCCTCAGCATGTCCATCTTCTCTATGTCCCGCAAGACACCCGTGGGGAGTCACTCCTCTGGAAACGGGATTGCAACTCTTCACAGGTAACCTACCTCACTGCATCCTCATGAACTGCCAAAGACATCCCCACCATAGGCAGCTGATGCCAGGCCATCACGAACAAGACACATCCTTGGGAAGCCGAGGCCAGCGCCTGCAACCCAATGATGACAGCCCATCCCACGACATCACACAGGACCTGTCCTCATGATACCTTACCTTTCTCTCCAGGGCAGCAGCCACTACGCAGGCTTAAATGCAGCACTCGATCCTCACTCCACTCCACGATGATCCACTTAGCGCCAACAGTGTGCTGGCAGCTTCAGGGGCAGCAGCGAGGCCTAATCCATCAGCCCCCTTCCACCATCACCAAACTCCATCCCACCCCCGCCCACTGCTCCAGCCCCACCGGGCACTCAAGAACCTCACCGCACCAAACACGACAACAGAGAGGGCCACAGGCCTGGCCTGAGGCTCCAGGCTCCAACCAGGGAAGCTTGCTCATTTTGGCTTCCAAAATCAACCACCGAAGCGGCATGCACAAAGCGTGATCCTGGTCAAAACACACTTCTCCAAGCTGAAAACTCACTGGGCCCACACCAGCACACACTCCGACTCTGAACACTAGCAGGAGAGCCTGCCCCCTTGCATTCCCTCACGGCCTTTTAGCAGGGACCGCGGATTCATAGATGACCCAGCTTATGGGCAGACACGGTCGACCCTCAGTCAGGAGCCCCTCCAATACTGGAGTCCTTGGTGGTGTTTGCGTGCATGTCGGCAGGGGACACTGGCGTTCACTCCTAACAGTCCCCTACACCCGAGAGAGGAAACGTGCTGAACCTCAGTTTCGATAAGGATACGGTAGAGTGTTCTCACCCATGTTGTTCAGAGTTTCCAAGGAATGCATACAAGGGTGTCATCATCTATCCAAGCACATGCTGGGATGCTGCAGAACACAACCGGGCAGTGCGCCGGGCTCTGCAGGGGAGTCATGAGCCTAGGGTACCCCCAAAGCCTGGAGAATCCACAGCCCTCAGGCCACTCAACAAGACGAACAATCAAGCCACTCTTACATCCATTGGGCCCATCTGAGGAAAACCTAATATCTAGTGGCACATCCTGGGGTGGTTGAATACCTACCATCCTGAGTTATCCCCGACCATGCTCGGGAACATGGCCCCGCCTCACTTTTTCCAGTTCTTCTTAGCACCTCCAGTCATCAGGGCACACGAAGATCTTCTTGTTATTGCCGACGGCGAGGCTTGCCCAGCAACTGCACCTGGGAAGTGGACTGGTGTCCTCAAAGGACGTGATCCATACAAACATTTACCTGGGCTTGAGCTCTGAAACTGCTTCCCAAGGACCTCTATCCCTTACCGAGAATTGACTGCATGTCTGATAGTACGACTGCAGGAAGTTAGGCACATACATTGGCCGGTGTGTGAGAGGCTGTATTTCTGTGTTCACGCGTGTGACTGTGACTGAGTACGCAGACGCTCTTGTGAGTTTCTCAGTGTGCCCCTGACTATGCTTCTTGGTCTCTGTGTGTCCCTGTAGCACTGTGAAGAGGCGTCCAACAGTAAACGCCATAGTTTATACACAACACCCTGTCTAGACCCACAACTGAAAGGAGAAAGCCCCCTGTCAGCTTCCAGAGACCGCATGCAAACTTTAACCCCCAGGGGCTATTGAAATACTCCACGGACTCCCGCTCTCCCACAGCCACGCCTTCTGACCACAGCACAAAGACTGGACGAGACCTGCCTCCCGGCCGTGGGTGTGACATCTACGTGCAACTCGAGAACCTGCCAGCTACCAGCACATCTGATGTGCACTTGGGGTCACTCCCAACATTTTGGAAGCAAGGGAACGCCAATGGTTGACCCGACACCGACCTACAGCGTTCTACTGGCAAGATGCAGCCTGAAACAACTCAAGGGGCTAAAGAACATCGAACAAAGTGCAACTTCTTGCCAACTAGGCCTAATCACTTTCCTTTGACCCGTGGGAATGCCCACCACAGGAGGCAGTGGGCTTCAGCAGCCATGACCCATGTTGGAACCCCACAGCGGAAACTAGGCCACCTTCCCGGCCATGTCTCAGGCAGCTCCCATCCTGCAAGGTTCGCGGCCCTGACCCCTAAGGAACCGCTCAAACGCACAACAGCCTCGTCCAACCTGCCCTACTCCAGCCAGCAGGCCGACGCGTCCCTACTGGAAGACACAGACATCTTCCGAACACGGGAACACTGAGCACCAGGGAAGACAGACCGCAGGCCTGTCTGCTTTGAAGATGCTGATCCCACCTGATGCATCCTGGAAATTCTCCACTGCCACAGTGACACCACTGAGGAACTCAGAGTGATCAAAGGCATGGTCCCCGAGGACCACAGACAGACTTGCAACGGAAGACCTCTGCCATGTGAGGGCACTTGGAAGGCTGAAAGGGAACCGTGGCTGGCCTTTGCAGTGCACCAGGGATGGCAACAGTGCCCCCTTCTCTGCCCCGCCAACGGACTGCTCTGGATAAAGCTCTGGCTATTCGAAAGGTCTGCATGCCGCACGGGCCGGCCGCGTCATGCCCTCCGGCAGAAACACTATCGCTTTGCACATTCCCAAAAGTGGAAAAGAGCGACCCAAGGGCTTGTTTGCATAACTCACCTACCCCCAAGAAGGCCGGCACAGATGCCTCAGCATGTCCGTCTTCTCTATGTCCCGCAAGACACCCATGGGGAGTCACTCCACTGGAAACGGGATTGCAACTCTTCACAGGTAACCTACCTCACTGCATCCTCATGAACTGCCAAAGCCATCCCCACCATAGGCAGCTGATGCCAGGCCATCACGAACAAGACACATCCTTGGGAAGCCGAGGCCAGCGCCTGCAACCCAATGATGACAGCCCATCCCACGATATCACACAGGACCTGTCCCATGATACCTTACCTTTCTCTCCAGGGCAGCAGCCACTACACAGGCTTAAATGCAGCACTCGATCCTCACCCCACTCCACGATGATCCACTTAGCGCCAACAGTGTGCTGGCAGCTTCAGGGGCAGCAGCGAGGCCTAATCCATCAGCCCCCTTCCGCCATCACCAAACTCCATCCCACCCCCGCCCACTGCTCCAGCCCCACCGGGCACTCAAGAACCTCACCGCACCAAACACGACAACAGAGAGGGCCACAGGCCTGGCCTGAGGCTCCAGGCTCCAACCAGGGAACCTTGCTCATTTTGGTTTCCAAAATCAACCACCGAAGCGGCATGCACAAAGCGTGATCCTGGTCAAAACACACTTCTCCAAGCTGAAAGCTCACTGGGCACACACCAGCACACACTCCGACTCTGAACACTAGCAGGAGAGCCTGCCCCCTTGCATTCCCTCACGGCCTTTTAGCAGGGACCGCGGATTCATAGATGACCCAGCTTATGGGCAGACACGGTCGACCCTCAGTCAGGAGCCCCTCCAATACTGGAGTCCTTGGTGGTGTTTGCGTGCATGTCGGCAGGGGACACTGGACTTCACTCCTAACAGTCCCCTACACCCGAGAGAGGAAACGTGCTGAACCTCATTTTCGTTAAGGATACGGTAGAGTGTTCTCACCCATGTTGTTCAGAGTTTCCAAGGAATGCATACAAGGGTGTCATCATCTATCCAAGCACATGCTGGGATGCTGCAGAACACAACCGGGCAGTGCGCCGGGCTCTGCAGGGGAGTCATGAGCCTGGGGTACCCTAAAATCCTGGAGAATCCACGGCCCTCAGGCCACTCAACAAGACGAACAATCAAGCCACTCTTACATCCATTGGGCCCATCTGAGGAAAACCTAATATCTAATGGCACATCCTGGGGTGGTTGAATACCTACCATCCTGAGTTATCCCCGACCATGCTCGGGAACATGGCCCCGCCTCACTTTTTCCAGTTCTTCTTAGCACCTCCAGTCATCAGGGCACACGAAGATCTTCTTGTTTTTGCCGACCGCGAGGCTTGCCCAGCAACTGCACCTGGGAAGTGGACTGGTGTCCTCAAAGGACATGATCCATACAAACATTTACCTGGGCTTGAGCTCTGAAACTGCTTCCCAAGGACCTCTATCCCTTACCGAGAATTGACTGCATGTCTGATAGTACGACTGCAGGAAGTTAGGCACATACATTGGCCGGTGTGTGAGAGGCTGTATTACTGTGTTCACGCGTGTGACTCTGACTGAGTACGCAGACGCTCTTGTGGGTTTCTCAGTGTGCCCCTGACTATGCGTCTTGGACTCTGTGTGTCCCTGTAGCACTGTGAAGAGGCGTCCAACAGTAAACGCCATAGTTTATACACAACACCCTGTCTAGACCCCCAACTGAAAGGAGAAAGCCCCCTGTCAGCTTCCAGAGACCGCATGCAAACTTTAACCCCCAGGGGCTGTTGAAATACTCCACGGACTCCCGCTCTCCCACAGCCACGCCTTCTGACCACAGCACAAAGACTGCACGAGACCTCCCTCCCGGCCGTGCGTGTGACATCTACATGCAACTCGAGAACCTGCCAGCTACCAGCACATCTGATGTGCACTTGTGGTCACTCCCAACATTTTGCAAGCAAGGGAACGCCCATGGTTGACCCGACACCGACCTACAGCGTTCTACTGGCAAGATGCAGCCTGAAACAACTCAAGGGGCTAAAGAACATCGAACAAAGTGCAACTTCTTGCCAACTAGGCCTAATCACTTTCCTTTGACCCGTGGGAATGCCCACCACAGGAAGCAGTGGGCTTCAGCAGCCATGACCCATGTTGGAACCCCACAGCGGAAACTAGGCCACCTTCCCGGCCATGTCTCAGGCAGATCCCATCCTGCAAGGTTCGCGGCCCTGACCCCTAAGGAACCGCTCAAACGCTCAACAGCCTCGTCCAACGTGCCCTACTCCAGCCAGCAGGCCGACGAATCCCTACTGGAAGTCACAGACATCTTCCGAACACGGGAACACTGAACACCAGGGAAGACAGACCGCAGGCCTGTCTTCTTTGAAGATGCTGATCCCACCTGATGCATCCTGGAAATTCTCCACTGCCACAGTGACACCACTGAGGAACTCAGAGTGATCAAAGGCATGGTCCCCGAGGACCACAGAAAGACTTGCAACGGAAGACCTCTGCCATGTGAGGGCACTTGGAAGCCTGAAAGGGAAGAGTGGCTGGCTTTGGCAGCGAACCAAGGATGGCAAAACTGCCCCCTTCTCTGCCCCGCCAACGGACTGCTCTGGATAAAGCTCTGGCTATTCGAACGGCCTGCATGCCATACGGGCCGGCCGCGTCATGCCCTCCGGCAGAAACACTATCGCTTTGCACATTCCCAAAAGTGGGAAAAGAGCGACCAAAGGGCTTGTTTGCATAACTCACCTACCCCCAAGAAGGCCGGCACAGATGCCTCAGCATGTCCATCTTCTCTATGTCCCGCAAGACACCCGTGGGGAGTCACTCCTCTGGAAACGGGATTGCAACTCTTCACAGGTAACCTACATCACTGCATCCTTATGAACTGCCAAAGCCATCCCCACCATAGGCAGCTGATGCCAGGCCATCACGAACAAGACACATCCTTGGGAAGCCGAGGCCAGCGCCTGCAACCCAATGATGACAGCCCATCCCACGACATCACACAGGACCTGTCCTCATGATACCTTACCTTTCTCTCCAGGGCAGCAGCCACTACGCAGGCTTAAATGCAGCACTCGATCCTCACCCCACTCCACGATGATCCACTTAGCGCCAACAGTGTGCTGGCAGCTTCAGGGGCAGCAGCGAGGCCTAATCCATCAGCCCCCTTCCGCCATCACCAAACTCCATCCCACCCCCGCCCACTGCTCCAGCCCCACCGGGCACTCAAGAACCTCACCGCACCAAACACGACAACAGAGAGGGCCACAGGCCTGGCCTGAGGCTCCAGGCTCCAACCAGGGAACCTTACTCATTTTGGCTTCCAAAATCAACCACCGAAGCGGCATGCACAAAGCGTGATCCTGGTCAAAACACACTTCTCCAAGCTGAAAGCTCACTGGGCCCACACCAGCACACACTCCGACTCTGAAGACTAGCAGGAGAGCCTGCCCCCTTGCATTCCCTCACGGCCTTTTAGCAGGGACCGCGGATTCATAGATGACCCAGCTTATGGGCAGACACGGTCGACCCTCAGTCAGGAGCCCCTCCAATACTGGAGTCCTTGGTGGTGTTTGCGTGCATGTCGGCAGGGGACACTGGCCTTCACTCCTAACAGTCCCCTACACCCGAGAGAGGAAACGTGCTGAACCTCAGTTTCGATAAGGATACGGTAGAGTGTTCTCACCCATGTTGTTCAGAGTTTCCAAGGAATGCATACAAGGGTGTCATCATCTATCCAAGCACATGCTGGGATGCTGCAGAACACAACCGGGCAGTGCGCCGGGCTCTGCAGGGGAGTCATGAGCCTAGGGTACCCCAAAAGCCTGGAGAATCCACAGCCCTCAGGCCACTCAACAAGACGAACAATCAAGCCACTCTTACATCCATTGGGCCCATCTGAGGAAAACCTAATATCTAGTGGCACATCCTGGGGTGGTTGAATACCTACCATCCTGAGTTATCCCCGACCATGCTCGGGAACATGGCCCCGCCTCACTTTTTCCAGTTCTTCTTAGCACCTCCAGTCATTAGGGCACACGAAGATCTTCTTGTTTTTGCCGACGGCGAGGCTTGCCCAGCAACTGCACCTGGGAAGTGGACTGGTGTCCTCAAAGGACATGATCCATACAAACATTTACCTGGGCTTGAGCTCTGAAACTGCTTCCCAAAGACCTCTATCCGTTACCGAGAATTGACTGCATGTCTGATAGTATGACTGCAGGAAGTTAGGCACATACATTGGCCGGTGTGTGAGAGGCTGTATTTCTGTGTTCACGCGTGTGACTGTGACTGAGTACGCAGACGCTCTTGTGGGTTTCTCAGTGTGCCCCTGACTATGCGTCTTCGTCTCTGTGTGTCCCTGTAGCACTGTAAAGAGGCGTCCAACAGTAAACGCCATAGTTTATACACAACACCCTGTCTAGACCCACAACTGAAAGGAGAAAGCCCCCTGTCAGCTTCCAGAGACCGCATGCAAACTTTAACCCCCAGGGGCTATTGAAATACTCCACGGACTCCCGCTCTCCCACAGCCACGCCTTCTGACCACAGCACAAAGACTGGACGAGACCTGCCTCCCGGCCGTGGGTGTGACATCTACGTGCAACTCGAGAACCTGCCAGCTACCAGCACATCTGATGTGCACTTGGGGTCACTCCCAACATTTTGGAAGCAAGGGAACGCCCATGGTTGACCCGACACCGACCTACAGCGTTCTACTGGCAAGATGCAGCCTGAAACAACTCAAGGGGCTAAAGAACATCGAACAAAGTGCAACTTCTTGCCAACTAGGCCTAATCACTTTCCTTTGACCCGTGGGAATGCCCACCACAGGAGGCAGTGGGCTTCAGCAGCCATGACCCATGTTGGAACCCCACAGCGGAAACTAGGCCACCTTCCCGGCCATGTCTCAGGCAGCTCCCATCCTGCAAGGTTCGCGGCCCTGACCCCTAAGGAACCGCTCAAACGCACAACAGCCTCGTCCAACCTGCCCTACTCCAGCCAGCAGGCCGACGCGTCCCTACTGGAAGACACAGACATCTTCCGAACACGGGAACACTGAGCACCAGGGAAGACAGACCGCAGGCCTGTCTGCTTTGAAGATGCTGATCCCACCTGATGCATCCTGGAAATTCTCCACTGCCACAGTGACACCACTGAGGAACTCAGAGTGATCAAAGGCATGGTCCCCGAGGACCACAGAAAGACTTGCAACGGAAGACCTCTGCCATGTGAGGGCACTTGGAAGCCTGAAAGGGAAGAGTGGCTGGCTTTGGCAGCGAACCAAGGATGGCAACACTGCCCCCTTCTCTGCCCCGCCAACGGACTGCTCTGGATAAAGCTCTGGCTATTCGAACGGCCTGCATGCCATACGGGCCGGCCGCGTCATGCCCTCCGGCAGAAACACTATCGCTTTGCACATTCCCAAAAGTGGGAAAAGAGCGACCCAAGGGCTTGTTTGCATAACTCACCTACCCCCAAGAAGGCCGGCACAGATGCCTCAGCATGTCCATCTTCTCTATGTCCCGCAAGACACCCGTGGGGAGTCACTCCTCTGGAAACGGGATTGCAACTCTTCACAGGTAACCTACCTCACTGCATCCTCATGAACTGCCACAGCCTTCCCCACCATAGGCAGCTGATGCCAGGCCATCACGAACAAGACACATCCTTGGGAAGCCGAGGCCAGCGCCTGCAACCCAATGATGACAGCCCATCCCACGACATCACACAGGACCTGTCCTCATCATACCTTACCTTTCTCTCCAGGGCAGCAGCCACTACGCAGGCTTAAATGCAGCACTCGATCCTCACTCCACTCCACGATGATCCACTTAGCGCCAACAGTGTGCTGGCAGCTTCAGGGGCAGCAGCGAGGCCTAATCCATCAGCCCCCTTCCACCATCACCAAACTCCATCCCACCCCCGCCCACTGCTCCAGCCCCACCGGGCACTCAAGAACCTCACCGCACCAAACACGACAACAGAGAGGGCCACAGGCCTGGCCTGAGGCTCCAGGCTCCAACCAGGGAAGCTTGCTCATTTTGGCTTCCAAAATCAACCACCGAAGCGGCATGCACAAAGCGTGATGCTGGTCAAAACACACTTCTCCAAGCTGAAAGCTCACTGGGCCCACACCAGCACACACTCCGACTCTGAACACTAGCAGGAGAGCCTGCCCCCTTGCATTCCCTCACGGCCTTTTAGCAGGGACCGCGGATTCATAGATGACCCAGCTTATGGGCAGACACGGTCGACCCTCAGTCAGGAGCCCCTCCAATACTGGAGTCCTTGGTGGTGTTTGCGTGCATGTCGGCAGGGGACACTGGCCTTCACTCCTAACAGTCCCCTACACCCGAGAGAGGAAACGTGCTGAACCTCAGTTTCGATAAGGATACGGTAGAGTGTTCTCACCCATGTTCTTCAGAGTTTCCAAGGAATGCATACAAGAGTGTCATTATCGATCCAAGCACATGCTGGGACGCTGCAGAACACAAACGGGCAGGCCGTGGGGCTCTGCAGAGGAGCCATGACCCAGATGTACTCCAACAGCCTGGGGAATCCACAGTCCTCAGGCCACTCAGCAAGACCAACAATCAATCCACTCTTGCAGCCATTGGACCCATCTGAGGAAAACCTAATATCCAAAGGCACATCTTAGTATGGGTGAATGCTACTGTCCTGAGTTATCCCCAGCCACGCTCAGCAACGTGCGCCTGCTCCACTTTTTCCAGTTCCCCTTAGCACATCCAGTCATCAGACAACACGAAGGTCTTCTTGTCTTTGCCGACGGCCAGCCTTACCCTGCAACTGCACCTGAGAAGTGGACAGAAATCATGCAGGCTTCTGAATTGCACCAGAGTCCTCAGAGAACATGATTCTTGTGAAAACTTACCTGCGTGTGAGCCCGGAACCTGCTTCCCAAGTACCACTATCCCTTACCGAAAACTGATTGCGTGTCTCACAGCACGACTGGAGGAAGTTAGGCATGCATGTTGGCCGGTGTGTGAGACGCTGTATGTGTGTATTCACGCGTGTGGGCGTGTGTGACTGTGACTGCGCACGAAGATGCACTCGTGGGTTCCGGTGTGTGCCGCTGAATACGCGTCTTGGTCTCTGGTTGTCCCTGTGGCCCTCTGCCGACGCCTCCAACAGTAAACGCCATAGTTTATACACACCATCCTGGTTGGACCCCCAACTGAAAGGAGAAAGACCCTGTCAGCTTCAAGAGGCCACATGCGAACTTTGAACCCCAGGGACTGTTGAAATAGTCCACAGACTCCCGCTCTCTCACAGCCAAGCCTTCTGACCAAAGCACGAAGACTGGACGAGACCTGCCTCCCGGCCGTGGCTGTCACATGTATGTGGACCTGGAGACCCTGCCACCTACCAGCACATCTGATGTACCCTTGGGGTCACTCCCAGCACTCCCTGAAGCAAGGGAACCTCCCATGGGCGGGCTGACAGCGACCTGCAGTTGCCTACAGGCAAGATGCAGCCCGGCACTTCTCAAGGGGCTAAGGAACTGCAGACCAAGTGCGTCTTCTCACCAACTAGACCAAATCACCTTCCGTGACCCCGTGGGAATGCCCACAATGGGAAGTGTTGGACTTCAGCAACCATGACACAGGTTGGAACACCAGAGCAGAATTTAGGCCACCTCCTCACCCACGTATCGGCAAGTTTCCCACTGGCAGTGAACGTGGGCCTGACCACTGAGAAAATGCTCAAACGATACACAGCCCCTTCCTAAGTGCCCTCCTCCTGCATGCAGGGCGACTCGACCCTATTGGAAGCCACAGACATCATGCGAACATGGGGACACTGAACACCAGGGAAGACAGACTACAAGCCTGTCGGCTTTGATGATGTCCACACCACCCCATGCATCCTGGCAATTCTCCACTGCCACAGCGACACTACCGAGGAACTCACAGCGATCAAATGCACTGTTCCTGAGGACCACAGACAGACTTTCAATGGAAGACCTCTGCCACACGAGGGGACATGGAAGCTTGAAAGGGCACAGTGGCTGTCCATGACAGCACACCTGGCATCGCAACAGTGCCCCCATCTCTGCCCCGCCCATGGACAGCTGCAGATAAACCTCAGGCTGCTCGAACGGCCTGCATGCCAAACTGCCTGGCGGTGTCATGCCTCCCCGGGAGAAACACTTTCGCTTTGCACATTCCCAAACAAGGGAAGAAAGCAGCCAATAGGGATGTTCACGTAACTCACCTACCTCCAAGGAGCCCGGCACAGACGCCTCACAATGTCAATCTTCTCTACGTCCCGCAAGACACCGTTTCGGTGTCATTCCCCTGGCAATGGGATCACAGCTCTACACAGGTTACCTACCTCACCTCATGCACTTGAACTGCCAAAGACACCCCCTCCATAGGCAGCTGATGCCAGCCCATCACGAACATGACTCATCCTTGGGAAGCCGAGGCCAGCACCTGCAACCCAATTCTGACAGCCTATTCCACGACCTCACAAAGGACCTGTCCTCATCATCCCTTACCTTCCTGTCCAGGCCATCAGCGACCACGCAGGTTTCAATGCAGCACTCGAAACTCACCCCACTCCACGATGCCCCACTTGGCACCAACACTGCGCTGGGTGTTAAAGTAGAGGAGCAGATTAGGGGAGCAGTGTGCCCTAATCCATCAGCCCCTTTCCACCGACGCACAACCCGAGCTCAACCCCGCCCACTTGTTCAGCCTCACTAGGAACTCAAAAACCTGACTGTGCAAAACGCAAGAACAGGGAGGGCCACAGGCCTGGCCTCAGGCTCCAGGCACCAACCAGGGACGCTTGCTCATTTTGGTTTCCAAAATAAACACACGAAATGGCATGCACGAAGCGTGATCCTGGCCAAAACACACCTATCGAACTGCAAGCACACTGGGCCTAGACCTGCACACAACCGGACACTTAAGACCAGCAAGAGAGCCTGCCCCCTTGCATTCCTTCAACCGCCTTTCAGCAGGGACCCGGGATACACAGATAAGCCACCTTATGTGCAGACACGGTCGACCCTCAGACAGGAGCCCCTCCAATACTGGGGTCCTTGGTGGTGTTTGTGTGCATGTCGGCAGGGGACACTGGCCTTCACTCCTAAAAGTCCCCTACACCCGAGAGAGGAAACGTGCTGAACCTCAGTTTCGATAAGGAGATGATAGAGTGTTCTCATCCATTTTCTTCAGAGTTTCCAAGGAATGCATACAAGGGTGTCATCATCGATCCAAGCACATGTTGGGATGCTGCAGAACACAACCGGGCAGTGCGCGGGGCTCTCCAGGGGAGCCATGAGCCCGGGGTACCCCAAAAGCCTGGAGAATCCACAGCCCTCAGGCCACTCAACAAGACGAACAATCAAGCCACTCTTGCAGCCATTGGGCCCATCTCAGGAAAACCTAATATCTAATGGCACATCTTGGGGTGGTTGAATACCTACCGTCCTGAGTTATCCACGACCATGCTCAGGAACATGGCCCCGCCTCACTTTTTCCACTTCTTCTTAGCACCTCCAGTCATCAGAGCACACGAAGATCTTCTTGTTTTTGCCGACGGCGAGGCTTGTCCAGCACCTGCACCTGGGAAGTGGAATGGTGTCCTCAGAGGACATGACCCATACAAACATTTACCTGGGCTTCAGCTCTGAAACTGCTTCCCAAGGACCTCTATACATTACCGAGAATTGACTGCAGGACTGATAGTACGACTGCAGGAAGTTAGGCACATATATTGGCCGGTGTTTGAGAGGCTGTATTTCTGTGTTCACGCGTGTGGGCGCGTGTGACTGTGACTGCGCACGCAGATGCTCTTGTGGGTTTCTCTCTGTGCCGCTGACTACGCGTCTTGGTCTCTGTGTGTCCCTGTAGCCCTGTGAAGAGGCGTCCAACAGTAAACGCCATAGTTTATACACAACACCCTGTCTAGACCCCCAACTGAAAGGAGAAAGCCCCCTGTCAGCTTCCAGAGGCCGCATGCAAACTTTAACCCCCAGGGGCTGTTGAAATACTCCACGGACTCCCGCTCTCCCACAGCCACGCCTTCTGACCAGAGCACAAAGACTGGACGAGACCTGCCTCCCGGCCGTGGGTGTGACATCTACGAGCAACTCGAGAACCTGCCAGCTACCAGCACATCTGATGTGCACTTGGGGTCACCCCCAGCACTTTCGGAAGCAAGGGAACTCCCATGTGTGACCCGACACCGACCTACAGCATTCTACTGGCAAGATGCAGCCTGAAACCACTCAATGGGCTAAAGAACATCGAACAAAGTGCAACTTCTTGCCAACTAGGCCTAATCACTTTCCTTTGACCCGTGGGAATGCCCACCACAGGAAGCAGTGGGCTTCAGCAGCCATGACCCTTGTTGGAACCCCACAGCGGAAACTAGGCCACCTTCCCGGCCATGTCTCAGGCAGCTCCCATTCTGCAAGGTTCGCGGCCCTGACCCCTAAGGAACCGCTCAAACGCTCAACAGCCTCGTCCAACGTGCCCTACTCCAGCCAGCAGGGCGACGCGTCCCTACTGGAAGCCACAGACATCTTCCGAACACCGGAACACTGAACACCAGGGAAGACAGACCGCAAGCCTGTCTGCTTTGAAGATGCTGATCCCACCTGATGCATCCTGGAAATTCTCCACTGCCACAGTGACACCACTGAGGAACTCAGAGTGATCAAAGGCATGGTCCCCGAGGACCACAGAAAGACTTGCAACGGAAGACCTCTGCCATGTGAGGGCACTTGGAAGCCTGAAAGGGAAGAGTGGCTGGCCTTGGCAGCGCACCAAGGATGGCAACACTGCCCCCTTCTCTGCCCCGCCAACGGACTACTCTGGATAAAGCTCTGGCTATTCGAACGGCCTGCATGCCATACGGGCCGGCCGCGTCATGCCCTCCGGCAGAAACACTATCGCTTTGCACATTCCCAAAAGTGGGAAAGAGCGACCCAAGGGCTTGTTTGCATAACTCACCTACCCCCAAGAAGGCCGGCACAGATGCCTCAGCATGTCCATCTTCTCTATGTCCCGCAAGACACCCGTGGGGAGTCACTCCTCTGGAAACGGGATTGCAACTCTTCACAGGTAACCTACCTCACTGCATCCTCATGAACTGCCAAAGCCATCCCCACCATAGGCAGCTGATGCCAGGCCATCACGAACAAGACACATCCTTGGGAAGCCGAGGCCAGCACCTGCAACTCAATGATGACAGCCCATCCCACGACATCACACAGGACCTGTCCTCATGATACCTTACCTTTCTCTCCAGGGCAGCAGCCACTACGCAGGCTTAAATGCAGCACTCGATCCTCACCCCACTCCACGATGATCCACTTAGCGCCAACAGTGTGCTGGCAGCTTCAGGGGCAGCAGCGAGTCCTAATCCATCAGCCCCCTTCCGCCATCACCAAACTCCATCCCACCCCCGCCCACTGCTCCAGCCCCACCGGGCACTCAAGAACCTCACCGCACCAAACACGACAACAGAGAGGGCCACAGGCCTGGCCTGAGGCTCCAGGCTCCAACCAGGGAAGCTTGCTCATTTTGGCTTCCAAAATCAACCACCGAAGCGGCATGCACAAAGCGTGATCCTGGTCAAAACACACTTCTCCAAGCTGAAAGCTCACTGGGCCCACACCAGCACACACTCCGACTCTGAAGACTAGCAGGAGAGCCTGCCCCCTTGCATTCCCTCACGGCCTTTTAGCAGGGACCGCGGATTCATAGATGACCCAGCTTATGGGCAGACACGGTCGACCCTCAGTCAGGAGCCCCTCCAATACTGGAGTCCTTGGTGGTGTTTGCGTGCATGTCGGCAGGGGACACTGGCCTTCACTCCTAACAGTCCCCTACACCCGAGAGAGGAAACGTGCTGAACCTCAGTTTCGATAAGGATACGGTAGAGTGTTCTCACCCATGTTCTTCAGAGTTTCCAAGGAATGCATACAAGAGTGTCATTATCGATCCAAGCACATGCTGGGACGCTGCAGAACACAAACGGGCAGGCCGTGGGGCTCTGCAGAGGAGCCATGAGCCAGAAGTACTCCAACAGCCTGGGGAA
This sequence comes from Eschrichtius robustus, assembly GCF_028021215.1. NCBI lineage: Eukaryota > Metazoa > Chordata > Mammalia > Artiodactyla > Eschrichtiidae > Eschrichtius > Eschrichtius robustus. Next base: position 142,878,202 of record NC_090824.1, on the reverse strand, counting down.
TCCACAGTCCTCAGGCCACTCAGCAAGACCAACAATCAATCCACTCTTGCAGCCATTGGACCCATCTGAGGAAAACCTAATATCCAAAGGCACATCTTAGTATGGGTGAATGCTACTGTCCTGAGTTATCCCCAGCCACGCTCAGCAACGTGCGCCTGCTCCACTTTTTCCAGTTCCCCTTAGCACATCCAGTCATCAGACAACACGAAGGTCTTCTTGTCTTTGCCGACGGCCAGCCTTACCCTGCAACTGCACCTGAGAAGTGGACAGAAATCATGCAGGCTTCTGAATTGCACCAGAGTCCTCAGAGAACATGATTCTTGTGAAAACTTACCTGCGTGTGAGCCCGGAACCTGCTTCCCAAGTACCACTATCCCTTACCGAAAACTGATTGCGTGTCTCACAGCACGACTGGAGGAAGTTAGGCATGCATGTTGGCCGGTGTGTGAGACGCTGTATGTGTGTATTCACGCGTGTGGGCGTGTGTGACTGTGACTGCGCACGAAGATGCACTCGTGGGTTCCGGTGTGTGCCGCTGAATACGCGTCTTGGTCTCTGGTTGTCCCTGTGGCCCTCTGCCGACGCCTCCAACAGTAAACGCCATAGTTTATACACACCATCCTGGTTGGACCCCCAACTGAAAGGAGAAAGACCCTGTCAGCTTCAAGAGGCCACATGCGAACTTTGAACCCCAGGGACTGTTGAAATAGTCCACAGACTCCCGCTCTCTCACAGCCAAGCCTTCTGACCAAAGCACGAAGACTGGACGAGACCTGCCTCCCGGCCGTGGCTGTCACATGTATGTGGACCTGGAGACCCTGCCACCTACCAGCACATCTGATGTACCCTTGGGGTCACTCCCAGCACTCCCTGAAGCAAGGGAACCTCCCATGGGCGGGCTGACAGCGACCTGCAGTTGCCTACAGGCAAGATGCAGCCCGGCACTTCTCAAGGGGCTAAGGAACTGCAGACCAAGTGCGTCTTCTCACCAACTAGACCAAATCACCTTCCGTGACCCCGTGGGAATGCCCACAATGGGAAGTGTTGGACTTCAGCAACCATGACACAGGTTGGAACACCAGAGCAGAATTTAGGCCACCTCCTCACCCACGTATCGGCAAGTTTCCCACTGGCAGTGAACGTGGGCCTGACCACTGAGAAAATGCTCAAACGATACACAGCCCCTTCCTAAGTGCCCTCCTCCTGCATGCAGGGCGACTCGACCCTATTGGAAGCCACAGACATCATGCGAACATGGGGACACTGAACACCAGGGAAGACAGACTACAAGCCTGTCGGCTTTGATGATGTCCACACCACCCCATGCATCCTGGCAATTCTCCACTGCCACAGCGACACTACCGAGGAACTCACAGCGATCAAATGCACTGTTCCTGAGGACCACAGACAGACTTTCAATGGAAGACCTCTGCCACACGAGGGGACATGGAAGCTTGAAAGGGCACAGTGGCTGTCCATGACAGCACACCTGGCATCGCAACAGTGCCCCCATCTCTGCCCCGCCCATGGACAGCTGCAGATAAACCTCAGGCTGCTCGAACGGCCTGCATGCCAAACTGCCTGGCGGTGTCATGCCTCCCCGGGAGAAACACTTTCGCTTTGCACATTCCCAAACAAGGGAAGAAAGCAGCCAATAGGGATGTTCACGTAACTCACCTACCTCCAAGGAGCCCGGCACAGACGCCTCACAATGTCAATCTTCTCTACGTCCCGCAAGACACCGTTTCGGTGTCATTCCCCTGGCAATGGGATCACAGCTCTACACAGGTTACCTACCTCACCTCATGCACTTGAACTGCCAAAGACACCCCCTCCATAGGCAGCTGATGCCAGCCCATCACGAACATGACTCATCCTTGGGAAGCCGAGGCCAGCACCTGCAACCCAATTCTGACAGCCTATTCCACGACCTCACAAAGGACCTGTCCTCATCATCCCTTACCTTCCTGTCCAGGCCATCAGCGACCACGCAGGTTTCAATGCAGCACTCGAAACTCACCCCACTCCACGATGCCCCACTTGGCACCAACACTGCGCTGGGTGTTAAAGTAGAGGAGCAGATTAGGGGAGCAGTGTGCCCTAATCCATCAGCCCCTTTCCACCGACGCACAACCCGAGCTCAACCCCGCCCACTTGTTCAGCCTCACTAGGAACTCAAAAACCTGACTGTGCAAAACGCAAGAACAGGGAGGGCCACAGGCCTGGCCTCAGGCTCCAGGCACCAACCAGGGACGCTTGCTCATTTTGGTTTCCAAAATAAACACACGAAATGGCATGCACGAAGCGTGATCCTGGCCAAAACACACCTATCGAACTGCAAGCACACTGGGCCTAGACCTGCACACAACCGGACACTTAAGACCAGCAAGAGAGCCTGCCCCCTTGCATTCCTTCAACCGCCTTTCAGCAGGGACCCGGGATACACAGATAAGCCACCTTATGTGCAGACACGGTCGACCCTCAGACAGGAGCCCCTCCAATACTGGGGTCCTTGGTGGTGTTTGTGTGCATGTCGGCAGGGGACACTGGCCTTCACTCCTAAAAGTCCCCTACACCCGAGAGAGGAAACGTGCTGAACCTCAGTTTCGATAAGGAGATGATAGAGTGTTCTCATCCATTTTCTTCAGAGTTTCCAAGGAATGCATACAAGGGTGTCATCATCGATCCAAGCACATGTTGGGATGCTGCAGAACACAACCGGGCAGTGCGCGGGGCTCTCCAGGGGAGCCATGAGCCCGGGGTACCCCAAAAGCCTGGAGAATCCACAGCCCTCAGGCCACTCAACAAGACGAACAATCAAGCCACTCTTGCAGCCATTGGGCCCATCTCAGGAAAACCTAATATCTAATGGCACATCTTGGGGTGGTTGAATACCTACCGTCCTGAGTTATCCACGACCATGCTCAGGAACATGGCCCCGCCTCACTTTTTCCACTTCTTCTTAGCACCTCCAGTCATCAGAGCACACGAAGATCTTCTTGTTTTTGCCGACGGCGAGGCTTGTCCAGCACCTGCACCTGGGAAGTGGAATGGTGTCCTCAGAGGACATGATCCATACAAACATTTACCTGGGCTTCAGCTCTGAAACTGCTTCCCAAGGACCTCTATACATTACCGAGAATTGACTGCAGGACTGATAGTACGACTGCAGGAAGTTAGGCACATATATTGGCCGGTGTTTGAGAGGCTGTATTTCTGTGTTCACGCGTGTGGGCGCGTGTGACTGTGACTGCGCACGCAGATGCTCTTGTGGGTTTCTCTCTGTGCCGCTGACTACGCGTCTTGGTCTCTGTGTGTCCCTGTAGCCCTGTGAAGAGGCGTCCAACAGTAAACGCCTTAGTTTATACACAACACCCTGTCTAGACCCCCAACTGAAAGGAGAAAGCCCCCTGTCAGCTTCCAGAGGCCGCATGCAAACTTTAACCCCCAGGGGCTGTTGAAATGCTCCACGGACTCCCGCTCTCCCACAGCCACCCCTTCTGACCAGAGCACAAAGACTGGACGAGACCTGCCTCCCGGCCGTGGGTGTGACATCTACGTGCAACTCGAGAACCTGCCAGCTACCAGCACATCTGATGTGCACTTGGGGTCACTCCCAGCACTTTCGGAAGCAAGGGAACTCCCATGGGTGACCCGACACCGACCTACAGCATTCTACTGGCAAGATGCAGCCTGAAACCACTCAAGGGGCTAAAGAACATCGAACAAAGTGCAACTTCTTGCCAACTAGGCCTAATCACTTTCCTTTGACCCGTGGGAATGCCCACCACAGGAAGCAATGGGCTTCAGCAGCCATGAACCATGTTGGAGCCCCACAGCGGAAACTAGGCAACCTTCCCGGCTATGTCTCAGGCAGTTCCCATCCTGCAAGGTTAGCGGCCCTGACCCCTAAGGAAACATTCAAACACTCAACAGCCTCGCCCAACGTGCCCTACTCCAGCCAGCAGGGCGACGCGTCCCTACTGGAAGCCACAGACACCTTCCGAACACGGGAACAAGGAACACCAGGGAAGACAGACCGCAAGCCTGTCTGCTTTGAAGATGCTGATCCCACCTGATGCATCCTGGAAATTCTCCACTGCCACAGTGACACCACTGAGGAACTCAGAGTGATCAAAGGCATGGTCCCCGAGGTCCACAGACAGACTTGCAACGGAAGACCTCTGCCATGTGAGGACACTTGGAAGCCTGAAAAGGAAGAGTGGCTGGCCTTGGCAGCGCACCAAGGATGGCAACAGTGCCCCCTTCTCTGCACCGCCAACGAACTGCTCTGGATAAAGCTCTGGCTATTCGAAAGGCCTGCATGCCACACGGGCCGGCCACGTCATCCCCTACGGCAGAAACACTATCGCTTTGCACATTCCCAAAAGTGGGAAAAGAGCGACCAAAGGGCTTGTTTGCATAACTCACCTACCCCCAAGAAGGCCGGCACAGATGCCTCAGCATGTCCATCTTCTCTATGTCCCGCAAGACACCCGTGGGGAGTCACTCCTCTGGAAACGGGATTGCAACTCTTCACAGGTAACCTACCTCACTGCATCCTCATGAACTGCCAAAGACATCCCCACCATAGGCAGCTGATGCCAGGCCATCACGAACAAGACACATCCTTGGGAAGCCGAGGCCAGCGCCTGCAACCCAATGATGACAGCCCATCCCACGACATCACACAGGACCTGTCCTCATGATACCTTACCTTTCTCTCCAGGGCAGCAGCCACTACGCAGGCTTAAATGCAGCACTCGATCCTCACCCCACTCCACGATGATCCACTTAGCGCCAACAGTGTGCTGGCAGCTTCAGGGGCAGCAGCGAGGCCTAATCCATCAGCCCCCTTCCGCCATCACCAAACTCCATCCCACCCCCGCCCACTGCTCCAGCCCCACCGGGCACTCAAGAACTTCACCGCACCAAACACAACAACAGGGAGGGCCACAGGCCTGGCCTGAGGCTCCAGGCTCCAACCAGGGAAACTTGCTCATTTTGGCTTCCAAAATCAACCACCGAAGCGGCATGCACAAAGCGTGATCCTGGTCAAAACACACTTCTCCAAGCTGAAAGCTCACTGGGCACACACCAGCACACACTCCGACTCTGAACACTAGCAGGAGAGCCTGCCCCCTTGCATTCCCTCACGGCCTTTTAGCAGGGACCGCGGATTCATAGATGACCCAGCTTATGGGCAGACACGGTCGACCCTGAGACAGGAGCCCCTCCAATGCTAGAGCCCTTAGTGGTGTTTGCATGCATGTCAGCAGGGGATGTTGGCCCTCTCTCCTAACTGTCCCGTACCCCCGAGAGGAAACGTGCTGGACCTCAGTTTCGATGAGGAGACCGTAGAGCTTTCTCACTCATTTTGTTCAGATTTTCCAAGGAATGCATACAAGGGTGTCATCATCGATCCAAGCACATGCTGGGATGCTGCAGAACACAAAAGGGAAGGCTGTGGTGCTCTGTAGAGGAGCCATGACCTGGAAGTACTCCAACAGCCTGGGGAATCCACAGTCCTCAGGCCTCTCAGCAAGACCAACAACCAATCCACTCTTGCAGCCATTGGACCCATCTGAGGAAAACCTAATATCCAATGGCATATCTTAGTATGGGTGAATGCTACTGTCCTGAGTTATCCCCAGCCACGTTCAGCAACGTGCGCCTGCTCCACTTTTTCCAGTTCCCCTTAGCACTTCCAGTCATCAGACAGCACGAAGGTCTTCCTGTCTTTGCCAACGGCCAGCCTTACCCTGCAACTGCACCTGAGAAGTGGACAGAAATCATGCAGGCTTCTGAATTGCACCACAGTCCTCAGAGAACATGATTCTTGTGAAAACTTACCTGCGTGTGAGCCCGGAAACTGCTTCCCAAGTACCACTATCCCTTACCGAAAACGGATTGCGTGTCTCACAGCACGACTGGAGGAAGTTAGGCATGCATGTTGGCCGGTGTGTGAGACGCTGTATGTGTGTATTCACGCGTGTGGGCGTGTGTGACTGTGACTGAGCACGAAGATGCACTCGTGGGTTCCGGTGTGTGCCGCTGAATACGCGTCTTGGTCTCTGGGTGTCCCTGTGGCCCTCTGCAGACGCCTCCAACAGTAAACGCCATAGTTTATACACACCATCCTGGTTGGACCCCCAACTGAAAGGAGAAAGACCCCTGTCAGCTTCAAGAGGCCACATGCGAACTTTGACCCACAGGGACTGTTGAAATTGTCCACAGACTCCCGCTCTCTCACAGCCACGCCTTCTGACCAAAGCACAAAGACTGGACGAGACCTGCTTCCCGGCCGTGGCTGTCACATCAATGTGGACCTGGAGACCCTACCACCTACCAGCACATCTGATGTGCCCTTGGGGTCACTCCCAGCACTCCCGGAAGCAAGGGAACCTCCCATGGGCGGGCTGACAGTGACCTGCAGTTGCCTACAGGCAAGATGCAGCCCGGCACTTCTCAAGGGTCTACAGAACTGCGGACCAAGTGCGTCTTCTCACCAACTAGACCAAATCACTTTCTGTGACCCCGTGGGAATACCCACAATGGGAAGTGTTGGGCTTCAGCAACCATGACACAGGTTGGAACAACAGAGCAGAAATTACGCCACCTCCTCGCCCACGTTTCGGCAAGTTTCCAACGGGCAGGGTTCGTGGCCCTGACCACTGAGAAAACGCTCAAACGATACACAGCCTCTTCCTAAGTGCCCTCCTCCTGCATGCAGGGCGACTCGACCCTATTGGAAGCCACAGACATCATGCGAACACGGGGACACTGAACACCAGGGAAGACAGACCGCAAGCCTGTCTGCTTTGATGATGCCCACACCACCCCATGCATCCTGGCAATTCTCCATTGCCACAGTGACAGTACCAAGGAAATCACAGCGATCAAATGCACTGTTGCTGAGGACCACAGACAGACTTTCAACGGAAGACCTCTGCCACACGAGGGGACCTGGAAGCTTGAAAGGGCACAGTGGCTGTCCACGACAGCACACCTGGCATCGCAACAGTGCCCCCGTCTCTGCCCCGCCCATTGACTGCTGCAGATAAACCTCAGGCTGTTCGAACGGCCTGCATGCCAAACTCGCTGGCGGTGTCATGCCCCCCCCCCCCCCGGGAGAAACACTTTCGCTTTGCACATTCCCAAACAAGGGAAGAAAGCAGCCAATAGGGATGTTCGCATAACTCACCTACCTCCAAGGAGGCCGGCACAGATGCCTCAGCATGTCCATCTTCTCTAGGTCCCGCAAGACACCCTTTTTGAGTCATTCTTCTGGCAATGGAATCGCAACTCTACACAGGTTACCTACCTCACCGCATCCTTATGAACTCCCAAAGCCATCCCCTTCATAGGCAGCTGGTGTAAGCCCATCACGAACAGGACACCTCCTTGGGAATCCGAGGCCAACACCTGCAACCCAGTGATGACAGGCCATCCCACGACACCACACAGGACCTGTCTTCATGATGCCTTGCCTTCCTCTCCAGGCCACCAGCCACCATGCAGGCTTAAATGCAGCACTCGGTCCTAACCCCATTCCCTGATGACACACTTAACACCAACACTGTGCCGGGTGCTGCAGTAGAGGAGCTGACATGGGCACCACCGAGGCCTGATCCATCAGCCCCCTTCCACCGACGCCCAACCCCAGCCCACACCCACCCATTGCTTCAGCGCCAGCGGGCACTCAAGAACCTCTCTGCGCCAAACGTAACAACAGGGAGGGCCACAGGCCTGGCCTGAGGCTCCAGGCTCCAACCAGGGAAGCTTGCTCATTTTGGCTTCCAGAATCAACCCTACAAGTGGCATGCACAAAGCACGATACTGGCCAAAACATACCTCTCCAAGCTGCATGCTCACTGGGCCTACACCAGCACACACTCTGACACTGAAGACCAGGAGGAGAGCCTGCCCCCTCACATTCCCTCAACGGCCTTTCAGCAGGGACCTGGGATTAATAGACAACCCAGCTTATCGGCAGACACAGTCGACCCTCAGACAGGAGCCCCTCCAGTGCTGGAGCCCTTAGTGGTGTTTGCTTGCATGTCAGCAGGGGACGCTGGCTCTCACTCCTAACTGTCCCCTACTCCCGAGAGAGGAAACGTGCTGGACCTCAGTTTCTATGAGGAGACGGTAGAGCGTTCTCACTCATTTTGTTCAGATTTTCCAAGGAATGCATACAAGGGTGTCAACATCGATCCAAGCACATGCTCGGACGCTGCCGAACACAACCGGGCAGGCCGTGGTGCTGTTCAGAGGAGCCATGAGCCCGGGGTACTCCAAAAGCCTTGGGAATCCATAGCCCTCAGGCCACTCAGCAATAGCAACAGTCAATACAATCTTGCAGCCATTGGGCCCATCTAAGGAAAACCTAATATCCCATGGCACATCTTGGGGTAGTTGAATGCCTACCATCCTGAGTTATCCACGTCCACACTAGGCAACATGGGCCCACCTCACTTTTTCCAGTTCTCCTCAGCACCTCCAATCATCAGAACACGCAAACGTCCTCTTGTCTTTGCTGACGGCCAGCCTTGCCAAGCAACTGCACCTGAGAAGTGGATAGAAATCACGCAGGATTCAGAATTGGACCAGGGTCCTCAAAGAACACGATTCATGTGAACATTTGCCTGGGCTCGAGCCCTGAACCTGGTTCACAAGGACCTCTATCCCTTACCAAGAACTGAATGTATGTCTCACAGCACGACTGCAGGAAGTTAGGCACATACGTTGCCCGGGGTGTGTGAGGTTGTATGTGTGCATTCCCACGTGTGCGTGTGTGTGACTGTGACTGCACACGAGGACGCTCTTGTGGGTTTCTGTGTGTTCCTGTGAATCCGCGTCTTGGTCTCTCTATGTCCCTGTGGCCCTCTGCAGAGAACTTGAACAGTAAAAGGCACTGTTTATACACAGCACCCTGGCTTTGGACCCCGCCCCCCCGAATGGAGAAAAACCCCTGTCAGCCTCAAGAGGCCGCATGCGAACTTTGACCCCCCGGGGCTGTTGAAATAGGCCATGGACTCCTGCTCTCCCACAGCCATGTCTTCAGACCAACGCACAAAGACTCGACGAGACCTGCCTCCCGGCCGTGGGTGTGACATCTACCTGGACCTGGAGACCCTGCCAGGTAGTAGCACATCTGATGTGCAATTGGGCCCACTCCCAGCACTTTTGGAAGCAAGGGAACCTCCCATGGATGGGGCCGATTCCTACCTACAGCTGGCTACAGGCAAGATGCAGCCCGACACCTCTCAAGGGGCTAACGGACTTCAGCCCAAGTACCACTTCTCACCAACTAGGGCAAGTCACTTTCCGTGGACCAGTGGGAATGCCCACCACGGGAAGTGGTGGTCTTCAGCAACCATTACCCAGGTTCCAACCCCACGGCAGAAACTAGGCCACCTTCCCAGCCACGTCTCGGCCAGCTCCCAGCCTGCAGGTTTCGTGGCCCTGAACCCGGAGGAAATGCTCAAATGCTTGACAGCATCGTCCTAAGTGCCCTCCTCCTGCCCGCAGGGCGTCTCGACCGTACTGGAAGCCACAGACATCATGTGAACACGGGGACACTGTACACCATGGAAGACAGACCACAAGCATATCTGCTTTGATGACGCCGACCCCAGCCCATGCATCCTGGCACTTCTCCATGGCCACAGTGACACTACTGAGGACCTCACAGAGATCAAAGGCACTGTCCCCGAGGACCACAGACAGACTTCCAGTGGAAGACCTCTGCCACGCGAGGGGAGCTGGAAGCCTGCCAGGGCACAGTGGATACACCCTCGAAGTGCCACGCCCAAAGCGGGAACCTGGACAAAACACACCTCTCCAAGCCGCGAGCTCACTGGGCCTAGACCAGCACACACTCCAACTCCTATGACCAGCAGGAGAGCCTGTCATCTCGCAATCTCTCACCGGCCTTTCACCAAGGACCTGGCATCATAGCCTACCCAGCTACTGTGCAGACATAGTCGACCCTCAGACAGGATCCCCTCCAATGCTGGCGCCTTGAGTGGTGTTTGCATACGTGTCAGCAAGGGAACGCTGGCCCTCACTCCTAACTGTCCCCTACCCCCAAGGGAGGCAACGTGCTGGACCTCAGTTTCGAAGAGGAGATGGTAGAGCGTTCTCACTCATTTTGTTCAGATTTTCCAAGGAATGCATACGAGGGAGTCATCATCCATCCGAGCATGTGCTGGGACGCTGCAGAATCCAACTGTGAGGCTGGGTGGATCTGCAGAGGATCCAATGACCCCGGAGTACTCCAACAGCCTGGGGAATCCACAGCCCCCAGGCCACTCATTAAGAGGAAGAGTTAATCCACGCTTGCAGTCACTGGGCCCATCCGAGGAAACCCTAATATCCAGTAGCACATCTTGGGGTGGGGGAATGCCTACGGCCCTGAGAGATCCATGGCCAGGTTCAGCACCCTGGCCCCGCCCCACTTCTTTCGTGTCTCCCTCATACCTCCAGTCATCATACCACGCGAAGGTGTTCTTGTGTTAGCGGACGGCCAGCCTCGCCTGGCAACTCCACCTGAGAAGAGGACAGAAATCACACGTGGGCTTCAGAATTGGACCCGAGTCCTCACAGAAGAAGATTCATGCCAATGTTTACCTGAGGGTAAGCGCTGCACCTGCTTCCAACTAACTCTTTCCCTTAGGGAGGACTGAATGCGTGTCTGATGGCAGGAGTGTAGGACATTAGTCACTTACGTTTGCCTGTATGTGTTTGTTCATTTGTGTTTTTGTGTTTGTAGTGAAGTGGCATTCCTTCTACACATCACCGTGACCTGTGCTATGTGAAATGCAAAGAATTCCCATGCACACTATGATTTGTGCTTCATGCCAGGAACTGCAGCCTAAGTCAAAATCTTCACATTTTTTTCAAACCTTATTTTTCATTTTTCATACTTTTTATCTTATGTAATATTCTCCCATGAAAAGGTATCACTGCCCTTCCCAACACATAATTTGTACCTCTCACCTGATATGTTCATGGACTTTTAAAAACCCTTAAGCAATGTCCCTCACAGAGTTCCTTTTTTAAAATATTATCTTTTTTTGCCAACAAACACATGAAAGGATGCTCAACATCACTAATCATTAGAGAAATGCAAATCAAAACTACAGTGAGGTATCACCTCACACCAGTCAGAATGGCCATCATCAAAAAATTTATAAACAGTAAATGCTGGCGAGGGTGTGGAGAAAAGAGAACCCTCCTGCACTGTTGGTGGGAATGTAAATTGATACAGCCACTATGGAGAACAGTATGGAGGTTCCTTAAAAAACTAAAAATAGAACTACCATACGACCCAGCAATCCCACTACTGAGCATACACCCTGAGAAAACCATAATTCAAAAAGAGTCATGGGGGCTTCCCTGGTGGTGCAGTGGTTGAGAATCTGCCTGCCAATGCAGGGGACACGGGTTCGAGCTCTGGTCTTGGAAGATCTCACATGCCGCGGAGCAACTGGGCCCATGAGCCACTATTACTGAGCCTGCGCGTCTGGAGGCTGTGCTCTGCAACAAGAGAGGCCGCGATAGTGAGAGGCCTGTGCACCACGATGAAGAGTGGCCCCCGCTTGCCACAACTAGAGAAAGCCCTCACACAGAAACAAAGACCCAACACAGCCATAAATAAATAAATAAATAAATAAATAAATAAATAAATAAATAAATAAATAAATAAATAAGGTATTAAAAAAAAAAAAAAGAGTCATGTACCACAATGTTCATTGCAGGTCTATTTACAATAGCCAGGACATGGAAGCAACCTAAGTGTCCACTGACAGATGAATGGATAAAGAAGATGTGGCACATATATACAATGGAATATTACTCAGCCATAGAAAGAAATGAAATTGAGTTATTTGTAGTGAGGTGGATGGACCTAGAGTGTGTCATATAGAGTGAAGTAAGTCAGAAAGAGAAAAACAAATATCATATGCTAATACATATATATTGAATCTAAAAAAAAAAAAAAAAGGTTCTGAAGAAGCTAGGCCAGGACAGAAATAAAGACACAGACATAGACTGTGTACTTGAGGACAGGGGGAGGGGGAATGGTAAGTTGAGACAAAGTGAGAGAGTAGCATGGACATATATACACTACCAAATGTAAAATATATAGCTTGTGGGAAGCAGCCACATAGCACAGGGACATCAGCTCAGTGCTTTGTGACCACCTAGAGGGGTGGGTTAGGGAGGGTGGGAAGGAGAAGCAAGAGGGAGGAGATATGGGGTTATATGTATAGCTGATTCACTTTGTTATAGAGCAGAAAGTAACACACCATTGTAAACCAATTATACTCCAATAAAGATGATAAAAAAAATATATTATCTTTCTTCCTGAACATAACACCTTTGTGGAAAATACCTCCAATATTATGTGCTCTTTTTTCGCATGTTTTAAAAAGATTATCCATAGACTTGTTTTTTATTATGAATCACCATATGTTATGCAACATATTTTATATTCCATTTCATGTTATTACAAAAGGTAAACTATCCTATTCACAGAATGCAAAAAGAACAATAGCAATAAAATATCTTTTTCACAAAAAGTTAAATGAAAAATTTACATACATTTTTCTTTACCAGTATTACTGTATTTTGTGATATAAGGATTTAATTTTACAGATAAACTGTAACCAGCAGAATCACAGGGGGTGATTTTCAAATTATATTTTTGGTAAAATCTTTCCTCACGTACCATATAATCAACTCTTTCAACTGAAGAAGAAAAGAAATAACTCAATTAAAAATTGTTGAAATTATTTGAATAGACATTTCTCAAGAGAAGATACACAAGTGATTATAATTCTTTCAAGATATGATGAACTTCATTAGTGATTGGTAAAATCAAAAATGAAATGAGAAGTGACAGCACCAAATCTGACACATGAGGAACTCCAACACCTGTCCCTTCATAAACAATAATGAAAAAGTGGTAAATGCTTGCACTATCAACTTTTTTGCAAATCTGCAAATTCACCAAGTAATAGCTGTCACTAGGCAATCTCTTAATCAAGAAACATAGTTCAATTTCTAAAATCCAGAAACTTTGGGCTGTTTAACTGACTCTAGTCCCATATCTTATTCCCCAACTCAGTGATATTATTGAGAATAACACTCCACATTCCTGGTTCTTGTAGTGGAAAGAGTCGGACTGACCTCATATCCAAAGAATTGTAATTTCCTCTTTTAATTTATGATTTATGTTGGCTCCCTAAAACACTGGTTCAAAGACTTGCTTTTCTTTCTTCTAATTCAGAAGTCAGTCAATGCTATAGCAGCTAGATTGGTGGTAATTTGCATTGTTTTTCACTGCTGCCTAATGCAATGGATTACAGTTGTAACAGAAAATAAATTAAACCAAAACCTTATGAGGAAAGTTCAGGAATGAATTTTTTGTGTTTTTGAAATAATGGCTATCAGGTGATTCCATGTGTTCCTCATAATCTATAAGGGCAGCACAGATGTAGAGTTATGTGCCTATTCAGGGAAGACTTGAGAAGGCCTAAGGTCTCCTCTGTGAGTGAACTTGAGGCTCTTGACAAGCAAAAACTGAGGCTAAGGGAAAGCTTAAAATGCCTGGCTAAGTGTTAAAGGCATATACTAACATACACAGAGAGACTTCTGCAAAGACAGGGACATTTTTTGTCTTCAAGATTTCTAAGGAAATCTTTGTCCAATTTTTAGATGACCACAAATCTAATGAAACAGTCTTCAGTGAACACGTACCACAAACAACTTCAACAACAAAAAGCAACAACAGACAAACAGGGAAGGCAGATGGTCTGATTTCCAGAGTTGCCACATTATGATATTCATAATGTCGAATTTTCAACATAAAAGTACTGGGCATTCAAGGAAACAATGAAGTATGTCCCACACACAGAGAAAAAAAAAAAAAAAAAAGAACGAGCAATAGAAACTCTCCCTGAAAAGCCAACACATTGGACTCAAAGACAAATATTTTAAATCAGTTACTTTAAATATGTTGAAAGAGTTAATGGAAAACATATTTAAGAACTAGATGAACGCCACAAGCACTGTCTCATGAAATAGGTGTATCAATAAAGAGACAGAAAGTTTTCAAACAAATCAAGTAGAAATTCTGGAGTTGAAAAGCACAATAGCAAGTGTTGAAAAACTCACAAAAAGGGCTCCATGACAAATTGAGCTGAAAAAATAAAACTAACTTGAAGATAAGTCAACAGAAATTATCCAGTTATAGGAAGAGAAAATTTATTTTTTAATGGACATAACCTAAAAGTCCTATGAGGCTACCATCCAGTGTACCAACCTATGCATAATGAGAGTCACAAAAGAAGAAAGAAAGGAACAGAAAGTATATTTCAAGTAATAATGGACAAAACTACCCAAAGTTGATTAAAAGTTATAAACTACCTATACAAGCAGTCTAATGAACTCCATGTAGGATAAATTCAAACAGATTCATACTGAGACACATCATTATGAAACTGTTCAAATAGAAAGTCAAAGAGAGAACCTTGAAAGCAGCAATAGAGAAGGGACTCATCACATAGAAGTGATCTTCAATAAAATAACAAGTGATTTTTCATCATACAACATGGGGTCAGAAGGCAGTAGGATGATAGTTTCAAAGTTATGCAACGAAAAGACATTCAACTAGGAATTCTTGATCTGACAATAATGCCTTACAAAAATGAAGGAGAAATTAAGACATTCTCAGACAATAAAAACTGAGAATGTTCTTTGGCAGCAGCCTTGCCCTACAACAAATGTCAAAGGAAGTCAAGCTGAAATGAATGGACCATATACAATAACTTGAATCCACATCAAGAAATAAATAATATCAGTAAAGGTAACTTCACAAGTGAATATAAAAGCCAATATTAATGTGTTTTTTGTAACTCCTCTCTTTTCTTATCATATGCTTGAATAACTGCATAAAACAAAAATTATCAGTCTGTGGTGATGAGTACGTAAGTATAGAGACATAATTTGTGACAATGCCAACACACAGGGGAAATGGAGCAATATGGAAGCAAAGATTTTATATACTATTGAAATTAAATTGGTATTAATTAGAACTAGTTTGTTATAAATTAAGAAGTTAATTGTTACCCCTAGGGCAACCACTAAGAAAATAACTTAAAATATATATAGTAAAAACAACAAGGAAACAAATTTTAAATGGTGCACTCAACAATATCTACTTAACACAAAAAAAGCAATAGTGAAAACCAAAAAACATGTAAGACACAGAAAAAAATGAACAGCAAAATGGCAGTAGTCCTCCTTATCAGTAATTACATTAAACAGAAATAGTATAAAATGTATAAGTGAAAGGCAGAGATTGGCAAAATGGATTTAAAAACATGATCCAACTGTATGTTATCTGCAAGAGACACACTTTGCATTCAAAGAGACAAACTGGTTGAAAATAAAAGCATGAAATAAATATTTCATATAAGTTGTAACCAAAAGAGAGCTAGAGTGACTATACTAATATCAGACAAAATTTGTTTTCAAACAAAAATTGTTTCATGGGTCAATTAAACATTGATAAAAGAGTCAATCGATTAAGAAGATATGGCAATCATAAACATTTACACACCTAACAACAGAGTCCCAAAATATTTGAAGCAAAATTGCACAGAATTGAAGAGAGAAACAGACATCTCTACAATATGTGGATACTTCAATGTCCTACTTTTAATAACCAATAGAAAAATTAGAGAGAAGATCATTCTGGAAATAGAGCACTTGAACAACACCATAAATCAACTACACCTAACGGACTTACGCAGAACACTCCACCTAAAAGCAGAAGATTACACATTTTTCTCAAGTGCATAAGGAACATTCTTCAGAATAGACCAGAAATAACACCCAAAATAAGTTTAAATAAATTTTAAAACATTGAAATCATACGAAGTATGTTCACTGACCACAATGGAATTAAATTAGAAATCGGTAACACAAGGAATTTTAGAAGACTCACACACAAGTGGAGATTAAGAAACACATTCCTAATAAACAATGAATCAAATAAGATTCTCTCATTCTCAAGGTAAATTATTAAATTATTTGAGATCAATAAAAATTATCATACAACATTCCAAAACTTATGAGATGTCAAAAGAAGTACTTGAGGGGAAAATTTTATAGCTTTTAAAACTTACATTAAAAAATGAAGAAAGATTTCAAGTGAATAATATAACCTTATACCTTAAGAAGGTAGAAGACAAGAAACCCAAACATAAAGCAAGAAAAGGAAGAAAATAAAGATTAGCATAGAAAATAATAAAGATTAAAGATTGAGATAATCAATTGAATAAAAAATCAATGAAACCAAAAACTGATTCTTTGAACACTTCAACAAAATTCAGGAAGTTTTAGCTAAACTGACCAGAGGAAAAGAGAGAAGATTCAACTTACTAATGTCACAAATGGACACAGGCACATTATTCCTGATTTCAAAGAAATGAAAAGGGTTATAAACAATACTACGAACAAGTGTATACCAACAAATTAAACAATCTAGATGTAATGGACTAATTCCAAATAAAACATAAAAACTATCAAAAATAACTCAAGAATAAATTGAAAATCCTAATTGACCTCGCTATGGTCTGAATTTTTGCATCCCCCCAAAATTCATATTTTAAAATCACAACCCCCAAAAGTTAACGGATTAGTAGGTGGGGCCCTTGGGAAGTGTTTGCACCATAATGGTGGAGACCTGGTGAATAAGATTCCTTTCTTATAAAAGAGACCTCCACTAAACTCTTTTATTCCTTTCACCATGTGAAGATACAAGAAGTCTTCAACTCAGAAGAGGGCCCTAACCCGAGCATACCAGCCCCCTGATTTCAACCATGCTGGTATTCCAGCATCCAAAACTTGAAAAATAAATTTCTATTGTTTATACGCTACCTGGTCAGTGGTGTCTGTTATGACGGCCCAAATGGACCATGACAGATTAATAAAAAAGTGACTGAGTCAGAAATTAAAAAAAAAAAAAAAAAAACTACCAGCAAAGAAAAGCCTAGGACCATATGCTTCACTGGTGAATTCTACCAAACATTTAAGGAAGAATTGACATCAATACTTCTCAAACTCTTTCAAAAAATAGAGGAGGAAGAAACACTTCCTAACTCATACTATGAGGCCAACTTAACAGTGATACCAAAGTCAGACAAGGACATCACAAGGGCTTCACAAACTAGTGAATGTAACAAAAAGAAGAAGACTCACAGATATAGAGAACAAAGTAGTGGTTACCACTGGGGAGAGGGAAGGGAGAGGATGAATTAGGTGTAGTGAAATAACAGGTACAAACTATTAAGTATAAAATAAGCTACAAGCTATATTGTACACCACGGGAAATATAAGCAATATTCTATAATAATTACAAATGGAGTACAACCTTTACAAATGAAATTAAAAAATACCTAGAAACAAACGACAATGGAGACACGACAACCCAAAACCTATGGGATGCAGCAAAAGCAGTTCTAAGAGGGAAGTTTATAGCAACACAATCCTACCTTAAGAAACAGAAACATCTCAAATAAACAACCTAACCTTGCACCTAAAGCAATTAGAGAAAGAAGAACAAAAAAACCCCAAAGTTAGCAGAAGGAAAGACATCATAAAGATCAGATCAGAAATAAATGAAAAAGAAATGAAGGAAATGATAGCAAAGATCAACAAAATTAAAAGCTGGTTCTTTGAGAAGATAAACAAAATTGATAAACCATTAGCCAGACTCATCAAGAAAAGAAGGGAGAAGACTCAAATCAATAGAATTAGAAATGAAAAAGGGGAAGTAACAACTGACACTGCAGAAATACAAACGATCATGCGAGATTACTACAAGCAACTCTATGCCAATAAAACGGACAAACTGGAAGAAATGGACAAATTCTTAGAAAAGCACAACCTTCTGAGACTGAACCCGGAAGAAATATAAAATATGAACAGACCAATCACAAGCACTGAAATTGAGACTGTGAATTAAAATCTTACAACAAAGAAAAGCCCAGGACCAGATGGCTTCACAGGCGAATTCTATCAAACATTTAGAGAAGAGCTAACACCCATCCTTCTCAAACTCTTCCAAAATATAGCTGAGAGAGAAACACTCCCAAACTCATTCTACGAGGCCACCATCACCCTGATACCAAAACCAGACAAAGATGTCACAAAGAAAGAAAACTACAGGCCAATATCACTGATGAACATAGATGCAAAAATCCTCAACAAAATACTAGCAAACAGAATCCAACAGCACATTAAAAGGATCATACGCTATGATCAAGTGTGGTTTATTCCAGGAATGCAAGGATTCTTTAATATATGCAAATCAATCAACGTGATACACCATATTAACAAATTGAAGGAGAAAAACCTATGATCATCTCAATCGATGCAGAGAAAGCTTTTGACAAAATTCAACACCCATTTATGATAAAAGCCCTGCAGAAAGTAGGCATAGAGGGAACTTTCCTCAACATAATAAAGGCCATATATGACAAACCCACAGCGAACATCGTCCTCAATGGTGAAAAACTGACACCATTTCCACTAAGATCAGGAAAAAGACAAGGTTGCCCACTCTCACCACTAGTATTCAACATAGTTTTGGAAGTGTTAGCCACAGCAATCAGAGAAGAAAAAGAAATAAAAGGAATCCAAATTGGAAAAGAAGAAGTAAAGCTGTCACTGTTCACCGATGACATGATACTATACATAGAGAATCCTAAAGATGTTACCAGAAAACTACTAGAGCTAATCAATGAATTTGCTAAAGTAGCAGGATACAAAATTAATGCACAGAAATCTCTTGCATTCCTATATACTAATGATGAAAAATCTGAAAGTGAAATTAAGAAAACACTCCCATTTACCATTGCAACAAAAAGAATAAAATATCTAGGAATAAACCTACCTAAGGAGACAAAAGACCTGTATGCAGAAAATTAAAAGACACCGATGAAAGAAATTAAAGATGATACAAATAGATGGAGAGATATACCATGTTCTTGGATTGGAAGAATCAACATTGTGAAAATGACTCTACTACCCAAAGCAATCTACAGATTCAATGCAATCTCTGTCAAACTACCACTGGCATTTTTCACAAAACTAAAACAAAAACTTTCACAATTTGTATGGAAACACAAAAGACCCCGAATAGCCAAAGCAATCTTGAGAACGAAAAATGGAGCTGGAGGAATCAGGCTCCCTGACTTCAGACTATACTACAAAGCTACAGTAATCAAGACAGTATGGTACTGGCACAAAAACAGAAATATGGATCAATGGAACAGGATAGAAAGCCCAGAGATAAACCCACGAACATATGGTCACCTTATCTTTGATAAAGGAGGCAAGAGTATACAGTGGAGAAAAGACAGCCTCTTCAATAAGTGGTGCTGGGAAAACTGGACAGCTACATGTAAAAGTATGAAATTAGAACAGTCCCTAACACCATACACAAAAATAAACTCAAAATGGATTAAAGACCTAAATGTAAGGCCAGACACTATCAAACTCTTAGAGGAAAACATAGGAAGAACACTCTATGACATAAATCACAGCAAGATCCCCTTTGACCCAGCTCCTAGAGAAATGGAAATAAAAACACAAATAAACAAATGGGACCTAATGAAACTTAAAAGCTTTTGCACAGCAAAGGAAACCATAAACAAGACCAAAAGACAACCCTCAGAACGGGATAAAATATTTGCAAATGAAGCAGCTGACAAAGGATTAATCTCCAAAATTTACAAGCAGCTCATGCAGCTCAACAACAAAAAAACAAAAAACCCAATCCAAAAATGGGCAGAAGACATAATTAGACATTTCTCCAAAGAAGATATACAGATTTCCAACAAACACATGAAAGGATGCTCAACATCATTAATCATTAGGGAAATGCAAATCAAAACTACACTGAGATATCATCTCACACTGGTCAGAATGGCCATCATCAAAAAGTCTAGAAACATTAAATGCTGGTGAGGGTGTGGAGAAAAGGGAACACTCTTGCACTGTTGGTGGGAATGTAAATTCATACAGCCACTACGGAGAACAGTATGGAGGTTCCTTAAAAAACTAAAAATAGAACTACCATACGACCCAGCAATCCCACTACTGAGCATATACCCTGAGAAAACCATAATTCAAAAAGAGTCCTGTACCAAAATGTTCATTGCAGCTCTATTTACAATAGCCAGGACATGGAAGCAACCTAAGTGTCCCTCATCGGATGAATGGATAAAGAAGATGTGGCACATATATACAATGGAATATTACTCAGCCATAAAAAGAAACGAAATGGAGTTATTTGTAGTGAGGTGGATGGAGCTAGAGTCTGTCATACAGAGTGAAGTAAGTCAGAAAGAGAAAAACAAATACAGTATGCTAACACATATATATGGAATCTAAGGAGAAAAAAAAAAAAAGGTCATGAAGAACCTAGTGGCAAGACGGGAATAAAGACACAGACCTAGTAGAGAATGGACTTGAGGATATGGGGAGGGGGAAGGGTAAGCTGGGACAAAGTGAGAGAGTGGCATGGACATACATACACTACCAAACATAAAATAGATAGCTAGTGGGAAGCAACCGCATAGCACAGGGAGATTACCTCAGTGCTTTGTGACCACCTAGAGGGGTGGGATAGGGAGGGTGGGAGGGAGGGAGATGCAAGAGGGAAGAGATATGGGAACATATGTATATGTATAACTGATTCACTTTGTTATAAAGTAGAAACTTACACACCATTGTAAAGCAATTATACTCTGATAAAGATGTTTAAAAAACAAAAAACAAAAAAATTGTGAATCACTATATTTATACCTATAACTTATATAATATTGTACATCAACTATACTTCAATTAAAAAAAAAGAAGTGATGAGACAGGACATCATCTTGTTCCCAATCCTAGGAAAAAGTACTTCCTTTTTAAAACACCCTGGGTTGTACATTTTTAATACTTGCCATTTACAGCATTAATACGATGTATCAATTTAATTCTACACATTAAGACAGCAAACATGCACTACAAATCTACTTATATACTAACATGGATGAATAAACAATTATGTAATTTTAGGATCATATTTATTAGACCAAAATATGTTCTAGTGTTCCTGTCATTCATAATTATACTCAAATATTTTTTAATGATATGAGTTTCTACAGTTCATGTCAGTATCTGGTAGGTCTCTTTTCCTCCCTAATATTACAATTATTAATGTTCATGGCTATTTTATTAGTTGTTATTGAGTTAATTTGTATTACTTTGCTAGGTTCTGGAGAAGTGAAAATATATATTACTATACATAAATAAATAAATAAGTATAAAAATAACAAAAACAATTATTACTTCAAAGAATTTGCGACCATAACTTTGTCAAGAGAAAAACAGAGTTTACCCATTTCTAAAGTATTAAACACCAGGCCCTAGGTAACATAAAACCTGTTAATCATGCCAAGGAATATACAGACCATTTTCCTTATTGATGGATGTTTCAATTTTAACAACAAATAATGATTAATTATTTAATATATGAAATTTCACTATCTCTACACTTGATTAACCCAACCCGATATCTTTTGTGAGATTAATGTACTATGGAAAATTGAATCTTTTTGTGTTTCAGGAAAATGAAGTACTTCCAGCTTTTGTATCATTTAAAATCTTCATGGCCTTAGAAAGATCTCAGAAAGTTTAATATATAATTTTTCACATCAAAAAATGAGAAACGCCTAATTAAAGTCAAATTCAACACTGAGAAGAGTAGCAATAATGACCCATAATGATCTTATGGATCTGACCAAAATGCTCTAACTCTGATGATCTCAATCATGGGGTCAACATTCTGAAACCATAATTTGTTACGGAAACTCCCAAGCACAGCTTAATTTCACCAAAGGATATTTCACTGCAATACGAAAATGTATTAAAAAACCAACAATTTTCCAAGATTCTCCATTTGTCAGTCCACCCAAAACTCTGATAAAATAAAATTTAAAATTTGGAAATGAAGGTAGAGGCAATAACCAAAGAAAAGAACATATCATGAAGATATAATTGAGTAAGCCATTGAACAGATGAACACAGAGACTTCAGGGTGTGGCACAGAGCACATGACATATGAATTTTAAAGGACTCAGGTATAGTTACTCACCCCTATTCTCTGAAGTGGAGGTCCTCATTTCAGCCCTTCTTCCTCAGAAAACCATAAATAAACAACAACAACAACAACAAAAGAAAGATATAGTCTCAAAAAATACTCAACACTAAAAATAACAAAGCACTAATACTGACTCCATGGTCAATATTTATTATAGGCATGCATGGTTCCCTTCTTTTAGCCCAACACTAATGAGGCTTTCAGTACCCATCACAATTGCTTGACCCCTTATTAATGCAACATTTCTTTTGTTTCCTCATTTATTACTCAAGAACATTTCCTTTAAACAAGTTCTATCTACATCTCTGTTCAAAGTGAGCAAAATGAAGCAAGTCTTGGATCACTTAGCATATATATAGCGAATATTGCCTCATAAGATAGGATGTTAATAATGCCTTGCCCTGGAGAAAGAAAAGGCATGCTTGCAGTAGTATTATGTCGTCAATGAGGGGTCACCAAATAAAGCCAGGCTATGAGGGTCTTATTTGTCCTATTAGAGGGGCATTCATCTGGACCTCAGATTGACATCTGGAATGAGTCCCTCAGCATCCTCAGACAATTTTTCTCATCATCGATCCAGACAAGCACCCTCCCAACAAATAAGCATTTCCATAGCCAGGCTTATTTTCTTCAGGCTTAACTACTGCATTATGAATAAAAAACAGCACATATACAGTAGACATTTTGTTTAGTAGTTGAACAATGGAACCCTCAACTACACAGCACAGTAGGCACATAACCATGGATTTTTCGAATAAGATAAAATAAAATCTATTGAGAAAATACAAAAAAATTAAGTCAACTAAAATTTCAAGGAGTAGTGGGGTAATATTTGTAAATGAGGTAGCAAATAAGGTTTGATTATCGTAGAAATATGAGTAAAAAATCTAAGTTCTGAAATGCTAGTAATAAAAAGATAAATAAATATTTTGGCACATTTAACTTTCACTAAAAGATTATTTTCATACATAATAAAATGGTATAAAAAGGAAATCTATCAATGGTTCTTAAATGTTAACCAAGTTACTTCAAAGAGAGATTTTTATTTAATAAAGGAAAGAAACAATAATGAAGATTCCATTAACAAAGTAGGCATACCTATAGGGAAAAATCTATCATAAAAGCATGCTCTCTGAGCGCCTGAAAGAATGAGCTGATAGGACTTGAATTTCTCACATCACTGGCCAGAACACAGACCAAAACTTTCAATAGCACCCGAGTAGCTGCTCACCTTTCCTCCTTGAAGTATGATAACTTTCTAGCCTTTGACCTGCAGCAGAACATCACAAAGAATATAAATCAGATTAGAAAATACATGAAATTCATTTAAAAATCAAGTACAACAATTGGTTCTATGTAATTAGTTATTGTACAGGCATCCCCACATGTCTAGTCCTCGTCACACAAATCATGGTTCCTTGGTCCTTTATCACCTTTGTCATTTCATTTCTTCACTTATTTCCTCTCTGAATTCTTCACTCTGCAAATAGTCAGTAATCCTGTCTACAATGCTATGCAAATTAGTGGCATAACAGTTTTCTTTTTAAGTGAGAAATTATAAAGTTGTATTCCACCAAATAAAGACTTTGTGAAAATGCTTTGTGATGGGTCAAATGAAAAGCACATGATAAAGGCGTTGTGAGACCTATATTCTGGAAGTAAGATAAGAACTCTGAAAATCTATTACAAGCAGCATATAGAAATGAATGGAGCAATGGCAAGAACAGAAAAATATCGATAGATGAGACAGTTCAAAAGATAAATGGAAATTATAAAAAAAGAACCAAATGAAAAAAGACATTAGAGAGAGGTAAGACATAAGTGGAATTAAGATGGAGTAAGATTGGCTTGTCTTTTCTCCACACAAAATGCAATTACGAATCCTAGGAGTAGTACATCTACAACCTAACAGAGGTCTCTGAAGGATAAAGGCCTGCAAGTAAACTGGGGAACTCAGAGTGCTAAGTAAAAGGAACTAGACCCTAGACGCTAAGTAATGTTTGATTCCATTTAAATGACATTTTGTAAAAGGCAAAACTATAGAAACAGTGATTGCAAGAAATTGTGGAGTAGAAGGAGGAGAAACACAAGGGGATTTTAGGGGTAATGGAAACCCTCCACATCATGATTGTGGTGCTAGATATACTATTATATACCTTTGTCAAAACCCACAGAACTGTACACGACAAAGGGTGTGTTTTACTGTACATAAAATAAAAAGTATATAAGAGGTACAAATACAAAATTGAAAAAAGGCTGGGACAGGGACTTCCCTGGTGGTCCAGTGGTAAAGAATCCACCTTCCAATGCAGGGGACACGGGTTCAATCCCTGGTCGGGGAACTAAGATCCCACATACAGTGGGGCAAATAAGCTCGTGCACCACAACTACTGAGCTCACGCGCCTTGACTAGAGAGCCCGCGTGCCGCAAACTACAGAGCCCATGCTCTCTGGAGCCCGGGCACCACAACTACAGAGCCCACACGCTCTGGAGTCCGCACGCCACACCTAGAGAAGAGAAAACCAGCACGCCACAACTAGAGAGAAGCCCGCACGCTGCAATGAAGTGCCCACGCATTGCAACAAAAGATCCCGCGTGCCTCAGCAAAGATCCCACATGCCGCAAATAAGACCTGATGCAGTCAAATAAGTTAATTAATTTAAAAATATTTTTTTAAAAAAGAAGAAAGGCTGGACTGAACACTGGGCCTAGTATTCATGTACCCACTCCACACTCTCATGTATTGAGCCTATATATTTGTTAGCAGGCACACACTCAAAGGAATACCATTTAATAAGGAACCAGATACTCAGATATCAAATGTTGAATACATGCAAAACTTGTAGCACTCAAAGCTACCCAAACTGTGAGCTAACACTAAAATGAGTTAGCTAACATCTTCCCTCACTTGCTTAGAATAGAAATACAGTACTGTTCAACAACAGTGATTTTCTCTCTCATTTTCTTCAGATTTGTCACAATGTATGAATATATGATCCAGACACATTCATACAAAAGGGCACCTTTTGCTGGCTGCCTGTGAGAAAGGATAGACCCTGAAGACACCCAAGAAATAACAGTCATTCATAACCCTGGAAACATACTAAACCACTTGATTTACACGTGAAAATTGAAGATGACAATGAATAAGGGAGGCTACACCAGCTATTAAACTAATGAGAGAAAGTTTTTCATTTCAGTTCTTCATGAACATTATGAGTAAAATCAATATATTTCTGTGGCAAAATTCTACTGATCCGAATGATCCTACTGTCCTTGAATAATATTTAATTCACTTATTCGAGACCCTTTCTCCATCATAATTAATGTTGTAAGATAAGGAAATGCTTTGTATGTAAACCAACATTGATTCCATAACATTTAAAACAAAAAACATAAAAGCAAAAATGCACAATAATAAAAAGTATATATACCCATTGAATCAACCAGGTATGAGGCAATGGGCTTCAACTGTGTTTATCTTGGTTTTTCAATTTACTTAATTATTTCTACAGTAAGACTTTCCACCAATATTCAACAAGATATTCACTGTGCACAGAGTTGTACACCTTCAAATGAAACAAGTATGATCTTAAAGTCCTGGTCAGACAGCTCCTCAAAATGTTAAACATAGAGTTACCATATTCTCATCCCTAAAAGAAGTAAATCTCTACACAGGTATTTATAGCAAGATTATTCAAAACAGCCAAAGAGTAGAAATAACCCAAATAGCCACTAACTGATGAATGAATAAGCAAAATGTGATATATCTATAAATGGAATATTACTCATCCATAAAAAGAAATGGAGTTCCGATACACGTCATAAAGTGGCTGAACCTTGAAAATATTATGCTAAGTGAATTGTGGGTAAAAAAACTTGTTCTATTGGAAATGGTTCAAATGCAGATACAGATAAGACTCACTGGTATCATAGTATTCATACACTTACTCCACACTTTCATATTTCCTGAGCATGTATGTACACCTGAAGCCATATGCTTCAAGATATTCTTCTTTTCACATATTATTTTATACTATCATTTTGACCTAATTTCAGACTTAAAGTCTTATAGCTGTAAATCAACTATACTTAAATAAATGTTTTAAAAAGAATATTTTAAAAAGTATCCTGTTTCTCTTCAAATTTTCTCCAATAAGTTCTAGCATCCTTTGATGTTCCTGGTTGAAACAATTTTTGAATATTATGATTATTGCCAAATGTTGAGTTCTTATAGCCTATCATTCCTATAATGTTCCTTGCAGCTTTCTGTAGTAAAGAACTTTACTTTCTACCCTATTAATTCATTCATTCATTCACATATTAGTTTAATAATATTATAAACATCTTAACATCATTAATCAGTTTTATCATCCTTAAAGAGATTTACCAGCTCCAAACATCCCCAAATTGTACCAGTCAAAACCAGAGGCTGAACAGCTCAGTGTCCAGCAGTCCTCTTTGACAGATGCAGCCTTACCCATATATGACTGGTTTTTCCTTCTGTACTTATCTTCCTCCTTCAGTATTCTCAACGTTACAGAGCCCCAACTGTGAGTATCTTATGTAGGTCCATTTCCCCTCAAGATACCAGAAGATAAAAAGGCAAAGTTAGAATAACATAGCACATACCTTGCTATAAACCACCCAAATTTTTAAACATACCTTAGCCACTGTTATGGCACAGTCAGGCAAAACTTATGTCACAATTCACTCTGCTTATCATTCTGGCCAACATTTTTGTTACTAGCTGAGAATTACTAATGAACCACACTTGTAAGACACAGTGTTGTCTTTAGAAAAGTGTTAGAATGGATACAGATAACTGGAGAAAAGTGAATTGATTATAGAACACATATTCATATGAGGTAGATAGTTTATAATCCAGACCATATGGTCATAAAGTACAATTTGAAAAATATTCCAATAGGAGATTATGGCATTTGAATCCATATCGGTTGGGGATTATTTCTTCACTCCAAGATCCTCATTGGTCCTTTCCCTGATATCTACAGTATTTGTCTTGTTATTGCCTATCACCAAGTCTGATCCAAAGTTGATTTCTTCCATTTACTGATACTCCTCTTACTGGCCATTTCTCTTTGGACTTTGATCTATGCCCCATTCTCTATCTATGAAATGGTTTCTGCCGAAGAACACTGTCCCATCACCCAAGCACTGGTGCCCCATATTTCTAGAGGTCATTCTGTGTAGATTTATGCCACAGAATTTCCCACAAACCAATGTCCTATTCATCTTTTTCTCCTGTTCCGGCAATATCTCAACACATACACTTTTTAGCCTAAAGAACTAAACTTGAGAATTCTCATGGCTCTGACCTTAACAACACAGAGAAAACAAATATGACCTCAGAAATGTGTGTCTTTTCCCCAAACATGGGGAGATTTAGCAAAAT
Organism: Eschrichtius robustus; assembly: GCF_028021215.1. Taxonomy (NCBI): domain Eukaryota; kingdom Metazoa; phylum Chordata; class Mammalia; order Artiodactyla; family Eschrichtiidae; genus Eschrichtius; species Eschrichtius robustus. The sequence continues at coordinate 142,850,560 of NC_090824.1, read as the reverse complement.
ATAAGTATTTTTAATTATCATCTACCAAAGGCTGTGACACTGAGTGTGTGGGGTTTTTTAAGTTGTGAATAACAGAATGAATTGCACAATCAAATTTAGTTTCAAACTCAGTCTCTATCTTCTTATCTTATAAAAAGGAATGAATATTCTAATCTGCTATTATGGTTATTATTAGCATTAAATGAGATAATCCATGAAAAAGTATTTATCTCAGCATGTGGTAGTACACATACTAAGAATTCAATAATTGCTATATATAATTGAAATATATATATTTGAAACTACACCACACACACACACACACACACAGATAATAGTAAAATAATGAACCAAACTCATCATCAACAGTTTTTGAACATTCTTCCTGTAAAATTCGTTTATTGACCATATCCAAACAATCACATACATATATCATTTTATGTGAATGAAATACAATATTAATGCCTCAAACATAGTTGATACTCAGTAACTGATGGACAAATGAACTTTTGAAAAACCTGGATTTTCATATCAATTAATTTCAGTATACATTACCATATATAACTGAATACAATTCAGTTAGATAAATGAATCATCATTAATTTACCTAACATTATGACTTGATAAACAGATTACTTATAATTTTACAAGTATAACTAAGGCTCTCATGAGTACCCTTGAGTTTATATACACATTTGAACACTCCTTATTATATCTTATAGGTAAATTTCTAAAAATAAAATTGTTAGTCAAAATGTGCTAATTTCCATCTAATACATATTTTTCCACTGTCTATTGAAAAGACTGTAACACACAAGGAGTCCCAAATTCTCCACACTTTGTTAACAAATGTGCCTGTTAATCTAATAGGTGAAAAAGTAACTGTTGATTTATTTTAATATGCATGTTTCTGTCTGTGTTTAAACACACATACATATATTTATTTCATTATATATGTATAATGATTGATAATTATTTAATATATATTTAATATTACATTATAAAGATAGATATGGTTGAGTATATTTTTATGTGTTCTTGGCCATTCACGATACTTACCTTTTATGAATTGCTCATCTATGTGTTTTCCCACTTTTGTACTGGAATGCTTGTCTTTTTCTAATTGATTTGGGTGAGCCTTTCATAGAATATTAACACTGAACTGGTCATATATGTAAATATACAGGTACATTTTCAATTGACTGCAGAATAAGCAATAGCCCAAATTTAATTTTAAGTTAGCGCGTTTTAGATACTTTTTCTCTCCTCTAAACCCTCCAATGCAGATAACATGAAGAAAACTTGGAAAACACAGTTTAACTGGATTAAAGATTGTATCCATTAGCTATTTATACTGTTGACTCTTTCACATTTTTACAAACTAGGTTACATGATAGCCTTGGAAGATACAAATCCTATTCTGAGATGTTGAAACAATTACAAAAACTGGTCAAATGATGTCAAAATAGACTGAAGTCAATGCCTAAGGAGACTGGATACCACCAAGGAAACTGATAGATAACATTTTGACTTGAAATGTGCTGAAGGAGAAAAGAAGGCAGGCAAGATTTTGGACACAATCCTTGAGGACTTTATAAATGGAATGTGGGAGAAATATGCTCAACTTAAAAATATAATTTATTGGTTACAACTGGAAAGGGGTTCATATCACTCCAGTCATTTACACAGTTTTACATTGTTTAGGTTATGATGGCATGTAGTATTCATTTATAGCACTCTCTTATGAGTGAGATTTAGCAGAGGAACTAAAATAATTTTCATGAAAATAAAATAGGGAAATAATTTTCAGATATTTTTACCATGTAGTGGGGTTAATCCGATTATTTTCCAGGTTCTGATTTAACCAATGCTCTAGTTCAGCATGTGGTACTCAAGCCCACAGCCTGCTGTTGTAAATAAAGTATTACTGGAACACAGCCACACTCATTCAATTACACATTGTGTTTAGCTGCTTTCACGCTACATTAGAAGAGTAGATTAGCTGCAACAGAGTTCATAAATCCTAAAAAGCTGAAATCATTTGTTATTTGGCCTTTTACAGAAAAGGTTTACCAATCCATGGTCTAAAGTAAACTGAGGTGATAACGCCATGTAATTAAAACTGAGTTTTAAAATATGGAAGCATAGGTGGACTGAAAAGGCAGAGCTCTCATATTTAGACGAAATTTTCTCACGTAAGCTGACACAGAATATAGGCAACTCTATTTTGATTTTTCAAATGTGAGCATAGTAGTAAGTCCAGAGTTCCTGCTAGATGGGTCCCTGAGTTACTGGTCCACAGTCCTCATGTTCTCTTCTTGTTTTCTCCTTATACATCATCACTTCAGAGACCACTGTCATCACTGTCCTTTCACATGGGAGGTAACCCCCTTGTTTTCCTATTGCCATACTCTTCTGCCTATTATACCTAATAAAGGCATGGATGGAGAGATAGATAAATCGATGATACACAAAAGATCGTTTATAAGATGGATGATTGAACTTGAATAATAACTTATCTATTAATAAGTTAATAGGCAGATGATAGTTAGAGATATACAGATAAATACAGAAGATAAAGTGATAGATAGACAGACAGATAGATGATAAAGTAGAATGGGGCAGAATTTGAGAATCATTAACATAAGACATTACAACACCAAAGTGCTTCTCAAAACTGAGCACTTCTGCTTCCACAGAAACTTATTTATCTTACATGTCCATTGGAATGTTATTTCTAAATTTCTCATAAGATCAAGGATGGTAGTATGTTTTGGTGACAATGTACATTGCAAAAACTACAACAGCTTCCTCTTTCCTGTATGATTGTCATAGGAGTTCACATGTGGGAATCATGTGAAAGCAAAAAAATATGCCATTCAAATCAAACACATACAATTCAAAGGTTAATTTCATTCTCCCTAAATTCAGAGGTTGTGAGGTACCCATGTCCCACTTATCTTCAATAAAGGGATATTATTTCAAGAGATGGATCAATTCTGTGTTAAGAGAACTCATACCAAATGTTTACATCACAGCACAATTCACAAAATATTCCGTATTTCTATGCCTTGACCAAATGGTAATATTATCAATTAATTAAATGAAATATTTCTAACATCAATTCACTCCAATCTTTTTACCTTGCTTTTTCTCTTTAACAGAGTCATCCATTTACTCTCTAACTAACTTATTATTTTATTGTAAATACCATGAAAGCAAAACTAGCCATTTAAAAGTATGGAATGATGATTTTCTGTACGACTCTCTGGGTAAGACAAGAATATAAATAAAACCAACTCCCTGTCAAGGGGAGCTCATTTTTCAAAACTGTCAAGAGACACAGAGAGCAACACATAAAAACAAACTGTTTAGTTAAGAACTCTTCATAACAACCGTTTGTTAAAGCATCTATCACATCCTGCTTTGCTAGCCCAAACTTTTGCTTCAACTATTTTCTATACCAACTACCCCAAAAATGGATTTTATTTCAATGAAGCAGAGAAAACCATGGACTATTATCTTTAAAGTACTAGGGGAAAAAGTTAAATCATAATTCTATATTCAGTAACTATATTCCTCAATAAAGAGGACTAAAAAAAAGACACTGTCAGATAAAAGAAAACTAAGAAAAATTATCACCAGCACTACTGGTGCTAAAGAAAGCTCTTTGGGAAGATAAATAATGATAACAGAAGGAAACATGGATCTTCCGGATAGAATGAAAAGCTTTAAAACTGGTTAATATGTGGGTAATTATGAAATGTTTTCCCTCTTAAATTCTTAAAAATAAATATACCTATTTAAAACAATTATTCCATTGGCTATATGGTTTAGAGTAGATATAGATGTAATATATATGACATCTCTAGCATAACAAGGGGCAGAGACCAAGTAAATAGGTATGTATGTTTCCAAGATTCTTCTGTTTATGTGAAGTGATTTAATGGTCTTAAACACTGAAATAACTAAACATGTATATTGAAATCACTAGAAAACCACTAAAAAACTACAAAAAGGCAGAGTTAAAAAGGTTAAGGAAAATGGAATTCTGAAAAAGAAATTAAACAATCTGGTGGGAATGTAAATTGATACAGCCACTATGGAGAACAGTATGGAGGTTCCTTAAAAAACTAAAAATAGAACTACCATACGACCCAGCAATCCCACTACTGGGCATATACTCTGAGAAAACCATAATTCAAAAAGAGTCATGAACCAAAATGTTCATTGCAGCTCTATTTACAATAGCCAGGACATGGAAGCAACCTAAGTGTTCATCACTGGATGAATGGATAAAGAAGATGTGGTACATATATACAGTGGAATATTCCTCAGCCATAAAAAGAAACGAAATGGAGTTATTTGTAGTGAGGTGGATGGAGTTAGAGTCTGTCATACAGAGTGAAGTAAGTCAGAAAGAGAAAAACAAATACAGTATGCTAACACATATATATGGAATCTAAGGGAAAAAAAGGTCATGAAGAACCTAGTGGCAAGACAGGAATAAAGACACAGACCTACTAGAGAATGGACTTGAGGATATGGGGAGGGGGAAGGGTAAGATGTGACAAAGAGAGAGAGTGGCATGGACATATATACACCACCAAACGTAAAATAGATAGCTAGTGGGAAGCAACCGCATAGCACAGAGAGATCAGCTCTGTGCTTTGTGACCACCTAGAGGTGTGGGGTAGGGAGGGCGGGAGGGAGGGAGATGCAAGAGGGAAGAGATATGGGAACATATGTATATGTATAACTGATTCACTTTGTTATAAAGCAGAAACTAACACACCATTGTAAAGCAATTATACTCCAATAAAGATGTTAAAAATAAATAAATAAATAAACAATCAAAAGCAAGACAGAGAAGAAGGGAAGGAAGAACAAAAAAACAGAAGATAGACACTGATAAGGAGTACACACTTACATAGAAAAAAACAATAAAAGAGGTGGACTTAAATCCACTTTTTCAATAATTATATTAAGTGAACATTGAATAAACACTCCAACTGTTAACAGTTAAAACATAACCCAACTATATGCCATCTAATAATGACAATATTTTATACATAAAGATATAGGTTAAAAGGAAGAAAAGATGAAAAGATACACCATACTAACAGCAAGCATATGAAACCTAGAGTAGTTATATTAGTTTCTGATACAGTGAACTTCAAGTTAATGTATTACCAGAGATAGAGACATTTCATAATATAAGAGGGTCAATTTATAAGGGAGACATAATAATCATGAAAATTTATATGACTAATAACAAAGTTTCAGATTACATGAAATGAAACTGACAGAAATAAGGGGAGTAACAGACAAATCCACAATCATAGTTGGTGACTTTAAACTCTACTCTTTCAGTAATTTATAGACCAAAACACAATATCAGTCATAGAAGATATGAACAATATATATCAACCATTTAAACCTAATGGACATTTATAAAACACTATAGCAAACAGCTTTAGAACGAACGCACTTTTTTAAGTGTCTATGGCATATTCACCAAGATAAACCATATACCAGGCCAAAATCTTTAAAATTTTTAAAATCCCTCAACTAATGTAGAATATATTCACTGATCATAATGAAAATTAGAAATCCATACAATAAAATGTCTTTGAAGAATAAAAGGAAACAGTGAAGGACTTACATATTTGTATAGCTAATGAAATTCGTGTAGCTAATAAAAGTTTCTCTGATTTTTCATAATTGTACGATCTTAACTTAGTTCAGCTTTAGAGTTAAGCAATCCTTACTTGCAAGAGTAAGTCAGCACAAGATTGAAATGCAACCCTAGAATATTGTTCCCACACCTCAGGAAGAGGTTTGACAGAAAAAAATATTTTTACTGTCATTAACATGGGGCACCCTACCCAAATCTAAGAAAATTTGGAAGATTAAATTCTTATTAAAGAAAGTACTTCAAGTTTCAAAAAACAATATTAGAGGAAAGGGAAAAATTCTGACTGAAAAACAAGATACAAAACTTTAGGAATTGGGAGTCAACAAGATGGTGACAAAGGAGCTCCCCTCCTCATACAGACACGCCAAATGTACAGCTACACATGGAGCAATTTACTCTGAAAGGGACCCAGAAACTAGCTGAGCAACTCCTACAAGTAGGACAAATGAGAAAATACGCACATCAAAATAGGTAGGAAAGGCTGTTCCTTCCACACTCTTGGCATCAACTCCACCCTCAGCACAGTGCCTTACAATCAGGAGAGAAGCCCCAACTTCTAGCTTCTCCCTGAAAACCAAAGGGCTTGGACTCCATATCTAGCACACCAACTGCTAAGACCCACCAGAGGGAAAAGCTCACAAAATCCCTTGCTCTAAAAACCAATGGAGCTTGTGTCCACAAGACTTATAACAGTATAGCAAAAAAAGAAACAATTCTTAATAAGCATGCAAGCACTCACCAAGGCTATCATTCCAGCAATCAGCATAGAGGGAACAGGCAAAATTGTACACCTCACAGTTTTCCCCTGAAAGAGTATCTGCATACTTTAAAAGCTGCCACCTAAAGGCCAGTCTTCTAACTTAGCAGGCACTAGGGGCTGGCTGTGATCCTCCCCAGAGAACGGGGAAGTGGACACAACTCCTCCCCACTCCAGATGGCTCTAATTTCCTAGTATCTCCCTGGAATAGCCTTGTACACATGCCTACACCCAAGATTTTATAGCTTCTGCTCGAGAAATGGGTCACCAGACCATCAGTCTTATAGTTAAAGGGGGTTCCATTCACAAGTTCCACAGGACCATAGAAAACAAAGGAGCAATTCCTAGCTGGCTATCCCCTAGGCTCAGTGAGAAGGAGAAAGCAAAATTACCCATCTCCCAATCGTTCCCTGAAAGAGGTTTACCTGTATACTGTAAAAGATGGAAAGATATACTTTATTCTTGGATTGGAAGAATTAATATTGTTAAAATGACCATAATACCCAAGGCAATCTGCAGATACAATGCAATCCCTATCAAACTACCAATGGCATTTTTCACAGAACTAGAACAAATGATTTTTAAATTTGCATGGAAAAACAAACAAACCCAAATAGCTGAAACAATCTGGAGAAGAAGAACAGAGCTGGAGGAATCATGCTCCCTGACTTCAGACTATACTACAAAGTTACAATAATCAAAACAGGGCTTCCCTGGTGGTGCAGTGGTTGAGAATCTGCCTGCCAATGCAGGGGACACAGGTTCGAGCCCTGGTCTGGGAAGATCTCACATGCCATGGAGCAACTAGGCCTGTGAGCCACAACTACTGAGCCTGCGCGTCTGGAGCTTGTGCTCCACAACAAGAGAGGACGCAACAGTGAGAGGCCCGTGCACCGTGATGAAGAGTGGCCCCAGCTCGCCACAACTAGAGAAAGCCCTCGCACAGAAACGAAGACCCAACACAGCCAAAAATAAATATAAATTAAAAAAAAAAAAAAAACAAAAAAACCAGCATGGTACTGGCACAAAAACAAACACATAGATCAATGGAACAGAACAGAGCCCAGAAAGAAACCAAAAACTTATAGTCAATTAATCTATGACAAAGGAGGCAAAAATACACAGTGGAGAAATGACAGTCTCTTCAATAAGTGGTATTGGGAAAACAGGACAGCTACATGTAAAAGAATGATATTAAAACATTCTCTAACATCATATACAAAAATAAACTCAAAATGTATTAAAGACCTAAATGTAAGACTGGCAACCACAAAATTACTAGAGGAAAACATAGGCAGAACACTCTTTGACATAAATCGGGGCAATATTTTTAGGATCTGTCTCCTAAAGCAAAAGAAATAAAAGCAAAAATAAACAAATGAAACCTAATCAAACTTAAAAGCTTTTGCACAGCAAAGTAAACCATTAACAAAACGAAAAGACAACCTACATAATGGGAGAAAATATTTGCAAATGATATGACCAATAAGGGGTTAATATCCAACGTACATGAACAGTTTATACCACTCATCATCTAAACAGCAAACAACAACAGTAAATGGTCAGAAGACCTGAATAGACATTTTTCCAAAGAGGACATGCAGATGGCCAACAGGCACATTAAAAGATGCTCAACAACGCTAATCATCAGGGAACTGCAAATCAAAACCACAATGATATATCACCTCACACCTTCAGAATGGCTATCATCAAAAATTACACAAATAACGAATGTTGGCGAGGATGTGCAGAAAAGTGAACTCTTGTACACTGTTGGTGGGAATGTAACTTGGCACAGCCACTGTGAAAAACAGTATGGAGGTTTCTCAAAACACTAACAATAGAACTACCATCTAACCGAGCAATCCCACTCTTGGGTATATATCCAAAAAACCAAAAACCCTAATTCAAAAAGATACATGCACCCCAATGTTCATAGCAGCATTATTTACAATTGTTAAGATACAAAAGCAACCTAAGTGTCCATCAACAGATGAATGGATAAAGAAGATGTGAGATACATAGATAGATAGAGAGAGAGATAGGGAGATAGATAGAGAGGTGTGTATATACATATATACATACACATACAGTGGAATATTTCTCAGCCGTACAAAAGAAGGAAATTTTGCCATTTGCAACAACATCAATGGACTTGGAGGCTATTGTGCTAAGTGAAATAAGTCAGCCAGAGAAAGACAAATACTGTAATGATATCACTTATATGTAAGATCTAAAAATACAACAAACTAGTGAATATAACAAAAAAGAAGCAGACTCACAGATATAAAGAACAAACTAGTGGTTACCAGTGAGGAGAAGAAACTGGGGAGGGGCAATAGAGAGGTAAGGGATTAAGAGATACAAACTATTGTGTATAAAATAAGCTACAAGGATATATTGTACAACAAAGGGGATTTAGCCAGTATTTTATAATCATTATAAATAGAGTATAACCTTTAAAAATTGTGTATCACCATATTGTACACCTGTAATTTTTGTAATATTGTACATAATATTGTACCTCAACTTCACTTCAATTTAAAAAAAACACTGACACTCTGCCTTCTCCCTCTAGTCCACTCCAATAGCCCAGGAAGCATCTTCTACCCACATCTAGTGCCCCAGCTTTTACGGCAGCCACCTGAGGGACAGGCCCCAATATCACCTAGCTCTACCACCGAAGGGGACTTGCATTCACAAGTCCCACATGACTTTAGCAAACACAGAAATAGTTCTTAATGGATGCAGGAGCACCCCCACTTCATGTTTATACACCCAGGTCCACAACAGAGGGAGTAGTCAAAAATGTCCACCTCCCAGTTTATTCCTGAAAGACAGTCAATTACACACTTTCCCAGCTGCTGCCTGAGGGACAAGCTTCTATTCAGTCAGCATCTAGGTGCTAACTGTGAACTCCCTTTGGGACACAAATAGGTCTTGGCACATCCAAAACTACTGGGAGCCGCTAAGAACAAAGGAGGTGTGGACAATCACAAAGGCTGGATTGACAAATGGGAGCTTGGGCTGGGCTGATCAACAAGGTTCATCTCCTACATGAGACAATTCTGTCAAGACTGGGAGAGGTTGCTCTTTTGCCTAATGCACAGAAACAACACAGAGAGTCAAGAAAAATGAAGAAACACAAGAAAATATTTGAAATAAAACAACAAAACAAACAACCAGAAACAGATCTTATTAAAATGAAGATAAGTGATTTCCCTGAAAGAGTGTTCAAAATAATGGTCATAAAGATGCTCATCAAAGACAAGAGAGAAATGTAGGAACAAAATGAGAATTTTAACCAAGACACAGGAAAAATTTTACAAGTACCAAACAGAAATCACAGAGCTAAAGAATATAGCCAAACTAAAAAATTCAGTAGAGGGGTTCAACAGTAGACTGGATCAAGTGAAAGAAAGAATCAGCAAAATTGAACACAGTGCAGTGGAAGTCATCCTCTCAGGTAAGTCAAAAGAAAGAATTAAAAAGTGCAAATAGCTTTCGGAACTTATGGGATACTAGCAAACAAACCAATATATGTGTTATAGAGGTCCCAGAAATAGAATATCGAGAGAAAGGAGCAGAAGGCTTATTCAAAGAAATAATGGCTGAAAATTTCCCTAATGTAGGGAAAAAAAGACACATCCAGATCCAGGAATCTCAGAAAATATCAAAAAAAAAAAAAAAAAAAAAAAAAGAATCCAAAGAGACCCACACCAAGATACATTATAATTAAACTGTCAAATGCTAAAGACTAGGAGAGAATCTTAAAAGCAGCGTGAGAAAGCAAGTTATGTACAAGGGAAACCCCATAACACTATCAGCAAATATTTCAGCAGAAACCTTGGAGGCCAGAAGGGTGTGCAATGATGTATTCAAAGTGCTGAAATAAAAAAAACACCAAGAATACTCTACCCAGCAAACTGGTTTCTCAGAATTAAATGAGAAATAAGGAGTTTTCCAGGAAAACAAAGCTAAAAGAGTTCATCATTACTAGACCAATCTTTTAAGAAATGTTAAAGGGTGTTCTTCAAGCTGTAATGAAAGGATGTTAATTAGAAGAAGAAAAACATATGAAAGTAAAAAATTCACCAATAAATGTAAATATACAGTTAAATTCACAATACTCTAATGTTGTAATGGTGATGGGTAAATCACTTATAACTCTAGAATAAAGATTAAAAGACAAAAATATTAAAATAACTACAACAATAATTTGTTATTGTATACACAATGTAAAAAGATGCAAATTGTGACATCAAAAACATAGTATGTAGGGGTGGGGGAGCATTGGTATGCATTTGTTATTATCAGCTTAAAATAGACTGCTGTACATAAAAGATGTTTTATGTAAGCTTCATGGTAACCACATAGCAAAAGCCTATACTAAATACACAAAAGATAAAGAGAAAGGAATCAAAGCATACTACTACTCCAAAAAATCATCAAATCACAAAGAAACAGAGCAAGAGAGGAGGAAAGGAAAAACGGAATTACAAAACAGCCAGAAAACAATTAACAAAATGGCAATAATAAGTCCATACTTATCAATAATTACTTTAATGTAAATGGACTAAATTCTCCAATCAGAAGCTAGGTGAGCAGACTTCCCTGGCTGTCCAGTGGTTAAGATGCCACACTTCCAATGCAGGAGGCACGGGTTCGATCCCTGGCTGGGGAACAAAGATCCTACAAGCCACGTGGCCTGGCCAAAAAAAAAAAAAAAAAAAAAAAGCTAGGTGATATTGGGGCCTGTCCCTCAGGTGGCTGCCATACAAACTGGCTAGATGGATTAAAAAAAAAAAGACCCAACTACATATTGCCTATGAGACTCACCTAAGCTTTAAGAACACCCATAGAATGAAAGCAAAGGGATGGAAAAAGATATTCCATGCAAATAAAAACCAAAACAAAGCAAGAATAGCTATTCTCCTATCATACTAAATAGACTTTAAGCCAAAGGCTGTAAGAAGAGAAAAACAAGGTCACTATATACAATGTCAACTCATCAAGAGGATATAACAATTGTAAATACTTAGACCCCCAACATAGGAGTACCTAAGTATATAAAGCAAATACTAACAAATCTGAAGGGAAAATTACACAGCAATACAGTAATAGTAAGGAACTTCAATACCCCACTCTCAACAATGTATAGATCATCCAGACAGAAATAATCACTAAGAAAAACCATTAGACTTATACTACACATTAGAGCAGATGGACTTAATAGATATTTATAGAACATTCCATTCAACAGTACCAGAATAAACATTCTTCTCAAGAATCCATAGAACATTATCTAGGATAGATCATGTTAGGCCACAAAATAAGTCTTAATAAACTAAAACTGAAATCATATCAAGCATCTTTTCTGACACCAATGATATTAAACTAGAAATCTGAAGAAGAAAACTGAAAAATTCAAAAATATATGTAGATGAAACAATGTGCTCCTGAACAAGCAATAAAGACATCAAAAGAAAAATCAAAAAAATATCTTGAGATAAACAAAAAAGGAAACATAACATACCAAAGCATATGGAATATAGCAAAAGCAGTTTTAAGAAGGACATTTATTGTGATAAACACATTAAGAAAAAAAAAATCTCAAACAAACTAACATTACACCTCAAGGTACACAAAGAATATAACTCAACATAATAAAGGGCATAAATGACAAGTCCACAGCAAACATCATACTCAACAGAGAAATGCTAAAAGTTTTTCCTCTAAGATGAGGAATAAGACAAGGATGCCCACTGTTGACACTTTTATTCAACCTGGTATTGGAAGCCCTAGCCAATGTAGGCCAGAAAAAGAAATAAAAGAAATCCAATATGGAAAAGAAGTAAAACTGTCATGACTTGAAGATGACATGATATTACATATAGAAAACTCCAAAGACTCCACCAAGAAACTGTTAGAACTAATACACAAGTTCAGTCAAGTTGCAGAATACAAAAAGTCAATTCTCTTTCTATATACCAACAACAAACTATCAGAAAGACAAATTAAGTAAACAATTCCATTTATAATAGCATTGAAAAAAATAAAATACTTCGGAATAAATTTAACCAAGGAGGTGAAAGATCTATACTTTGAAAATGATAATACATTGATAAAATAAATAGAAAAGGACACGAATAAATGGAAAGATATTCTGCTGTGTTCATGGATTGGAAGAATTAATAGTGTTAAAATGTCCATACTACCCAAAGCAGTCTTCAGATTCAATGCAATCTGTATAGAAATTCAAATGGCATTTTTCACAGAAATAGAAAAAAAAAAAAAACAATACGGAAATTTGTATGGGACCAAAAAAGACCCAATAGCCAAAGCCACCTTAAGAAGAACAAAGCCAGAGGTATCACACGTCCTGATTTCAAACTATATTATAAAGCTATAGTAATAAAAACAGTATGGTTTTGGCATAAAAACAGACATGTAGATCAGTGGAACATCATAGAGAGACCAGAAATAAGCTCAAGCACATATGGTCAACTAATTTTCAACAAAGAAGCCAAGAATACACAATGTGTAAAGGATAGCTGTGTCAGTAAATGGTGTTGGAAACACTGGACAGTCACAGGTGAAAGAATAAAACTTGGACTCCTATCTTACACCATATACAAAAATCAACTCCATATGGATTAAAGACCTGAATGTAATATCTGAAATCATAATACTCCTAGAAGAAAACATAGAAGGTGGGATAATATAGTGTGAGGTGAAAAAAACTTTAGGAATATAGATTTCTTAAACAGTATCAAACAAAGTAGTAGCAACTACCACAACAACTAAGCCTTGTGGTTCTACAGGCAAAAGAGAGCACTTCCTAATCCACTGAGTTCATTTCCCTGCACACCAGTAAATCTGAAGACAGACTCATAGCACTATCAGTGGTGCCCTTCTCTCCTTTCCTAGACAAATTCAAAAGAGTTAGCAAAGTGGGAGCCATGACAAACTGAGATTTATAAATTTACATGGAACCAACATAGGAGGGAGGCCCCAGAGTGATCCTTTTCTGATTTCCCAAATGCAGATAGTTTAATGGTTTTTGCTATTACTTATATTAAAATAAACCCAAGAGTTAACATCTACATGCCTCCATCTCAGAAAAAAATCACTAAATTCTATGTTCTTTTCTTTCAACATTGTCAAACACAAGAGATTCCCAAATTACTCAAATAACATCACATGTCTATCTGAATAACACTATCGTTCCTTTATTGTTATAGTCTCTCATTATTTATAACCTCTCTCTCGCTCACTCCTTCATAAATATGTTTATTTAACAAACTTCAACGAAATTCTTATTTTCTGGAATTGCAGCATAAGACAATAGAAAAAAAATCCCTGTCAAGTAGGAGCTCATTATATACATTTTAGGAAAAGGAGACAAGACATAAAATAAATCAAAATTGGTACACGTATTGATAAGGATATAAATACAACATTTAAGGGTAAAGTGGGGAGCGAAAGCAAATAGGACTCAATACTTACAGCTATTTACATTAAGGCATATTGAACAATCCTGAGATACTTCAGATCTGAGTGCCATTCAACAATGCTCTCATCCCAAATTTACCATTTTATCATGATCCTTTCAGATACTCTCTCCAAACCAGCATTTTCTCCACTAAGAGAAGGGGATGTGGATGGGAATTATGAATTATGAATTCATATTATGAATGTTGATAACCATGAATCAACTAGACAATTTAATGGGGTTTTGGTTGAAGCTATCACTACTATCACTACTCCAATGTGAATCAACAGCAGTACTTTTTCTCAAGTTAAGAAACTCAGAAGAATTCTTAAACTTACTCAGAATAGCTGATTAAAAGCCAAAAGGAAAGCAAGAGGAGGAGGTACCTCTCCTATTCACCTAGTGTTTCAATGTCCTTCTAGAAATCAACACTCTCTGACTACTTGGTCAGGTTGCTGCTGATAGGACATTTCCCCCCTCTTCACAATCTCCATAAAAGTGAGTATTCCTACTCTTTTGGACTTTGTGAACCTAAGAGTAATGTGGTGAAAGGCTCACATACAATCCCCTCCTTCTTTTCCTTATTGTCTTTCTTGGTCTCCCATTTGAGACACAGATCCTTCCCCACCTATCAACAGTATACATTTCTTCAGCATTCCTCGAATTTCAACACTAAACAAGTGAACTGGGTCACAAAGGTGAATATAACTATCATACTTGGAAGAAAAACCCATAATACTTGATGGCATACAGATACACAAGGGAAGAATTTTTTAAAGTTAGGAAGTTCGAAGACATGTAAATACAGTATTATGGGGACACTTAAAGTTCTCACTGAAATCAGCCATACAGACTGTACTATGTTTTTCCTTCTTATGACTGAAAACAATTAATAATGGACTGTATTCTACAATTTAATGTCTTATTATTGATATGTACACAGTCTCTCCTCAAAATCAGCTTTTCACTTTCAAAGTAGCTTTAAAAATAGAAAAGTTTATATTACAGAAGAGATGAATATTTTAGGGACATACGGTACATAAAAAGGACAATACTGTAAAATATGTTGATTCGATCCAGAGGAAAAAGTCTACTATCTATAAACCTTCCTCTCTGGATTGTTTTGTTTAAAAGAAAATGGCAGGAAAAAAAAAAAAAAAAAAAAAAAAGCCACCTCTGGCATATGCTATTACAAGCAGGAAAGAAAAGAAGGGTTGCATTATACTACTCCACAACTATTAATAGGGATTTATAACTCAACCTGTAATTTTCATCATAAAAAGTCTAATCCAGCAGATGCTCGATTCCCCAGTACTAAATCTATATTTGCACATTCCAACTCAGCTTAAGCCATAAAATCTATAATTTCCTCATTCATGGCCAGAACACTCCCAAAAACATCCTCAAAGAACTGCCACAGGCAGGGGCTCTATAAACTCTTACTTTCCTTGCCCTTTAAGTGATTGGCTAAATCATCAAACTTTCACTCATCCAAACACTGAACAAGGAGTTTAATCAACACAGTTATAATTATACATCTGCTACATGGTAGGCTCTATAAGATAATGAATGGAAAGTTAAATATGCATAGGAAAATATCCCTGTCAAAAGGAGCTCATTATTTCTAGTTTATTTAAACAGACACACAAAAAAAGGAGCTCATTATTTCTAGTCTATTTAAGCAGACACAAAAATAAAACAAAATTTAGTCACTGAAATGTTAGAGACATAATGCGTGTTGTGTATTAAATGGTAGCAATTTAGACAGTTTGGACCAAAAAAAATTCAGGCTCATTTCCAAACCACTAGTTATACAATAAATTTCTGGCAATATTCCAGACTCAATTGGGAAAGATCATTTTCCACAGTCCTCTCTTCTCCTTGAATTAGTGATGTTATTGACATTTACTATCCTCTAGAACTACTATCTAAAATGTAGGTTCAGCACACCTTGGCCTTGCCCTTGCAGCTTTTTCCTTCAAAACTCTACCTACTGTACATTCGATCTGACTTTGCTCCCTTGATTCCTAGCACCATCCTTTTTCACTTCTTCATGATTAGGTTGTTACTTTTTCTTTCACTTGGCTCTTCACCCATTCCTTTTTTCAACAGTCTTTGCTTAATATCTCACAAAAGCCAAAATCTCTGGAACTATTGTGCAATCTTGCCTTAATGAGATATTTTACCATGGCCAATGGACGCAGGAACAGATAGACATAAATGGGAACTGAAAATATAAAGTTGCATGAAAGTTATCAGGGCAATACTGATGACTTGTAATAAAGACAATCAGTTCTACCCAGGATGCATACAATGTGGAATTCTGAAGTAGATCTCAACCTGTACAACTGAGATGCATCTTCATTTTTTCATGATTCAAGCAATCAATTCACAAGCTATCAGCATGTGTCTGTACCAGACTGACACTGGTAACAGTATTACAGGGCAAACTGTTGACTCAGAAGGATCCTTTGAATTGGCCTTGCCAATATTAAAAGTACTACTTAACCATCCCTTTCCATATAGCACTTTTACTAAAAATCAATGGTCTTCTCTTTCTTCATTTCCAAACTTAATTGTGCCTTTCAGTGCCATGCAAAAGCCACCTGCTATCCCTGGTATTCCATTTTGAAATTCAGTCTTCATTTCTCTCCATGGACAACACAATCTTTTGGTTTTCAGTCAATGACTCTAGCCACTGTTGACAATCTCCTTTATTGGATCCTCCTTATTAACTCAGTATCTAAATGCTAGAACATAAAAGGCACTGTCTTCAGGTGAATATATTCCTATTCCTACATATATTCCATGCCTACATCTCATCCTTCCCCATGGCCATAAGTAATTCTATTGATTATTCCAAAGTAATACCTCAATCCCCAATTTCCCCTCTAGGCCCCAGAGTCCTACTGAATGAGGCATTATGGGAAGGAAGACATTTTTAGGGTCTATAATCCTTGAAAATAAACATCAATTTTAGAATTTATTTTATGGAAAAATTAAAATAAAGACAACAGGACTTGTTTTATAATTTCATATGATGAACTAGGTAGAATATAGCAGAGAATATTTAAATTGCTCAAATAAATGTGGAGACAGTGTTTTTAACCAACTGTGTAGTTTTGCCTTGGAATTAACTTAGTGTCCTGTCTTAGTTAAACCAAATACCAGAAAAGTCACAGTCCTGGATTTTTGCACAAATGATTTATCAGAGAGTAGTAAAACTCAAGAGATATGGGGAGAAATAAGGGTTAAAATCTTCTCCTTAAACTTTTCATTGGTCTAACTCATTCTGCTCCATATGGGAGGAAGAGGCTCCATTCTGATTGGAGAGATTCCAAGTAAATGCTGGGTTTCTTTTTTAATGAGGAGTCACTGTGTTCTGTGGTCATCCATGTGTTGACTCTCCTTTGTATCTTCATTTCATGTTCATGGATGCTGCCTTGAAAGTACCTTTCTTCATGAAAAAGACCCAGCCATGCTGTCCTCTTGCCCTTTTCTCCAAGGTAAGGGCATTCCATTTATTTTTAAATTAGAGAGATTGAATTCTCTTTGGGACTACTCTACATTTCCTCCTGTATTAAAAAGTGTTTGGCAGCACAGTTTTATTATCATTCCAGAGAATAATTAAACAGTAACATGCTTTTCTGTTGTGATTTCCTATTTATTTTTTAAAGACTTCCTTCATACCATGGAAATTTTAAGGGTTTGCTAGATTGAGGCTGAATCTACAAATATGGTTTAAAAAAAAAGTCTTAACATCAACACCAAAACAATAATCTATCTATATATATATATATATGGCCTCATGGAAGAGATGAGGATGTGTTTTAGCCAGACTGATTTCAAATTTTCCAAGATACCCTTATTATATGTGAAAGCACCATATTTATATTAAAATGATGACAAACTTCCCTTTGTCCCTGACTGTCTTCAATTGTTTCGCCTTCTTTAGACGACAAGTTTCTTTACTGGAAATTCGTTTGCCTGTTTCTTTGCACGTTCATTTAGTTCATACTTCATTTGTTTATAATCAGTAATTCTGGCTTCACTTCCATTTTCCTCTTCAAGCACGTAAGGACAATATTTACTGAGCCTCCACTACAAGCCTGTCATCAGAGACTAAGTACAAAGTTAGAAACAGGGAGCAGGAAATACTCAAATCACTGTTTTGACCCAAAGCCTGAGGTCATCCCCATGCCTCTGTAAATATACTGCATTGGTTTATAATTTATACTCTCGTATGACATTTCCGTTCCTAGACTGCACCTCAGCAACAATGAGCCAGATTTGAAACTCATCATATTCAGTATGATTAAGAACACTTCATCAGTTCAACCAGGTCACTTTTTCAAAACTCAGCATATTTTTATTCTGGAAATCTTATTTAAGTAGAATAAAATTTGGGATTATGATTATAGATTGCTTAAGTTTCCCTGGTTACAGAGAACACAGAACAAAATTTAGGGACATACAGATTTTAGGCAACATAACCACTGTAGCAGTCTGTATCATCTATACGCAGCACCACAGAGGGCTGGAGTTCATTCACCATCAATCTCAGACACTATAAAGGATTATGAAAACCTAATAAAGCAATAACAAAATAATAACAGTTCAAGAAAACTGTTGAACATCTTGCCAGTAATGATGGTATTGTTGCATTCCCTAGTTGGGACTTACTACCAAAAACACACCCTTCTCCCTCTACCAACTACCTCTTAAAGAGTTCTTCATGCCACTCACATTCCACTCCCTAGTTTAGGCATAAACTTCATTAAACCTTTTAGAAAACCCTTTCCCTTTTTTGAACTGTGGGTCACCATCTCATTCTTTCACACAGTATTTTCACTTAGAAAATATTTTGTTGACCATTTCTCACAAGCCATGATACACAAACTCCTCCTTAAAGCAGAACACCAACTAATATACATTACATAAACCAGTAACAGAGATTTTGAAAAATCACCATTGATTCTGCTAAAAATCACCTGTGACTGCTAAAACTATGGTGTAAAAGTCTGTTGACAAATAGGGTATTTACATACTTTCAAATGATTTCCCTACAGAATATTTATTAATTACAAAGGAATGTTAACTTTAAAATGGAGAAACCAAGTGAATACCAATTGAACCAAGCAATCACAGTTATGTCACCAATAATAGGACAAAGTAATATCACTTGCCATATGATGTGAATCACTGAGGTAGAGACACATCAATCTGAAGTATTCTTGCCAAAAATACATTAACTTAAACCTATGTATGAGGAAATAAGAGAAAATTAAGAATTTGAGGAATCTTTTAAACTATGAGATATTATTTTTCAAGAATACCAAAGTCATCAAAGACAAAAGATGAATGAGAAACTGTTCCACATTAAATGGGACTGAAGAATTGTGACACTTGAATGCAACACAGGATCCTTTTCTGGGTCCGAAAGGGGGAGAAATTACAGAAAGAACATTACTAGAACTGGT
The DNA here is from genome assembly GCF_028021215.1 of Eschrichtius robustus. Classification (NCBI taxonomy): domain Eukaryota; kingdom Metazoa; phylum Chordata; class Mammalia; order Artiodactyla; family Eschrichtiidae; genus Eschrichtius; species Eschrichtius robustus. Next base: position 142,831,151 of record NC_090824.1, on the reverse strand, counting down.
GACATCTATGGACTGTATATTAGTGTAATATATTTGTACTATTGATAAATTTCATAATTTTGAGAACTGTAACAAGGTTAATTTAAAAGGATGCTCAGGCTCTTAGAAAGTGAACGCTGAAGTATTTTGGTTTATAGACACATATCTGGAAGTTACAATTAATTCTTCAAATAAGAACAATAATTGGGCAGGGAGAGAATGAAAGAAAGAGGGAGGGAGAGACGGGGGAGGAAGGGAGGAAAAGTAAGAGAAAGAACACAGGAATGTAGAAATATCTGGGTGAAGAGTATACGGGGGTTCTCTATATGATCCTTGCAACTCTAAATCTAAAATTATTTCAAAAATAAACAGTCAAAAATAATAAACACTGGTATAAGATATACTGAGGAAGTTTGTGAACCCCCAAGAAGCACTGCATTTAGAAGAGGTCTATGGTTTCTACCTCTGACAATTCTTGTGATTAGAGGAAACACGGATTATTGCTTTTTTTAAAAATAAATAATCCATCACTATTTGGCCTTTTTACCCATGGCCACTGACTGTTTATACTTAAGTTAAAAATACCATTTTCACCTATTAGATTGGCTAAAATCTTAAAGGACTGATAACATCCATTATGTACAAGTCTTTATGAAAATTAGCACTGCCATTACTCCATATATATGCCATTACTATTTTCACCTATTAGATTGGCTAAAATCTTAAAGGACTGATAACATCCATCATGTACAAGTTTTTATGAAAATTAGCACTGCCATTACTCCATATACGTGTGCTGGCCTAGAAAACATTTCAGGAGCAATTTCACAATATCTAGTAAAATTAAAGTATGCAGAATTGATGATCCAATAATGCCACATCTAAAAATCTATCATAGAATTAGGAGACCAATTTTATATATATAAAATTACATACATTATAGTATTATATGCAGCAACATAAACAAATAGTTAACCTGCATTTCCAAACAGAGAAATGGATAAACCCATTATAATATGGACTTATACAGCCAAGGGAAAGTCTGCAGATAAGCTATATTTATTGGTTTGGAAAATGTCTGCAAAATATTAAAGAAAAAAATAAAGTTGCTAAACAACAAATACCATAATGATGGCATATTTGTAAAATAAATTCAACATAAACTTATATAAGCTTAGACAAATTATTGACCACTATACCACAAATAGTTAACTCTTGTCACCCCTAGAAAGTAGGAATGGAAGATGAAGGATGAATGACTACAATTTGCTTTAGGTCGTTTACTAACCCTTCATTCTTGGTGGCCCCATTTCAATGCACTAGGTGTCAGGCTTGTCTAGTGAGACAGGCTGGGCAATGCAGTTAGTAGTTCCCTGATGACAGTGCATCTGACATCCCAGAAGTAGACAAAACTTCCAGTAAACACAGCCATCTATATTAAGCCCACTTAGGTTAAACAGAAAACAAGTGAAAATCAGAGTAATGTGGATTAAAGGAAAACCTCATGAGCTTTTTACTCCAATCCCAAAGAAGAAAATGCCAGTGTAGCCAAGAAATTTATGGAAACATTTTTCTACAAGATTGCATCATCATGGCTCAAAATGTCAATGCAAGGGTCTGGCTCTCCTTTACACAACCAGAGTTCTGATGGCATCCAGATCTTAAATTCGTGTATGGGGAAGATGACAACTACAGTCAGACTCAGATCCTGTTCTAGAATGAGAACTAGTAGGTTCAATAAAAAGGAAAATTGGAGATGGCCTGTTGCAGGTATTGCAAATGTTTTATGAGGATCTTGTTTGGAACCACTCTAAAAACTGTGGGCTCATGATTCAAATGAGGAACAAAGTATCTTACAATTGATACCAGAACTGGCACATGGGAGGCACTGGGCTCGTGAGAAAGCCTGATTATTACCTGGGGCACGACCAAGGTGTCCATGGAGTTGCATTAATTACATTTATCAGACACAAATCTCACATTTGTAAAGTAAAACATGGATAAAAAAATGTAATGAGGTAAATACAACAATAAAGAAAAACACAAGATATACTCAGAGCACAGAGAAATACGAACAATATTCCAGGCAATTACTTTTCAAAAGCATGTCACTTCTATTCCTGAGGACACATATAAAAGTTGTGCCCTGTGGGATACAAAGATGCAATAAGCTTCCGAAAGGGGGAAATAATGACAGCATTTGGGTGATGCTGTGGATGGAACCACTGCAGAAGATATCTATGATCCTCTTGTCCACATGTTCACCACCTGGAAGAGTACAGAGGGAGAGACTGCAAATGAAAATAAACAACAGGTTATCACATAGCTATGCCTCGTGACAGATGGATATCACCTTTGAGTCAAGATTTTACTGGTACTCGATAGAAAACAACTCCCATGACCCTGACGCTAAGTATCTCCAGGCTACGAAAACCAGGTTTATGTACGAAAATGATGAAACCATAATTTTCCTTCCTCAGCCCATTTACTGTGATCTCAGTACCCATCTTCTATTCAAAATTATTTCCATGCCATTCAATCACACATATTCTTTGAAACACCACTTCCTAAGTAACTTTTTAGTGCTAATTTATAGACCAGTTCAGGATTAAAAATAAAATAAAAAGACAATGGCACAAGCAGAAGGTCATAATGTGGTCTGTAAATTCCATAGAATTTCATGGAAATCTTTCCAAAATCAAAACCCGTTATCACAATATCCGCATTCTCCCTGCTTGTGCAATTTCTGATGGTCATAACTGGATGAAAACTCTTTGTATTTCAACTCGTGACTTCATTAAGTGTTTTTCACTAACAAGAGACAACTCAAAAATCTGGGGTTAAACTCAAAGAATCAGATAGGGCACATAACAGATTTGATGAAAAAGAAATATAGTGTCAAGTAACTCAAACAAGAATCAATCCATCATCGATACAACTAAAAGGCTATCTTAAACATAAGAATATAGGCCTTAATGCTCTTACCTACAGCCCAAATCTCTTTGGTCCCTTGCGTATGAAAGATGCTTATGAAAGAAAGAAAAAAAGGGAAGGAAGAAAGAGAGAAAAGAAGGAAGGGGCTTCCCTGGTGGCGCAGTGGTTGAGAATCTGCCTGCCAATGCAGGGGACACGGGTTCGAGCCCTGGTCTGGGAAGATCCCACATGCCGTGGAGCAACTGGGCCCGTGAGACTCAATTACTGAGTCTGCGCGTCTGGAGCCTGTGCTCCGCAACAAGAGAGGCCACGATAGTGAAAAGGCCCGCGCACCGCGATGAAGCGTGGCCCCTGCTTGCCACAACTAGAGAAAGCCCTCGCACGGAAACGAAGACCCAACACAGCCATAAATAAATTAATTAATTAATTAAAAAATAAATAAATAAAAAATAACTGCCCTGTGAATGGACACATCTACTGGCTGTTTAAAAAAAAAACAGAAAGAAAGAAAAGAAGGGAGGGAGGGATTAAAGGAGGGAGAGGGAAAAGAAAAGCTTAAAAATATTTGAAGAATCTTCATTCACTCATCAAGTGAAAGGGTGTTAAGAACCTCCTTCCATCACACTAATATTGGAATATTCCTTAACTCCTCCTGTACACCCACCTTACCTACCCATTGACAATGTTAGTAATACCACAATTCATACATCTGGGAATAAAATTCAACCTCTTGCTGTCATTAAGACCCACATTATCTGCAGAAAATTCTACTTTCTAATCGTTTTGCTTTCTGATGTCTTTTTATACCCCTTTCACATTTTCCTACCTGCCTGATGTCCTTCCTTGTCTCCCTCTATCCAGCTACCATTAATGCATTTATTCCAAAACATTTAATACTTAAATAAAAGTAAAACTTACTGAATGTACAGACAGAGATTATAGCCTCTGTCTAGATAATATCAAATTCTATGGTGAGAGGAGATAAGAGTAGTAAATCAAAATCTATATGATCTATGTACCAATACTATATCAAAATTTAAGAGCCTTTTTCTCTCTTCTATTGCATCCAATTGGCAATCACATCACAATTTGACAACATTATATGTTTTATGGAATTCATTCATAAATTGGATTTCACGTTAAACTGATCAAAAAAGGAACAAAGAGTACACTGGCATTACCAATTCTTACCAGCACTTTTGAAGAATAAGATCCATAGAAATGATAAACAAGTACAAATATTTGGATCAATTATAGAAATGTCAGGTAATGACCAATGAAAAGGTCTCACTTCTTAAATTGATAACACCTCAGTTAAAACGGTGGGAAATATGGGAAAATTGTGACACATACCATGACCAACTTAATATACAGAAGGTAAAGTTGGCTCTTTGATCAACTACCTAAAAGTATCCAACTTACTAAAATATAAAAAATCATCATTAGATAAAAATACTCTTGTGAACTCACTACAGTTGGATTTTGGTTTCTTTTTTTTTTTCTTATTTACTATCACAACTGTTTGAATAAAATCACTAAACTTTTCTAATTTTAAAAATAACAGGGCTTCCCTGGTAGCTCAGTGGTTAAGCAGGGGACATGGGTTCGAGCCCTGGTCCAGGAAGATCCCACATGCCGCGGAACTAAGCCTGTGCGCCACAACTAATGAAGCCTGTGCCTAGAGCCCGCGCTCCGGAACAAGTGAAGCCACCACAATGAGAAGCCCGCGCACCGCAACGAAAAGTAGCCCCCACTCACCGCCTCACCGCAACCAAAGAAAAGCCCGCGTGCAGCAACAAAGACCCAACACAGCCAAAAATATATTAAATTAAATTAAATTAAAAGTAACAATAAATTAGCCTATATTCCTCAACAGTACATCCATCTATTCATTCAACTTTAAATATGTGATTTTATTATTGTATGTCTGTTTTCCCAATGATGAAATTATTGTACCATCCTTACTTGAATCAATCCATCCACGCATTAATTCACTTAGCAGGCCACCCTGAAACCATCAATGACACCTCTATCCACTCATGCAATCAATCTATCTATATGCATTGATCCCTACATTCATCCATTATTCTAGCCAGACATACTTGTATCGGACAATCTAAACACGCATATGATCCATGCATCTAACATTCCATTCTGGAATCCACTCAAATTCTGATGTCTAGGTTATCTATCTATCTACACCTTCACTGAATATTGAGTCCCTCAATCCATATTCACAACTGTTTGTTTCCAAAATATTAATTGATTCTTGCATCCAGCCATCCACTCATATATATTCTAGTTTCCATTTGGTCTTACATTCAGCCAATTTTGCATTCTTTCATGCATTACTGTACCCTAAATTCCGTAAAGCATCCATCTCTCCCAGCCTTCTTTCTTTCCAAATACCCAACCTTGCATTATTTCACCCACTAATTCTTAAATCCACATAAGCTTGATTATGTAGAAAATCTCCTTATTACATCCTTCCTTCCATCTATCCACCCCTACAACCAAGTTTTAAACCATCAATCCAACTCTCCATTCTATGCATTCATCCACCAATCCTTGAATTCTTGTCTGCATTTTATCCATCTATATTAGTCAAAGCCAAAGCAACTTCAAAGTCTCACTGGCTCAACAAAACAATTACTTTTCATGCATGAAAAGACCTCTACTCCATGTTACAGCTTATTGTTCCAAGATATTCTCCTTTTGTGGCACCTCTGCTTCAACACTTGATTCTATGATCAACACAGGTAAGAAATGAAGGAGAATCATATGCAACCCATTAAAGTCTTCTGCCCATGACACATTTCAGGCATGCTACATTTCTTTAAACAGTGAATTAGTTTTATTATGGTTGACTGGAAGAGCCATTGTTGGGTGAGAAGAGCATGATGTAGCATGTGTGTAATATGAACCAATTCTTTTTACAAACAAGTACAGAAATGCTAGTATATACCCACAATTATAGTTGGAGACTTCCACAGCCCACTCTGAGCAATTGATAGGCTACTATCCTGAAAATCAGCAAGGATATACAAAGCTGAACAACATAATCAACCAACAGGATCTAGTAGACATCCATAGTGTGCTCCATGAAACCGTGGCAGATGTTCCCAAGGAACATCTACCAAGACAGACCACAGCTCAAGCCACAAAACAAGCAAATCTAACCAAATTTAAAATAATTGCAATCAAACGGAGTGTGTTCTCTGACAATGGATTCAAATGAGAAATCAAGGAAGACACAAGGAAAGTATCTAAACACTTGGAACATAAACAACACTGGCATGCTACATTTAAAATTTTTTTTTTATGCTACATTTTAGAGTGAGTTATGCTTTCTCTCTCAGAGTAGAGAAAGCTGTGCAGCAGCCCTGGAGGGTATTTCTCACATAGCCTATCTTAGAAATAATTAAGCAGGATAACAGGAGTGGAACAATGTGTCAGAGGCCTAGATAGGGTCAGGAAGAACAAAGGACAAGTGAGTATCTCTCAAGACTTACTTAAATATTCTCCACCCCCAAGACCAAGGGTGCTCACAGTATCTTCCCAGTGCAATTTTTAAATTTCTAAGGAACAGTGATTACTATGTATCTTACATTCAACACCTTACATTATGTAGTTTTTATTGCAGTTGTGTTGTCCTTGATCCGTAACTATACACTTGGAAGTGAGTTACTGATAACTTTTTTAAGTTCATGTATCTCTGGCACACATGGAGACCTCACATTTCTGTCTGTATACAGGATTAGTGCAAATCACCTCCTTATCCCCATGAACAGTAAGACAGAACATGTTACTGTCTTCAACCTTCAAGCCAAAAAATGTCAAAAATAACACATTCACAAATTCTTTGAAAGCTAAATATATATTTAAGACTATTTTAAAGTATATGAGCTAGATGAAGAAAAAACATTGCGCATCTTTCCAAAATGAGATAGTGAAAATAAGTAAAGGTAACCAAATGGAAACATAATGAAACATTTTGTAAAATAGAGAAAGGAACACAAAAAGGTAAATAAAAAGCATTTAAAAGGTAAGTAAAAACCAAGCATTATTTGCTATACATATATGAATAGAATAAAAATGAATTTTATAAAGGCTGAGAAAAAATATCCTAACTACAAGCTGTACAAGTGAATTCTAAAAATTGAATACGAATTTGAATAGTTAGAATTATCCTTTGTCTGTATGTACACATGGGTTTCCTAACTGCCATACTAACATTATTATATTAGCAATACAACTGTTAAATACTCAAGTTTATGCCGTTCTGTCTTTAGACTACAGTACATGAATTTATACTAATCATCTTTGGAGACTGATAGGACATCAAATTCATTATCCTATAACTGATAATTAAATGGAAAGAATCAAGGATTCATCCTGTGTTTCCATTTGAATTAAGAACTTAACAGTTGTAGAAAATTCCTATTTAAATTAAGAAATTTCTTATCACTTATTTAGAGCAAATATGTATTAATGAAATAATGAATAAAGGCCATGACTTTCTAAGTGAAAAGCTGATGCTAAAATTAGATACTGAATGATTCTTGACATCGTAGAAAGATATACAAACATTATGATGTGATAATGTCCTTATAATGAATTATGATGTGATGCAATTGGAAACAGTCCTAAAATAAATGATTAAAGAATGAATAAAACCAGTCTGATAAGGCATTTAAAATCTAAATACCATAGAAAATTGAGGAAAATATCAAATACCACCATAGGTAGCATGCCATCTACCATGTCCAGAATATAGAAATGCAAAAGTTTAAAAGGAAAATAGCCTGATTTCCTCCAAAGGGAAATGACACGAAAAAAATTAAAAACCAAGGGATGCTGCAGAACCATAGATTAACAAACCAAAGGAGACGGAATGCGTAATTCTTCAACTGCTGAGTTGAACACTACAACTATTTTAAAAACACATACAGAAGTTTAAATGAGAATTTTTATCAAGAAATATTTCATAGGTGGGACTAGGTATCCTGCTATGATATACTATATGGAATGATTATATTTTATATTTTTCAAGAGGCAGCATGATGGTATGTCTTAAAAAGACTGGTGTCCCCAAATCTTGAGGTAACAAAATACATTCAGAAGAAATAAAAGAAAACTAGATCTTAGTTATTTCTTGAATGAGAAGATGGGAAAATGGAAGATGCATTATCAGATTCTATTTGGGACATATTTTAAGACATTCCATGAGCTAAGAGCTCATGGAAGATTGAAAGCATGATCAAATATTCTACATGAAATGAAACAAAAAGAAAATTAAGGTCAGGAAATCAATAGCAAGTCAATTTAGTAAGACTAAAATGATCTCTAATAGAATGACAGAGATACAGAATAGAATGATAGAGACACAGATCTCTAACAAGTTTACAGTTAACCATGCTAACAATCACTTATAGAACTCTACACTGGAGAATATGCATCTTTCCTAGCACCCTTAACACAGCTACAAATATGGGCTGTACTTCTGTTATGATCTATATAAATATAAATGTATATATATATAATTTATAAAGGTATTTACATAGTCTATAAATGCATACAAGTATATGTATGTGGGAAAGAGAATATATGAGATAGAGACAGAGACAGATAGAGACAGAGAAAATCTCAAGGTAGAAATAACCTAAACCAATTAGCTCACCAAAATGCATTCAATACACTAAAATATAGTGGATAAAATCATTAAGAATATAATAAACATGAAAATTAAATTCCTCCCAAATGAAATTAATTACAAAAGATCAAATCTTAAGTTTTTAACACACACATAAAAAAGCAAGGGAAATGTCCTATATTAAAATAATGAGGTTGAATATTGATAATAAATTAATAAATTTGCTAAAACTAAGATAAAAGTGGCCTAGATAAAAATGTATGGTGCCAGCTTGGATTCAGATTTCTTTCAACTATCATAGATATCTTTGGAATGACTAACAAATTTACATAAGGATTTATTTTAAAACATATTAAGGGATTCTAGTTAATAAAACTAGGGATATAACATTGTAGTTATTTAAAAATGTGATCTGTACATATACAAATTCAGGACTGAAATATTACTGTATTTCTAATTTTCAAAATATGGCAAAATATCCAGTTCCTACATACATGAAAGTTTATTATGCTCTCATTTGTCTTTGAAACTTTTCATAACAAAAACTAAGATAGTTCCTCAAAAAGCTAAACATGGAATTACCATCACTCCTAGCAATTTTACTCCTAAGTATATACCCAAAGGATATAAAAACAGAGACTCAAACATTTGTACACCAATGTTCATAGTGTCACTGTTCAATGTGGGTAGCCACTAGCCATATTATTCAAAGTCAAAAACTGGAAACACCCAAGTGTTCATCAACATATAAAATGTGGTATATACATAGAATAGAATATTATTCAGCCATAAAAAGAAAACTGAACTTTTGATACATATCTTGCTTTCCAAATACTATTTCCCATAAGGAACCAGGGATCCTAGGAGAAATGGCTAGAGCAAGATAAGAACAAAATGAACCTGGACACTGTTACATGGCCAGAAAGTAAGTGCTTGAGAAAGGATAGGGACACTTTAAAAAGACACAGAGGCCAAATGTGGGATAACTTAAAAATTTTTTTATAAAACTGAGTAATGTAGTAGATATCCATCTTTATGCATAGGATAAAGAAAATATCCATGAGTCTACATTGAAATGAATAACTGAAAAACTGAATGGAGAAGAATGGACAGCTCCAAATAATTGGACAACTCCAATTAATAAAATGTAGGATTGACAGAATTTTTTTAAAATCATGATTTGACAGGAAACCTCAATAAATGCTAAAATTAGCATATGCAAGTATCATAAGAAACAGTACTTGCGGTATCTTTCCGAAAAGATATTTATTAATTACAACACTAAGTAAGCAAAGTAACATTGCTAGTCATAAGGCACTATCAACATTATGTGATCCCTAGTGACGAACTGAGAACTACAACATTTCTGTAGTATCCTTGCCAAAAGTATATAACCTCAAACTCAAAGAAAAAAATCAAACAAACCTATACTGAGAGACATTCATGGTTAAGATATTTGCAGATTCTTCGAGTGTCAAAATCATGAAAAGGAGACTTTGACAACTATATGTAATGTTGGATCTCACTTTGGACGTATAAAACAATCAGTTAATAGTAGTACATCAATAGAAGTCTCCTGTTTCAGATAATTGTATCCTGCATAGGTAAGATGTTAACATAAGAAGCTGGGAAATATTAAAAACCCAGATGAACAACAACAAAAGAAACCTATGTACTACTTTTGCTACATTTTTGTAGGTATAAGGTTATATCAAAATAGAATTAAAAATAAAATAATGCTAGTATTTCTTGTTTTCAGTCTACTTCATGAAAAAAAATACTCAAAACAGTTTTGATAGAGCCAATAAACCAAATATAAAATTCCAACAAAAACAGAACAAAATAAAGCTCTTTGTTTAGGATTATCTTTTCAGAAAGTGCAATTAAAACTATAATGACTATAATAGGGGAGAATATAATAGAAAAATGAACAAAATTTAGTTCACATATTCACTGGATGTAAAATGTTCATTTTTAGAAAAATTCAATTTTTAGCCTAATCAATAATTATAATGGCAAATATGATCAACTGTAAAACACGAGACGTTTTATTAAACCTGTCACCAAATTTGGTGAAAAATCCTTAATTAAAGATATAAAAATTCCTAAAATGACCCATAAGTACTTACAAATTGTGAAAAAAAACCCATAATTTTGGAATTTCGATGAAACTGCATTTAAAAAGTATACAAATGGCTTTCCTATATCAATATGAAAATAAACTAAGTGTACAATCCCCATCATTACATTAAGAAAACTATGAAATGCTTGGGAATGAACTTAAAAAAAATTAAACTAGCAGTATCCCAACATAACAATTTGATAAAAAATAGAAAGACATACCTTGCTGTTTGATAGGAAGACTCAATTTTAAAGAGATCTATTCTCTCCTAATTAATCTATTAAATTTGTTGCAAATGAAATAAAAACTGCATTATTTTTTCCAACTTGCAAAGCAATTTTAAGCGTCAATTGAGAGAAAAAAATGCAAGTACAGACAGGGAATATTCTGAAAGAGAAGAGAAATGAGATAGAACTCAATGGAATAGGTAAGACAACAGTAATTTTAAAGTATCAATAGAAGGTAAGGCAAACCAATAAATAGAAATGCAGTCAATTATATGTCGGAATTTCTATATGATTATGGTAGAATTGAAAATAAGTGGTAACTACTTAGGTTAAGGTGAGTAATTTGAATATGTAATGCTTTAAAACTACAGTAATGATTAATGGAAAGAGAAATAACATGACAAAATATTTGATGCAAAAAAGAAAATACAGACCAAGAAATGATACTAATGCAAACGTGTTTTTTAAGAAAAACACAAAACTCAAAAGGCATAAAGCACATGATTATATTTTAATACACAACCAAAATACAAAACACCATAGTAAATTGATAGCAATAAAATATGGTACTTCATTTGCACTGCATGACAAATGGTTAACATCCTGAATAATAAATGAGTTCTTAGAAACCAGTAACAAAGACATTGATATATCAACGGAATAGAAAAAAAAAAAAACAGAAGAAAATGAAATAACACAAATGACTAGTAAGGATTAAGCATATATGAAGATGACAGAGCTGAACAGTAACAGAAGAAAAGCAATTTCTTTGTAATACCATATTACCAAAGGTTAAAAATGTAACATTTGTACACTTTTAGGAAATATACCCACATAAACACTGGGGAAACAAGATTGATGAGGTCTTGTCTGTATAGTAGGGAAAACCAGTTTGGACTCAAAACTATAAATTTTGGATACCCTAGTCCTAGCAGTTCCAATTCACTGGAATTATTTCAACAAATTAGTTGGATAAATTTACAATTTATATATAAACCATGTTTACTGTGTAGAAAATTTGTAGCTAGTATATAGACCTCCCCCAAAAATAACTTGCATATTAATTTATCAATACACCCAAAAGGATGTGCACAAAATTTCATTAATAGTAGATAACACAGACAGAGGTAGCAGAATTAGAAGAGGAAAAAAGGCATTTAAGTAAAATATTATACTTCACAAATTTCCATGTCCTTTGAAATCTTGAAAAAGATGATTTTTTAAGAGTCAATTTTAAATTTCCCTGTGATAAATGAAAATTTTAAAAATGTGCACCTAATACTTATGGGAGCACTCTAATGAAGCCTTCAAATTATACCATCCTGAGCTTCTCTGTGTAATAATGCCTCCATCATTCAAGCTCCTGAGATTTAGTCCAATGGCAACAATGAAAACAGTCAACATGCCTGGTTACAGTTCTCTCCACTATCACCCTTTAGGTCACTTTGAAACTTCAGCCTTCTCAGCCTGTTTTTGCGATCTACAGGGAGTGTTCATTGCAACACATCAATGAGGAATCTCTATACATTATGAAGACTGTCTTTGGTTTTACTGAAGATGGTGGCAGAAGCAATGGCATCAGTTTTTCCTATTCAGTCATCACCTGAGAGGACACATTGGGGAAAAAAATGGGAAAAGTTTAGTAGCATACTTCATGATGCAACAGCTATTCTATTATGAAGAAATAACAGGTGGATCAAAATTCATTTTGGAATTTTCTAACAATGAGAAAGCCCGATATTGGGAGTCTTTCTTCTTACATCTTGCTAAATGGACTGATCCTTCAAACTTTCTCTTCATGTTGCCTGTTTCTTTTTTACTATGTACGGTTTCTTGTATCTCCAGATCACTCACTCATGATATCATGCAATCTACATACATTTCTGTACAAGAAACATAACAGTGCCTAAACATTGCAATGAAAATAACCAAGGAGCTTAGTCCATTTGACAAGAAAAACAGTAACTATATTAAAGATATAGAGACTACAGTGGAACTTCGGAAAAGATTTGGCTCCTGACCCATTCATTATTCCAGAGTCCATCAAAATTGCTGAGTAGGTACCTCCCAAAAAACCATTAATCTTCTATTTAGCTATGATTTATCCTGAGGAAAAAAGAAACATTTTCTGATTAAAACTTTCACTTTCAAGGTTATCCCATGGACAGCAGGTAGGCAACGAGGCTCTCTGAGAAAGAATGTTTAAGGAATTTGTCAGCATTCACTCTTCACAGCACATCCCATGAATTATTAACCTTCCTGTGGGGTATAGTAAAAAATGAAGGGAAAAACTCCTGGTGTGTTAAAAGCAGGGATTCAGTATGTGTTATAACATTATTGATTTCATCAACAACTGTCCCCACTCATTCTTTTTTTAACAGTTCCATAGCTTTTGTAGTTCTAAGATTGTACCTTTCGGTATCAACATATTGCACCTGGGCCTTTTCCCTTTTGCATTCCCCAAACTGACTTAATTCAAAAACCAAGTTAACTTTTAACTTCTTATCTTTTGCCTAATTTACTCCCCAAATCACAAAACAATTCAGTAAGACTTTATTTTATGCCAGGTAATGAATAAGACGTTTGTCGGAAAGGGATTCTGACTGTGAGAGAAGTAGAATTCTGAAAATCAAGGACCACCCCCCAAAAAGAAAACAAAACAAAACAAACACTACTGAAGCACCACATTTGTAGCTCTTACCTACTGTGCCTTCTTTCATCTGGTTTTACAAGCTGTCTGGGTCTGCAGTCACCTTGGCACTATCCCACCATGCTATGGAATTTTGGTTGGCCATACGGCACCATTAGCCAACAGAATATGGCATAAAAGATGCTACATGACTTCTGAAACTAGTTCAGAAAGGCCATGCCACTTTCACAAGGCTCTCTTCTAACACTTATTTTTATGATTCATGTGGGAACCTGGCTGTGTGAAGGTACTCTAGTTGAAAGCCTCAGCTAAGCCCAACCTTCCAAGTCATCTAAAACCAGTGCCAGACGTGAGTGAAAAAGTATCCAGAAGACTCCAGTGGTCTGAATCACTCTCAATCATTGGATTGGGCCTTCCCAATTGATCCCACAGACATTCTGGCAGAAATTTTCACCCACAGAACCCATGGAAATAACACAATAATATATTATCCATAACTAAGTTTTAGGATAATTTGTTACTTATATGTTACCCTGAACAATATCCACTCGCTGCCACCAAAAATCCATCAAGCTTAAGAAAAGCAGAATAATCAATTCCTGTCTAACCAAAGTGCCCCTCCCTGAATCAAATGAGCACTCAAAGTGTCCTTACACAATCATTATCGCCAAGGGGTTCTCCTGGGCCCAGGGATGGATGGGAGTGATGAACACTTGAAAAGAGGAATACTGCCAACAGGTCTCATGGTACCAATTATTGATATTAAAAACAAAGATGGCAAAAGTTTCTTTTCTTGGAACTATCACCTCCCTATAGGGAAAAACAAGAAACATTATAAGGTAAAATACATAGCATTTTGACCAAACACTGAAGTAGCAGGTAAATGGAGGCTCATGTTGAACTTTGTTACAATTTCAGTTAAGGCTTAGTAACAGTTCCTCATTAATCAATCCTATAGCTGATTCAACTCTCCAACTTCAACATGACTTTATTACTACTACTATTCTATATCAGTATCTTTTTTAGGTTGCCACGAACTTCTCTCTTTATCATACCACAAAACTACACACGCAAACATAGCTGGTCTATTCTCTAATTTATAATTATTAAAATATTGATCATTTCCTTTATAATATTAGTTGTCATGTTTAGTCATAAGTAAATTAATTGAAGGAAGGAGTAAGTAACCACCTAATTATTCACGGACTCTATCTTTAATAAAATTATATTTTTAAATAACTGGTTTACTTATTCTCAGGAATGTTTGTAACTCAAAGATACTCAAGAACAAAGTCTACCCCGTGTTATTTTCCTGAGCCTAGCCAAAATCTCATCCTAATACAGCATTTCTTGATCCAGAACCTTCTTACCTGTGGTTTACAGTTGAGATTTACAAATTAAGGAACTTCACAGGAAGAATGTTCCTGATGGTGTCAGGCATCCTCAGGTTATCTGCATGTTATGTCTTTCTTTCATCATGTTCACCTGAGAAGCAAGTATACAATATTTGACTTTAGAACTGATAGGAATAGTGAATGGAAATAATTAAACTAGCAAATATGACTGCCCAAAGAGACTTTTTTTTTTTTACTTTTTCATCTTTTCAGAGTACCTTTAGCACAAACATTGAGACTACTGAAACATTTTTCATGCCAATTCTGAATAATCTAAAAAGCCATAAAGACCTATTTGAAATCCTTCTGACAGACTCAACTACCGTAAAAGAAAACAATCCATTCTCCAATTATGCCCATTACTAAGAGTAATTCGAGTTTATCCCAAGAGATTCCTCCCCCGTACAATATGCCACAAATATGGCACTGCCTTATAAAATTACCCTTTGTGTTGGTCAACCCAAATGTAATTGTTTAGCACCTACCTCAAATGCCATCTTCTCCCTTCTTTCCGTGGATAGTCCAATACTCTGTTTCACTGTGTAAAACTCTCTGCCGTACTAGCACTAGTATCTAAGTCACACGCTCTTCATGATCACTCAAAAACTATTCGTAACAGTCACTGGGAATACAAAGTTGGATACAACAGCCCAACACTCCCGAGATGTCAATAGGTAACGATGAAGACAGGCACAAATTGATTGTATCTTTAAAATTTCCTGTTGTTTAAATGTTGCTTCTGAAATACCTTTAAAGTTTTAAAGGCAGAAAGTGGCAGCAGTCCCTTCTTTTCTGATCTATTTATACAGTAATGTTAAAATTTTGCCATGTTTTTCCAGACAACTTTCTATTCAATGATTCACATTTGCATTTTAGATTGCCATGTAGCAATACACAAATATATAAACAATGTTTTAGTATTTAACTTACACATGTACAAAAATTTCAAAAAGAATGCTAAAATAATCACCATTGTAGTAACACTAATGAGTAAGCATTACTTAACTCCATTCGCATGTCTGAATAATCCCATTCCCAAGGAACAGTAACCATTAATGTTTCAAATAGAAAAACCAGAGGCATATGGACACACCTCAGCACACACACTTAGTTGATATTTGTACAAAAATGACTATTTAAAAATCAACTTAAAACACCCTTCAATATCAGAATACTTTTCCAGTGTTTGAATGATATTCATATGAATTAGCTATCATTACAATCATTCTTTTAATGATGTGTATTTCATACATTCAAATTATTTGTTATACTTGGTCTATAACATACTTTCTTCTTTATGGATTTGAGAGTAGGAATACATAAAATCCCATCAGCAGATTATATCATTTCAAAAATTTTACACACTCAAATTTCGATTGTCATTGCCAAACTGTTGTTCAAAAAGATGTACTGATTACACTTTGATAATACTGGATAGGATTCTAAGAAATTTTCATTATTTACATTATAGGCAACTGAGAATAGTTTTAACATTGGTTACTGATTATAACATACAAATTAACTACTCTCCAGAAAATTTTCAAAAGCTCTCAGAAAAATATTCATAATCCTGGAAATTCTGTTCTCATACAGATGTATATATGAAAACATTAAAAAAACATATCCACAGCTGCTTAAACATTTTATATAAAAATTAACATTCATTTAGATATAACATGAAGTGGGCTTCTACACGTTTAAGCTTACAATTGAAATACTATTTCCATAAAAAAAAAAAAAAAGTAAAGCAATAAGCTAATAAATGAGAAAGAACACTATCATATCTATACCCCTAAAACTAATTTTACATATGTACATGTATATACATTTATAATATGCATGCATATGCATATACATATATAAATTTGCAAATAGTAGGTTTATATAGCATAGCAAAATAACCATTACTTCAGCAATGTTATATAACTATGAATATACCTGCGGTTTAAAACGACAATTCCCTTCTCATGTCTTCCTTTTTCTTCCTAAAGATGAAAATAAATCCCATGGGCATTTTTCTTTGTTAAAAGTATAAAATCTAATCTTTTCTTATAACATGAGAACCTAAAAATCTGAAGATATGGAGACAATCTGTGTACCCCTATCCCCAAAAACTCACTACATAAACACCAAAATGTTACAAAGCCCTAAAAGGCCAATTACTAGTTACCTATTACACTGCTAAAACATTTATAGAAGCCACCTCATGATACTTTACAATGAGATATTTACAAATTTGTACTTCGTGAAATTCCATGCATCTAGAAAAACTAATTTTTAAATGATAAATTTACTGTTATTTACAAGGTTGTCTTGAATGTTGTCATGCAGTCCAATTAAACACAAAACTGTGTAATTCAAAGAGAATAAAATCTCCTCTGATTAAAATATGTAATGCCCTATCAGCAACACAACTACAAATTATGACTTGGCTTTTTTAATGTATAAAAATCCAAGCACTAAACAATGATTAAAATGTAAAATTTTCTTTTAGATGAGAACGCAAAAGTGAAAAAGTACCCTTTTAACTTTTGCTTTCCCATAACTCAACAGATCCCGAAATATGTATACAGCTCAAGAAATCCACAGTTCCATCAATTTCACTGCTGAGACATAAGAAGAAAACAATGAAACTTTACAGTGAATTATTTACAAAATTATACTTTGTGAGACTCTATACATCTAGAAAGTCTAGATGATAAAACTTAAAAACTCGTATCTGCCTATTTACAAAGTTGTCTTGAATATTGTCATGCAACCAAGGGAACACATACAGAACTGTGTATAGTTCCAGGAGGTAGTATAAAATCTCTCTGACAAAGTCATTTATTAATTTGAATATAAAGAGAAAAAAAAAGAAATACAAGGGGAGGGATGAGTAGTTGGAGCAAAGAGGATTTCTAGGGCCATTA
The DNA here is from genome assembly GCF_028021215.1 of Eschrichtius robustus. Lineage (NCBI taxonomy): Eukaryota > Metazoa > Chordata > Mammalia > Artiodactyla > Eschrichtiidae > Eschrichtius > Eschrichtius robustus. The sequence goes on along the minus strand of NC_090824.1, from coordinate 142,813,280 downwards.
AAATACGATGACAATGAATACATGTCATTATATGCTTGCCTAAACCCACAGAATGTACAACACCATGAGTTAACCGTAATATAAACTACTGACATTGGGTGATTTATGATGTGATATGTCAATATGGGCTCATGAATTATAACAAATGTACCACTCTGATGGGGGAATGTGATAATAGGGGTGGATTATACATGTGCTGGGTTGATAATGGGGGAGGGATTATGCATGTGTTGGGGCAGGGGGTATATGGGAAATCTCTGTGCCTTCCCCTCAATTTTTCTATGAACTTAAAACTGCCCTTAATAAAAAGTCTTAATAAAAAATAATAATATAAATGAACTATATCAGGAATCTCGGTACATCCACAAACACCAAATGAATTTACATGGTGTAAGTTTTAAATATACATACTTGATACAATAGCAAATTCTTCTTCTATATGAGAACAGGGTAAATGCATAAACTTGTCAACATTTCCTCTTAACAACCAAACTAATATATGATAAATTTTGCGTAGCTCCAAGAGCCTGTTTGTCAACGTCATTGCCATGTTGATTTTAAAAGACAACAGTATCAATACTAACACATTTACAATGAAAGTTTTTACAAAATTATACTTTTTGAGACTCTCAGTACATCTAGAAATACCAGATGTTTAAAACTAAATTATTTCTCTTGTCCCTTATTTACAAATTTGTCTTGGTTATTGCCATGTAACAAATGAACACAGAAACATTTCTATAAAATGTTCTTTAGAAAAATGAATTTCATCATGAACCTCAGCACATCTGGGAAAATAAGTTATACCTACATGTCCCACAAATAGAGGTAAAATTATATGTATATCAGAAATGTCTATATCTAGAAAGAACATGTGTTTGTAATGTAATTACATACACAGAAGTCTAAATGTCACTCAGCTAAGTGAGACTTAGTGTACCATTTCATTTCTACAAGAATAAAAAAGCTTATGTGCTATTAATTTTAGGTAAATATACGTTCAAAACTATGACAGAAATTTCTGCACATCTATTGAATTATATGGTATAAAAAACAAACATCTGATCTCATGCACACAACTACCTAATAATTCCCCCCCTCCCATACAGACCAAGTATAAACACACAGGGGTCATGTAACACTTCTATTGGTAATAGATATTTTTCACCATTAGTTCAACATTAATATATTAATTGTGTGTGTGTGTGTGTGTATGGAGAGGGAGTTCCTAAATACCTAGGAAGTTGTTATAGAAGAGCTTGTCTGCTCAACACACAGCAAATGCTTCCCTTCTCTGTCCCAATATTTAAAACTCAAAAATTTGATTGGAATAAGAAAAACTGTACAAGTTTACATATTTAAAAATATGAATGGCAATGATTTCTACACTTTAAACAAAGAACGTCTAATTACAAAACCTCAAGAACATAAAAACAAAACACCCTCAAAAATCAAGCCTAATTCATGAAGATGCTTACTCTACTATATCTATGATCAATGATTACAACTTTAACATTTAAGTGAAAAGGTATTTCCAAAATTGACAAAAATTATATATCCAAAATTATTTCATGAAATAACATGTATCTTCAATACAGAAAACAAAGTAATAATACAATCCCGAGCAACCAAATATATCCCAAATAGACGTGGTTTAGCAATTCAATTTACCAAAACAGTGTTTTCACCTTTGTCTATCAGTTTGGTACTCACAAAATATATGCCTACTCAGCAAATCCTAGGCAGATGTTATTTAAAAAAAACCAAAACCAACATTTGTTTATCACATATCTAGCAGCCTCACAGTATCCTCCAGCAACTAAATAAAGTTCATAAACTAAAACCTCCTATATCTGCCCTCAAGGCCAAATGGTAATTATTTAGGCCAAAAAAATAATTCCATTCTATGACTTTTAATATCACTAGTTTTATAAAACACATATGTGCATGTATTCATATGTGTGTGTATATGTATACACATGTATATGTTAAGAAATCCCTATAAACCAAGGACTAAAAGTTTAAAGCAAAACTATTATATATTCTAACTATTTTATTAACAACCATCTATAAAAACACCCCTTTAGCTGGCCAATTATTAGCTAAGATAACCTGACAATTAGCAAAAATTTTCACTCTATATAGTTAATATTTTACAAAACATGCAGAAATTATAGCTCATATGCCTAAAAAACATATAATAATGGTGTCTATTATATACACATAATACAAAAACATTCCTTTGGTCAGTCCACTATTTAATGAGCTCAGGTGTGATATACCATCACTAACATCATCCATAAAAATTTACAAATTGCCTATACAACTAGAAATAAGTACTTTAAAACAACAATTCACTATTTTCATTAAAAGTCAAATTCCACTCACAAATGAAAACTTTTCTAACCTATGCTATTTTACCACATGTGGAGCTTTCTCTAAGATATACAAAGAGCTGTGTTCTATTTGTACACAAATATATCTGAAAACTATAAACAAAGGCAGTCCAGTGACGTTTTCACCATGATGAATCCTGTCATAAAACAATGATATATTTATACTAAATACTACACAATGTATTTCTCACAATCTAAAAATTGAGTCTAGTGATCCAATGAACACAATGAGAGGCTAAATGGAACATTTTTTTTGGCAAACAAAAATATTCCTATCCTATTAGGTTGGTATGTATTTACAATGATGTTTATACATGTAGAAAATTAGAGGTTAAAAAAAAAGAAAAAGAAAATCAGAGGTTAAACAAGAAAACATTATAACATTGTTTATAACAAACTGTTTAACAATTTCTACCAGAAATGAATTAATATTGATAGGCAATTCCACTGGCAAAACGAAAAAAATTCTACCTGTGTTTAACATTAGAATATTTATAAAATATTATGTAGATGCCCAACACCTGAGCATGGAGTAAAGCCCGTATGCTGTTTAAGAACTGTCTCTGTGCATATGCATATAAACACACAACCCTCCAAAACCCCCTAATTCTCTATCTCCTAAATTCAGCTTTTATTTACTTTTAATACAAAGCGGTCTAGAAATTCCTCTCAGTAGCCAACATTATATTCTAGTAACTGAAGTGCCCAAAATGTCACCAACCTCTATGACTGATAGGATGGTACAGCACAGTAGTCTTTCTACTATATACAAAGCAATAAAAAACACCCACTCAACCCTGATCATACAAGTGTTCATAGAGGCTCTTCTCCTGTGCAAAAATTCCATCATGATAAGACAATCTCATACCATACAAATTTTAACATAAAAATCATTTACAGGATAACATCTACAACCAGATAGAGCACCCTTAATAAAATTTCTTAGGTAACAATTGTATACAGAAAAATCCCCCTCCCCCAAAAAACCCACCAAAATAATCCAATCAAATGATTTCAAACGTACATCATTCAGAGATATTCTAACAATCCTTATTTCTATAATCATGTATTAAAAATAATTCTTCTACATATATTAGCAAACTCTTTGTTAGCATTTGAAATACATTAAGAAATATCACAAAGCAATTATATTTGGTTATTTCATATACAGTATTCTCAAAATGCATATAAACAGTAATTAGTGCCTTCCTTTGCTTTTATGATTGACGTATTAAACATTCCCATGTCCTTCTCTTTTCTGCTATCCATAAACAATACAGAATTGTGTATAGCTTACAAAATGTCCTCAGAATCCCTTTCTTAAGTCTTTTCCAGAAGACAATTTTACCAAACATGTTTTTAGAAACTTCCTTAGGAAACAAGCTGCATTATTACAACATTCATCTTAAAAAGTATCTAAAAATAATAGATTTATGTTTATAAATGTAGGCCTCTGTACTTGAGTATTAGATTACAAAAGATTAAGCAAAGAAAGAATAAAATACAATAAACTCTTACATGTTGAATTTCATTCTCTTCATCTCCTAACATTCAATGAACAGTTCACACATAATCATTCACTGAGTATTTTAATTTCAATACCGTTACCCAAACACAATTTTTCTAAGTATTTAAATAAATTCATAAGGTACATATATCCAGTTAATTAGTTAATGGGATTAGATTTCAAGTTGTTTTAAAATGCCGTGGGGGAAAATAAGGTTTATCACATATGCATAAAAATGCAACATATATAGGGCTTTTTACTGGTAACTTTCGAAGGCAAGTTGATATTCCATGGCAAGGAAAATACTCCACCCCACCAATCCAAAGATTGCCAATGAAATGAAAATATACAAGAGCCAAGATGAAGTACAGGCCAGTATAAATCTCTATTTTGTCTGTAATTTTAAAGCTGGTGAAGCTTCCAGCTAAACTCAAGATCTGTTGTCCTTCCCTTCCTATCCACATATTCCTACAGGGTTAGCTTATGTTTACTTGAGTTTGTACAGACTAGCCAATACTTCAAGTTTTACCCAGCTGAAATAATTTTCAATTCAGTAGATACCCTTCACACACTTGAATCTTGGGGAGAAACCTGGAATGAGAGATGCTGTCCTGATGCTGTCGGATCAGGCAAATCAATACAGATTAAAAGATCTAGAAAATGTCTCTACAGGAGGGCCCTGGCCAAAGACCCCTTAAATTCGTATGAGGTGTAGACTTCCGTAGCAGTCCATAAGTACCATTGCTCAGGATACTCCAGAAAAATCTGCTCATCTATGTTAACAGAAAAATGGTTTGCGAAACTACCCTAAAATCATCCTGGGTTGCAATCACATTGTATCTTGCTGTGCAAATTTCTTGAGATTCTTAGGGATCAAAGGGCAAGAGGAAAGGAGTGTCTGAAATTTATGAATCCAAATGTTCAGCCACTAGAACTGGAAAATTTCCAGTTTTGACAGTGGCAAAAGATGCTCTAAATATTATCAGTTTATATAATCTTTGTCCTCTTCTCTGATTATTGCTTATTTCTAACACTTTTAAAACATGTCAACTGCAGATTTATGAAGGACATGATGTGGTTTCGTCATCTTTCCCAAAGACTGCTATGGCAGACAGATCAATTAGAGAATCTGAAGCTAGAAGTAAGGGGACCAGTTAGAAGTTTCAATATGAAAGGTAGCTCCAAAACAGCCATCTATATTGGAGTATCTATTGTGCAAAAAAGATTCTAAGTTCCTGGATGAAATCCTTTGTCCATCTTTCTTAGGCTCCATTCATGTCCATGAATGATAGCCAATCACCTTCTAGTTGACATCATGTTTCAAATCTCTGTAAAATTGATAGTGAAATATATATTACACAATGATTTTAAAAGGATGTTTATGAATTAATTTGAGATATTTCCCATTTATTTGCCATTATTTTCTTTGAATTATCTGTACATGTGTTTGTCATTTCAAAAACAAGTATTCAAAGTCTTTTCTTTTACAATGAGTTGTAGGACAGTGTTTAAGGTGCATTATAAAAACCAAGAGAATAAATAATCAATACATTTTGCCAACCTAAATAATATCACAGATGAATTTTCACATACTTTTATGTGGTCAAGTACTCTGTTAGCCACTAATAAGTAAACTCTGTTGTATATGCCTCAACAACTATGCCCTCTTGATTTCTAAGAGGTATGCTCTAGAAATAAATTCAAATAAAGACATGCCTTTTGTTTCTATACATGAAGATTTATTCTCCAGCGAGCTAGACTGAAACAGGGAAAGGTGTCCCTTAAGAAGAGACAACAATTTCTCTTTCCACCAAAGCCCCAAATCGAAATTTGGCACTCTCACATAAGTGAGTTGAAGGCATACCATCCAGGGAATTCCCTGGTGGCCCAGTGATTAGGACTCCACACTTTCACTACTGAGGGCCTGGGTTCAATCCCTGGTCTGGGAACTAAGATCCCATAAGCCACACAGTGCAGGCCACGGGGTGGGGGAGAAAGTACCACCCAATTCCCTGCTCCCAGGCTGTGGCACAATAAACTTCCTTGTTTCTTGACTCAACCTTTACAAAAAAAAAAAAAAAAAAAATCAGAAAATAAAGGTTAAACTGGAAGCCAAATTTTGCCTATACTATAAGGCAAATTTCTTGTACCTTTTGTTCATTCATGTGTTGATTCTACCAGTAATTAAGACAACAATGTAACAAAAATTACTATCCATCAAAAACCTACTAGATGCCAACTTTTATGACAGGCCTTGGAAAAAGAACAGTCATAATGACACCAAGACCTCTAGTGAACCATTAATGTTTCATTCTATCTATGCACATTCTTGTAACCATTTTTCCAAAACTTGTCATGTTAAAATCTTAGAGAAACAAAAATATTATTCAGTAATTCAAGGCCTTTATAAAAGTTTCTTCATTGTGACTTCAGCAATTTTGGGGGGTGGAATATTTGTATTGTTACTTTGACTTCACTTAGGGCCATAATTCACTCTTTTAGTTGAGAAAACACCCCGTCTAAAATTCAAATCCAGTGTCCAGCCAAGTTCTCTAGAGAGGGTTATACATTATGCAAAAGATAATTAGAAAAATATAATGCCTGCATTTTCTGCCATCCTACAAAAGAAAAATCGGTATCACTGCAATAACTTATTCTCATAGTAATCATATCACAATTTTTTAAAATCCTCTGTGATTTCTTATTTTATTCAGTCCAAGCCATGGAAATGAAGTCTCCTTGTTTCAACTCTGGGTTCATTCTTCAGGTGCTATAGCATGGGGAGTGACTCTGTTTTGACTCATATTTTATATTCTTTACCACTTACAAACCTAGAGGAATCCCAACTAAAGTGACTAATTTTCAGATTTCATAAGTAAAGTGGACAGTTCATTATAACACTAACACTACAGAGAACCATCATTAGAAAACAGTACTAGATTTCAATAACCAATATGGCCAACAGAGTATTTATTTACTGCTAAGCTATAACATATTTGATGAAATTTCCTCAGAAAACAGGACACCTGGAAATCTATTGGTATTGCCAGTTTATGGTCCACTTAAAATGACCCAGAAGTGAATGCTTAAAATAAAATATATATGCCTAAATGCAAAGTAATTCAAGTTATGCATAATTCAGTGACTAAAACAGAATATAAACTGGATAAACCTTACCCTAAAAGTAATAGGTAGAAGTTACCACATCTAGGAAATCAACACACTATTCACTGAGATCATATCTACTCTTAGAAATATTTGTTAAAACATCTACTGTTTCCTAGAAATTTTTGTTTATTGGTCATTTTTATGACTGAAGGGCAGAAGTCACAGAAACAAGGTTTCTTCATCTACCATTTGAGAAGTTGAATGAAGTATCCTGTAGCAAAAACCCAGCAGCTCCCCTGTACTAACTGCTCCTATTCACTGCTAGCAAAGATGGACTGGCCATGTGAACACCTGAAGCTGTATATTAACATTCACATCTAGAACAAACATAACTGGATTTCAAATACTGCTCTTCTAGGAGGCCTTCACCATGCAACTAAGCAAGAGAGGTACTCTCACCCCTATGAACTCAAACAGCACTTTATTTCCACTTTTGACCAAAAATGACTAAAATGTATCCCTATAAATACATCGTAAACTTCATGACAAAGTATTTAGCTTTTCTGAAACACATCCTGGTATACACTAAATAGCTATTCCCAGATAAGGGCCAAACTGACTACTGAGACTACTGAGTATTAAGAGTATGACAATAGATTATCAGACAGCCCTAGATTCTAATTTCAGATATTTCACTAAAAGAAGTTAACTGTAAAGTATCTAATAACATTTTAAAAAATCAGTAATGTCATATTTCTTAAACATTTACTCTGTGATAGGCTCTGAACCCACTGACCAACTGCAGGCAACTGAAGAAAAAAAAAAATAAACAAAATAAACTATCCTTAAACACCAACATCCCTGTGAGGGCACTTACCACACTCATTGCGTTTCATATGTGTTCCATAAATATTCTTTCTGGACATCACTTAGACACCTATAACTCTGTCATTCAATGTTTGATCCAAGAGGTGGCAGCTTCCTTTTTATATGTCTTTGTTTCCATCTCGCCACCTGTGTGCCTTCTGAGATCCAAGGGTGAGCTCCCATTTTTGCTTTGAACAGTGTGTGTGGGCACACACACACACATATATACACACACATATATGTATATATATGTATATATAAAAAAAGAAAAAAGAAAATAATTAGCTCAGAAAAATCTATGAAAAGAAAAAAAGGGATGTTTGAAGAACTGGCAAAGTGTATGACTACACCTGCCATTTCTAGCTATTCAGTTTTCACATGTCAAGCCAACCTTTTCTGCCAAGAATAATGTCCTCTGAAAAGTCTATTGAGGCACATTGACTGGATTTCAGAGTGTCCTTTTAAGCTCAAATTTTGAAATCATCATGTTCAGACAAGGTCCTGTGTCATCATAAACCTAGCCAAGGCCTCTGCAATACACTCTTACTTTTTTTCTTTAAACAAGGTTATTTTACCTTGTGGTTTGGTCCACAAAAGGAGTGGTTTGTTTCTGTCCTAAAGGCAGCTAATACGACTTTTAGCCTCGTTGCAACACTACTGGGTAGGATCCACACTGACATTTCAGAAAATTCAGTGACCAAATTCTCTCTTCCTTTGGCATTGCATATGACTGCAAAAGTTTCAAGACCAAAGAAAAAAAAAAAAAAAAAAAACACCATGATAACATGCATTGCTTTAAGAAAATACAAATACTGAACATTATTATATTTATGGCCAGTCCCAAGGGAATTAGAATGCAAAGATGAGTAAAACAGAATCTGGCAATGTATTATAAACTGAATACCATGTATCTGAAAATTTCATGATACAGTAGAGGCTTATAACTGACTATGTGCTGAAATCAGTAAAACTTTTATTTGAAATTAATACAATAAAGTTTTTTTTCCTGATCTTTGTAAGATTTTGAAAATTCTAGACAAGTACTACCATTTTCACATAATTCCATAAATTACTTCTACCAGTAAAGACCTATAAAACAAAACATCAGTTTTGTTTACAAAAATTAAAGACTTCTGATCTCACTTATAATGTGGAATCTAGTAAATCTGAAGAATAGAATGGTGATTGCTTCCAGGGGCTTAGGGGGTGGGGGAAATAGGGAGATGCTGATCAAAGGTAATAAACTTTCAATTATAAGATGAATAAGTTCTAGGGACCTAATGTACAGCATGGTGACTAGTTAACAATATTACATTGTATACTAAAATTTTGCTAAGATGGTAGATCTTAAATATTCTCACACACACAAAAAAAAGAAATGGTAACTATGTAAGGTAATAGACGTGCTAACTAAACTTACTGTGGTAATCTTCTCACTATATATACACATTACAAGACATCATGCTGCATACCTTAAAATTATACAATGTTATTTATCACTTAGATATCAATGAAGTTGGAAAAAATTACAGGACTTTAAAATTTGACAGGATTACATGATTAAGTAACAATGAGTCTATGGTGGCAGGGAACTATGTCACATCTGACATGCTTTTATACCAAGTCCAGTTTACCTATCACATAAGCACAGAATACCACAAATAACTCAGAAGCATAAAGGTTATTTAAGGCAGTATAACTATTATATCCCAGAATTCTTACTTCAGCTTTAAAAAGTCCCAGAATTCTAATTGAAACTGTAAACCACACTGAAAATATGTATTGCTATGCAATGTGTATATATTTATGGAGTCACTGTTAATAAATGTGAACAGGAAACCAGGAAGTTGTTGTCTAACCATGTTTTAGATGAAACATGTATTCATTTAAATGCAGGAATGCAGGAAAAATTCTTAGGGACATCAAGTATTTACTTCCATGAATGTTTGCAAACTGAGTATACTGGTACATGACCCCAAAGGAACTCTGCAGAAGCTTTGAATTAGCAATCCATAACAAAATACCCACACTTACCTTATACCCGACATGCAATTACATGCATATCTGTGTCCCAAGTTTTCTTAGTATATTTCCCACAATTAAGAGCTCTCAAGAAAAATTCAAGGAAGCTCTAGGCAGAGAAGAATACTATTATCACCAAACAAAAACAGCCATTAGAAATAAGCATCTTGCAGAATCTAGAGCTCTCGTCACTCACCTCTAACTTACAAAAGAGGCCATCTTTAGTTAAGAATATTAGAGAACAAGTCTTCTTCAAATATGCCGTGACCACTCATGTCAAAATCTAAAGGCCATGCATGCCAGCAGATGTATATAAGGATGAATGTCTTCCCTCCAAAAACAGAAAAGAGTACCACAAATTATTTGAAGTTGATCCAGTGAGGAGACCACTCAGAAAATAAGACTCTTTACATACTCTTGCTCTAAAAACTGAAGGTTGTATCTGTCATATATATCAGGGTCAATTTTATCCTAAGAGAATGGTTTTGTCTACAGTGATCCAGATGCCTGGGGCTCTGATAACCACAGTTCCTTTGTAACATTCACAAACTCTGAAAAAAGTATCACATATGTATTATAAAAATATCCTAAACCAAGGAAGGCTTGGCTTCTTTTGTTCCTTACCTCATAGTGGTCACTAATCTTAAAAACTACTTTGGGACAGACCACATAAAGTTGGTGCCAGCAACTGTAGTCATTTTGAAGGCCCCTTTTCTTCCAGAGACTATTACTTGAAAGGCCATGATTTAAAAGCTGGAAAAGGAAACACAAATACAACCTCTGCTGATAAACATCGAAGGAGAAGACACAATCAGACTACCAGTCTTAAATTATTAAGGAGTTCCTACCAATCTTTAACTGTGGTATTTTACAAGCTAATTCCTACAATCAATAAGGACTCATTTATTGTCTAGTTGAAACCTTAGCTGTAAAGCTTAAAACCTCCTACCTCTTCCGTTTAAAAGTAATTTCATTGTTCCCTAACCAATTCTAACTAGATCTAGATATCTGGCCATTCCTTAACTATTTAACTGGAAGATAATGTCTACTTCTCTGAACACTTCCCATACATCACTAACTGATGCAGCTGGATATAATCATAATTTGTACTTAGGAGTGTCAACTGTCCCTGGCGGTCCAGTGGTTAAGACTCCATGCTTTCAATGCAGGGGGCGCTGGTTCAATCCCTGGTCAGGGAACTAAGATCCTACATGCCACGTGGCACGGCCAAAAAGTAAAATTAAAAAGAAAAAAGTGTCAACTATATTTCAGAGTGTAAGTTATCTTTAAGTAACACAACTTGTCTCAAATATGCAGTCTCCCCAGCTCCCAAGACCCACGCTCTGCCATTCATTTAAAAATTTGTAAGTAAATACTCACTAGTAGGGAATGATGATTACTCCAGGATAGTGTCATCTCTCTGACCGCACAGGCACAGGGCACTGTAAAAAGCTCATCAACTGAGGTAAACTTGCAAGGAAAAGGAGTACCCTCCTATTCCAAATGCTTTGATTGAATGAACAAAGTCTAATTCAACACCACAGTTTCCTTCTATAGATGGCCTTACAAGGCCTTTCATCACATCCCTACTTTCCTTCAAGTATGTATGGCATAGTAAAGTAGAGGGGGCTATGTGTGAATCTTAGATGAACCACTTAACCCCCTGGGTCAAGTTTCATTACGTGTAAAGGTTATTACCTGACACCAGTCAGTGCACAAAGTCAAAGTTATGAAGCTGAAAAAAGTATCACAACCATTTTATCATAAGAATTAAAGAGAAAATTATTTAAATGAGTTGGTTAACAGGATTTACCTAATCCAAAATAACTTCAAGACCAGAAAAATCCCAGTCTTCACCCTGACCTCAAAAATAAAAACAAAAGGCAAAAAAATGTACAACAGTACCTCACAGTTTAATTTATGCATTTATTAGCTAATATTAATGCAGCAGAGGAGACAAAAGCTCACAAACACTCCACACATTTCACAAGACACATTGCAGGAAAAAAAAGTGACTAAGGATCAATAGTATCCTAGGGTCTTGGTGGACGCATTCCTGGGGGAGGTGGACCTTGAAAAGAAAAAGCAAAATTCCATGAGATCATAAAAAAATAGAAACACATGTAAATATTCAGGGGCCTGGATAGCACCACTGAGAATATGTATACCCACTCACCTCTTATTCCTGGTGGAGGGGGTCTCATTCCTGGAGGGGGCATGCCTATTGGCGTCCCTCGAGTAGGAGGAAGCCCAATTGGTGGGCCCATGGGTGGTCTCATACCAGGTGGAGGAGCCATAATTCCTAGAATGAAAAATGGCAGAAATAAAGGCCTCATAAATCAGCTAAGATGGGAGCATTAAACACAAGATAATATTTAAAGAAATAAGCCTGGTACTAAGTAGAATTGAACAATTTCTCCTTGACCACTGCCATGCTGGCCATCCCAACTCAAAAGAGTCCATAGCCTTTCATTAAAAATCAGTGTCCAAAAGTGGAAAACATATTACAAGTTCCTAGTTAGGTAGTTAGGCTGGGCCTTAATTCAGTATCTTAAGAGTATTTTTCATCATTACTCCTCAAGATGATACAATTTTTTCACAGATCCACACCTATATCTAAGAATCAAATTGTTTTAGTTCTTGTCCATCAATTCCTTACCTGGAGGTGGGGTTGCTCGACCAACAGGTGTAGGTGCAGTCCCGCGCCCTGGTGGATACTGAGTTGGGGCTCCAGCAATACTCGCAGTAGCAGCAACTGCAGCAGCTGCAACAGTGCCTCTTCCCTGTGGGGTCATTACCTGAGAAGGAATGGTTAGAAAGACAGTCAAGGTAAGGCACTTCCTTGCATCATTCAAATACAGAAAATAAGAGGTTGATCACAGACTATTAAACAAAAAATTAAGGCAATTCTGCACTTCTCCTGTTATTCTCATTTAAAAAAATCTTGGCACACTATCACATTCTCCTTTAAACTGAACATGCCCCCTTTTAACCTAATCAGCCCTTTTGCATTTTCTCAACTCCCGTTTATCCATCCATATTCCTCTTCACTCACCAACAGTGGTGAGTTACTATTATCATGGTGGCTTTAATCTACTGCCTTCCTAATGTGCATCTGTACCTCTCTTCCCTCTACAGCATACGCTGCTTACATAGTATAGCATGGACTTTCAGATTTTTCAATCTCCTCAGCCTCAGGTTCTAGGCACTTTCTCCCAATAATATAAAAACTAACGGTTCCTCACCTGTTGGGATGGCCCCCCAACCCCTCGGACAGGGCCTGCTAATCCAGCAGGAGCCTGGGGAATTGGAACACCAGCTGGAACACCTCTGCCGGCTGCCCTACCAACCCCAGGGCCTCCTGCAGCTCCAGCAAGTGGTACCCGAGCAATGCCAGTCTGAAACAAAAAAATTATAGCTTGAAATCAAATGACTTATGAAAGTTATCAATAATCTTATTCCTAAAAAACTACCCTTTTCCCACCATTTTCCCATTATCACCTATCTCATATTAGTTCTGTATTCAAAACAGCATCACAGGAGGCATCCTACAGATTAAATTGTACATTTGTCAAATTGTAAGCCCATATATTTTCACGACCCTACCAAGAGGAAATAAATCACCAACTCCTACCCGTATCTAGGTTGCAGCCAGCATGTAGACTAACCCATCAGAAAACCCTTAATCTCCCAGTATAGACAAGCAAGAACTTACATCAAGTGCCAGGCACGTTTTACTTGACAAAGGCACACTATACTGTGCCTCTGCTGTACCCTGATTTAGCAAATATTTCAAATAATGTGATGTCCTTCCACATTAATGTTCTGTCCTGTCCTACATCTTCCTTACATCTTTGGGGGGTGGTCCCTCCACAGTCATGGAAACCAAGTTCTCCCCACGCAGCAACACCAGACCCAAAACCCGTTTTTCTTCACGCTCTGGCTGCTTAGCATTCTTTGGCCTGTAAATCAGAAGAAAATTTTAGTATGATAAGTTATGGATCACTCACTAACATTTTTATAGATAAGTATCAATGAAGACAATAATTGATGCCCAGATGCTCATGCTCAAACAGTTAATGAGTTATGACAAACAAAACTAGACTCAACTGACATATAAGGATGAATGGCTCTTTTCCTATCGTACTTCAATCTTCCAGAATGTTCCCTCAATGTTATACTACAGCAAAACTAATTTCTTCTTTGTGAAACACAGATGCAAATAACGTAGCTAGGATTTTTTTTTTAATAGTACTGATTGCAAAACCTGGAATTTTACTTTTTTCTTTCAGTTTTACTGAGATATAATTGACATACAGCACTGTGTAAGTTTAGGGTGTACAGCATAATGACTTACATACTTCATGAAATGATTACCACAATACGTTTAGTGGACATCCAACACGTCTTATAAAAGAAAAAATGTTTTTCCTTGTGATGAAAACTCTTAGGATTTACTCTCATAACAACTTTCATATATAACATACAGCAGTGTTAATCATATTCATCATATTGTACATTACATCCCTTGTACCTAATTATCTTAAAACTGGAAGTTTGTACCTTTTGACCACTTTCATCCAACTTACCCTCCCCCATCCCCTGCCTCTGGTAGCCACAAATCTGATCTCTTTTTCTATGAGTTTCTTTTTGAAGTATAAGCGACCTACAACACTATGTTAGTTTCTGATGCACAACACAGTAATTCAATATTTCTATACATTATAAAATGATCGCCACTGGCTAAGACTTTAAAGACAGGCAAAACTGAAACCTCGAGTTTTCATGTTAAGATGGGATTTAAATCATTTTTTAACTATATAAGTAAATACTGATGACAGACAACTGAAATAAGGGATGGGAACAGCAAGAGGCAATGACGGCGTACCAGAAAGTTTTTAATAACAGACACCTGTTTATTCCTGGACTTACCACATACAATATAACCATGGGAAATTTTTTTGAAAACTTTTTTCTAACCTCTGTGATTCTAATTTCTTCATCTGTCAGCAGCAAAAATCATACATGCATGAGGCTTATACTACATACTATAGGTAATGCATTATTTAGGTGAGATTATCCCTGTAACTTACTGAAGGGTGAAACAGAAATTAAGAATATACCTAAAGCATTCATCAAATGTCTTTAGTATTCATCAACATTTTAAGTATTTTTAAAAATTCTTTTCAGTAAAAAGGCAGATTATTTAAACAAAAAATTAACATTGAAGCATTCACCATCCTAGAATTTCTGAAATGATCCAACTTTGTATGCAGGAAGAAGACTAAGAATGAATAAAAAGGGAAGGACAGGAATATGTTACTAATTCTATTCAGATTTGAGAAGAACAGACTTATAGCAGGCAGGCAAAGGTCATCATCACCTTTCTCTTCATATCTGAAATCCCTAAATGAAGTGGTCAAATTAAATTTTTGGACAGTATATCGTTAACTGTGGAAATAGAAGAAATAAAGCTAATGGTCAAGGGTGATGCCTTGTAAATTCTGCCAAGAGCCTGAAACAAAGCCATCTTGAACGTCTGGAGATATTACAAGCACTGACCCAAATACTCTGAATGAAAAGTCAACTGAATGGAAGTAGAATGTCCCTGGGATCTAGCAAGTGGCATGCTCTTATTGTTAAAGGAAGCTCCCCAATCACAGGTGCAAAGAGGGTGACCTCCTATGGTAAGGCACAAACACACAGAGGTTATTTCTGAAGAAACAGCATGGGCAAATCACAAAGATAAATAAGCAAGGGGGTTAGGGATTGAGACCAAATCAACACTCACCATGAGGATTCAGACAAAACAAGGGGCATGAAAACAGGCTGGGCGAACAATTGCTAGACACAGCCTGAATTATTCTATTCACATCTCAACTCCTCAACCATGAAGAGTGATTGTTATTCTTAAGGTTCCCTCAATCAGAAGGAATGTTGCAGATTAAATGTTACCTATCATTTCTCAATTTTCTAAATAAATATAACTTGTTATTTTGATCATACCATACAGTCTTATTCCCAGTTTAGTTCATAATTGTATTTCCAAAATTAAAACAGTAGTGTGGATACAGCTGACTCTTAATACTGGGAGATTCATCCAATTCAGAGATGAGGCCAGGACATTAGACAAGAGACCAGTCCTGTCTTTTCCCTACCTCCTTCAGTTACCCTCACTACTGTTCTGCCTCTCCCTCAGTATCCCACTGCCCAAACCCAAGTGGCCTTACTTGATCTTCCTGAACTCATCACAATCACAGAGGATCAAGTTCATATGCTTGTCAAAGGCCTTAAAGGTGCCAATGAAGATCCGGCCATCTTGCAAGATACATCTCATCCTATAGTCAATGTGCTGCAGCATCTTGCTGCTCTTTCCCACAGTCTGGAAGGAGTAAGAGAAGAGTTAGTCATCAGCTTGTCTGCAGCTACTTTCTAACCCTTTCCTGTTCCTTCTCCACTCCTATACCAATCCAAACCTGGCTTCCTTAACAAAAATATCATGCCTCCATTTCTTTTCTCCATACCTTTAATATACTAGACCAAATTTGGACCCAGGGCCATTTATACTCCCCTATGGAACCCTCTGCTTCTCAAAATCCCTCCCTATGCAGTTTTCCATTGCCCTAAATATATTTCCTCCCCAGTAAAGATTCCCAAACCCAGTTCTCCCTTTTAGTATTCCATCATTTTAATCCCTGTCCTTTCCCCAATTCTAATCCCAAGCCCCAACCTCCTACAGAATACTTTACCCTGTTGGCTATTTCTTTTCCTCTAGACACCTAGCCAAATGGTGGGAAACTCCTATCTCCATCAAAAACTTTGCAACTCCCATCGACCCAATGCAAATACGATGTATCATTTCTCAGTTCCCTTTTTTTTTTTTTTCTCTCAGTTCCCTTTTAAAGGTCTCTGTCCTAGTTCCACCACACCCCACATCCCATATCATTCAGAACTTTGATCAATGTTCCTCAAACTCTTTTTCTTTCATTTTTGTCCCGCTAAGGCACCTTTTAAAAATATTTTCATCCTAATTGCCCACTCCAATGAAACTTTAATAAGCAGAAATACTGTATCTATTTACATACTGTGGCCCTTTGGAAGACCACAAACCACTGTAAAATCTAACATTCTTCCCATTCCTCAAAAACTAATTTTCAGTCCCTTTGGATATCTTTCCAGTTAATATATGTTCTTGATTAGCTAAACTTAAACAGAAACACAAAATGGATTAGAATGCTGTATTTCTCTCTACAGACAGCCTTCCTTTGAACCAATCAAGCTTCAAAGCCCCAAACCCCTCCATTTTTCTTTCCCTGCTGATTCCGCCAAGGCCTTTCCCTTGGCTGTGGTTTCGCTGGACCCTCCATTTTTAAAGTAGTCTTTTTATCTATTGAAATCTGACCTCAGAGTCCCCCATCTGCAGGACGGTCCCTTACCACTGTAATTATGACCAAAAACTCTCTTCTGTACTTCCTCACAATGCAAGATTTCTCTTAAGATGTTTCCCAAACCATTATACCACTGTAACAGGACAACAGACATAGGTCTTCACCAGTTGTTATTCCATGAAATGATGCATCATCTCTATAGATTAATTCCATATTAAGAACCCCCAAACACCCCACACTCTGGAAATCTATTATATTGGGCATTTACATTAGCTTCTTACCCCTCTGCCCTAATATACATCTTACCATGATTGCTGCTCCACCAAATCCAATGTCCACAGGGAAGTTTCAGGATCCTTAAGACCTAAGGGAAGGCTACAGATAAAGGTATGATGCAGATTCTCCTACAAACAACGCAAGCTGGGGCGGAAGCTTCGAATAGTAGATGGAGCCTGCAGAGGAAAGCATGATCTAGCTGCACTGCAATCTACCATGTTTTAAAACAGGTAGACAATTTTGCATGAAAAGCACTATAAGAGACATTCAAAAATATCCCCTCATGCTCTCATACCCACCAAGTAAACACCAAATTTCACTATTCCATCACCTTAACTCCCACATTGTACACACCCAGAGTTAACAGGTGGTTAAATTTAATTTTACACAGAAATTCTTAAATGTTTCAAAAATAAGCTTCATTTTCCATTCCCAAAATGTATTATTTTCTCTTTCCATCCTTATTTAAGGTGTTTCATTCTCTGGTCACAAATTAACACCAAGTCATCTCAACTTCAACATTTTGGTATCCTTAAGTTTCTCCATCTGAGTTAGTCCAAACTTTTGCTCCTTGGCTGAACCACCTAAATGTTTTCTACCTCAGTGTTCCCTTTCCTTAAGCCAAAGTCCCTTCAAAATAAGCTAGGAAATCTCCCTTCACCAAGAACTTAATGTATTATCATATACCTGCTTAAGATGTCCTTTGTTAAAAGGGGACATACAACTACTAAATGCTTACACAGATATACGGTCAACTTTCTTAGTAATCAAAGAAATAAGTATTAGAACAATACTCTCATTTTCCCCCAATATACTTAAGAAAATGCTTTGAATAAGTATGAGAACCAAACCTAGCCAAAACTGGTAAAGGGTCTCAAACTAATCATACTCATTTAAAAGGAAACACACAAATTATGTTCCTTTTGAATGGGAATTTGGATTTATGCATAAAAGTAACTCAGTATCATAAACAAAATCTGGTATAATTGTACTTTTAACAATGCAAACATTTCCAGTAAGATTGTTGTCTCCACTGTTTTTTCAATAGAGAAAATTTACAAACAGTAAACTGCTTAAGTACATTTAAAATCATCTATTTTAGGATGTGAAAATGAAATCATTTAAATAGTGGTTATGAACTATGGCAACATCAAAACAATAAGGTAAAAGAATGGTGAGGATACCATTATACATGTGGAACTATAACACTAGATTAGAAGAGATCATAATGATATAAAATAAATAATTCAGTAAGGATGGTAAAATGCAGAGGGGATGTTTCCCTATAATTACCAAAATTTGATGGCAGTTCAATACATTTTTATGAGAACTTGGAGGGTATCAGGTTTTCTAATAAAATAAACTGATCATTACTCAGAATATCTTCCAAGCTTTTTTCTCCACATGCAAACTGCCATGCATCCTTTGTGCAACTTTTCCTGAAAGTCAATCCTCCCCGCAATAAATGTAGTTTCTAATCCAAATTCACATGAGAAGTTTAAGGCCTATAATTCAGATGTTCTGAATTCTGATAGGATTCTCTATAAAGCAGACTATAAATTCAGGAATACTTGGTATATGTTTGAATCACTACCAATTTCCATTTTTATGATAGCATATCTAAGATTTAAGATCTTCATCAACCCATGGAGACAGGAAGTAAATTAAGTGGTTGTCTGAACTAGGGGTGGAAATGGGGAATGAATTAAATGGGCACGAGGGGATCTTACTTGGGTAATGGAAAATACTAAGAGAATGTGTTGCATTGACTGCAAAATTCCATAAATTTACTAAAAAGCACTTGTTTGTAACTGGGTAAATTCTATGGTATAGGAACTATACACCAAGAAAGCTGTTTTTAAAAAGTAAACTGTCTGGACTTTCAAATAATGGTCAAAATCCATAGTAAGATTACTTTTTACACTGCCATTGGTGCCCTCAAAGAAAAAAAACACAGCTAAACGTTCAACAAGACACTACTACTGAAGCTCACTCCCTTACCAACAATGGAGACGTGCTACCGGACAATGAGCCACAAGACAGTGATTATTAGGAAAAAAAAGGATGTAGCTGGATGTAGCTTTTCAAAACTTCATTTAAAGGGAAGAAATGTAATCACAAAAAGGTTTCAGATGTAAAGATTAATATAATGGAAACCAGTATCAAATGTGCATTTAAGGTGGGAATTTGTAGTCACCTCTCCAGTAAAAGTTTAAAATTCAGAGACAGGGCTTTTACCTTCAAGTGCCAAACAGATTTTAGAGTTGAGATTTCCCAATCCAACCCGTTTCAAATGTTTTATCCCGCTTGGCCTTTCAGTGAACACATACCTCATCAGCCCTAGTTCATAGAGTTTAGCTATTAAGAGATCAACAAATGCAAACAAGATTTCCTGGTATAGTGGATCAGAACAAAAAAGGAAGGCCAGTCAGGCATGCGTCTGTCCATCTAACCTGTCTGAGGTTCCAAACCCCTCCCATACCCACTATCTTGTTACCCAGTTATCAAGTATAAAAATGCATCTGGTGATTTGAGTCATGGACTAAAGAACTGGAGACCTCAGAACTGGGGATGTAATATGTATAAAATAATTTGCATAATAGGAGATACACATTTCACTCAGAATAGGGGTTGACTGACTGGGGAGGTTAAGAAAGGCTTCCCTTAATGAAAGGGACTTGAAATTTAGGAACAATTATCTCTCGTCCCTGAATTTAGCAGACCATAATCATGAACTCTTGTAAGGGAAAGGAGATATATCACTTTGTAGAATGATTAAATGTATCTCCACAGTAAAGGAGAACAAAATGCTTTATGAGGAAGAAAACAAGAGCAGCAATATCACACTGCATTAAGGAATTAGCAGTTACAGTAAATCTCCTGATGAAAGTGCACATAAGCAAAAAAATGGCCCCGAGACCCTGACCAAAAACATCCTGGGATTCCTCAGAGGAGGAAGTTCTCAAACTTTTGAAACGTGTGGAGTTTGAAATGATTAAACTACATAAATATGTAAAGCTTCCTTAAATCAAAGGATATGATGGTCAGACTTGGCCAAGCAACATGTAAGAAATGAGAAGTCTCAGAATAATGGTAATGTATTAGTGTTCATTCTCCTGGTTAAATAACAGACCCTTCACAGAAAAAAAAAAATGCAAAAAGTCTAACATGAGAAAACACAAATAAGTGGAAACTATTAATCCACAAAGCAATGCCATTTAAACTAGAGGAAAACAATTTTTCCCTTTTTGAAACTATTTATCAAAGGGAAAAAAAAGACAACAAAGGTAGTACTAAGAAATTATCACTCTAGCAAGTATTCTTGATGGCAATCAAGAATACTGCTTGAAAAAAAAAAAAAAAAATACTGCTTGAATACTGCTTATAATGCTGTTAGAAAGCAACATAACAAAACATTTAAGAATCATACTAGTATTTATACCCTAAGCCCAAAATTGGATCCTTACCCTAATAAATTAAAAATACCAAATATATCTTAAAAATATAGAACTAAAATTCATAACAGCATAGCAAACTAGGGGAAAAAAACACAAGTACAAAGGAAAAGTAAATCATGAATGGACCATCATTTATTCATTACAAATGATAATTGTGACTACTGTGTAATAAAATGAAGGAACATTAATGATATACATGTAAGTGGAATAGTTTAAAAGCATGATTACAATTAACTACATTTTCAAAAGAAAAGCAGAAGGGCAAAATGAAAGAAAATTCAACCTCATGCTGCTGCCGTTGAAACATGGGTATTTAAAGTCTGTGGTTTACTTTCCCATTTTTCTTGGCTATCACTCACATGATTTAGATTTTTATAATGAAAAAGAAAATATATCAACTGTTAAAATGCCTTTACCCATTTACATGTATAGCAGACTTTAGCACTAGTCTCAGACCTGACCCTTATCCCAGAAATTCATCTGGTTCTCTACCCTGGAATATTTACTTCATATACTCTCCTTCTACAACCCCTTTCCCTCCACCACATTGTATATTATCACCACTCCCTTACTGGCTCCACCTTAGTGTTTTCATCTTTGAAAGCGGTTCTCTAAGAGAGTAAGAGAGAGATTAGCCAACTTTTTCTTTTAAAGGGAAAGATAATAAATATTGTAGGCTTTGCCTGCCATTCAGTCTGTCACAAATACTCCCATCTGCCACTGTACTGCCAATAACAGCCACAGGCCATACGTAAATAAATAGACATGGCTGTGTGCCAATAAATTTACAAAAACAGGCAATAAATGGGCCAGATACTGTACCAACTCCTGCTCTATAACAATCCTAGTACCTAGTACTGTTTAGATGAAACGAGCACTTGAAACTCAGAAAATTGGATGGCCCTACTTACAGATCATAATGTATAATTTAAATATTACTTTACTCAGGAACTTACAAGAGTATGTAAACTGCACTGAGGAGCCAAAACATTCTTGGTTAAAAATAGTCAATTATGCACACTTACTCATTTAAAAATGCCCTTACTCTGGGGAACAGCTGAGGACAATGATCAGATTCTACTGCCTGAAATCAATTCCACTGTCTTGCAATCAAATCCAATCAATTACTGGAGAATGCTGGGTAAAGGATTCAGCTGGGGAGGGTTTTCCCTTTGCTTTAAAATTCGAAATGATGGCCGTAAACAGGCCTAATTAATTTGAGTTGAGGGGTTATATTTCAAAATGGAAATAAAGAAAATCTAGAAGAAAACTCATCTATAAACCCCTTTCCTCTCGTGGTTTCTAAAAAGTATATATTAAACCCTTTGGATTGAGATCTTAATTTTTAAAAAGTCGGAAAGGAAAAATAAAGTATTAAATCAAAATTAATAGCGTTTTCCTAAAAATCTAAGCAACCAACACAAGAAGACACATTGTAAATAAATCTACGTAACATTGAAAAATCATAGATTAATAGCTTTATTACATTGTCAGCTGATTCGAACACATTGGTAAAAAAAGGTAAGAAAAAGATAAAACAAAAAAACAATTAGTAAATAAGCATGGGAAATACTTAGCTTCTCATTTGCTAATGGATGTGATGTGTATTTATAATTCAATAGAAACAAATTATATATAATTAACATAAGCAATGAAGATGAAAGTGTAACTGACACTATTTTTTCATGATAATAAAGACTAATAATTCATAATACAATTCAGAAAATGTACCTTAATTTCAAATTCCTTGCCTCAATTTATTTTTACATCTGCATATCCAAGGAAATGATCCTATCTAAAGTTTTATTCAAAGCAATTCACTGAAGTTTTATTTCAAACTACCAGCAGAAAAAATGAAGTCTCTCACAAAAAGAAATTATAAAACATATTAGCAGGATATTCAGCAGCTATTTATAATGAAATATTTTTCATATGTTAACTTGAAAATCAGTACAAGTTAAATATGAATAAAACTACCTAAAAAGCAAGGACTATACAATGTCTGGAAAGTAATACATGACAAGTGTTAGGGTAAAAGCATTAAGATCCTGCTTTTACTTTTTTAAACTTTCTGCTATGTGTTTATTTGTATGAAGCCTTTAAGAAAAAAAATTTCTTTGGACATATCCCAAATAATTAAATGACCTCCAAACACCCTACCCTTTAATTAGTTCTTTATTCTTGATCATGACTGCATCGACTCTAACCTGTTTTGTTTTGTTTTGTTTTCTCTCTTGGAATCAGCTACCTGGGTGTTCCAATACTGCTTTAACCACCTCTTGGTGTCTCAGCTAAGAATGCCTGTCTCAGTTCCGCCTGGAAATCCACCACAGGTACTTGCTGCTGCTGCTGCTGAGATCGCCTTGGATACAGGTGACACCTATGACAAGAGCACAATACACATAAATGAAAAGACATTTTCCTATATAGATAACAATGTGAAAGAAAACACAGAGACCCTTACATTTAAGGAGATCCTCATTTAGGGTCAGAGCATGCCATTACCTTATGAAGAAAGTATAAAACAGGAGACTCCACACAGAGTTACTGGGACTGAGGGATACTTACCCTCTTTGGGGATACTAGCAAGGAACTTAAAAAAAAAAAAGAGCTCTTTTTGTTTAAAATGCCCTGTGAAAGTACCGTCAGTATAATATCCACTACTTACTTTCCAATCTGGAAACAATTATTTAACCCCCAAGGAGGGAGGTGGGCATTTGTTAAGGCATTTCCAGTGAGACATTAAGGCTGTCATTCATGCTGACAAGAAGTCACTACCTAAAACAAAGAACTTCCAGGGCCCAGGCTATTTAAGCTCTTAAACTATGTAAACAACCATCTATTAGTCATCAGGGAATTCTGGAAAAAAATGCTCAACATATTCCTACCTATCAGTCATCTGGCTGTGAATCTGATCCTGAGGATAAGAGATGCAGGAGGTTACACAGTTGCTGGCTAATAATACAAGCACGGGAAAAAAAAAAAAAAATCACCAGCCAATTCTGCCCTTGTTGATAAGTATATATATATGAAAATATTCAACAGCAGCTGGATTTGAAAATGGGACTGTGATAAAAGGTTTTCCGCTATTTTCTGTAGTTTTTAAATAACATTTTTAACATTCTGTTATATAATAAAGAATTAGGCTGGACTTTGTCCATGGTTCCTAGGAGGTAACCTCTAATCGTCTGAGTTTAACAAGTGATAGCAGTATCTTTGTTATTCATGGTGGGCCTCTGGGATCACACCAAAGTTAATGTTAACTAGATGACTCAGGATTAAAGCTGGGCTTAGAGAATATCAATACTGCTTACCTGTTCCTATAATCCACTCACAAAGTGGATAAAGGTGGCTGGGGAAATTACCCTATTTTCCTAACTCAAAACTCCCCTCAGATTCTTCCCCTAGTGCAGCATCCTCTAGTATTTTTACATAATATACATAACAGACATCAGGAAAATGAAGTTATTTCTTCTTCAAAAGCAACAAAATATTTCCATAGATATTGACAAACTAATGACACCTAAAGCAGTCTTTTACAAGATTAGGACATGATAATCTGTTATACTGGTCCACATTGATGCTGCACTGGATAAAGGCTCTAATAAAATGTAACAAATATGATAGAACCTTCACCCACTAACAAAGATCCTCCCCCAAGAAATCCCCTCCACCCATACCTCCACCAATCTCTAAACTACATCAAGATATTTCTAGAGAGTCTGGGGAGGAAAAAATGGCACTTTTAAAAACTCTGAAGTTACAAGAGACTGAAGGGGAAAAATGACATTACCATATAAAAGAAAATAAGCAAATGCCTATTATAAAGGACAAACTATATAAAATATTCATTCTTAAATAGTCCTTTTCAAAGTAATTTCCAAAACGAAAATGTAACAAAGAATAATGAACTATGAAGAATAAGTAAAATAAACATGGGAAAATGGAGAAATCTTTCGCCTCACCAATAATTTTAAATGTGCAAATATACTGAAATTTTTCCACATATAAAATGAACAAGTAACAAAAATAAGACACAAAATGTTACCCACTTTTTACAACAATTTCTGTAAAAAGCTTTATATTTGAAGTGAAATAAAATACAAATAAATATTAATAACTACAGCTGACCCTTGAACATGGGTTTGAATTGCGTGGGTCTACTTATATGTTGAGATTTTTTCCAATAAATATATTGGAAAAGTTTTTGGAGATTTGTGACAATTTGAAAAAACTTGCAGACAAACCACAGAGGATAGAAATATCAAAAAAAGAAAAAGTTAGGTATGTCATGAATGCATAAAATATATGTAGATATACATTTAACATAAAAATATGTGTTAATCAACTGTTTATCTTATCAGTAAGGCTTCTGGTCAACAGCAGGCTATTAGCAGTTAAATTTGGGGGGACTCAAAAGATATATGGGGATTTTTGCCTATGTGGGGGGTTGCACCCCAACTCCCTTGTTATTCAAGGGACAACTGTAATATTAATTTTCAGATTGACTGCTCTTACCTTCATTGTAATAACTAAGAAAAGCAAACAACCTAAATATCCATCAGTAAGCTAATGATAAATGTCACTATGTTATTACAGAACCCATACTCTGCAATTTGTAAAATAAGGTAGATTTATATGCACTGACATGGAAAGATCCCCAAGGCACATTGTTACAGAATAAATCTCATGTATGTAAACAAACAAATCACAAAGATGCCTCCCCTCATCCCATGTGTGTACGCATGAATGCATAGGAAAAGGTTTGAAACAATAGAGATCAAAGTACCTGAGGATTGTATCTGGAGAGAGAAGGGGAATGGACTAGTGGTATACTGAAGTAGGCACTCACTTTTTATCTCAAAATTATGTGTTAAGAAGAGATTATATTCATATATTACTAATACTTATAATTTTGAAAAATAACAGCTTTAGGAAAGAAAAATGATGTTACCCACAGATACTGTCAAGATTTGTGGTAATGACAAAATGCACATAACTGTAGACTCAATATATACCATG
Organism: Eschrichtius robustus; assembly: GCF_028021215.1. Lineage (NCBI taxonomy): Eukaryota > Metazoa > Chordata > Mammalia > Artiodactyla > Eschrichtiidae > Eschrichtius > Eschrichtius robustus. The sequence goes on along the minus strand of NC_090824.1, from coordinate 142,787,236 downwards.
TCATTAGAAATGTTAATATATTTTTAATTGAAATGTCCCTTCTAGAAACACATATGCATATCCTAAATAAATGAAGGGAAAAAATGTATACAAGTTTTTAACTGGATAAATGTACTAACTAAAAATAAAATTCTGAATATTGCAAAGCAAGCATGAATACATAAATTAACATCTCTTCAAAGCACAGAACATTTTGCAAGCACAGAAAAAGTGACTTAGTAACAATATAAATACAGCAGAAATAATTTTAATATAAATATGTTGAAGGATGTAGGATTTTATGAAGATACCACTCACCCACACATATATGGAAAAAAGGGAAATACGTATTACTAAAATTTTAACAAAAGTTAAGTTAGGATGGCACGGTTAAGGATGATTTAACTGCTTTTCTGCTATATCGATATAACATGCACAAGCTTCTTTCATTAATTAAATTCATTTCAAGCCCCTGATCACAGGATACTTTGTTCCAATTTGAAAATGCCCTAAATTGGTTCTCAACGCTGACTGTACTCACTCCTGGTTGCTCAGTGAGGCTGTTCTTCTCCGTTTGACTTGGACTTCTACCTCTGGTACGTGCTGTTCTGTGGTCCGTCTCAGGTGTAAACGGTCCCTGAAGCAGAAAGAGGATTTGCTTTATACACTTCATCAATTTTTGAAATAACCATTTCTTTAAAGATTATAGGGACTTCCCTGGTGGTCCAGTGGTTAAGAATTTGCCTTCCAATGCAGGGGACGCAGGTTCAATCCCTGGTCGGGGAACTAAGATCCCATGTGCCGCAACTAAGACCCGACGCAGCCAAATAAATAAATAAATAAAGATTATATTCAGAACTGTATTTAGTATGATGGGAGTTTTTAAACTCCATCTAATTAACCTAATTAAATCTAATTAAAACACGGTAGAGTGATGTATGTCAATTATATCTCAATAAAACTGAAAAGAAAAAAAAGTAAAATTGAAATCTTAGAATATCTTTATCCACCAATAGTCAAAAATCTATCCTAAAACCACTTTCTCCCTTTAGCATCCCTCTGACCTCAGAAAATTTGGAAGAAAAACTATCAAAAAATTAAGCAAAATTGTGTATTCCTACATATATTCACACATACAGATATAAAACTATACACTTACAGAGATACATTTATATACAGGCATACTACCCATACCTACATATCCCTGAAAAAATAACAACGTTGATTCTAAAAATGGTTTGAAAAATAGTTTACTATGATAGATCATTTCGTATAGTGGAATAAAGAATAAAATTTAAATTTCAAAATGTCTAAGCAACCTCTTGTGCAAATGCTTCTTAGGATTTGCAAAACAAGAAATTTTAAAACTGTTTAAAAAAAAGAAACATAGCCACTGACATTATAATCTGCAGAACAGCGCACAAAATGTCTGCTCAAGGGATCTGAACATGAAATCTACTTGGGTCATCCAGATTAGAAACTACAGGAACCACTCATGAAATTGAAATTTTAAAATGTCAAATCAGAAAGGAGAGAAAGGCATTTTACACAAGTCATGCAATGTAATTTTTCAAAGGCAGAATTCAAAGGACACATCCCAAAAGATAATTCCCTGAACCTGTGCTTTTAGAACTCATGTTTAGATTATGCAAAGTAACCAAAATAGCCTACCAATGACCCCAAATTGTTTTCTTGCTTCAAAAACTTCAATGTTCTAATCAAGCAGTAGAAAAGACCATTTTTTAAAAAATCACATATCAGATTTTTAAATGGTAAAAGTACTGTAAATACTTTGCTAATTTCCTTGACCTTTGATTAGACAATGTGACAACACCTAAAGTACCTAATGAGAAAGAAATCCATAAATAGGATTTCATCAAAAGTGAACATTTCAGAAAATTAGCATTTAAGGAAATAAAATGTTGTTATATGTACATAATGTTAATTTTTTGCTCCAAAATCACTTTCATTAAAAAAATACTAATCTGGAAATGCACTGAAAAGAAAATGTGATGCGATCACACAGTATTTTTCCTAACGGCCTAATATTCTATCAAATATTTAGGATGCCTTACACCTCTCCCCCCAAAAAAACCTCAATTATAAACGGCCTAATATTCTATCAAATATTTAGGATGCCTTACACCTCTCCCCCCAAAAAAACCTCAATTATAAACGGCCTAATATTCTATCAAATATTTAGGATGCCTTACACCTCTCCCCCCAAAAAAACCTCAATTATAAACGGCCTAATATTCTATCAAATATTTAGGATGCCTTACACCTCTCCCCCCAAAAAAACCTCAATTATAAACTCAATGACTAGGACCTCAAGAATGAGAAATAAAAATAAAAAACACAAATATAATGTGAGGTAATCCCAGTCTGTGATCTTCCAACAAATATAAGACGATCAGTGTCTCCAAAAAAACCCTATAGAATCATCAAAAAGAATTCTGAGCCACCCAGCATTCAGGAATCAGAAAATAAACTTCTCTGCCAAACCTTTATTAGTGAAGGATGCGGCCTTAACCGTCAACAACTCTTGCTCAACGTACCTTGCTTTAGAAAGCAACACACCGTCCTTCAACTAAGTGTCCTTGCTCTAAACTTCAGAAAGCATTCACACTCCCTCCCCATCCTCAAAAAGCCGTCGTACTATGCCAAATATTCACAAGGCAGGAGAGAGACCTTCAAACTTCAGCTCTTTCCACAGGGGCCGCCATATTGAGGTCCTGAGCCCGAGGGCAAGACTACAAAATGGCGGACCAGGAATGATGCACACTCATCTTGCAAAGGGCCAAATGATCAGAAGTTCATATTTGAAGCACTATCTTCCTACAAGCAGAAAAAAATAGGTGCAAATCATAAGTATCGCAAAATACCAGACTCCTGCTATTTTTCAAACTACTCGAAAATAATTCCAGAACAAAGCTTCCCAGGCTTCTGAATTTATATTTTCCTTAATTACATTCTAACTCAGCACACAAACAGGCGTACTGTTTATGATGCACGAGAAAAAAAAGAAAAAAGGCAAGCCCATCAAAATCCTGCAAAGAAAGTCCTTAAAAATATCCCCCCAAAAGTCAAAGTAGTGGAATACATAATACGGGAATAGTTACTTTGTTAATTATCCTTTCCCAGCAAATATTCACAGCAGCTCCAACTTCAAAAATGATGGAACGAAACCATTAATTTAAAAATCCGATTAAGGGCAAGAATTCACTAATCCCACATACACCCACATTCTACTTTTCTCTCTCCAGTCCTCCTTGAGCAAGCACAACTCAGCCCTCAGTTCCTAGGAGCCCTGGAGGAGCTGCGACCCCCTGATTTAAGGAAAGTTATCTATAAAGATGACATCACCAATGGAATATCCAGCGATTAAGAAATACGACAGACACTTAAAAAAGATGCAGTTGTGTAATTATATAATCTGGAAAGTTGAAATCAGAGGTTATAGGAACGGGAGTTGTCTAAAGGGATACTGAAGCCACCTGAATGTGGCGAACAGTTAAGATTGTTCACAATACAACCTAGGGAGAATCTACAAAAATGGAAAAGCACCTGCACCGGTGATGGAGGCTGTCTTAAGTAGCACAGTAAAATCCCGGAATGCCCTCACCTCTCTTGGCCTCCAGGCCCCCGCCTCTCCCTTAAGCGTGACAGAAAACCAGGGGCACACTGCGGCTGCCCTGCCATTCCAGGCAGGCACAGAATGTACAAATTGCCCCCTGTATAAATCTCTGGTCTCCCCACCTTCCCCACGCCACTACGGCACTGCAGGGAAATGGTGGAATGCCAGGCAGAGGCTGAGCAAACCTGTCTCCTTCCTCCCCTCCCCCTCCCCCCACTGCAGCACAGTAGGGAAGAAAACAGGGATTGGGCACACAGGCGAAGGAGGTGGCTGGCCGCCCCACACAGCAAAGGCTGCGCAAACCCCGTCCCCCGCAGCATGCCCCACTGCAGGGGGGAGGTGGTGTCGTCGCTGCTGCGCCTGCGCACCCTGAACCCACACCTTCCCTACTGCGGCATTAGGACGCGGCAGCCGCCCACCCAGGCCCACCTCCTCTACCTAGCGCTTCGCTTTGCAGAGGGTGCGGCTGACACCCCTGCCAGGCAGAAGTGGCACAGCTGCCCCTCCCACACTGCGGCACTGGGGGGGAGGGGCAGCACCCTCCCACCCCTCGCGCCTGCGCAGACCCGTACAGCTGCGGCAGCAGCCATCTTCGCGGAGCTGCACAATGGCAGTGACGTGACACCGACCCCCGCGCACTCCCGGGCTGGCCTTCGAAATTTTCATTCCAAACGCAGGGAAAACCTATGCGAACGACAGACACCCCTACGTGTCACATCCCAGAACGTGGCAGGTCCCCCGCAAGATGCACTAAACAGGCTGTGGACATCACATCCCTCATCTTACACCAAACCCACAAATGGGAGAAATATAAAGGAGTTAAGTATATAAGGACCGGACATTTCTGCAGCCACCCCTTCAGTTGAGGCGCAGGGTAGGAGTTTCGCCACAGTATTCAAATTCTAAGAGCACCACCAGTCACACAAAATTGAACGTTCTCTCTTTTCTTCAAACGAATGGCCTCCTCCAACTGCCCGCCCCCGCCCCTGCCCCTCCACCCCCTCTACCACTGCCCAGAGGGCCACTCTGCGAGACCCGCAGCCCTGTCACGACCCCACCGCCACCTTGCGGCCCCCGTCATCGCTGTCACCCCGCCGTCCCCACACACCGTGGCAACACAGGCCACCCCACCACACTCCCGCCACCCCCTCCAATCACCCCCGCCACAGCCACCGCGGTCACCCTGCCGCCTCCTCCAATCATCCCCGCCACAGCCACCGCGGTCACCCCGCCGCCTCCTCCAATCACCCCCGCCACAGCCATCGCGGTCACCCCGCCGCCCCCTTCATATCAGTGCCATAGGAGGCACCCCAACCACCCCCTCCCACTACTGCCACACACCAGTGCCTCCGCGGACACAGCACCTGCTGCCCCTTGGCCAGTACTGCGGCCCCACTGACCCCACCCCGTGTACCCTCCCCCACCTCACACACCGCGGTGGCCACCGCGATGTACCCTCGCCACCCGCAGTCACGGCCTTGGACCTCAAGGACAAAGGGCCACCCTAGAGAAGGTCTGAGGGGACGCGACAGGATGGTGCAGACGCGCCAAGACCTGACAAGACGCGGACAGAATACCCCCGAGGAGGGTCAGCCCAGCCCCAAGCCTCCAGAAGGTGTCCTATCCGGCCTCCGGACAAAGAACTTGAGGGCCCAGATCCCCAGTAAATACTGAAATACTTCTAGTTCTGGAAGCCTGGGATATCATGCAAACAAAAATGTTTCCCATGCTGCCTCTGAGGGAAGACACCACACAGCTGACCTGGCCCGCTCCATCGCGCCGCTGGCCGCTCCTCAGAACACACCGTTAGGCATCTCCGGCAGCAGCTCCACTCTACGCGGCCTTTGCCGGGGCGGCACCAAGAAATACGCCGGCTCTGCCTGCGCGTGCGCGGCAACCCCCTCACCACCGGGCCTTGGGCACGCATGCGCGTCTGTTTGCCGCAGTAGCGAGGTGCCGCAGCCCTGCTGGTGCCCCAGCGCCCTACCTGACAGGAAAAACTGGGGGATGGTATCTTCCAGACCCCAGGTGATCAAAGCACGGGGGCCTTAGGGGTGGGGGGACTCCAGGAGCCACCACCAGCCTGCAGTTAATGGCTCTTAGAGAGTCGCACTAAATGTTACAGTGGTACTTCCACCCAGGGGAGTGGGAATTATTTATTTTTTGTGAACTTTATAAATTCCGTACCTTTTTCAGATTTCCTTAGATTTTTCCCCAGTGTCCTTTTCCTGTTGAAAGGTAACACAAATATTATGTTCAGTAGTCATGTTTCTTTAAACTCCTCTTGGCTGTGACAGTGTAGCTTTTTTTGGTTTTGTTTTTTAACTTTTACCATGTTTATATTTTTACAGTGATCATTAATTACTTTAAGAATTAAAAATAAGTATTATTAAGATAAAACAAAATTAAACTTCACTCTAAGCTCTAGTGTACTTGACTGTCAGTTTCCTGACTCATCTTCACCCTTTTCTAACCTGCTCTTTCTGACGAGTCTGACTACTCTCCTAATTTCTTGGCTGCTCTATAGTATTAAGAAGCTGCCTTTGGATGCCGGGGAAGGCATGATAGGATCCCTGACCTTACAGACGATCTAGAGACAGCAGCCATTTTGGCTCACTCATTTATTGAAAGCGAATATTTTAAATCAGTTTATAGACCTGGTGAGCATATCCTGCAATTTGGTAGTGAATATACAGAAAAGGAGACTTCCCAGCAAACTATGATATAAGGACTGTGCAGCTAGAACCTGATGTCTCCCAACCATTCCTTTTGTAAAAAAAAAAAAAAAAAAAAAAAAAGTCGAGACATCCCAATTCAAACACTCAAAGATATGAGGTTAAAGAACATAAAATCTGGAATAAAACTATTCTGTATACAACTGAAGCTGGAGTCTGCAAAAACCAATCTGAACTACATTACACCGTATACAAAAATTAACTCAAAATGGATCAAAGACTTAAATGTAAGAGTAAAATGTAAATCTCTTGGAGGAAACAAATGTAAATTTGTGTGACCTCGACTTAAGCAATGCTTTCTTAGATATGACATCAAATGCACAAGCAACCACACAAAAAAAAGATAAATTGGACTTCATCCCAAGTACATTAAAGTTTTTGCTTCAAAGGTCACTATTAAGAAAATGAAAAGACAACCAGCATAATAGTAAAAAAAAATTTGCAAATCATATACTAGCTGATAAAGGAAGACTTACAATTCAACACTAAAAAGACAAAAAAAAAAATTTAATGGACAAAGGATTTGAATTAGATAATTCACCAAAAACTGGCAAACAAATGGCCAATCAGCACATGAAAAGATGCTCAGCATCATCAGTCTTTAGGGAAATGCAAATGAATAGCTCGTTGAGATGCCACTTCACACTCACTAGGAGGGCTATAATCAAAAAGACAATAACACATGTTAAGGAGGATGTGGAGAAATTGGAACCTTCTAACACTGCTCATAGGAATGTAAAGTAGTGTAGTCATACAGGAAAAGAGTTTGGGAGTACCTAAAAATTTAACCATAAAGTTACCCTATGACCCCCCACAGTTCTACTCCTAAGTATATAACCCAAAATAAATGAAAACATACATCTGTGCAAAAACTTGTACATGAATTTTCATAGCAACCCTGCTATAACAGTCAAAAGTGGAAACAACCGAAATGTCTATCAACTGATGAATGGATAAACAAAATATGTGGTATGGCATAACTGTACAATGGAATAGCGTTTGTCCATTAAAAGGAATGAAGTATTATTCACGCTACAAAATGGATGAACCCTGAATATGCTAAGTGAAAGGCCATATTTTTTATGAGCCCATTAAATGAATTGTTCAAAATAGGCAAATCCATAGAGTCAGAAAGCTGATTAGCGATTGTCAGGAAATGGGAGAAGGGCAAATGGAGATTGACTGCTAGTGGTTACAGTGTTTCCTTACAGAATGATGATATGTTCTGGAATTAGATAGTAGGGATGGTTGTAAAACATTGGGAATATATTAAAAAGCACTGAATTGTGCAATTTTTAAGAAGTAGGTTTTCTGGTATGTGCATTATAAATCAAATTTTTTTTTTTAATCCCAATTGAGGGACATTCTACAAAATACCTGACTAGTAATCCCCAAAACTGTCAAGGGCATCAAAAACAAAGGCTGAGAAACTTTCTGAGTCTTGTCACAACCAAGAAGAGCCTTGAGACAGAAGTACTAAATGTAATGTATTATCCTGAATGAGATCCTGGACATTATGGAGAAACTGAGGACATGAATAAAGTATGAAATTCTGTTAATAATAATGTACCAATATTGGTTCATTATTGTAACAAATGTACGATACTAATGTAAGAAAGACATTGATAATAGGAGAATATATGTATGAGGTACAGGGGAACTCTCTGTACTACCTTCAAAATAATTACGTAAATATAAAACTACTCTGAAATTAAAGTTGATTAAGGGAATAAAACTGATCAGAAAATGATATACAAAAATATCTTAACATGACTGCCTATAAAGGAGAAGAAGGCTCACAGACAAGGGTAGAAGGGAGACATCCCACTGAAAAAATCTCTGTAATTCTAATTTAAAAGATTTTTTTCTGTAATTCGAATTTATGAACTGTATGAAATAAAAAGTAAAGGGTACAGAAAAAGTTGTTCAAGGAAACTTGCCTGGCAAAAGACACAATAAACAAAGTTAAAAGAAAAAAGACAAGAGAACTCATTTGCTAGATACTTATATAATGAATTAATTATCGACCCACTACATCAAGAACTTATAGAAATCAATAAGGAAAAGGGAACCTCAAAGAAAAAAGGTTCAAGGATGTCCAGTCATTATGAAGTACTTTAACACTAGTCCAAATAACAACCATATAAGTTATTTCCAATCTCCAACCCTTTTACAGATTAGGAAACAGACCCAGAGCAGTGAAGAACCACACTCAAAAGTCACACAGTTCACAGGTGGTTGAACCCAGATTCAAGCCCAGCACCCTGCTTCCTGTGCCTCTGCTCTTAACCACTACTGTATGCTGTAATGTCTGTCTCGTAGGGGTAATGGCTCTCTTCCTTATAATTTTAATTCCACAAAGGATGTGTACCAATCCACATATATGAACCTCAAGCCCAAGCAGAGAGCTGGGAGAAAAGAGAAAACAGCACGAAAGCCCAAAAACTGCCCCCTTAGGCTCCTTGCTTAAGGCACTGGGTGGCAGTCTTTCACTACATGCACAATTGGTTCACAAGAAAGCTGAACAGGAGAGAGAAATCTTTGCTGCAGGATCCCTCCCCGATCCTGGGAACTGCAGGAGGGAGATTATCCTATTAGCAGCCTTCTTGGAAAATCCCAGGACCAACTCAGGAAGAGGCTGAACAGAGGAAGAAAGTAACTACTCCTCTAGAAAATGGTCAAACAGGACACAAGCAATAAAAAGACACTTCCACCCACAGATTTTGCACACATTCTCACTGTGTCTCCAGGCTTTGGGACAAGAATTCTCTACACTGTCAGATAACTACATCAAATCCCACCTACAGCCTATGCATTTTTTAAACAGTTGGGAGGGAATCAAAAGAAAGACTATTTTGTGACACATGAAAATTATATGAAGTTCAAATTTCAGTATCCAGGAATAAAGTGCATGCAGAACATAGCTGAATAGAAAAACCCAGGCACGGGCTTCCCTGGTGGCACAGTGGTTAACAATCGGCTGGCAATGCAGGAGACACGGGTTCGAGTCCTGGTACGGGAAGATCCCACATGCCGCGGAGCAACTAAGCCCCTGTGCCACAGCTACTGAGCCTGCACTCTAGAGCCCGCGAACCACAACTGCTGAGCCCGTGTGCCACAACTACTGAAGCCCATGCACCTACAGCCCGTGCTCCACAAGTGAAGCCACCACAATGAGAAGTCTGCGCACCGCTACGAAGAGTAGCCCCCGCTCACCGCAACTAGAGAAAGCTTGTGCGCAGCAACAAAGACCCAATGCAGCCAAAAATAAATAAATTTATTAAAAAAAAAGAAAAACCCAGGCTTTCCCTGAGTAGGGATAAATCCAGGTCCCTAACTCCTGTGTGTTTCTCCTTTAGCCTTACACAATTACCAGGCTCACATACAATACTTCACTTCTGACACTTTTGTCACCAAATGTGTGTGGGGTTTTCTCTACAACAAGCAATTATCCATTACGCCAGCTGAGTGTCTTACAATTTAACTCAATTCTAACACTAACCACCTCAGTACAGTGTGATCCCACAGGTCAGATCCCACAGTTCAGTCCCACAAGTCTGCTCCCACCCCACATCAGATTCCAAATGCAAGGAACATGTCCCCAGGTTACCCATAACTTCTGTGGACAGAGAATGTAGACTGCCATATCAGTAAACAAAGGATGTTGCCACCAGGAAGGCATCAGCCACAGCAGCCGCCCCCAACTGTGCACCCTGAGGGGATTCAGGATGGAGAAAAACAGGATGCTGGCCCTAGATGGTTAAGGTGCATATCAAAGGAATGATTTCAATGAGCCCAGACTCTTGCATCTTCCCAAAGAAAAGTGTTAAATTCATTAACTTGAGATAGCTGGTTTTTCTTTAATTAACAGTAATCTTTTAATGTTCCCACTACCTGGTTTGGGGGGAGTTTTTGTTTGTTTTTTGCAAAAATTTCTATATATCCTGGCTCCTCCTTTACCTCTGGGGAACAGTCCTTCAGAACTATCTGAGGGGCTGTCTTCTGGGCTTAAGTCCTCAGAAAATCTGCTGAATAAAACATAATTCTCAACTTATAGGTTGTGCTTTTTTTTTTTTTTTTTCCAGTTGACACTTCTGTTTGGCTTGGCTACAAATTGGAGGTTCCTATAACCTCCTCCCACTTCAGGTTCAATTAATTTGCTAGAGCAACTCACAGAACTTAGGGAAAATTTTACTTACATTTGCTGGTTTATTAGAGGATATGATAAATGATACAACTGAATAGCCTGATGAAGAGATACTTATGGTGAGGTCTGGGAGGGTCCTAAGCATAGGAGGTTTTGTCCCGTGAACCTGGGGTGCATTACCCTCCCAGTACATTGATATGTTCACCAACCTAGAAGCTCTTGGAACTCTGTACTTTGGGGATTTTTATGGTGGCTTCCTCACGTAGGCATGGTCAATTATTAAGGACAGGTGAGGGGTGGGGCTGAAAAATTCCAAGCTTCTAAGCATGGCTTTGTCTTTCTGGTGACCAGGAGCCACCCAGGAGCCCACCCAGGGTCACCTCATTAGAATAGACGATGCTCCAAGTGTTCTTATCATGTAGGAACTTACAAGAGATTTAGGAGCCCTGTGACAAGGATGAGGTCAAAGACCAAATATTAGAAAAAGAGATGCTCCTAGTGTTCTTATTACTTAGGAAATTTAAAAGGTTTTAGGAGCTCTATGCCAGGAACTGGGAACAGAGACTGATATATATTTTTTCTATTATCCCCCAGCTGCTTTGTACATTTGTTTACATATTATCTATGGCTACAGCTGCACAGTTGAGTAGTTACAACTGATGGGGTTAAGGGCATACTACCCCAACATACGGCACCTTGGCATATTGAATATTTTAAGCTCAAGGTGTTTGAGAAAATGGCAGAAGCAGGAAGGTCACTTTGATCTTCTCCCAACCCTCTTCCTCTGAAACAACTCATAAAAGCCTCATGTGAGATGTGCCCTCCCTATACCCTGGGGGGAAGGACCATCCTTATTTCCAAAGACAAAAGGATGCCAAGAAGAATCAGAACAAACAGGTTTTAATAAATTTCCCCCAGTTTTCTACACTAACCTCATCCTCTCCGACCTATCATATTTCTACACAACTGCCTATTCCTCATCAAACCTAGCATAAAAATACTCAAGGTCTGTTTCTAGGGTATTAATTTCCTTAGAAATGAAGGCTCCCATGTCACATAAAACTCACATTAAATAAATTTGCATGGGGAATTCCCTGGCAGTCCAGTGGTTAGGACTCCACGCTTTCACTGCCGAGGATCCGGGGTTCCATCCCGGGTCAGGGCACTAGGATCCTGCAAGCCCCGCGGTGCTGCCAAAAAAAAATTTTTAAGTCATAAATAAATTTGCATGCCTTTGTCAGTTTAATTTTCAGATCCAGCCAGGGGGAAGATTGAGGAAAGCTTTTTCCTCCCCTACACAGCAGAAACTATTTGGTTCACAAAGCCAAAAATATTTACTATCTGACTGTGAGGGTAATTTTATGTGTCAAATTGACTAGGACACAGTACTCAGATATTTGGTCAAACACTACCTGTATACATACACTACCTGCATGTTGCTGTGAAAATATTCTTCAGATGGGATTAACATTTAAATCAGTAGACTTAGAGTAAAGCTGATTATTCTCCATAATGTAGGTGTCTCATTAAATCAGCTGAAGGTCTTAAGCAAAAGCAGACTGAGGTACCCTAAGAAAGATAGAATTCTGCCAGCAGATGGCCTTTGGACTCAAGCTGTAACATCAACCCTTCCCTGGGTCTCCAACCTGCTAGCTTACCCTGCAGATTTTGGATTTGCCAGCCTCCACAATCACATGAGTCAATTTCTTAAAATAAATCTCTGTCTCTCCAATAAATTGGCCCTTTAGAGAAAAAGTTTGCTGATCTCTATGTTCGTCACCTGACTTACATCACAAAAGTTGTCAGGGATTCCTAGTCAGAATAGTGTAATTAACAATCTTCCTTTCAGGGATTTCCCTGGTGGTCCAGTGGTTAACACTCCATGCTCCCAATGCAGGGGGTCCGGGTTCATCCCTGATCAGGGAGCTAGATCCCGCATGCCGCAACAAATATCCCGCATGCTGCAACTAAGACCCAGAGCAGCCAAATAAATAAATAAATATTTTTAAAAATCCTCGTTTCACAATATATGTAAATGAAACCATCATGCTATAACATCTTAAACTTATAAAGAGAGGTATGGCAATTATTTCTGAATAAAACTTGAAAAAATCTTCCCCACTGTATTTATTCCTATATGCTGTACTAGGAATGCTGATTTTGAAATATAAAGCCTAAAAAATATTTTTAAAGAAGAATGCAAACCATATAGACCAATGGAATAGACAGCCAAGAAATAAACCTTTGCATATAGGTCAAATTATTTCAACAAGGGTGCAAAGACCATTCAATAGGAAAAGGACAGTCTTTTCAACACATGGTGCAGGGAAAATTGGAAATCCACATGCAAAAACAAAAAAAATGAAGTTGGGCCCTTACCTTACATCATACACAAAAATTAACTCATAATGGATCAAAGACCTAAACTTAGGAGCTAAAACTATAAATCTCTTAGAAAGCATTGGGAAATGCTTTGTAATATTAAATTTGACAACAATTTCTTGAATATGACACCAAAAGCATAGGAAACAAAAGAAAAATAGATTAACTTGAGTAATCAAAATTAAAAACTTCTGTGTACCAAATCAACAGAGTGAAAAAAGCAACCCACAGAATAGAAGAAAATATTTGCAATCTTATAAACTGATATCCAAAATATATAAAGAACTCCTACAACTCAATAAAGCAACGTGATTAAGAAATGGGGAAAGAACTTGAACAGACATTTCTCCAAAGAAGATATACCAATCAGTAAAAATCGGTATACAACAAGATACCACTTTACACCCATTAGGATAACTATTATATTAAAAACAAACAAAAAAATAAAAATAACAAGTGTTGGCAAGGATGCAGAGAAACTGGAACTCTTGTGCCTTGCTCTTGGGAAGGTAAAATGGTGCATCTGCTATGGATTCATCTCTATGTTATTCTGGGGAATAAAACAAAACAAAACAGAAATACCATATGTGGTACGTACATGTGGTATGTACATACAAGGGAATATTATTCAACCTTGGAAAGGAAGAAAATTCTGACACATAGCTACAACATGGATGAAATGTCAGGCCATTATGTGAGTGAAATATGCCAGACAGCAAAGAACAAATATTTTATGATTCTACTTATACGAGATACCTAGAGTAGTCAGATTCATAGAGACAGAAAGTAGAATGGTCATTGCTAGGGGCTGGGAATAGGGAGTAATGGGGAATTGTGTTTAGTGGGTACCATTTCAGTTTTGCAAGAGTTCGGGAGATGTATGGTTGATGATTGCAGAACAATGTGACACACAATGCCACTGAGCTGTACATTTAAATGGTAAATTCTATGTAACATAAATTTTACCACAATAAAGAAAAAATAGTGCAGAGCATTATGATGAGTAAGCAAATTATTAGATTCATGAAAAGCAAGTCCAGATGCAAATTTTTTAAAAACACAAAAAAAGTCAGTATTATACCTTTCCAGGGAAATTGTTTTGGTTCTATCAATTGTTTTATAAGTTATTGGTAAAATATATTTAATTAATTTTTGTATCAACAATAAATTCTGTTGATAATTTAAAATAAGTAAAATATTTCTTTGGTCCCCACTACCCTGGCCCCAACCATCATTAGTCCATTGGTCCAAACATGCACTATGATCAAAATCTGTCTCCCCTCCACTGAGACTCTGGTTCCCAACACCTTCACATTTCAGCACCACCCTTCTTACCAGATATCAGGAATCTGGGTTCCCTGAAAGTTTATAAGGCACCAAACTTGGCCTCCCAGATCTTGATGCCAAAGGGCATGTTAAGCTGTCCCTGATTCTTAAAGACAAGTTTTACACAAAATCATGGAATATAAGTAAGTGTATATTTCAGCAAGAGGTTCATTAATTACACAATTCAGAGGCCACTCATGGGAATCTTCAGTGGGAAGGAGCAGGAAGAGTGCAAAAAGGAGAAAGAATATAAGCCACACAATTTATAATACTTCTCTGCCTTAGTCCCAAATAGTGAACACCCATAGTTCACTTTTCTCAAAAGCAGGAAGAGCTTTCTAATACCTAACCTTATTGGGGGGCAACTTTTCAGATACCATTGCACAGAAAGCTCTCCTGTTTAGAACCTCCCTTGATTGTGTTTACTCCAAATAGGCCACACATGCTAGAAATGACATGCTTAGAGCAAAGCGATCTCCAATCCAGATGACTTGGCATGGGTCATTCTCCTTGGGATCCTTCAATGTCTCCTCTCCCTTCCTTACTCTCTTCCAAAAATGCTTTCCACTTCACAAACAAGACAAGAAATGTTACCAAGGCTGTTGCCCAAGAATCATACCCCTGCCACTCTCTCAAATGGAAACCAATTACACTTATCTAAGTTTCAGGAGGAAGCTGCATAGAGAAAAAAGACAAGAACTGGTTGGAACCAACTAGGCCCAAGATGGCAGAAGATTCAACCTCCAGTAGACCTTGAGCCTCATTATACACTCAGAGTAACACATTAGCTAAATGACACTCCCACCAGCGCCAGAACAGTTGATGATTGCCATGACAACAACCAGAAAATTCCACACAAGGACTAAAAAGGAGCGTTGCATCAGTTTTGGGTCCAAACCACACACCTGTCTCAGATAACTCATGAATATCCCTCTCACTCTTTCCAAAACCCTCCCTTTTATTTCAACTCTCCTATATATTTGGTGTCTCTGCCTGAACTGGGTTGAGAAGTTGATTTGTGAACTAGGTTCCTGCTTCTCCATTCTTTGGCCACTGCTGTTCCAGTCTCAGCCTCAGTTTCATTATTGACTGCATGAATCCGATCAGAAAAAGAACCTCCCTGGCTGAGACAAGGGGTCTCAGCCAGGCTAGGACCCCAGCATGGGTTCAGTCGACAAATCTGGTAATAGAAACACTCCCCATTCCTCCATGGTCCTATCACATCCGAATTTCAGCTCAGACTCTTGCCTCTGGCCTCTAACCTCTTTCCATCCTTGTCTCAGTTTGGACAGCATGACCTTCAGGAAGTCTCTCAGGAGGTTTTCGGAGGCAGAGATGCCATAACATAAAGCACATTCCATATGCCAGTATTTCTATCTAGATTTCAGATAAACCCACCTATTAAGTAAAATTTAACTTCCACCAAAATGGAAGTCTAAAAGGAAAGGGGTCTTGTCTTCTTAACTTGTGATCCCCTACAACATATACATGAATAACTGATAGCCTGCCTTGACATGGGCATTCAAAAATAGTTTAATTCTGTAAATTACAGGTTAGTAATCCTTTTCTGTAAAGAGCCGTAAATATTTTAAGCCTTAAGAGATATAGGTCTCTGTAGCAACTACTCAACTTTGCTGCTGTAGTGTGAAAGCAGCCATAGACAATGTGTAAACAAATTTGCATGACTGTATTCCAATAAAACTTTACTATGGACACTGAAATTTGAAGAAATAGTACTCTGATTTTTCTCAACTACTTAAAAATATAAAAACCAATTTTATTTCACAAGCCTTATACATACAAGGCAGAGGTCTGGATTTGGCTACAGGTTGTACTTTGTTGACCCTCAGTATAAATGAATACAGTTTGAATCAGTCCCAAATGTATCTCTATGATCCCATTCTTTCTGTTTCTCCAATTATCCTGTAGACTTAGCCATATCTCACTAGAGAACAACACTGATAAAAATCTTTCAATGCATGCCATGTTCCCTCTACTCTATGGGGCCTGTATACATGTTAAATCCCAAACTTTTGCTCTCCCTTCTCTCTCCATATGTTTTTGAGGCAGGTCTTTTGCTTTTTGGCAATGCCTCTGATGTGTTCAGTTTCCTTGTCTGTGAACTTCCATCAAATCCCTCTATTTCCATACCCCGGGCTTACCCATGAGCCCCAACCCAATTATTGCCTTTCCTAAGAATCTCTTCCTGATCACCCTCCACTAGGCTCCTAAGCACCAGGCACTTAGCTCATTTTCCTCTCGTAGACAGCAGGTTGTCTGATTGTTTGCCCTCTCTCTTTTCCAAACTAGCTTCCCACAAGAGTCATAGCTGTTTTGCCAACAATTCCACAAATGGGCTGACAAAAAGTAAACGTTCAATCAACATTACGGAATCAATGACTCTCACTGCTGGGAGGCACAGTATAATTAACAAAGAAGAAGACTGAAATAAGCTAGAAACCATTTAGTGTATCTGGCATCATTGCTAGTATAGACAGGGGCTTAGGAGAGGAGGGCCAACAGGCAAAACTAAAAAACAGAAGCACTGGCTCTGTGGTGGTAAGTGATGGGCTGAGGAGAGTGCCATAATGGTTGCAACTTGCCACTGGGGCTGCCTGGCAGTTCACAGGATATGGAGCCCCAGCCCTGAAAGAGAGACCCCTTACTGCTGGTAAGATAGGAAGGGGGCAGGGCACTACCTTTAAAAGAATGACAACAACTGAGGACATGACATAAACTGGTTAGAAACAACTAGGTCAAAGATGGTGGATGATTGACTTCCACTAGACCTTGAGTCTCAGTGTATGCTCATTGTAATATATCAGCTAAATGACACAACCACAGGCACCATGACAGTTCTGAGGCCAATGACTATAAAAGGCCAAAAAGCAGGTGTAGCCCAATTCCTAGAAATCCCCACCCCTTCCCCAAAATAGTTGGAATAACCCTCCCATTCATTAGCCTATGAAATTACCCACCCCTGCGAAAACTGACAACCCTGTATCCTAGTGCCTCTCCCCTTCTGAGATGGCCCACACTCTATGGAGTGTGTATCTCCCTAAATAAACCTTCTTTCACCTTACTATGGCTCGCTCTTGAATTCTTTCCTGTATGAAGCCAAGAACCCACACTCGGTGGCTATCCCAGGGACTTGGATGTGACCTGCGATGTTACCATTCTCTCTGGCCCCACTTTCTTTCCTGCAACACTCGGGAATTGGATACCTGTGATACTGCAATTTAGAATAAGAAATATATATTTGGTCCCTCTTTCTGGCACAGAGCTCCTAAAACCCTTGGAATTTCTGGTGCTGAGATTGAAAAAGGTATCTTTTGTTATGTTAATAAGGTGACTTTGGAAGGTAGGGAAGGGTGAGGGCTGGCTTGGTTGCCAAGATAACCAACTGATAAGAGAGTTGAAACTTTCTGTCCCATCCCCAGACCTCTGAGGAGGGGAGAAGGGCTGAAATTAAAATCAATCTCCAGTGGTCAATGATTTAATCAATCATGCCTATATAATGAAGACTCCATAAAAAAAACAAAAGGATGGGGTTTCTAAAACTTCCAGGTTTGTGAACTAGAACACTTCCATATGCCACAGTGCTGGACCCAAACTCCATGGGGACAGAAGTTCCTTTGTTCAGGACCTTACTCTAGGTATCTGTTCCTATCGCTGCTGATTCCTAACTTTCAATATCCTTTGTAATAAACTGATAATCTAGTGAGTAAATTGGTTTTCTAAGTCCTGTGAGCCATTCTAGCAAATTAATTGAACCCAAGGAGGGGATCGTAGGAACCTCTGATTTTTAGCCAGTTGATCAGAGACACAGGTGACAACCTAAACTTGTGATTGATATCTGAAGCAGAAGGGGGCAGTTTCGTGGGACTGAGTGCTTAACCTGTGGAATCTGATGCTATCACTGGATAGATAATGTCAGAATTGAGTTGAATTGCAGGACACCTAGGAGTGTCAGAGAATTGCTTGGTGGTGTGGGGGAAAACTTCCCACATGCTGGAATTGGGAATTGCAGAAACATTAATACCCAAAGTCCAGCCAGGCCTCAAGTGCCACTCTTATCTAGCTCCTGCACCAATGACAGCTCCAGAAACCCACCTGTTAGGAGGGAAAGACAAAGTGGTAGGGAACTGAGGAAACTGATTTACTTGAGGGCTTCCCTTCAAGTACTCCTTTATTCTCTAGCACATCCTCTGAATAGAGTGATAAGGAAACTCATGCACAGATAGTATAAGGCAGGGGTTCCCAACCCCCGGGCTGTGGACTGGTACCGGTCCACGGTGTGTTAGGAACTAGGCCGCACAGCAGGACGAGAGTGGCGGGTGAGCCAGCGAAGCTTCATCTGCTGCTCCCCATCTCTCACATTACCGCCTGAACCATCCTGAACCATCCTCCCCACCACCCCGGTCTGTGGAAAAACTGTCTTCCACGAAACCAGTCCCTGGTGCCAAAATGTTAGGGACCACTGGTTTAAGGGATTGCCTAAGGTCCCAAAACTTTTTAAAATTATCAGAAGGCTATGAAAATCATAAGCGCGAGTCACTGAATCAGCAAGATACAGACTGTACTACAGATGTGGAAGACACTAGAGATGCTGAAGAAGAACTTACCAAAGAAGGTGAAGAAATATGAAATGATATGGAAGAATGTCAGAATATATCATTGCTTGCTGGAACTGAGACATTCACTGATTCAAATGCTCAGTTATCATTAATTATGTCAGTGAAATGTTTGACCACCACTGGAATTAGTCAATGGCAAAAAGAAACTCCTAAATTAATCCCACTGAATGAAGATGTTCTAGTAACATTAGGAAAAGAAGAGTTCCAAAACTTAAGACATGATCTAGAAATGGTACTGTCTAGAATAGTAATGTCAAAGAATGAAAAGATAAAGAAAAAATAGTGGCTGGATGAACAGCAACAGATACTGGAATCTCTTAATATAGTAAACAATGAAACATCACATAGTGACATTTTTTTCTGAATTGAGAACCTTTAATAAGCTGAAAACAAAAATGCTTAATATAAAAGAATTAAGGGTGTGGAGAAAAGGGAACCCTCTTGCACTGTTGGTGGGAATGTAAGTTGATACAGCCACTATGGAGAACAGTATGGAGGTTCCTTAAAAAACTAAAAATAGAACTATCATATGACCCAGCAATTCCACTACTGGACATATACCCTGAGAAAACCATAATTCAAAATGAGTCATGTACCACAATGTTCATTGCAGCACTATTTACAATAGCCAGGACATGGAAGCAACCTAAGTGTCCATCGACAGATGAATGGATAAAGAAGATGTGGCACATATATACAATGGAATATTACTCAGCCATAAAAAGAAACGAAACTGAGTTATTTGTAGTGAGGTGAATGGACCTAGAGTCTGTCATACAGAATGAAGTAAGTCAGAAAGAGAAAAAAGATACCGTATGCTAACACATATATATAGAATCTTAAAAAAAAAAAAAAAGGTTCTAATGAACCTAGGGGCAGGACAGGAATAAAGATGCAGAAGTAGAGAATGGACTTGAGGACATAGGGAGGAGGAAGGGTAAGCTGGGATGAAGTGAGAGAGTAGCACTGACATATATACACTACCAAATGTAAAATAGATAGCTAGTGG
The DNA here is from genome assembly GCF_028021215.1 of Eschrichtius robustus. NCBI lineage: Eukaryota > Metazoa > Chordata > Mammalia > Artiodactyla > Eschrichtiidae > Eschrichtius > Eschrichtius robustus. Next base: position 142,767,384 of record NC_090824.1, on the reverse strand, counting down.
GAAGCAGCCGCATAGCACAGGGAGATCAGCTCTGTGCTTTGTGACCACCTAGAGGGGTGGGATAGGGAGGGTGGGAGGGAGACACAAGAGGGAGGGGATATGGGGATATATGTATACATATAGCTGATTCACTTTATTATACAGCAGAAACTAACACAACATTGTAAAGCAATTATACTCCAATAAAGATGTTTTTTAAAAAACAAGGATTTAAGGAGAAATTCTTGATTACCTTGGGTGAGTTTTGAGAAGACCATTTCCCTGTAACTGATAGAAAATTGAAACAGAAAAACATTGTCTATTCTTGCCTCCTTTGTTGTAGATTAATTGACCATAAGCGCCTGGGTTTAGTTCTGTGCTCTTTATTCTGTTCCATTGACCTATGTGTCTGTTTTTATGCCAGTATCATATCATTTTGATTACCGTAGCTTTGTGTATAGCCTGAAGTCAGGGAGCCTGATTCTTCCAAAACTGTCCTTTCTCAAGATTGTTTTGGCTATTTGGGGTCTTTTGTGTTTCCATATAAATTTTAAAATTATTTGTTCTAGTTCTGTGAAAAATACCCATGGTATTTTTTTAAAAATATTTATTAATTTATTTATTTGGCTGTGCCAGGCCTTAGTTGCAGCAGGAAGAATCTTTGTTGTGGCATGCTGGATTCTTAGTTGTGGCATGCGGGATCTAGTTCCCTGACCAGGGATCGAACCTGGGCCCCCTGCATTGAAAGCATGGAGTCTTAACTGCTGGATCACCAGGGAAGTCCCACCCATGGTATTTTGATAGGGATTTCATTGAATCTGTAGATTTCCTTGGGTAATATGGTTATTTTAACAATATTGATTCTTCCAGTCCAATCACACAGTATAACTTTCCATCTGTTTATGTTGTCTTCAATTTCTTTCATCAGTGTCTTATAGTTTTCCAAGTACAGGTATTTTGATCCCTTAGGTAGGCTTATTTTTATGTATTTTATTCTTTTTGATGTGATGGTAAATGGGATTGCTTCCTTAATTTCTCCTTCTGATTAAAAAATGGGCAGAAGACCTGAATAGACATTTTTCCAAAGAGGACATACAGATGGCCAACAGGCACATGAAAAGATGCTCAACATGGCTAATCATTAGGGAAATGCAAGTCAAAAGTACAATGAGGTATCACCTCATATCTGTCAGAATGGCTATCATCAAAAATAGCACAAATAAGGGAGTTCCTGGTGGCCTAGTGGTTAGGATTTGGCGCTTTCACTGCAGAGGCCTGGGTTCAATCCCTTGTTGGGGAACCATCCTGCATGCCGTGTGGTGCAGCCAAAATACAAAAAAAGAAAAAAAAAAAACAACCCACAAATAACAAATGTTAGCCAGAACTTGAAAAAGAAAACCCTCATACAATGCCAGTATGAATGTAAATTGGTACAGCCACTGTGAAAAACAGTTTGGAGGTTTCTCAAAAAAACTAAAAATAGTACTAACATATGTCCCAGTAATTCCACTCCGGGGTATATATCCATAAAAAATAAAAACACTAGTTAAAAAAGATACATGCACCACAGTATTCATAGCAGCATTACTTAAAAGAGTCAAGATATAGAAGCAACCTAAGTGTCCATCAACAAATGAATGGATAAAGAGGCTGAGTAATATTTCATTGTATGTGTATATAGAACATATATTTTGTTCCATATATACATGGACAAGAACAAAATTTTGCCATTTGCAGCAACATGGATAGACTTGGAGGGTATTATGCTAAGTGAAATAAGTCAGAGAAAGACAAATACTGTATGATATCACTTATATGTGGAACCTAAAAATACAGTAAGTTAGTGAATATAACAACAACAAAAAAAGCAGCAGACTCACAGATATAGAGAACAAACTAGTGGTTACCAGTGGGGAGAATGAAGGGCGGAGGGGCAATATAGGGGTATCGGATTAAGAGGCACAAACTGTTATATATAAAATAAGCTACAAGGATATATTGCGCAACACAGGGAATATAGCCAATATTTTATAACCATAAATAAGGCATAACATTTAAAAATTGTGAATCACTATATTGTACACCTGTAACATACAGTATTATACAGCAAATATACTTCAATAAAAAATTTTGAAAATAAATTAATTAAAAAGAACTACTTTAAAAATGATAACAAAAATATGGAGAAAAAAAGAAAATCATTAAAAAATCAACTGCATAACTGATAGCATTACATGAAATGTTAGAGATTCATATAAATAGATTATTTGGTATCCCACATGATCCATATGTCAAAATTAGTGATTACTTTTGGCCACCTTATAATGAACTGCTATTACTTAAAGGAATTGCCTTGAGACATCTAGAAGATTCAATCCAAATAAGATTAGAATTCTTCTATGAGTAAAAAGATGGTCTTTTTCTTTAAGTGCACAGTACTTAAAGAATCCTTTTTGTTATTCAAAGATAACAGAAATACTGAAGACTACTTGAATGAAGAACATAAAATCAAAGCACTTAGTCCATCTTTCTTTTATTCTTAAAATGGCATATGCTGCAATCTTATTCATTTTAATATAGTCCTCTTTCATTCAAGTCAGTGCTTTAGTGTTTTAAACTGTACGAACAAGAATGCAAGTAAAGGGCTTCCCTGGTGGCGCAGTGTTTGAGAATCTGCCTGCCAATGCAGGGGACACGGGTGCGAGCCCTGGTCTGGGAGGATCCCACATGCCGCGGAGCAACTGTCCCCGTGAGCCACAACTACTGAGCCTGCGCATCTGGAGCCTGTGCTCCGCAACAAGAGAGGCCGCGATAATGAGAGGCCCGTGCACCGCGATGAAGAGTGGCCCTCACTTGCCGCAACTAGAGGAAGCCCTCGCACAGAAACGAAGACCCAACACAGCCAAAAATAAATAAATAAATAAATAAATAATAAAAATAAAGGAATTCCTTTAAAAAAAAAAAGTAAAATAAATATCCTTTTTTTAAAAAAAAAGAATGCAAGTAAAAAATATTCTAGACCTAATCATTACAAAACATTTAATGAACCTTACTTCATGCAGTACTCTTTAAAAATTCTTCGTTAATTTATATTGATAATGAAATATTTTCCATTTAAATTTTATGACAGTTTCTTTTACGTATTTTGACTTCCATTTGATGTTTAACTCATTCATTTAGGAATTATAATGGGCAGACCATTTTATTTGAAGATGGTTCTAAAATTAAAGTAGTATCTGATACAGAAGATAGCAAAATTTTAAAATATTTATCAAATCTGTTTCATGTATACTGCCTTCGTTTTAGATTTGTTTAAAAAAAGGAATATAAAATACTAATGGATAGAGTTAGCATGAAAACTAATGGATAAACTTATAAACTTTCATAAAATGAAAACTATTTTAATGTGTATTATATACCAAATGATATTATATATTAAACTACTCTTGATTCTGTTATTACCAACAAAATTGTTTTCATAAAATTGTATTAATCCTTTTCTGGACTTTTCTGTAATCCTTTTCTGTGATTTTTCTGTAAATAAAACACTCTAATTTAAAAACAAAAACAGGGAATTCCCTGGCAGTCCAGTGGTTAGGACTCAGTGCTTTCACTGCAGGGGCCCGGGTTCAATCCCCAGTCGGGGAACTAAGATCACACAAGCCACGTGGCACAGCCAATAGATAGACAGACAGATTAATTAATTAATTAATTTAAAAACTAAGCAACAAAGTGGAAGCAAAACTAATTGTGAAGTTACTGGTAATCAAAGACTATGCAATTGTAATTAAAATAACAAAATAAATTTTAAAAAATTAGCTTGTAGCAATGTACTTTCAATTACAAAACAGCTTTTAAAATTGTTAAAACTCAGTTCCAATAATGTATAGATATAACAGGATATAGATTCATAGATTTATGAAGATAGTAATCTATCTTCCAAGAATTTAAACTAAGGACATGGGCACAATAAAAGAAAAATATTTATGCATAAAATATCCTTCCCTCTCTTTCATAAAGCAATATAATTGTCCATTCCACCAAGGAAACTTTAAAAACCAATAAGTCACCTATTCAACATTTACTCAGAACCCCAAAGTTCAATCTTAAAGAAGTAGGTTTTTCATTCTCTTCTGTAGGCAAACTTGAAATGTGTTTACTTAACTTTACTTGAAAAATATGATTTTTCTCCTGTTGCAGAGTCTGATACTGACAGAAAAATCACTGCTTGAACCCAGACCTCGTGTTCACTATCCAACAGAAAAAGAAATGTTGGGCATAGCTTGGAAGAAAATGTCAATATGACTTTCATAGGAAACTGTGTGGCAGCCCCAAGGAAGGTTGGCTGGGACTCAGCCCAGGGTCTGAGGCTTCTTCTGCCATGCAAGGCTCAGGCAAATAGGCTGCCACTGTCGCGAGGGTGGTACAGGGTCCCTGCAGCTGCCCCTGAGCCAAGGTCACTCGAGGCCCTGGGTGCCTACAATTATTCCTCTTCCTCTTGGATCAAGCCCTTCTCACTTTCCAGAAGCCTGTTTTCATTTTCTGTGACATTTTCAAAAGTTTGATATTAAATCTTTGTTGGCTGTATTGTGCTCCTCCAGCCTGACAAGCAATGGTAGGGAAGGGGAATGGAGAAGAGGAAAGGAAGGGGAGAAAGAGGAGGAGAGAAGACAACACTGGGAGAGAGGGTTGTCAATGTGGAAGGAGGTGATACAAATAGGGAATGGAAGAAGGCAAGGAAAAATCCTGTGGGACTGAATTGGGATTGAACACATTATATATACTTGAAAGAAATACAAAACCCCATACAGAGTTTTATATGTCTATATATACTTATATACAACTACATATAGTTATATATACTATATATAGTTATAGTTATATACATAGCTATGTCTATATATCTGAAAGGACCTAAAAGCAATAATCTATTAGTAGCACTGAGACTTCAGCTTCTAAATACCTTTCCACATTGTAGGAAATGAGTGGGGGGCAAGATGGGAGGATGGGGGAGAAAAGTCCTTTCTTATAGAATGTCAACTACAAAATACTGAAGGAATGATGTAGTTATAAAACATCATTTTGGACTATGATAGTAAAAAATTGTTTCATGCAAACCAAAAAGGCATCATGATTTCAACCTAAATAGAGCTTGGCAAGTTTTTTTTTTTAATCATTACAAGACAAAAATTTAATGAAAATTAGTCAGTGGGTATGTAATAATCCAAAGGGCTAAACAGTTACATGGAACTGTATTAGAAATTTAAAATAGAAGTAAATGAAGTAACTGTTACATGTTATCATCATCTGATTCATCTTCTTCCTTCAAAGATTCCTTGGCATATTTCTCTGCCAAGGTGACACAGTCTTGAAGACATTTCAGACAGACCTACACAGAGGACGTTCTATAAAATACCTGGCTTGTATGCTTCAAAAATAATAACCACATGAAAATCAAAGAAGGCTAAGGAACCATTCCAGATTAAAGATAATCTTAAAAAGGCATGGCAGCTTGATTTGATCTATAGTCCTGAACTAGATTTGTAACAGAAAAAAAAAAAAAAAATGCTATAATGAAAATGATTGGGATAGCTGAAGAAACTGGAATATAGACTGTAGATTAGATAAAAGAATTGCATAAATTTTAAAGTTCCTGAATTAATAACTGTACTGTGGGTACATAAATGTACATCCCTGTTCTTAGGAAGTATATATGCATATGTGGCATGATGTCTGCAACAGTCTCTCAAATTGGCCAGAACAAACAAAAAAGTTTACACATAGTGGGAAAGGGGGACATGACAAACAAAATGTGGCAAAATATTTAAAATTAGTGAATCTGGGTAAAGGGTAAATTAGAGTTCTTAATAATATTCTTGTAATTTCTATAATTTTAAGGTTGTTTCCAAATAAAAGTAAAATAAAAATAGCATGGTTAGAGTATACCCATGTATTTAATACATGTGTTGCCCAAGTGAGCACTTACACCCATTTGTTTAAAAAATTTAAAATACGTAGAATATGTATGTATTAGTTACGTAAGTATACAAGTATTTGTATTGTATAAAAAGTTTTCCTATTGTGAGAAAAAGTTGGGTTCTGAAACAAGTATAGATATTTAGATTTATATTTTTTGAGTACTCATAGAACAGATCTACCTAATTCTCTTAACTCTAAGGATATTCCAATAATTCAGCCAGTTCCTGATGGCTAATTATTTTTATGAATATTCAAGTGGTTCCTTATCTAATTATGTTATTTTTATGTATTTGAATAGCTAATATGTTTACATAGTTTAAAAAGATCAAATGTGAGACTTCCCTGGTGGTCCAGTGGGTAAGATTCCATGCTCCCAATGCAGGGGGCCCAGGTTCGATCCCTGGTTGGGGAACTAGATCCCTCATGCATGAGCAACTAAGAAGTCTGCATGCCGCAACAAGACCCATTGCAGCCTAAATAAATAAATAAATAAATAAATATTTTTTTAAAAAATCAAATGCAGAAAATGACATACAGTGATAAGTCTGCTTTTAACCTCTGATGACCATATATCCCTATCTGCCTCGTAAAGACTCAGTTTACAACCGTTATCCTGGAATGATTATGAATAGCCCCTTCTTCCAGAAGTATGCTAGTTTGGATGATACTTAGATCCCTGTTCCTTTACCAGACTGCCACACCAAGACTTACATCAACACCCGTGTAAACAGTGTCTGTGTACACTCCTGGAGGAATATTATGCATATATAAGTTTACATAAATCTTATCTTTTTAAATTTTAAACAAATGGGTATACCCATGCTATTATTTAACTTTCATTTTGAAACAATCTTAAACACATGGAAATTGCAAGAATATTAAAAAGAATTCTCATTTACTCTTTACCCAGATTCACTAATTTTAAATATTTTGCAACATTTGGTTTATCATGCTCTGAGGCACCATTACTTTCACATGGATTACAGTTTCTAGCCCCACTCCTCTCTCAAACGTCCTTCTAAATGATTTGGAAAAATTAATACAGAAAGGAAGACTCCAAGAGTACAATATTGAAAACTTCATAGAGTACATTTGCAGAAATGGTAGCAGAGGAAAGGGGGTGTGGAGCCAGTAGGGTGTGGAGGGTACACAAGGGGAGCTAGCAATCCTAATTTTGAGAATCGAAGAATTACAAAATCTGTAGGCATACAGATACTTCTTCTGTGATTTACATAAAACACTGGAAACTGTCTTTCCCCCAAGAGCCCTTTATAGACAAATAACTAACATGTGTACCATATGCTTGGAGGCATAGATGAAAAGAAAAAAGAGGTTGAAATTTTAGCTTTTCCTGCCTCAATCCTGAATAACTTCAGTATAAGCTTTCATACACACAATCCTGTTTAAGTCAACAAAGAAAATAATCATATGGATTTTGCCATTACTGTTTTCACAGTCTAATAAAGAGATAGATGGAACTAATGGAATTTGTATTTAAGTAGCCAGAAAATCACCATAACTAAACCAGAGGCCTCAATCCTCACCAAAACCTCCTGCTGGACATGTAGGTATCTATTAACAATCGTCATTTGTCAGTTTTCACATTGCTAAGTGAACGTGTCTGGTCTACTCTTACATTTAAGTGCTAGGGTCTAAGGATACACATACTTAGATATTCATGGCAGCAGTGTTGGTGAAAACTGCAGACTTCATATGACCCAAACAATAGTCAGGTATAGAAGGGGCACATCTAGGTGGGATATAGATATAATGGTATCATTCATACATATATACATATATTTAACATTACTATGTACACACAAATATTCATAAGTATATATGTATATATACACATCTATACATATATAGTGGTATGAGAGATAGATATAGTGGTGATAGATACAGATGGATAATGATAGAATACTATCTGGAGATGAAAATGAACAACTGTAGTTACAAATAAATGGATGAATACTGAAAACATAATACTAAGTGAAAAAAGAAAAATATATACAGTTAAAAGCAGGCAAAACTATATCAACTGTATTCCTATAGCTTAAATAGGTAATCACAAGGGATAAAATTATAAAGAACAGCATGGAGGATTTATCTCTGTTGGAAGAGGAGGTCAAGATTGGGAAGGGATACCCAGTAGTTTTAGGAGAGCCATGCATCTTCTATTTCTTCACTTGTGTGTAGGCCTGAATAAGGCACTTAGCCTCTTTGTATGACTTTTTTTTTGGCTGCACTGTGCAGCTTGTGGGATTAGTTCCCCAATCAGGGACTGAACCCAGGCCCCCTGCAGTGGAAGCATGGAGTCCCAACCACTGGACCACCAGGGAATTCCCTGTATGACATTTTTATCATCTGTAAAATGGAATATTCCATGGAGAGCAAGAACAAGTGACCAATATAGAGCAAGTACTCAATAGATGTTGGCTGGTACTGGTTCCATTCACATCCTCTGTTGTACTCAAACCCCAATAATCCTAGGTTCTGCTCAAAAGTGCAACGGTTTTAATGTGCCAAGGAGGACCACTGTGAGTTGGTCTGGATGGCTGTGCCCACCTTCTTATCAGCCTTGGTCGCTTGACCAGAAAATGGAAGCAGGTTCTGAGTTCTGACATGATCACAGGCCCAGGGCTGAACATACATGTCGTTTACCAAGCCCTGGGCTACTCACTTCCCTAGGAGTTCAGCTCATCTCTCTGGCTGGAGCCCCTTAACTACAGGATGACTTGGAAAAACTGATCCGGCACATCATCTGTATTACAATTAAACCTCATGCTTCAGGATTCTGCATCACTGTTGCTTACCTGAATAATCAGTCGGGCTCTCCTTAGACTAATAGAAGGAAGACTCTTCTTGAGTGCAAACAGAGAATGATTCCCAGCTTATTCTGCAGCAACATTCTCCGGGAGGGTCTACAACTCCTTCAGGACATGTGTTTTTCAAGCATATTAAAGCACGCACCTGTTTCCTTACTGATTCCTGAGTAAGCCTCAGGTCAAACTCGGTTCACCTGCTTGATGTCAATTTTCTTAAACCTGGGTGCTTCAGAATCCTTCACAAATCCAACTTGCAGAGCTAGTTCTGGTTCCATTGGCTTTGGGTCAGATCCAGTCATGCATGAAGGTGATCCTGTCAGAAGAGCCTTGCACAGTTGGGATATCGTAACCCTCTTTGGATATACACCGCTCCCAGAACTTGTGAGTGTCCCCACCAGGCAAATCATGGGATGTCTCTGCCCTGTCAGTTAGAAGGTGTCCTGAGGTAGAAAGAGAAGATACTATACCTCTAGGGCTTTACATCCCTGTCTATTTGAAAGGGTCCCACACCTGGGTAACTCTCCAAACCAAATCTTAAACAGCAGCTGACTTAGAACATAACTACAAAGCATTAGCCATCCAAATGCTCTCTGGGCTGAACTCTGCTTCTGGGACTTGAGATTTGGGAGGCAGTTTAAGTCTGGTGAGCATAGGATTCACCAGAGAGCTTGTTACCCTGTGGGTTGTGATTCAGTAAGCCCGGGGTGGGAGCTGAGATCTGCATTCCTAACAAGATCCCAGGTGATGCCAATGCTGTTGGTTCACAAACCTCACTTTGAGTAACAAAGGTCTAGCATATTGCTTAGGGGCTTACTTGCCAGGGAGGCAGATGTAGATAGACTCCTAATTTTAACTAAACTGCTGTGGGATCTTGAACAACTCCCTTGCCTCCAGAGTTGAGTTTATGACTAAAACCCCTCCCCCATTTGCCTTAAGAAAGTTTGAGTATGTAAAGCATACTCATTTTTTTCAATAGAAATGCCATAATTTATTCTTTTGTTTAAAAAAGGCATCCTTATGTAAAAAAATGTCTTCTAAGAAGAAATATATTGTTTCAGGTCATAAATAATCAGCAAACATACAACTGCTGACAACAACAAAAAACTGACACTGGTGTTTTCCATTAGTGCTGAAAACAAACCTGCTTAGGATATATTTACAGGATATTACAGTACTCAACCACAAAAATTGAGGTATTTGGGTCTTCTAGGGGTAGACACTGATATTTGTAAAGGCAGAACACCTACACAAAAATTTAAAAAAAGTATATTTTCACACATATGTGTTGTCATAACAGTAATACTGGTAGGTATGTTAAGCACAAAAAGTTTCTTCAAAATACAAGGACAAAAAAAAAAAAATACAAGGACAAGCAAAAAGAAACTGGCTTACATGCTGAGTCCAATATTAAACTGGGCTTCAGCTCTGCACTCTCAGACTTGGTGCACTTTAGTGATTCTCTCCACCCCAAGTTAGTGAACCCCAGTCCCACTGTTTGAACTATTACTTCTCTCAAAGTGTGGTCCTCAGATCAACTCTGGCACTTGTTAGAAATATGAATCCTCAGGCCCCAAACCAGACCAACTGAATTAGAAAAACCTGGGTGGGTGTTTGCACTCTGTTTTAACAAGCTCTCAGTTGATGCTGATGCACACTCAAGTGGGGAAATCACTGCCTTGCCAGAGATACAGAAGACTCAAGCAGAACCACAGGAAAAAAAAAAAAAAAAGCAAATATCTAAAAATGAGGAAACGGCTAAACTGTGTGATTAAATTTTAAGTGAAATGATGATTGCTTTAGCAATATGAAAAATGTTTCTAAGATTAAGATAAGTTTTCTAAGCATCCATAACAAATAGAGGAGGTGGTGGACTAGACAGGGTGTGCATGCAAGTGGAGGGTAATCAGTGAGAGGCTAGAGCTATGTAAGATTTCTACTTACATAAGAGAAAGTACCACCCATGACTGGAAAAAGGGGCAGCAAAACATCCAGAGGAAATTCAGCTTCATTTTGCTGAAGTTGAGAATTACAAAGAGAAAATCTATCAGTTCATTCAAAATACAAGTGTATAAATCTGAAAGTATGTAAAAATGTGCTTTGTGTTCATTGGAAAGGGGAGATACAGATAGGAGGAAACTTTATAGAAGTTCAGTTTCCTCCATTCTCTCTCTCTCTCTCTCTCTCTGTCACACACACACAGGAAAGTGAAACAAACTATATACTGATCTGCAAAACCTGTATGATCTTTAAATGTAAAGCAAATGATACTGTGGCAATTTCCTTTAAGAAGCCCTTGTCTCTGCTGTATGTATGCAGGAATACTTAGAAAAGTGACTGGTAGAATCAGAAGAAAACTCTGAATACTTTTTTTTTCTTTTAAATAAAAGGAGTCTCATTAAAATAAAAAAAGAATGAACTCAACCATCAAGTTTACCGAAATACATTTAAAACATTTTGTCAAATATATTAAAAACAGCACAAAATAATATTTTAAAAGGAAGGCACACATATTTGCCCACAGATGATTTCTATAGCCATAGAAACAATGCAAACTATTTTCATATCGTTCTGTATAAAATCCAAAGCTCTCTTTAAACCACATTTTGTAATGTCAAAACTAAAGGAAGAAAATAAGATATAAAAAGGGGAAATGAGGTCTTTTAAAATCTGTATTAGGGGGCTTCCCTGGTGGCGCGGTGGTTGAGAGTCTGCCTGCCAGTGCAGGGGAAACGGGTTCGAGCCCTGGTCTGGGAAGATCCCACATGCCGCGTAGCGACTGGGCCCGTGAGCCACAACTGCTGAGCCTGCGCGTCTGGAGCCTATGCTCCACAACAAGAGAGGCCGCGATAGTGAGAGGCCCGCGCACCGCGATGAAGAGTGGCCCCCGCTCGCCGCAACTGGAGAAAGCCCTCGCACAGAAACGAAGACCCAGCGCAGCCAAAAATAAATAAATAAAATTAAAAAAAAAATCTGTATTATATAGGGTACACTTCTAAGTGCGTAGGTGCGAATTCATGTTTTAAAAAACTAAATCCTGAACATAATAACGAAGGATCAAAAAACCCAATTAGGAAACGTGTTGGCTTCCCTGGGCAGCGGAAATGAAGACAGAGAAGTGCAGCGACATCCCACGCCACACCGTGCAGACGCAGACAAGACACACCCCCGCGGTCACCCCTCACCCCATTAGGTACGTCACCTTCCCAGAGTGACCCGCGGGCAAGCCAGCCGCGCTGGGTAATGACGTATTTCATCTGGGCTGCGGTGCCGGTTGGTCTCGCTGGTAAAGACTGACACGGGAAGGACTTAGTAAGCGCGGATCTTCGAGTGAAACTTTACTAATGGTTTTAATTTTCTAAGCAGGCTACATTGGCCAGAAAAAAATTGTTTTTGGAATTACTCATTCTTAAGTTAATCAAGTAATGAGTAATTTCCCCTCAGAAGAGTCCAAAAATACAAGTTTTAAAGAATTAAGACAGCATAACACCACCGTAAAACATATGCCCCTTTAAGAAGTGTTTGATTCAGAAGGAATTGAATCATTGACAGCCCCCCAACAAAAAAAGGCAACATGTAAGGAAATTTCCCTCTCTTTAGTTATATTACAAACTTGGCATATTACATCCTGAACAAATACATGCTGCTACCGACTAATTTAACACTGTTGCCACTGAATGAACTGTATAATACATACACACTTATACAATGAAGCATACATAGAAACATTCAATGAGGGCATTTCTTAAGTGTAGATCTGAGCAGAAAGAAACCAAAATTCAGATGCTACAAGGTTTACCTGCACAACTTAGAAGGCTGAGGTGGACTTTCATTTCCTAATTTTTGAATTGGTTATTCTTTCAATTTGTAACATTAGCACTCCTTAAAAATAAAGTCTACATGGTGAAAAAAATACATACAGCCAACATGTCTCTGATTACTAAAAAAAAAAAAAAAAAAAAAAGGACTGGAAATATTTGAAGATCATTCCTAACTATGACACTAGTTTTATTGCGTTGGAATTTTTCCTTCCCTCCCCCTTAATTTTCCAGTAGTCCTAATGTTTTCAATCATTACTTTAAAAAATTTTAAAGTTAACCTCCAAATAATTAACATTAAGGAAATAAAGAATTCATAATTTTTGGAGTAGTTTGAAGTATTGACTTATTTATGTAGTGGAATACGACATATAAAAGTTTCTGCCATATTTTTGTAAAATGCAATGAAGCTGGAAGGAGAACAGCCAGTGGAGAAACGGGTCCATTGGGCAATGATGTTGAGGCAGCAAAATGTGCTCCACTGCAAGCTGGTGAGAGGAAGGAAAGGGAGTGGTGATGCATACAGTAGGGGTGAAGATAAACGAAGTTCAGTAGTTACTTTGGAAAGAATTCTGACTTATTTATTTCAAAAGTTGACAAAACACACAAAAACATGTCAAAGAACATTTTTAATTATCAAAATTCACATTTTTCACATAAATCTTGAAACTCAGGTGAATTTTTTTCCCATCCAGGCAAATGTTCTTGAGTTAGTTTATGGAATTTTTTAAAAAGGAAATACCCAAGAATGCAAGACAAAACCTAAAATTTAGCTTTGTTAAAGTGGTATTCCCATTGAAAATGCAGACCAGTTAAATTAGATAAAAAAATGAAAACAATATTTTAAGTTTATAAGCGACTTTTTACAGACCATAATTATAAAATAAAAAGTATATGGATATAAAAATATTACTTTATTTTTCTAAGTAAAGGCTGATTATATGCTAAAATTCTAAAATCACAACACAAGAATTCCCCCCGTCCCTCCTCCCAGGAGAGAACCAGTAGGGGAGTTAGGCGAGCACTATTGGTGGTCTCTGATGGAAATTCCCCAAACTGAAGGATCCCACAGAAGCTTGGACGACAGAGGCCGGGAGGTGGAGGGAAGTCTCACCTGGCTCTGCCCCCCAGCTGGAGTTTATTCCCGGGATGGTACCTTGCGGGACACAGTCCTCCTGGCCAGTCCCTGGACCTTCTCAGGTGCCGAGTGACCCAGCTTGCAGACAAGTAGTGCTTTTCTTGCTGGCAGCAGTGCCAGGTGGGGCGCGCTGATGGAACCGAGACCACAGCTCCTGCCCTTTAGGCTTTGGGACAGTGGCCACATAGTCTCTGGTTTCCCACTATCCGATATCCTGCAGGTGGTTCAGAAATAAGAATTTCAAATTAACACTTAATTCAAAAGCGAGGTACCATAAAACTGACTCTTCCAAAAAAGCGTTATAAATTAAAACTTATTATGTACCCATATACTGAAAGAAAATCACAGACTTCAAGAAGGTTTTGTCCTCTTTTAAGTTTTCAGATGCTGTGCAAATTGGCTTAAAATGAACAGATTTCAATTAAAACCTTAACTAAATCTCAGCATAATAAACCTAATCGGTTGGCTTGGGGGAAAATACTCAAGACATTTCTAAGAGCATGAAATGGCAAAGTTAAATCAAATGTTACAATTTCAATACAAAGAAAGTATCTTAACTTCAGACCTAAGAGTACCTTTTCAAGCATGATAGGAAATCTGATAATTTGGACTCTATTACAAAGATTTCAAAGAGCTATAGAGAAAAAGTGGATAGAGAAAAGCCTGGAAAAATAAAATGCTAACAAAACTTCAGTTGTTAGAAAGAATAGAAGAATTCAAATTTAGTAACTAGACCCCTTCCGATGAAAAATTAGCAAAAGAAGAAAAACAATCATGAGAATATAATTCACTTAGAGAACCTCCAACAAGGTGAAAATAAAGTCATTTTTTTTTCTTAGTCAGGTTAGAAACCTTTTTTAAAAACAATCTACCAAGGATTTAGGCTATGTAATTACATTCATCTTATGAACCATCTTGCAACTCTTGAGGAAAATGACATGCATACATACACACACACTTATGGAAGGAAGAATTTAACACAGGACAAACACAACTGCACAGGTTTTATAATAAAATATAAACTATGTATGTGTGTCCATGGAAGCACACTCCTGTATGCCCATGTTTGTAAATGAAATCAGTCAGCCTAATAGGGTTCACAATAACATTAACAACAGTTAACTATAGAAAGTGGCATTAATAAATGGATATGGATCCAGGCTTCCCTGAATTTTTTACTGTGATTAATTCTGAATTGTGTTTTTTCTTCAGTCTTAAAATAAAAATTAAAAAAAGAAAGATTCTTGCTCAAATGAACACAGTTATTTTTGGTTCTTGTGCCCATCTTTTCCTTGTTCTGACTTTTTCTTCTTTCAGCATTCTGAGACTTTATTCCTTCCATCATGACTCAGCATTATCCCCAGCAGCTACTGATAACCCTCTGTGAGCTTTACAATGAGACTGACTTTGGCCTCTCATTTTTTTGCTGCCAGATGGTGCTGCAACCCTGAATCCTATAAACCAAGTGAAGTTTCCATTTCTGAAATGATGAAGGCACTGAAGTAACTTGTAGTACATGGAATATTCACGAACTAATTTGGGATCCTGCACGGGAAAGCCTAAGTGAATGAAGAGAATGGTGCAAGCTATAAACCATAATTCCTTATGACCTCTCCCTTGGCCCTTAGGATTTTTTTTTTCCTCTGTCAAACCCTCTACCTTTTTGCCTGCACAGACTCTTTCTCTAAAACCAAGGGTTTACTTTAACAACATATGAGAAACCAAGAAACCAAAATATTTCAATTTACATTCACACCAGTAGCATTCCTCCTAGGAGGATGTCAAATGTAGCTAATGAATGCATAAGAAAAAACAACATAAAATCAAGTAATTGAAGTGTCATTCTCAAAATCTAGCCCTAGCATATGTATTCAACTTGTCAGGTAGATGAAATATTCTCTACCTACAGTACCTCAAATATTTTGTCATTTTTTATAACCTGTTACCTACCTTGAACAGGAATCCCATTTTTGTCTTCCCTGTTCTACTTTCCTTAAGTTTCTACTAATTATCCTTTATGTCTCTTGTCATATGTCTCTTCCTCTAGGAAGCCTTCCTATACCACTTAAATCTAGACTGCATGCCCATACACCCTTTGAAATCCTCCAGTGCTGTGCACAATCCAAATCACAGCATTCCTACTGCAGGGGAGGAAAAAAAATCTTTTTCTTTCTACCCTTCTAGGTTCTCAGCAGGGTCTCTGTAACAAAAGACTGATTAACAAGAGAAAAGTATACAAATTTATTTGATTTACATGATACAGGAGCCTTCATAAGGAAATGAGGATGCATAGAAGTGGTTAAACCTGAGTGTTTTTATAGGAGGTTTGATGAAGAATGGAAAATCACGGGAAAATGTGATAGGACAAAAGGATATGAGCTAAGTGTAGTAAACAGTTGGAAATTTATCAAGGCCTATTCATTCCGCTTGGTGTTCCTCCTTCTTCAGAGATAAGAATGTTCCTTTCCTCCAAGTGTGGGGAGGGAACCTCTCACTTGAGCCTTCTCATTACCTCCTTCAAGGAAGAAGGTCAGAGAATCCTCCCAGCAACTTTCCTTTCTCAAATTACTTCAGCTTAAAATACTCAATATACCAGGGTACTGTATTTTGGGGTAGTGTGTCCTGAACCCTGTCACTACCCACAATTTAATTGCCTATTCATTTATCTGAGTTCCACTCCATTGATGACAGGAGGAAAGCTGTATTTTTCATTCACCTGTTCATCCACTAAATATAACAAAGTACATGCCACATAGTTGCCATTTAAATTTTGTTTGTACACATGCAAAAATTTCCTTATAGCCATCTTCCCTTTTCCCAATTAGGCACAATTTAGCATTTAAGTAACGCCACCCTAAAGTTGAAAAATGTCATTAGACCTTTTCCTACATTATGATTCCTCAGTTTCCCCTAATTGCATCAAGGTAAAATGACATCAGTTTACCTTACCAGTTTGGTCTCATCTCCTCCTCCAAACCTTCATTAACAACTCTATGAACAGAGCATTTTGATCCTTTTGGAATTTGTCTGTGTGCCATGCTCCTCCTGGCCTCATTACACTTGCAAATTTTCCTCTCCACTTGCATGTTCTTTCCTTTCCTTATTCTGTACACTGAAAATCTGTATTCACCTTTAAAAAATAATTGAAGTATAGTTGATTTACAATGTTGTGTAATTTCTGCTGTACAGCAAAGTGACTTAGTTATACATATATATATATATATATATATTATTCTTTATATTCTTTTCCAATTATGGTTTATCACAGGGTATTGAATATAGTTCCCTGTGCCGTACAGTAGGACCTTACTGTTTATCCATCCTATATATATTAGTTTGCATCTGCTAATCCCAAACTCCCAATCCTTCCCTCCCCAACCCCCCTTCCCCGTTGGCAATCACAAGTCTGTTCTCTAGGTCTGTGAGTCTGTTTCTGTTTCATAGCTATGTTGATTTGTGTAGTGTTTTAGATTCCACATATAAATGACATCATATAGTATTTGTTTGTCTCTTTCTGAGCTACTTTGCTTAGTGTGATAATCTCTAGGTCCACCCATGTTGCTGCAAATTGCATTGTTTCATTCTTTGTTATGGCTGAGTAATATTCCATTATATATATATATATATATATATATATATATATATATATATATATATATACACACACACACACACCAGATCTTCTTTATCCATTCATCTGTTGATGTGCTGGACATTTAGGTTGCTTCCACGTCTTGGATAATGTAAATAGTGCTGCTATGAACATTGGGGTGCAGGTATCTTTTTGAATTAGAGTTTTCTCTGGCTATATGGCTAGGAGTGAGATTGGTAGATCATATGGTAACTCTATTTTTATTTTTTTTTAAGGAACCTCCCTACTGTTTTCCATAGTGGCTGTACCAATTTACATTCCCACCAACAGTGTAAGAGGGTTCCCTTTTCTCCACACCCTCATCAACATGTATTATTTGTAGACATTTTAATTATGGCCATTCTGACTGGTGTGAGGTGGTACCTCATTGTAGTTGTGATATGCATTTCTCCAATAATTAGCGATATTGAGCATCTTTTCATGTTCATATTGGCTATCTGTATGTCTTCTTTGGAGAAATGTGTATTTAGGTTTTCTGCCCATTTTTCTATTGGGTTGTTTGTTTTTTTGTTATTGAGTTGTATGAGCTGTTTGTATATTTTGGAAATTAAGTCCTTGTTGGTCACATCATTTGCAAATATTTTCCCCCAGTCCATGGATTGTCTTTTCATTTTGTTTATGGTTTCCTTTGCTGTACAGAAGCTTATAAGTTTGATTAGGTCCCATTTGTTTACTTTTGGTTTTATTTCTATAGCCTTGGGAGACTGACCTGAGAAAACATTGGTACAATTTATGTCAGAGTATGTTTTGCCTATGTTCTCTTCTAGGAGTTTTATGGTGTTATGTCTTATATTTAGGTCTATAAGCCATTTTGAGTTTATTTTTGTGTATTGTGTGAGGATATGCTCTAATTTCACTGATTTACATGCGGCTGTCCAACTTTCCCAACACCACTTGCTGAAGAGACTGTTTTTTTCCCCATTGTATATTCATGCCTCCTTTGTCAAAGATTAATTGTCCATGGGTGTGCTGGTTTATTTCTGTGCTCTCTATTCTGTTCCATTGATCTATATGTCTGTTTTTGGGCTAATATCATGCTGTTTTATTACTGTAGCTTTGTAGTATTGTCTGTAGTCTGGGAGGGTTATGCCTCCCAGGGTTAACATTTTGTAGTTCTCAGCATATAAGTCTTTCACTTCCTTGGTGAGGTTTATTCCTAAGTATTTTATTTTTATGGATGCAATTTTAAAAGGTATTGCTTTTTACATTCCCTTTCTGATATTTCACTGTTAGTTCAAGAAACGCAGGTGATTTCTTTATGTTAATCTTGTATCCTGCTACCTTGCTGAATTCATTTATCAGTTCTAGTAGTTTTTGTGTGGAGTCTTTAGAGTTTTCTATATATAGTATCATGCCATCTGCATATAGTGACAATTTTACCTCTTCTTTCCAATTTGGATATCTTTTATTTCTTTTTCTTCTCTTATTGCTGTGGCTAGGACTGTCAAAACTATGTTAAAGAGAAGTGGTGAGAGTGGGCATCCTTGTCTTGTTCCAGATTTTTGTGGGAAGGCTTTCAGCTTTTCACCATTGAGTATTATATTGCCTGTGGGTTTCTCATAAATAGGTTTTATTAGGTTGAAATATGTTCCCTCTATACCCACTTTTGTAAGGGTTTTTATCATGAATCGATGTTGAATTTTGTCAAATGCTTTTTCTGCATCTATTGAGATGATCATGTCTTTTCTTTCACTGATGTGGTGTATCACATTGATTGTTATGCCTATGTTGGACCATCCTTGTGACCCTGGGATGAATTCAACTTGGTTGTGGTGTGTGGTCTTTTTCATGTGTTCTTGGATTAGGTTTGCTAATATTTTTTGAGAATTTTTGCATCTATATTAATCAAAGATATTAGCCTGTAATTTTCTGTTTTGTTAGTGTCTTTGGTTTTGGTAACAGGGTGATGGTGGCTTCATAGAATGTTTTGGAAGTATTCCTTCCTCTTCAATATTTTGGAAGAGTTTGAGAAGGATTGGTATAACTTCTTCTTTGTATGTTTGGTAGAATTCCCCAGTGAAGCCACCTGTTCCTGGACTCTTGTTTGTAGGGAGTTTTTTTTTTTAATACATATTCTATTTCACTTCCTAGTGACCAGTCTGTTCAAGTTATCTATGTCTTCTTGATTCAGTTTTGGTGGGCTGTATGTTTCTAGAAAGCTGTCCTTTTCTTCTAAGTTGTTGAATTTGTTGGCATATAATTGTTCATAGTATTCTCTCTTTTTTTTTTTTTTTTTTGTAGTTTTACAGTATCAGTTGTGATTTCTCCTCTTTCCTTTCTTATTTTGTTTATTTGGGTCTTCTCTCTTTTCTTCTTGGTGAGACTGGCCAGAGCTTTGTCAATTTTTTTACCCTTTCAAAGAATGAGCTCTTGGTTTTATTGATTTTTTTTCTATTGTTATTTATTTATTTATTTGGTTGTGCTAGCTCTTAGTTGTGGCTCACTGGCTCCTTAGTTGTGGCATGTATGCTCCTTTTTTGCATCTTGCAGTCTCCTTAGTAGCAGCTCACCAGCTCCTTAGTTGTGGCATGAGAACTCTTAGTTGCAGCATGCATGTGGGATCTAGTTCCCTGACCAGGAATCGAACCTGGGCCCCTGGATTGGGAGTGTGGAGTCTTAACCACTGCACCACCAAGGAAGTCCCTCCAATGTTTTTTAATCTCTGTTTTTTAAATTTCCTCTCTGATCTTTATTATCTCCTTCCTTCTGCTGACTTTAGGTTTTGTTTGTTCTTGTTTTTCTAATTCTTTTAGGTGGTGAGTTAGTTTGTCTATTTGAGATTTTTCTTGTTTCTTAAAGAAGGCCTGTATTGCTATGAACTTCCCTCTAAGAATTGCTTTTGCTACATCCCATAGATTTTGTATGGTTATGTTGTATTCACCTTTTAAGAATTAACTTGCCCATTATGTTACTTCAGAAACTAACGTTCACACCTCATTTTGTTTTGAGACAGTTGATCCTCATTATTTGTGGATTCAGTATTTGCAAATCCACCTACTCCTACAATTTATTTGTAACCTCCAACTCAATGCTGTGGCACTTTTGTGGTCATTTACAGATAGGTGAAGAGTGGTGACAAATTTGAGTCACCCTTAGAGAGCAAGTTTGCAGATAAGGTCAAACAAGGCAACAATTAAAGTAAACAATTAAAGGGGAGAGGGGCAATATAGGGATAGGGATTAAGAGGTACAAACTTATATATAAAATAGGCTGCAAGGATATATTGTACAGCATGAGGAATATAGCTAATATTTTATAAATAACTGTAAATGAAATATAACCTTAACCACTATATTGTTCACCTGTAACTTATATAATGTTGTATATCAACTATACTTCAATTAAAAACTTAAAAGAATTTGAATTTGATACATAAAACAGTAACACTCCAATAGGTGCCTGTGGCAAGGTAGCAAGATATGTCACAGATAAACAAGGTTGGATGCTCGTAAAAAGGTAAGGACAGATTTTAGTCAGAAACACACTATTATTATAGGGGAAAGAATCCAGTGTGAGCTGAACTCCACTTGGATTTGCTCAGAAGTGACTGGACATTTTAAAAGGTAAATGAAGGAATTCCCTGCTGGTCCAGTGGTTAAGACTTGGTGCTTTCACTGCCGTTCATCCCCTGGTGGGGGAACTAAGATCCCGCAAGACACACAGCATGGCCAAAAAAAAAAAAAAAAAAAAGGGAAAATGAGGGAATATAAGGAGGGGCATGAGAGGGGGCTCAGTAGAGTCAGGAAAGTGAAAAATTACAAAAAGCAGGAAGGGGTTGGTCCATGTGAAACCCATCTGAGTTTGTTAAATGGCACTCTTACCTTCCCACAGAGACAGGGAGATGGGGACGCAGGGGGCCTACCTTCAGGTATAGGTTGAAACAAACAGAAAATTCTCTTGGTAGCCTTGGGTTTTCTCAGGCAGGCACTTTAAAAGAGTTTAAGTCCACATAAGAATGGAATCTAAGGAAAAAAAAAAAAAAGGTCATGAAGAACCTAGTGGTAAGACGGGAATAAAGACACAGACCTACTAGAGAATGGACTTGAGGATATGGGGAAGGGGAAGGGTAAGCTGTGACAAAGTGAGAGAGTGGCATGGACATATATACACTACCAAACGTAAAATAGATAGCTAGTGGGAAGCAACCGCATAGCACAGGGAGATCAGCTCAGTGCTTTGTGACCACTTAGAGGGGTGAGATAGGGAGGGTGGGAGGGAGGGAGATGCAAGAGGGAAGAGATATGGGAACATATGTATATGTATAACTGATTCACTTTGTTATAAAGCAGAAACTAACACACCATTGTAAAGCAATTATACTCCAATAAAGATGTTAAAAAAAAAAAAGAATGCTACCTTAAGCTGTTAGAAACTATATTATTATTTGTTCAAGTTTTTATAGGCCAACGTTCAGACTTAGTAAAGAAGAGATTTCAGAGGAGCCTGGGTAGAAGAAGATACATTCTTCTTTCTTCTGAACAATATAAGCCTATTTCTCTCTCAATCACCTCTTTTTTATTAAGGACAAGTTGAACCATATGTTACACTTGGTAGCAAAGGATATTTGCTGGATGGTATGTGTGGTCAGACATTTAATGAGAGCACCTATATGAACACAGAAAGGGGAAAAAGAGATTAATGTTTGGAGCAGATTATAAACCCAGTATTTGAGTCCAGAAGGCAGCTGGTTGAGAAGATTTTTAGACATTGAGCTCTAAGCATCTTTAGATGCTGGAGTGAGGACAGCAGTGGTAATATGATGGATTTCTTGGCTTATAGTTTGAACATTTGTGGTGATGGCATAAATATCAGTGTCACAGTCATGGTTGGTTGTTTTCTGGAACAGAGCATGGAAAATGCAGGACTTCAAGTGGACTTTTGAATTGCCCATGCATGTAGCAGCAGTTTCAGGCACAGAGGTTACCAACACATGATTTGTTGTGGTGATGAGTTATTTGAAGTTATATCAAGATGTTCAGCTTCTGCTTGCAGAACTTTTTCATATCCTGGGAGGAAAGAACAGCTACAAGACCACCTGAGTCACAATAATGATCTTCACAGTAAGGTTTTAGTTCTCAGTGATGCCAAGCCAGGACGGAGGTAGAAAAGTTGGAAACATTCATTTGGAGAGTTGTAGCCAGATGTTGAAGGAAACTAGAAGGACTGAGGATTTGATAAATGATGACAAATTGTGTAAGATGGCAGAATTCTGTTCTATTTACAGGAAGGTAATAAAACCTCAAATAAAATAAATAGGATTAGGATCTTATTATCCAAAAAGGTGGTTTATACTTTTTAAATTTAAATGTAAATAAAGAAGAAAATGCCTTGATTTGCAATAGCATGGATAATACTGTAAGACATTAATTATGCTTGAAATAAGCCATACACCGAAAGACAAATACTTTATAATCTCGCTTATATGTTGAATCTAAAAAAGTTGACTCAGGAACAGAGAGTAGATTGGTAGTTGCCAGGCGCTGGGAAGTGGGGAAATTGGGGAGATATTGGTCAAAGGGTACAAACTTTCAGTTATAAGATAAATAATTTCTGGGTATCTAATGTACATCATGGTGACTATAGTCAGCAATATTGTATTGTATTCTTGAAATTTACCGAGAGAATAGAGCTTAGGTGTTCTCACCACAAAATAAATGTAACTATGAAAAAAAACCAAGATTTGTCTCCATCACTCATTTTGATCAGATATAATCAAAGTAAGGTTATTCTTGATTACAAAATAATTTTTGCCTCATTAAATTTGGCTTATTTACATAAGTTCATTGAGAAAGTGAGAAAGGTAATTGACTATAGAGGCCTTTTAAATTTATTTTGTGGAACTTTTTATGAGGAAACTCAGATTGGACTTCTAAAGGCCTCTCAAAGCTGGGGAGCCAAGCTAATAATTGTCAATCAGATTTCATCGGCAGTACCTATGGATTTGAGTGAATTCTCTCTGCTTGAGGTCTCCAAAATACCCTAAGTTTCCTGGACCTGCCAGGAAGTAACCTCCCCAACTCATTTGTAAAGATAGGAAGCCTGCATGCCAAGTACCAAGCCATATATCTTGAGCGTGCTTTATAGTCATCGGCTTCATAAAGTCAAACTTAATTCTTTAAAACGGTCTAGTCATGTCTGATTTTGTGCATCATTTTAAAACATGACATTTTAGTCAAAGACTTGGCAATAAAACCATTGTTTCCAACTGTGTCCTGTCACAAGGACAGATTCTTCTTGAATCTATGAATATAACTATATTGCTATGAAAATAAGAATACTTAATAGTTTCTGATTTTTGGAGGAATCAGGCAGGGAGAGCAAATAAATGTTTCAATTTTGTTTACAAAACTATAATTTACTACATTGTTATGAGTCATAGATAGCTTAAGAGAAAAGGAAAAAGGGTTTTCTTACACCTAGAAAATAGAACTTTAAAGAATCAGTGATATTTCAAACAAAAACCATAACAAGTATAATTATCTTTTATCATCTTACCGGGTCTCATGTAATTAATTTTGTTTTACTTGACATTAGGTTAACAGCTTTATGAACATATCAGCTTTTTAATATTAGAGTTTCGGAAATTCTGACTTAGCCCATTGGTATGATATCAACTTTATTTAAATAATGATATCCGAAGCCTGTATACCAGCCTGCCTGACATAGTTCTTTTCCTTTGGTTTCCAAGACAGTTTCTTTTTGTTGAAGTACTCTAACCTGTAGCTAGTTGATTCTACCAGATGTTAGGAAAGCATCAGAGTAAAACAACACTCTCTGTGCATGATAAAAGACTTGAAGTAGCCATAGTTAAAGACCTGATAAGGGTCCATTTCCAAATAACACAATTGACAAGGAAAGTTTATTGTTTTGTGATATATAATATTTTAAATACTTAAAATTATGATTGATAACATTATATAAGGAAATATCATAGATGGTGAGAGCACTGACAAATTTATAGGAATTTTATACAATTTCAGAAATAATAACTTACACATACAAATGTAACCTAGGAAAGGTTAAGTCTCTCTTTTTTGACAATGCTTCCCATGCAATTTGATATATCAAATAAATCTAATTAGTTTAATATCTCTCTTATTATAAGGTGAGAGAACAAATCCTTTGAGTTCTTCCATGGGCCCTATGGGAAATCTCAAAGTCAGTTCAAGGTAAAGAAAATTTTATTTATAATTTTATTTTGGAAAGTCCTCTAAACATGTCAAAATGTTTGGATATTTAATTAATTGGAATTAGAATAGAATTAAATAGAATAAGGGTGATGTTTAACTTTATGTGTTGATTTGATGGAGCTAAGAAATGCCCAGATAGCTGGTAAAATATTATATTTAAGTATGTCTGGAGGGTGTTGCTTTAAGAGATTAGCATTTGATTAGGTAGTCTGATAAAGATATCTCCCTTCAACAGTGTGGTCAGGCATCATCCAGTCCCTTCAGGGCCTGACTAGAATAAAAAGGCTAAGGAAGGGCAGCGTTTCTTGAGCTGGAGCTTCCATCTTTTCCTGCCTTCAGATCACAACTTTTGATTATCCAGTCTTTGAACTAGAACTGAAATCAACCACTGGCTTTCTTGGTTCTCCATCTTGCAGATGGAAGATTATGGGACAACTTGGCCTCCATAAACTCCTGAACTAAACTGGTAATAAATCTCCTGTTATGTAGACCTCTTTATATATATACACTTGCTTCTATTTTTGTGGAGAAACTTGGCTAATATAGACTTTGGTATGGAGAGTGGTTCTAGAGGAAGAGAATTTTAAGAAAGTGTTTTCTAAATTGGTTCTGGGATTCTAGAAGTGGCTCTCTAATTATGATTAGATTTAAAGACACTAATAATTGTTTTCAGTAGTAAACAGAACATTGATAATTCATGGTCTGAACAGTTTATAGTGATACACAAATACTTGCATTGGATAATCCTAATTAGACACTTATAGAAGCAAGGAACTAAGTAACTCTATATGACACTTTCAAACACTTTGGAAATCTAAGGAATATGATGACATTGATTTCTCCTAATGTCTTTGGACAAATAAAAGGATAAGCTCAGGGATTCAAATTCTAAACTCAAGCATTGCATATGACATAAGAGCTTGTCAGTGTGCCCTGTCAGAGAACTTTATTCCTGGCAAGGATGAAACTGCTGAAAATGAACTGTAATTGGCTGAATTTCAAGACAAGTTGAACTCTCATGCTCAATGGGTGTCTTCTATTAAAGTGAAGGAATTGATTGGGAAAGAATGGAATCATGTAATGTGGCATGAGGGTGTGTGGAAAGACCCTGATGAAGCTAGGGGCATTGAGCCCCTAAGTTCTGATGAGTTTTTGTTGCCAGTGTAAGTGGTCTCCCCAACCTCAGTGGCAGCAGCATGCCCACTCCAAGTGGGTAGCAGCATCCCTGTGCACAGAGGAATCAGCCTCTCCACCTCAGTCTGAAGGGATTAACCCTGCAATGTCAGAGAAAACCATAACGGTCTTCCCTGAGGCAGTTGCCGCCTATGACTAGACTCAAGTCCCAGCAGGTCCTTAAAGATGAGGATCAAAGCATAAACCTTGAGAAGGTGTGCTACAATCCAAAGCAAATCCTTAAGTTTTCTAATTTATACAAGCATAAAACTATGGAATAAGTGTGGGACTGGTTAACAATGTAGGATAAAGTTGGGTCAGACCAGATTTATTGATTTGGGCCAACTAAGCAGAGATTCTGCATTTATTGTTGCATCTTGGGTCCTTAGAAAGGGCTCTAACAGTTTGCGGGTATAATTGGCTGAAGCGTGGATCAAAAGTTGGCCCACTATGAGTGAAATTTAAATGACAGATCTCCTTTGGTTCAATGTAGATAAAAGGATTCAAAGCTTAGGGAGATTGGAATGTTAGAGTGGATTTTTCATTTAAGCTCTACTCACCACTCTGGGAGGGTTCAGAAGACATACCTTTCAACAATACATTGAGAAATATATTTGTGTGTAGAATGCTAGCATCCGTGATGAGCACTATGATTGTTCTTCTCTGTGGGCCCGACTTTGTTTTTGGAGCTGCAGCCACTCAACTGGAAAATCTAAATGTGATAGGAGTAATCAGATCCAAGGGGCTTTGCTCAACCATTAAACTCTAGGTAGGTATAGTTCGTCTATACAAAGTCAAAAGCAAATACAAAGTTACTCTATACAAAACAGCAAAGTCAAAGCAGCAATCAGAATAGCCTGGCACAGACCTATGGTATTGGCTAGTTAATCATGGTGTTACATTAAGTATAAAAGATAGCAAACTCACCAAATCTTTACTTGATCTGTCTAAACAGAAATGGTCTAAGTCAAACAATGGTGTAACTTGAATCACAAAAAATATAAAGTCAACGCTTAACCAATCCCCAAACTTGAACCAGTTTACAGATCCAGAATCCCTTGAATGAAAGGGAGACAAGATCCACCTGAGGAAAGACCCTGACACTACCAAAACTTAAAGAGTATTGTTAAAATCTTACTGCCAGCCTTCCCCAAAGGAACTGATACCCTTTTACCAGGGTAACTGTGTACTGGGGGAAAGCAAATA
The DNA here is from genome assembly GCF_028021215.1 of Eschrichtius robustus. Classification (NCBI taxonomy): domain Eukaryota; kingdom Metazoa; phylum Chordata; class Mammalia; order Artiodactyla; family Eschrichtiidae; genus Eschrichtius; species Eschrichtius robustus. The sequence goes on along the minus strand of NC_090824.1, from coordinate 142,740,424 downwards.
ATTAAACAATTCAGGGACTACAGGTCACTGGCGCTGAACTGACATTGTTACTGGGAGACCCAAAATGTCACTGTGGCACTACACTCAGGGTTGGGGCTTTTGAGAGTCAAGTGACCAATGAAATTTTAGTTCAGGTCCATCTCACAGTGGGTTCCCAGACCCATCATGTGGTTATTTCCCTAGTTCTAGAATGCATAATTGTAATAGACATACTTAGCAGTAGAGAAAATCACCACATTTGTTCCCTGACCTGAGAAGTTGGGGCTATTATGATGGGAAAGGCTAAATAGAAGCCATTAGAACTGCTTATACCTAGGAAAATAGTAAATCAAAAGCAATACAACATGCCTAGATAAATTGCAGAGATTTGAAAGATGTAGGAGTGGTGATCCCCACCACATCCCCATTCACCTCTTTATTTGGTTGTGCAAAAGACAGATGGAACTTGGAGAATGACAGTGGATTATCATAAGCTTAACCTACAGACAACTCCAATTGCAGCTTCTATACCAGATATGGTTTTATTGCTTGAGCAAATTCACACACCCCCTAGTACCTCCATTCAGCTACTGATCTGGCAAATAACTTTTCCTCCATATCTATCCAAAGGCCAGTCAAAAGTCATTTTCTCTCAACCAGTAAGGCCAAAAATACACCTTCACTGTCCTACCTCATGGATTGATCAACTCTCTATCCTTATATTCCAGTTTAGTTTGTAGAGATCTTGATTGCCTTTCCCTTCCACAAGATATCCCACTGTTCCATTACAATGATAATATTATGCTGATTAGACAGAGTGAGTGGGAATAGTACTATACTAGACTTGATATACTTTTGAGTGTCAAAGGGTGCAGAACAAATATGACTAAAATTTTGTGGCCTTCTAATTTGATGAAATATTTAGGGGTCAGTGGTGTTAAGCATGTCAGGTATCCCTTTCAAGATGAAGGATAAGTTGTGACATCTGGCCCCTCCCACAACCAAGAGGGAGGCACAGTGCCTAGGGGGCTCCTCTGGATTTTGGAGGCAGCTTATTCCTCAGCTGAGGTTACTACTTTGGCTCATTTTTCAAGTGAACTGAAAAGCTGCTAGTTTTGTGTAGGGACCAGGACAAGAGAGGTTCTATAACAGTTCTAGGCTGCTGTGCAAGCTGCTCTGTGACTTGGGCCATATATTCCAGCACACCTAATAGTTCTGGAAGTTTCATTGGCAGATAGAGATGCTGTTTGAGGCCTTTGGCAGATCCGTAGGTGAATCACAGTGCAGATATTAGGATTTTGGAGGAAGGCTTTGCTGTCATCCACAAATAACTACTGTCCTTTTGAGTAACAACTCTAGCAACTCTTGGTCTTTTTTTTTTTTTTTCCCTCTGAGTCAAATCTTTATTTGGCAAACAAAGGTCTTTCTTGATAATGCAGTCACATGAGTGGAGAAACCATGGGCCATCACCCAGGCTCCAAAATCATCTCCAGCCAAAAAATGAGGAACCGAGTCCCCCTCCTTTGTTGCTTTAGTATCATGTTGGAGACAGTGCATGGAGGACTGACTATAGGGCTTTGAAGCCCCTCTGAGATGTTCCCTCCTCCTGAGTTACAGAATAGCAGCAGGAACTGGATCCAGAGGCTGGCAAAATTTATGCCCATAGTTCACTGGATTGTAGAGAGCTGAGTAGGAAGGAGGTATCCTGGAGGCTAAGCCTCCAAGGGCTATAGTCCTAGATCCTTGCTCCCCAGGAACCTGGGGGCAGGAAGGGATCTGAGCTAAGACTGAGGCCCAGTTTGGTATCACAGGCTGACTCCAATCCTTCTGAAGCCCAAAGCTGGCCCACCTGGGAGGGGCAGACTTTTAGGATAAGCGGTTGTCATTGCCCCTCATAATGGGCTGTGATTTGTTCCAAAGTCTTTCCTTTGGTTTTAGAGAATGAATACTTAACCACGGGGGCTTCCCTGGTGGTGCAGTGGATAAGAACCTGCCTGCCAATGCAAGGGACACAGGTTCGATCCCTGGTCCGGGAAGATTCCACATGCTGCGAAACAACTAAGCCCATGCTCCACAACTACTGTGCCTGCGCTCTAGAGCTCGTGACCCACAACTACGGAGCCCATGTGCCACAACTACTGAAGCCCATGTGCCTAGAGCTCGTGCTCTGCAACAAGAGATGTCACCGCAATGAGAAACCCATGCACCGCAATGAAGAGTAGCCTCCACTTGCCGCAACTAGAGAAAGCCTGCATGCAGCAATGAAGACCCAACACAGCCAAAAATAAATAAATAAAGTAAAGTTAAAAAAAAAAAAAAAAACTTAACCATAGGCCATCAAGTTACCATGCAACCTCAGCTATTCATCATGACCTGGGTGTTATCTGACTCATGAAGTCATAAAGTTGGTCATGCACAGGATTACTGCATTATCAAATGAAAGTAATACATACATGATCAGACCTGGGCAGGCACTGAATGTACAAGTAAGTTACAGGAAGTTGTAGCCCAAATATTCTTTGTCCCTACTGCTATTTAATACCCCCCTCTCTCAGCCTTTACCTGTAGCCTTATGGGAAGCTCCATACAATTTATCTATTGACAGAGAAAGGAAAGATGCAGACCTGGTTTACAGACGTTTTTGCATGATATGGCAGTACCACCAGAAAGTGGACAACTGTAGCACTACAGCTTATCTGTGGGACATCTGTGACGGACAGTGGGTAAGGGAAACCCTCCCAATGGGCAGAATTTGGGGCAGTGCATGTAGTTATTCACTTTACTGGAAAGAAAAGTGGTCAGACATGTGATTATATACTGATTCATGGGCTCTGGCCAATGTTTTGGATCAGTGGTCAGGGACTTGAACATGTTTAGAAAATTGTTGACAATAAAATTTGGGGAAGAAATATATGGACATGTCTCGCACTGGGCCAAAAAAGAGTGGGTTCCATGTGATGCCCAACAAAGTGTGACCTCACAGAGGAAGATTTCAAAAATCAAGTGAACAGGATGACAAATTTTGTGGATACCAGTTAGCCTGTTTTCCCAGACACCCCTGTCATTTCGCAAAGAGCTCGTGAACAAAGAGGGCATGATGGTAGGGATGGAGGTTATGCGTGGGCTTAGAAACATGGAATTCTATTCAGCAAGTCTGAGTGTCAATCTATCAGCATTGGATAGCAACACTGAGTCTCTCATGTAGAGCCACTCTACTGGGTGTTTGGCCAGCTACCTTGGTGGCTGGTTGATTATATTAGTCTACTTCCATCATGGAAGGGGCAGTTTTTTGTCCTTACTGGAATAGACACTTAATCTAGATATGAATTTTCCTTCCCCTCATACAATGTTTCTGCCAAAACAACCATCTGTGTACTTACAGAATGCTTTATCCACTGCCAAGTTATTCTACATAGCATTGCTTCAAGTGAAGAAAATCATTTACAGCAAAAGAAGTATGAAAATGAGCTTATGCTCATGGGATTCACTGGTCACACTATATTTCCTACACTTTTGAAGCAGCTGGCTTGATGGAATGGTAAGGGCCTTTAAAAGACTCAGGTACAGAGGTGATATATGGTGCTGTTTCTTTTATATCAAGGATTCATAGTTTCAGGTATCAAGTGGTGAAAATTGGAGTGACACCATTTTTGCTTCCTGTTCCCGTGTTTTTATGCTTTGCTGGTCTAGAGGCCTTAGTTCTAGAGGAAGAAATGCTTCTACCAGGAGATAAAACAACAATTCCCCTGAATGAAGTTTAAGACTGAAACCTGGCCACACAGAGCTCCTCATGCCTCTGAATCAACTTGTAAGGCAAGGAGTTTGGATGCAGGTTAGGGTGATTGTGACTACTGTCAGAGAAAATCCATAGCTGGAAAATAGTTAAAATGGTAAAAACAGATTTATTCAGGACTACTGTAACAGGTTAAAATAGTCCAGTGTTGAACCAGTGTCAATTCTGAATACAGTATGGGCAAGTAGTTATTTATAGCCAAAGATTCTGAGGGAGTCAGTGGATTAATAATTACTAATATAAAACAACTGTTAGAAAATTTTGCCTAAACAGATCCAACAGGATTGTTGCTGAAGCCAGGCCAGGCTGACCAGAAATCACCTGGAGGATGGTGGAGAATGAGAAACCTGATTAGATACTGAAGGTGAGACGATATAGAGGATGTGGGACTTCGGCTATATGAATTAGCAGGGTTCTTGCTGAAACAAGTATACGGATGGACCCATGAGGATGTTCAGGAGCCTGATTAAAGTTTGGCTAAGCAAAGAATCTTTGTCAGTTCCCCCTATTGTAAGAAGGAAAGAAAAACATTCTTCTTTCCTTTGAACAGTATAAGTCCATTTCTTGTTTGGTTGCCTTCTGTTCATTTAAGGACCAGCCTAATCATTTGTTGAGACTTGGTAGTAGTGGTTATGCTGTGTGGTGCCAGCGGTCAGACATTTAATAATAGGAGGTTTCTATGGGGGAAAAAAAGCACAAAGATTGATATTTAAAACCCAATTTCTGATTCTAGAGGGCAGCTTATTGAGATTTCTCGATGTTGAGTTCAAGGATGTTTAGATGGTGGTGTGTACAATAGTATCAATATAATGGATTTCCTTGTTTGCAGTTTGATTGCCTGTGGTGATGATATCAGGTGTCCAGGTGAACTTTCTGAGTGGCCCACACAGCAACAAGTGGGAAATTTGCCTATATATATAAACTCGGTTGTGATATTCTTGACATTTACATCAAGTCATTGAGCTTCAGCTTCAAGGACTTTGAGAAAAGGGAAGTTTTAGTTCTCAATGATTCCAAGTCAGAAAGGAGAAAACACGGAAACGTTAATTTGGAGAGCTGTTGTCAGATACTGGAGAAAACTAGATGACTTAAGATTTGTCAATGACTGGTAAAATGTGCAACATGGAACCCACAAGGGTACATTATAGTTTTCCATTGAAACATAATTTTTCTCTCTATAGTTATCACTATTCAATCAAAGATAATTAAAGTAAGGCTTTTTTTTTTTTCAAAATAAGTCCAGACTCATTTAACTTAGTGTGATTGTTTACATAAGGGCAGCAAAGATGGTGACTAACCACACAGGTCAATTGTGTTTGTTTTGTTGGAACTTTTCATAAGGAATCTCTGACTGGATTTTTCAGTCTCTCAAGGCTAAGAAACCAAGTCAGAAACTTGCCATCAGATTTTTCATGCAATACCTATAGATTTATGTGAATTTCTCTCTTCTAGGGATCCAAAAATTATCCTGAGATTTCTGATCCGGCCAGGAAGTGACATTTATACTGACTTTTAAGGTAGAGAACCCTATGTGAAAGGTTCAGGCTGTTTTTTTGTGTTTTTTTTTTTTTTTTTTTTTTTTTTTCAAGTGGGGGTGGTAATAAGCATTGGCTCCTTAAAGTCAACCTAGGTTCCTTAAAGCTGTATGGTCATGTCTCATTCCATGCACTTTATTCTCAAATTTGATCTGCCATTCAAAGCCTTGGTAATATAACCACTGTTTCAAGTTGGGTCCATTTTTAGGGATAAAAGAGTCTTACTGAACTTAGGCAAATAACTATATTGCCATAAAAATAGGAATACTCATTAAGAGTTCCCAGTCCTGAAGGAGTTAGGGAGAAAAAGCAATTGTTTCATGTTTGTTCACAAAGTTCTACTTTACCAAATTGCAGTAAGTTACATAGCTTAAGAGAAAAAAGTTTTCCTTATACATGGAAAACTTAAAAAAAAGAAAAGCAATGTTTATTCAAAATTATTAAAAAGTACAATCATCCTTATCAGTTCATTAAGCCTCATGTAATTAACTCTTGTTCTAATAGATCTTAGATTAGTAGTTTCTGAATACAATATCTTCTTTATTACTTCTGGAAATTCTTACTCAGTCCAGAGTCATGGTCTCAAAGTTATTACAGTTATGCTATCATAAACATTTATGCCCATAGCTGATTGTAAACACTTACAGGAATTGGAGCAAAAAATGTGAATTGCAAATGACTTATAAAGACCAAGGTTAAACTTCTGATGGGAGTTCATGGACAAGAAAATTAATTATTTCTTTGGCATTCAACATTTAAGCATAATAGCTGGACAACAATGGTATTGACAGGTTTCTATGAACTTCATAAAAATTTGAAATACCTGTATTAGTAATATATATCCCCCCACATATATAACCTGAAAAGGTTTATCATCGCTATTTATTTGTTAATATTTCCTGCTTAACATGCTAAGTGAATCTAATTAGTTGAGCATATAAAGACTTAAACATAAGACATGACACCATAAAACTCCTAGAAGAGAACATAGGCAAACATTTTCTGACATAAATCATACCAATGTTTTCTTAGGTCAGTCTCCCAATGCAATAGAAATAAAAACAAAAATAAACAAATGGAACCTAATCAAACTTACAAGCTTTTGCACAGCAAAGGAAACTATAAACAAAATGAAAAGACAACCCATGGACTGGGAGAAGATATTTGCAAATGATGCAACTGACAATGACTTAATTTCCAAAATTTACAAACAGGTCATAGAACTCAATGACAAAGAGACAAACACCCAATCCAAAAATGGGCAGAAGACCTAAATAAACATTCCTCCAAAGAAGAAATACAGATAGCCAAGAGGCACAAAAAAAGATGCTCAATGTTGCTAATTATTAGAGAAATGCAAATCAAACCTACAGTGAGGTCCACCTCACATCAGTCAGAATGTCCATCATTAAAGAGTCTACACACTATAAATGCTGGAGAGGGTGTGGAGAAAAGGGAACATTTACACACTGTTGGTGGGAATGTAAGTTGGTGCAGCCACTATGGAAAACAGTATGGAAGTTCTTCAAAAAACTAAAAATAGAATTACCATATGATCCAGCAATCCCACTCCTGAGCATACACCTGGACAAAGCTATAATTCAAAAAGATACATGCACCCCCATGTTCATAGCAGCACTATTCAAAATAGACAAGACATGGAAGCAACCTAAATGTCCATTGACAGATGAATGGATAAAGAAGTAGTGGTACATATATACAATAGAGTACTACTCAGCCATAAAAAAGAATGAAATAATGCCATTTGCAGCAACATGGATGCAACTAGAGATTACCATACTAAGTGAGAAGTAAGTCAGAAAGAGAAAGACAAATACCATATGATATGACTTATATGTGGAATCTAAAATATGTCACAAATGAACCTATCTATGAAACAGAAACAGAATCATGGACATAGAGAACAGACTGGTGGTTGACAAGGGAGAGGGAGTTGGAGAGGGGATGGAGTGGAATGTTGGAGTTAGCAGATGTAAGCTTTTATATATAGAATGGATAAACAAGAAGGTCACACTGTATAGCACAGAGAACTATATTCAATATCCTATAATAAACAATAATGGCAAAATAATATTAAAAAGAATATATATGTATAACTGAATCACTTTGCTGTACAGTAGTAATTGACACATTGTAAATCAACTATACTTCAATTAAAAAATGATTAATTGAGCATATCCCTTTTATAAAGTGAGATACAAATCTTTTGATAATTTCCAGAAGTACTCTGGGGAATATAAAAGTTAATTTGAAATAAAAAGGACTCCATTTAGAATTTAGTTTGGGGAAGTTATCAAAAATGTCAAGCTTGAATACTTTATTAAGTAGGATCATGGATCACTGTGAAACTATATCCATTTAATCAAAGTGCCATTTCGAAGATTTCAAAGGCAAATATAGAAAGTTACAGAATTGTAAAACATTCGGTTCTATTAATATTGAGAAGATAGTTTTCTTATATAATCATTGACCTGATAAAGACAACATAAAACAAAGGAAATTATTTTTAACTCACAAAGTATTGGTTTCCCAGGCAGAATACTTAATAAGTAAAGGAAAACTTTTTCACAGTTTCTTAGTAAGAGCAGAACAATAATATAAAAACTTTGTGTTCTAGCAGAGAGAATCAAATCTAGTTTTGCATCAGTGTAGTATTAATTCTAAGGTTAATTTAAAAAATTGTCCCAATCTTAGTCAGATTTGAGCACACACGGTAAGATTCCTTTTCCAAGATTTATTTCTCATAATCCTTACACAACTTATTTTTCCTCATGTCTATTCAGTTTTTCTCTTACTTTTATCTTTGTTCTTATCCTGGAACAACCATTCATTCTTTCACTTTAGGAAAAAAATTACTCCTTTTCCCTTTATAAAAACACATCCTTCATACCTTTTCTTATTAAGAACATATCTTACTTTCTCTGCATTAACATTTTTTTTCTTAACCCTTATTAGTCTGAGTAGTTTCATTTACATGCATTGATTAGAGTTTTTAACCAATAGTCTCCTTTTTATACAGAGAAAACCAGGATGTAAGCAATTATTAACTCCCTGACAGGTACTATCATTCTGTAGCAGATTTATAAATACACCATTTCATAATTTTCTAGAGGCATATGACTTTTTCACAGTACAATTTCTCATGTTTAAAAATAGACCCAGGTAAAAAGATCAATATAAGAAGAGGATTCTACATTCATCAACATATATCCACCTAATATAGGAGCACACAAATACATAAAACAAATAATAACAGACATAAAGGGAGAAACTGATGAGAATACAATAATAGTAGAAGACTTTAACACCCCACTCACATCAGTGGACAGATCTTTTAGACAGAAAATCAAGAAGGCAACAGAGATCCTAAATGATACAATTGAAGAGTTAGACTTAATTGATATTTTCAGGACATTACATCCCCCCCCCAAAAAAAACAGAATACACATTCTTTTCAAGTACACATGGAACATTCTCTAGAATTGACCACATACTAGGGCACAAAACTAACCTCAGCAAATTTAAGAGTATAGAAATTATTTCAAGCATCTTCTCTGATGACAACAGCATGAAACTAGAAATCAACCACAGGGAAAGAAATGAGAAAAAAATGATTACATGGAGACTAAACAACATGTTACTAACAAGCAATGGGTCAATAAGGAAATCAAAATGGAAATTAAAAAATACCTTCAGGAGATCAGCTCGGTGCTTTGTGACCACCTAGAGGGGTGGGATAGGGCGGGTGGGAGGGAGATGCAAGAGGGAGGGGATATGGGGATATATGTATATGTATAACTGATTCACTTTGTTATAAAGCAGAAACTAACACACCATTGTAAAGCAATTATACTGCAATAAAGATGTTAAAAAACAAAAAACCTTCAGACAAATGACAATGAACACACAACCAGACAAAATCTATGGGATGCAGCAAAAGCAGCTTTTGAGGGAAGTTCATAGCAATACAAGCCTTCCTCAAAAAATTAAAAAAATCTAAAATAAACAACCTAACATACCAGCTAAAAGAATTAGAAAAAGAGGAAAAAATAAAACCTAAAGTCACCAGGAAGAAGGAAATAATAAAGATCAGGGAAGAAATAAATAAAATAGAGATTAAAAAAAATAGAAAAAAATCAATAGAACCAAGAGCTCGTTCTTTGAAAGGGTAAGCAAAATTGACAAATCTCTGGCTAGGCTCACCAGGAAGAAAAGAGAGAGGAACCAAATAAATAAAATAAGAAATGAAAAAGGAGAAATCTCAACCAAAACTGCAGAAATGCAAAAAACTATAAGAGAATATTCTGAACGATTATATGCCAACAAATTTGACAACCTAGAAGAAATGAAAAACTTTCTAGAAACATACAGCCCACTGAAATTGAATCAAGAAGAAATAGATAATTTGAACAGACTTATCAGTAGAAGTGAAATAGAATCTGTAATTTAAAAAAACTCCCTACAAACAAAAGTCCAGGACCAGATGGCTTCACTGGGGAATTCTACCAAACATACAAAGAAGAATTTATACCAATACTTCTCAAACTCTTCCAAAAGATTGAAGAGGAAGGAACACTCCCAAAACACTCTATGAAGCCACCATCACCCTGATACCAAAACCAGACAAAGGCATTAACAACAACAACAAAATTACAGGCCAATACCTTTGATGATTATAGATGCAAAAATTCTCAAAAAATATTAGCAAACCTAATCCAAGAACACATAAAAAAGATCACACACCATGACCAAGTTGGTTTCATCCCAGCGTCACAAGGTTGGTCCAACATAGGCAAATCAATCAGTGTGATACACCATATCAGCAAAAGAAAAGTAAAAAACCACATGATCATCTCAATAGATGCAGAAAAAGCATTTGACAAAATTCAACATTCATTCATGATAAAAACTCTTACCAAAAAGGGTATAGAGGGAACATATTTCAACATAATAAAAGCTACTTATGACAAACCCACAGCTTATATAATACTCAACAGTGAAAACCTGAAAGCCTTCCTGCTAAAATCTGGAACAAGACAAGGATGACCACTCTCATCACTTCTTTCAACATAGTATTGGAAGTCCTAGCCACAGCAATCAGACAAGAAAAAGAAGTAAAAGTTATCCAAACTGGAAGAGAAGAGATAAAATTGTCACTATATGCAGATGACATGATACTATATATAGAAAACCCTAAAGACTCCATACAAAAATGATTAGATCTAATAAATGAATTCAGCAAAGCAGAAGGATACAAGATTAACATTCAGAAATCAGTTGCATTTCTTTACACTAACAATGAAATATCAGAAAAGGAATGTAAAAAAACCAATATCTTCTAAAATCGCACCAAAAACCCCCAAATAAACAAAAAACCTAGGAATAAACCTGACCAAGGAGGTGAAAGATTTATATGCTGAGAACTACAAGACATTAATAAAGGAAATTAAAGAGGATTCAAAGAAATGGAAAGATATCTCATGCTCTTGGACTGGAAGAATTGATACTGTTAAGTTGGCAATACTACCCGAAGCAATCCACAGATTTAATGTGATCCCTATCAAATTACCCATGACATTTTCTACAGAAGTAGAACAAATAATCCAAAAAAATTATATGGAACCATAAAAGACCCAGAATTGCCAAAACAATCCTGAGGGGTTGGGGGGAAAGGCAGGAGACATAACTCTCCCAGACTTCAGACAATACTACAAAGCTACAGTAATCAAAACAGTGTGATATTGGTACAAAAACAAACAAGTGGATCACTGGAACAGAACAGAGAGCCCTGAAATAAACTCACACATGTATGTGTGTACCTCTTTGACAAAGGCAGCAAGAATATAAAATGGGAAAAAGACAGTCTCTTCAGCAAGTGATGTTGGGAAAGTTGGACAGCTGCATGTAAATCAATGAAGTTAGAACGCACCCTCACACGATGCACCAAAATAAACTCAAAATGGTTTAAAGACTTAAACATAAGTCATGACACCATAAAAATCCTAGAATAGAGCATAGGAAAAACATCCTCTGACATGAAACATGCCAATGTTTTCTTAAGTTAGTCTCCCAAGGCAATAGGAATAAAAACAAAAATAAACAAATGGGACCTAATCAAACTTACAAGCTTTTGCATAGCAAAGGGAACCATTAAAAAAAAAAAAAAAAGACAACCTACAGAATAGGAGAAAATATTTGCAAATGATGTGACTGACAAGGACTTAATTTCCAAAATATACAAACAGCTGATACAACTCAACAAAAACAAAACAAACAATCCAATCAAAAAAATGGGCTGAAGACCATAATAGACATTTCTCCAAAGAAGACATACAGATGGCCAGTAGGCACATGAAAAGATGGTCAACATCACTAAGGCAAATCAAACCTACAATTAGGTACTACCTCACAACAGTCAGAATGACTATCATTAAAAAGTCTACACACTATAAATGCTGGAGAGGGTGTGGAGAAAAGGGAACCCTCACACCCTGTTGGTAGGAATGTAAATTGGTGCAGCCACTATGGAAAACAGTATGGAGGTTCCTCAGAAAACTAAGAGTAGAACTACCATATGATCCAGCAATCCCACTCCTGGGCATATACCTGGACAAAACTATAATTCACAAAGATACATGCACTACTATGTTCATAGCACCACTATTCACAATAGCCAAGACATGGAAACAACCTAAATGTCCATTGACATGAATAAATAAAGAAGTAGTGGTACATATATACAATGGAATACTACTCAGCCATAAAGAAGAACAAAATAATGCCATTTGTAGCAACATGGATGCAACTAGAGATTATCATTCTAAGTTAAGTAAGTCAGAAAGAGAAAGACAATACCATATGATATCACTTATATGTGGAATCTAAAATATGTCACAAATGAACCTATCTACAAATCAGAAACAGAAATCACAGACATAGAGAACAGACTTGTGGTTGCCAAATTGGAGGGTGGGAGGAAGAGGGATGAGCTGGGAGTTTGGGGTTACTATATGCAAACCATTACATTTAAAATGGATAAACAACAAGGTCCTACTGTATAGCATAGGGAACTATATCCAATCTCCTGGGATAAACTATAATGGAAAAGAGTTTTAAAAAGAATGTATATATGTGTAGAACTGAATCACTTTGCTGTACAGCAGAAATTAGCACAACACTGTAAATCAACTATACTTCAATAAAAAAAAAAAAAGAAACCAGAAACAAAACCAGAAATGAAAATAGATCCAAATATGTTAAGCTCCTCTATACCATATAGTACAAGATGACAAGTGCAGATAAACTTATGTTCAGCAATTAATGTTTTAATATTTTATCTTATTTGAATACCATCTAGTTATTCAATGATTACACATTTTTTATCTTAACTTAGTACAGCTTTAAGGTTTCAAGTTACCAACAAGCTTAATGAAACTATTTTTAAGTAGACATATTATAAAACATAATTATTATAAAACATGTCATAAAAATAAGATACTACAAATCACAATGATTGATAAGTATGTTTATAAATTTTATAAATTGACTTGATTTGAATGTAAGATCTGAAGCCATAAAACTCCTAGTAGAAAATTTCATGAGTAATGTTCATGACACCTGCCTTGGAAATGATTTTTAATATTGAATCAAAAGCAAAGGGAAAAAAAGCACAAATAATTAAGTGGGACTACATCAAACTAAAACGTTTTGCACAGAAGACAAAACCATTCACAAAGTGGAAGGGCAATGTGAAGAATAGGAGAAGATATTTGCAAGTCATATATCTGATAAAGGATTAATATCCAAACTATATAAAGAACTCATACAACTCAATAGCAAAAAATCAAGCAATCTGATTTTAAAAAGGTCAGAGGAACTCAATAGACTTATTTCCAAAGAAGATATACAAATGATCAAAAGGGACATGAAAAGGTCTCAACATCACTAATCATCAGGGAAATGTAAATCAAAACATTGAGATATTACCTCACACCTGTTAGAATGGCTGCTATCAAAAAGATAAGAGATAAGACCTGTTGAAGAGCATGTGTTAAAAGGGAACATTTGTGTACAGTTGGTGGCACTATAAATTAGTGCAACCACCTTGGAAAACAGAATGGAAATTCCTCAAGAAATTACAAATATAACTACCATATGATTTAGCAATCCTACTTCTGGGTATCTACCTGAAGGAAACAATATCAGTATCTTGAAGAGATAACTCCACTTCCATTGAAGTACATGGAATGTAAAAGACATGGAAACAACTTAGGTTGTTTATAAATTTTATATATTATTAATATATGCATATTATTAAGCCATAAATAAATAGTAAATCCTCCCATTTGTGACAACATAGATGAAACTTGAGGGTATTATTTTAATGAAATAAGTCACACAGAGAAACACAAATACTATGTGACCTCACTTAAATGTATTATCTCAAAAAACCAAGCTCTTAGATACAGAGAGCAGATTTGTAGTTGCCAGAGGAGGGAGAGAGGGGATGAAGGAAATGGGTGAAGGTGGTCATAGGTGCAAACTTTTAATTATGAGATAAATAAGTTCTGGGAATATAATATAGAGCATGGTGACTATAGTTTATCTATCTATCATCTATCTATCTATCTATCTATCTATCTATCTATCTATCTATCTATCTATCATCTATCTATCTATCCTTTACCATCTATCTATATCTATAATTAACCACATAGAACTAAAATTCCCATCATAAGAAAGAAAACTTTTTAACTATGTGAGGAGATGGATGTTAACTAAATTTTTTGTGGTAGTCATATATATTTATAATCATTTTGTAGTACACCTTAAGCTAATACAATGTTACATAGCAATTATATCTCAATAAAACTGTGGTTACAAAAAATAAATGCCAATGGAAGAGTATAAAAGAGAATTATATTATAAAACATAATTACCGAAATGTTAGCTCACATCTACTTAAATCGTTTGTGCTTATCAATTATGTTTGAATTGATCATGAAAATTTCATAAGCCAAACAAACAAATGTAGTCATCATTCTAAGTTATTTTTCTTGTTTACAAATTAGGTAACAATAAAAAAAAAAATCTCAGAGCAGAGAACCTAATAAGCTTAACATATGGTTCTTCCTTTCTACTTTTCTTTTGTAAAAATTTACTAGCACACTTGACGGGTATAAAAATTCATTTTTATTGTAAATTTTGCTCTTAGTTTGGATTTATAGTTTTATAATCTTAAACATGTAGTGTAGATAACATACACTTGTTTGTGTATGTTTTCTAAACATAAGGTAGATAACATAAAGTAGATAACATCTAAACTTAAGTACAAAAATATTGCATGTCATATTTAATGCTGACAACACTGAAGATAGGCCAGTTTTTATTTTACCAACAATTTTTTAAAAACTAGCTTTATTTGTCAAAGAGTATCCCAAATCATGTGAACCTAAAAAGTTGGATTAGTTTCTATATAGCTGAGATTTTTTTTAGAAATACTTAATTTATAGAAGCACTCATTTATCTCTAAGCCAATTTTAATATAACTCTTTTAAGAGATTTTATAAATTAATTTGGTAATATCCAGAAGTAGAAGAATGTCAGGTATATATAACACACATGCATTCATGCAGGCACACATACATACATAAACATACAGACAGATGCAAACAGACATCTCAGAGCTTTCATTCTAAAATTTCAGCCTTGAGTCAATAAAACATAATAATATAATGTCACTGGCTTATCTCAACTCTATATTTTTATCTGAATTGTTTTTGTGGCAAATGGGACAGGTTAAGACTACATGTTTACCACTATTTGTGGAGGAGACTTTTAAGATTTTCTTTTTCCCTGATATATAACCTAATAAAGGCTGTGGAGTAAATTTCAGAACAGTGACTAAGTAGATATCTAGCAGCTGTCTGGATGTCTCCAAAACCCAACTGAGTGGACAAAAATTCTTGTTTCGTTTCCAAATAGCTTCTTGTTCTTTATTCAGCCTCAGGTGGTTGCTTGTGGGGGTCCTAAGTCCCTTAAGGACCCTCAATGGAGGGTAGGAGGCCTAACATTCAAGTGACTTGTAGGGAGCTGAGGAGCTGAGGTAGGATGAGAAAACCTGGCAGGATTCACGGAGGGATGGAGGAGGTAAGGGTTTGAAGGAGGATGTAGTAATGGATTCAGGAAACTGGAGGAAAGAACTGAAGCAGTAAAAGGAGAAAGTAGGAACAGCTGTGATGGGAAGGGAGCGTTTTAAGGAGCCAGTTTGCAAAGACATTGTTTTTCCCAAAGAGGCCATTAAAGTTCCAAATTATCCTTAGTAAAATCATGCCAACAAGAGAGGAAACAGACACAATTGGCAAAGCGCTTTAACAGCAGGGGTTCAAGAAGGGGGCTTCCAGTCACTGATAAGTTCCCAAGTTCATAACTTATGTTACCTATATACTTATGAACAGTGTAATTTAGAACCCTAACCCAGCTTCTGCTTGCATGGGACACTAACCCAGTTTCTTACAAAGAGAAAAACCTTGAACTATAACCCAGCATGTTTGTCTGGGACTCTAAACTAGCTTCTAGAGTTTAATCAAAATCTTAAGATTCAAAATCTGTTCCTACCAGCTACAAGGGATATTGGTCTGGATCATTGATTTAGGGGATAGACTCACTAATGGATATCTGATAAGTCAGTTAGGAATGAAGAAAAGACTTCAAAGGTGTGCACGTAGGGTCCTGGATGAGTGTCTGAGGCTCGAATGATAAACTGATCCTATCAAAGTTGCATCACGGTAGTATCAAATATAAAGTAGAAATGGAAAGAAATTATATTGGTAAAATAGATTTTGTTCAGGACTATTGCAATGGGAGAAAAATACCTAAGTATAGGACTGTGCTCAATTCCAAATACAGGAAGGCCAGGTGGGAATTTACAGCCAAGGAGCCTGATGGGGATCAATAGATGGAAAATTACCAAGAGAAAACATCAAGGGTAAGGAGGATTATGGCTAAACTGACCTAACAGAATTCTTCCTTAAGGTAGGCCAGTCTGATCAGACATCACTGGTAGACCGATAGAGGGTAGAAAATGAGAAACCTGATTAGATACAAAAAAATGATCAGACATATATGAAGAGACACTCCTGCTACACAATCTTAGCAGAGTTCTTGCTAAGGATTTTGTGAGGATGTGCACAGATGGTTCTAGGAGAAGGTTCAGGAACTTGATTAACTTTTGGTGAAGCAAAAAATCTTTGTCCCTACCAGAGGGAATTTAGCCAACTAACTCAATGAAGGAAAGAAAGAGTACATCTGGAGTATGCAATACCCCTTAAGATGTCTCTCAGGATTACTATAACCTATGTTTAAGATCAATGGGAAATGACAACAACCCAATTCAAGCAATGCTAGTAATTACCCAGACCTTTCAGTAATGAATATTTGGGTCTTCCCACCAAAAGTAGGCAGGTATACATACCAAATTTGACCTAACGACCAGTTAGAGAAGTGAGGACTGTAATTGTCATGAGTATGTCCTCCTTATTTTGTTATGAATACCTTTGTGTGTACATGCGTATGTATATATACTGTTGCCATCAATATTTCTCCTATTTTCTTAAGAATATGTTTGTGTGTGTGTGTATAAACATATATTAGCAAATATCTTTATTTTCTATCCTCTTCTATTGCCTTATCAGGTAACACTAGATATATTAACTATATATCATAGCATTTAAATATTGTTAATTTTACATCATATTATTTGTTGCAGGATAAAGAGTACACATTCATTAAGGACTTTCCCTTTTCATCTGGAGAAGGAGTTAGTGCATTTTTTATTGTATGCAGCATAGTTGGATTATGTTAGATAGAATTGTGACCTCATTAGTTACTTTTTTTGGAGGTTAATATGGTTTAAGGCTATATATATAGGGTCAAGTTGACAGGGGGTGAAATGTGATGGATAATTTTATGTGTCAACTTGACTTGTCTTAAGAGAAGTTCAGGTAGCTGGTAAAATATTTCTGGGTGTGTCTGTGAGACTTTGTTCTGAAAGGGATTGGCATTTGAGTCAGTAGACTGAGTAAGTGATCCTCCATTGCCAATGTGAGCAAATATCATCCAATCCAAATAGAGAGCCTGAATAGAATAAAAAATCAAAGGAAGGGCAAATTCCTATCTCTTTTCTGGAGCTCCATGTACATCTTTTCTTACCCTAGCATATCAGTACTCTACTTTCTTGGGTCTTTGGGCTCTGGGACTTACAAAAGTGGTCTCTTTTTTTATGCCTTCAATGCTGGACTGAATTATTCCCCTGGATTTTCTGGTTCTCCAGCTTGCAGATGACAGATTATGGGGCTTCTGCACCTCCATAATGTCTGAGCAATTCCTATATTAAATCTCCTCTTACATCTGTCTATGCATCTCTCTCTCTCTTTGTCTCTCTCTTCCTCTATATGTGTATATACCCTATTGATTCTGTTTTGGGGATAAATCTACATAATATAGACTTCGGTAAGGAGAGTGGCTCTAGAGTAACAACATTTAAGTATTAGTTTTCAAAATTACTTACCTGGTTCCTGGAATCTGATTAGATTTAAAGATGCTATTGACTATTTCCAGTAGTAAACAGAGCACTGATAGTCCAGGGTGTGAAATTGTTCATAGACATATGCAAAATATCTACAGAGCCTACCTCTACTGGACCAGTTATAAGAAGCAAGGAGTTAGGTAACTCTATATATGATAATTTCTAACATATTTTTGAAAACTAAAGGATACAAACAGTTGGTTGGTTCCTTCTAATGGAGTTGGACAAAATGGTCAAAGAAAATGATGAGCTAAAGAATTCGAAATTCTCATCTCAAACATTGCACAAATATCCTAAGAAATTCTAGGTGTGCCCAAGGGAGACTCATCTCCAGGCAGGGCTGAAATTGCTGAAAATTAAATTTCAATTGGCTGAATTTGGCAGGTTGAAATCCCAGGCTCAAAGCGTGTCTACTCTTAGAGTGAGGACATTGACTCGAAAAGAATGGGATCCTGCAAATCGGATGGGTACTTGTCAGAAGACCCTGATGAAGCCACGGACATTTAGTCCCTAAATTATTATGAGTCCTCTTTATCCATGGAAGTGGTTTCTTTAACCCAAGCAAAAGTGGCCTTGTCAACCTCAGTTATAGTGGTATCCCCACCCAAATGATAGCACACTCCTAACTCACAGTGGTATCAGCTTTTCCACCTCAATCTGAGGGGGTTGACCTTACATTGCCTGAGAAAAAAGTAATGGTCTCCTCTGAGACAGTTGCCACCTATGAATAGATTCGAGGCCCCCAAAGGTGTGGTACAAAGTGAGACTATGAGGAGTTGCATTGCACTTCAAAAGAACTGCTTGAGTTTTAAAATTTATACAATCAGAATTTGGGGGAATGTGTGAGGGAAAGGATATTAAAGCTGTTGGATAATAGAAGTTACATAAAGTTGAATTAGGCCAAATTTATTGCTATGGAGCCACTAAGCATTTAATATTGCATCTCAGAGAGATAAAAAGGGATATATTATTTTGGGGGATTGGTTGGCTGAAAGATGGATCAAAAATTGGGCCACCTTAAGTTAAACAGATATGTCCAATTTCCCCTGGTTTAATAAAAAGGGAGATTTTCCAAAGCTTAGGAACATTAGAATGTTAAAGTGGATTTGGAATTTAAGACCTACTAATTCACAGTGGGAAGGTGTAGAAGACACATCTTTCACCAATACTTTGTGAAATAAATTAGTGAGTGGAGTTCCAATATCTTTGAAGAGTCCATGATGTTCTTCTCTTTAGGCCAGAACTTAGAATGAGAACCACAGCCACTCAATTGGAAAATCTAAATGTGACAGGAGTAGTTGGATCCTTTGGTGGCAGTGATAAGGTGGCTTTGCTTATCTACTGAAGGCAAAGTAGGCTTAGTTTCAGGGTCAAAGCAGCAATCAGAATATTCTGAATTGCACAGACTTATGGCCTAGTTATACATAATATTCCTAGAAGTGAAAGAAATAGAAAGCCTACTAAATTCTTCCTTGATATGTAGGGCAAGTGAACTATAGTCTAACTTGAATCATGAAAATGAGAGTCAGGGCCAATTAATCAATTCCCAGAATTGACTCAGTTTACAGACCCAGATATTACTTCAATGAAGGAGAGTCCATGTCCCATTGAGGAAAGACCCTAGTACAGTACCAAAAGTTTATCATGTTAATCCTTCTCTAGATTTCCCCAAAGGGACCTACAGCATTTGGTGGAGGTATATGTAATGGCAGAAAGAAAATAATCAGAACTTTCATGTACACTGAACTGAACTGACATAGTTTCTAGGAAACCCAAAATGTTACTGTGGCCCTCCATTCAAACTCGGAGCTTTTGAGTGTCAGATGATCTCTGGTTTTTAGCTTAAGATGATCTTACAGTGGTCCCTGTGGTCACCAGGCTGATCTTGTTGTTATATTCCCAGTTTTAGAATTCATAATTGGAATAGAGATAACTAGCACATGGCATAATATTTTCATTGGCTTCTTGACCTGCAGAATGAGGGTTATTATGGTGAGGAAGGCAACATGAAGGGCATTAAAACTGCCTCTACCTAAGATAATAGTAAATCCAAAGCAATACTAATTCCTGGAAGTATTGCAGATATTCATGTCATCATGGAAGGACTTGCGAGATGCAGGGGTATTGTTCCTACCACATCCTCATTCAACGCTTCTATTTAGGTGTACAAAAGACAAATGCATCTTGGAGAACGATAGTGGGTTTTTGCAAGCTTGACCTAGTAGTTACTCTAACTGTAGCTGCTGTGCCAGTGCTTGAGTAAATTTACATATCACCTGGTACTTGGTATGCAGTTATTGATCTAGCAAATGTCTTTTTCTCCATAAATGTCCAGAAGGCTCACTTATAGCTGACTTCTCTCAGATGACAAGGCAAGCAATACAACTCCATTATCTTACTTCAGGGGTATCTCAAGTCTCCAGCACTATGTCATGATTTAGTTTGAAGAGATCTTGATTACCCTTCCCTTACACAAAATATTACACTGGTCCATTACACTGACTGTTATGCTGATTAGACCTAGTGAGCAAGAATAATAACTACTCGAGACATATTGGTAAGAGATTTATGTGGCAGAGAGTGTCAATTAATCTGGTTAAAATTCAAGGGTCTTCTACCTCAGTGAAATTTCTAGGGTCCTGTGGTCTGGGTTGGGGTATGTTCAGACATCCCCTTTAAGGTTAAGGATAAGTTGTTGCTTCTGGTCCTCATGCAGTTAAGAAACAGGCTTAATGTCTGATGAGCTTCTTTGGATTTTGGAGAAAAAATATTTTTTATCTAAGGGTGTTATTATATCCCCTTTATCTAGTGCCCTCCAAAGCCGCTAGTGTTGAATGAGGCCAAGAACCAGAGAAGGCTCTGCAAACATTCCAGAATGCTGGCCATATATTCCAGCACACTCAATGGTTCATAAAGTTTTACTGGCAAATAGAGATGATGTTTGGGACTTTGGCAGCCCCTGTAAGTGAATGGCATCACAAACATTTAGGATTTTGAGCTAAGTATTGATATCATGCAAAGATACCTACTCACTTTTGAGAAACAGCTCCAGGCTTGCTACTGGGTTTATAAGACTGAATACTTGACAATAGGCCACTAAGTTCCCATGTGTCCTATGCTCCCTATTATGATTGAATGTTATCTGACCCACCAAGTCATAAAGTTGGCCCTGGACAGCAAATCTCCATCATCAAATGGGTGGTATGTGTCCAGGCCCACAAAGAAAACACAAATAAGTTACATGAAACATTGTCACGAGTGAATATGGTCCCTATCGCTGCTATATTGCCTTATCATTCTCAGCCTACACATAGCCCATAATGGGGAGTTCTCTCTATTAGTTAACAGAGAAAGAGGAAATATCTAAAACCTGGTTTATAGATGGTTCTGCACAATATACAGGCACAACCTGAATCTGGACAGCTGCAGCACTACAGCCACTCTCTGGGTTATCCTAGAGGGACAATGGTGAATGGAAATTCTCTTAATGGGCAGAACTTTGAGCAATGTACCTGTTTGCTGACCTAAGTGACCAGATATTTGATTATATGTTGATTCACGTGTTGTTACCAATGGTTAATCAGGGGTTTGAAAGAAACATGATTGGAAAATTGGTAACAATAAACTTTGGGGAAAAGTATATGGATAAACCTCTCTCAATATGTAAATATACATGAAAATATTTGTGTTCCATGTGAATGATCACTAAGGCCACCTCAGTAGATGATTTCAGTAATCACATGGATAGGTTTCAGTTTCTTTCCTAGCCAATCCTCTAACTGCTGAATGGGATCAACAAAATGACCATGGTGGCAGGATGAAGTTATCCATGGGCTCAGCATCATGGGATTCCACTCATCACTCCTTGTGTCCAATCTGCTTGCAGATGCGTTAAAGTAGAAAAAACAATTGTTTTCCAGAACTATTGCAATATGTGGAAAAAAACCTCAGTATTGAAGGGGGCTCAAATCTGAATCTGAATACATCACAGGCAATTGTGTATTTATAGCTGAGTAGCCTGATGGTGGTCAGTGAATGAAAGACTAATAAGATGAAACATCAAGTATAAGGGGATTTTGGCAAAAACAACCTAACAGGATTCTTGCTGAAGACAAGCCAGCCTTATCAGACAACACCTGGTGGATGGTGTAG
Source organism: Eschrichtius robustus (assembly GCF_028021215.1). Classification (NCBI taxonomy): domain Eukaryota; kingdom Metazoa; phylum Chordata; class Mammalia; order Artiodactyla; family Eschrichtiidae; genus Eschrichtius; species Eschrichtius robustus. The sequence goes on along the minus strand of NC_090824.1, from coordinate 142,718,358 downwards.
GGTGAGAAGCTCTATCACATACCAAGGGTAATCAGCAAAGAGGATGGCATATTTCTTCTACATGACTTAGTAGGGTTCTTCCTAAGGATTTTACAAGGGGTACACAGGTGGGCCTAGGAGAAGGTCAAGAGTGTGATAAAATTTGGTCAAGAAAGAAACTTTGTCAGCCTTCTATTAATAGTTCAAAGGAAAGAGGGGATATTCTTTCCTTAAACAATATAAGCCCATTTCTTGTTTGGTTTTCTTTGTTCATTAAGGACCAGCTGAAATCATCTGTTGAGACCTGACAGAGGAGGATATGCTATTTGGTGTTAGATGTCAGGCGTTTAATTAGGGGAGTTTCTATGAAAATTAAACCCAAGAATAAAAGTTAAAATTCATTTTCTGATTCTAGAGGGCATCCAGTGGAGAAGATGTCTAGATTTGGGCATCAAATCATCATTAGATGGTGGAGTGAGGACAGCAGAAAGAATACATGATATTACTGGTTTGCACTTTGAGTGTCTGTGGTGATAGCATAGGTGTTCTGGTGAAATTTTGAGTGGCTCATACAGAAGCTTGCACAAAGGGTGCCCATTTGTTATCTGTTGTAGATATTTCCATGAAGTTTATATCAAGTCGTGCAGATTCAACTTGCAGGGATTGGGAGATGGGCAGTTTAAAAAAAAAAAAATTAAAATCTTTATTGGAGTATAATTGCTTTACAATGTTGTGTTAGTTTCTGTTGTACAACAAAGTGAATCAGCTGTAAGTATACAAATATCTCCATATCCCCTTCCTCTTGAGCCTCCCTCCCATCCTCCTTATCCCACCCGTTTATTTCTCATTGATTCCAAGTCAGTTTAAGTAAATGGAAACATTAATTTGGTGACTTGTAGCCAGAGATTGGATAATACTA